>NC_082713.1:143861134-144466603 GCF_030144855.1 Hypanus sabinus
GCTGAACCTTCCACTCTAACATTGGCCCACTCACACAATAGCCACTCCCCTCAGGGGAAAAATAGCTCATGTCGCCCTTCTTGCCTTCTCTCCTGTGACGGTGGTTTAGACTCTTTCTCTCCTCATATTCCTCGTTCTGAGCAAGACGTCCCCACCTCTCCACCTGCCACCCCACCATATCTCTTTGCTTAAACATTCAAGGTCCTCTGGTCATTCCTATGAATTGAAAAGCACAGCACTAACTCAGTGTTGTTGAAATTTTTGAATAATTGTTGAAAACAGTTTTGGTGAAGTTTTGTCAAAGTGTCCAAAATAATGTTCTTGTGCGTGTTCAGAAGTCCCTTCTACAGCTTGAATGGCACCAAAAGTTCATTGACATCAGTGCTATTTTTCCCAATCTGTTGCTGTCAGGACAAAGTATTGAAGCCACAAAGTATCATCTTCAATGTGTACTAACAGACAACTTCAGTGGATTGATAGTGTAAAATATTTCTGAAAACAACTCACACGTATACAAAAGCCCCAGGCTTCCTGTGGGACCCTCACCAGGGTAATTCCAACTGCAGTGCGGCCTCATGAGCACCAGCCTCCTGCAGAGTCACGGCAGTCGCTGGGAAATGTTTTTGCCCAACCTGCCGCAGGTTGGAGCTGGCACTGAGTAAACAGCTGATTCATTTCAGTGGTGAGGGGGGCTTCCAGGCGATCAGATAGGTTTCAGGTATCTTGTTAATTATTTGAGTTAACTGCAATTTATTTAATTGATAATTTAAAAATTCATGTGCTTTTGTTTCTTTTTGTCTTTATGTTTTAGGTGCTGTAATTATTTTAAATTGTTTTAACCAAACAAAATTTAAGCATTGGTATTAAAGCCCGCTGGTTATTCAGCTCATGCAGAACTTGTCTGAAACATTGCCTCTGAATTACATTGGGAAGAACTGGACATTGTTGGCAAGGCCAGTGTTAATTGACTTTAAGAATATGGGAGTGAGCCACCCTCTTGAACCAGTGTGGGTATTTGAGTTGCATAGTACCATTGTTGATGTTGATTCCTTGTCAGTGAAGGAGTGGTGATACACTTTCTATACACTTGCTTCCCTTGTCCTTGACACTATATATCCATGTATTCTTGGAATTTAGAAGAAAGAGGACTGAATTGAAATTGAAATGTTTCCGATCCTAAGGGGATGTGAGAAAGTAAATGTCGTGGTGTTGCCACTTAAGGAACGTCTTTAAAGTTTGAACTTACTTCTAAGATATAGTGATGGTTATTTGAAACTGAACTATTTAGGAGTTTCTTCTCCAAGCACATGGTGAATTCCTACACATTTCTACCCCAGAGGATACGGAATTCTGGTTGACTGAATGTATTTAAAGAGGTGGTAGGTACGTTTTTTAAAGGATCGGGGGATTGAAAGCTGTGAGGAAGTGAGGTTCAGGGCCAATGATCTATGCTCATTATGAGTAACAAGGCAGGCTTGAGGAGCCAGGTGACCTACTCCTGCACCTTGACTGTAACTTGGCAAGTTACTGCCGTGCATTTTGAGGACGGGGTATACTGCAGCCACTAAGTTCCAGTTATGGACAGAATTAACATTTTGAATTGTGGGTTGGATGCCATCAAGCAGGCTGAAATTGTCCTGGATGGTGTTGAATTTCATTGAGTTTTGTTGAAACTGCTCTCATTCAAGCAAGTAGTGAGTATTCACTGACACTCCTGACTGGTGTTTTATGGATTGTGTAAAGGATTCAGACAATCTGGAGGTAAATCGTTTGCTGGCAAACACTGAGATCCAAACTTTTGTTTGCAGCCACAGTTGGTTCTCTGGTTGTCTCAGTTATATTTTTATTCAGGAATGTACCCAGTTAGAATATGGAAGCAGAGTGGGAACCTGATGATACTAATGCCACAGCAAGTCAAGGCGAGAGAGTTAAGGCATTCTCCAACTGGACATGGACATTGTGGTCTGAAATGTTACATGTCACTTATCATTTTCCCGATCTAATGAATGACCTTGTGAAAACAGGCATGTTCCGCTTCACTATTTAAGCTGATACAGATGGACTGAATATCTTCTCGTCTGACTGTTTAAAGGAGGCAGGTTCACTGATGATTCAAATGAAGATAGTTGGGCTTCGGAGATCACTGCCCTGGGAATGAGATGATTGACCTCTCATCACACTGTCTTCCACTGTGCAGTGCAAGATACTAACCTTGCGAACCATGATCTAGCTCTACCTCTTTCATATCCAAAATGCTTCAGGATTGGGATCCCTCCTAAAATGGTACCCGTTCTTTCCGCAATTCTTTGTTTGAATGCCCCGTTCTTACCTGCTGCCCCACCACAACTTTGAGACTGCCCTTAGCAAACTTGTACATTACAATTAATTAACTATAGTTTCAACCTATCCTATTAAACACTCAGTCGTAACTACTTTTCCTGTGTTGCCAATTTTTATTGTACATATGGTTTGGACCGTTTGTTATTTATGTTAGGGGTGTTATGTAAGTTCAAATTCTTATAGTGTAACTTACCAAATGAACATCAACTGGGGGAATTTGTTGACATTAAAGTTTAGTGCTGATTCAGTTTGAATAAGAAAAATGATTAATCTCTTTAGTTATATTTTAAGAACTATTTATCTAAGACTGACGTCAGAATGACAAAGTTTGAAGATAACTCCCTGTCAGCAAGGGCAAAACATTGAATTCAACAAATTAAAAAGAAGGGATCTCTTTCCGGTACTCTGACTCATAGTTATTTGAGATTCCATTTGCCTGCATTGGACTTCTGTGAGTTGGCCTATCAAGCACTGGTCTGGGTGTCCAGAATCAGGTTTAATTTCACTGGCAAATGTGAAATTTGTTGTTTTGTGGCAGCAGTATGTTGCAATACATAATAATTTAAGAAACTAAAAATTACAATAAGAAATATATTTAAAATAAATGAACTGGTGGTACAAAAAGAGAGCCATATAAAATATTGAGGTAGTGTTCATGGGTTCATTGACCATTCAGAAATCTGATGGCAGAGTAGAAGAGCTGTTCCTAAAGTGGTGTGTGTGTGTCTCTCTCTCTCTCTCTCTCTCTCTCTCTCTCTCTCTCTCTCTTTTTCCTCTCCTCTCCCCTCCCCTCCCCCTCCTCTCCCCTCCCCTCCTCTCCCCTCCCCTCCCCTCCCCTCTCCTCTCCTCTCCTCTCCTCTCCTCTCCTCTCCTCTCCTCTCCTCTCCTCTCCTCTCCTCTCCCCTCCCCTCCCCTCCCCTCCCCTCTCCTCTCCTCTCCTCTCCTCTCCTCTCCTCTCCTCTCCTCTCCTCTCCTCTCCTCTCTTCTCCTCTCTTCTCTTCTCTCCTCTCTCTCCAGGCTCCTGTACCTCTCCCTTGATGGCAGAAATGAGAGGAGGATCATCTTGCATGATGTGGGTCCTTAATGATAGATCCCACTTTTTTGGTGTATCACCTTTTGAAGATGTCCTCGATGCTGGGAAGGCTAGTGACCATGGTGTAGTTGGCTGAGTTCACAACTCTCTGCAGTCCTTTTCTGATCCTGTGCAATGGCCCCTCTGTACCAGATGGTGGTGCAACCATTCAGAATGCTCTCCACAGTACATCTGTAGAAGTTCTCAGACTCCTGAGGAAATATAGCCGCTGTCGTTCTTTCTTTGTAATTGCATCAGAATAGTGGAGTCAGGATAGATCTTTGGAGATGCTGACACTCAGGAAGCTGAAACTGCTCATCCTTTCCGCTGGTGATCCCTCGATGAGGACTGTCTTGTGCTGCCTCGACTTCCTCTCTTAAAGTCCACCATCAATTCCTTGGCCTCACTAACATTGAATGCAAGGTTCTTATTGCGCCACCACTCAGTCGGCTGATCTATCTCACTCCTGAACGCCTCCTCTTCACCATTTGAAGTTCTGCCAACAACAGTTGTGTCTTTGACAAATGGTGAAGTCAAGGATTCAGTTTCAGGGTGAGGTACAGAAGCCCAGGTTTTGGACGCCGTTGATAAGAACTGAGGATATGATTGCGTTGAAGACTTGAGTTGTTATCAATAAAAGAGCCGCCTAAAATAGGTATTGCTGTTCTCTAGGTGATCCAAGGCCGATTGGCGAGCCAGTGAGATTCCATCTACTGTAGACAATAGGCAAATCAGAATCAGAATCAGGTTTATTATCACCAAAACGTGACATAAAATTTGTTAACTTAGCAGCAGCAGTACAATGCATACATAATCTAGCAGAGAAAATAATAATAATAATAATAAATAAAATAAAAATAATAAATAAATCAAGTAAATCAATTATATATATTGAATAGATTAAAAAATGTGCAAATACAGAAATACTGTATATTTTTTTAAAAAGTGGGGTAGTGTCCAAGGGTTCAATGTCCATTCAGGGGTTGGATGGCAGAGGGGAAGAAGCTGTTCCTGAATCACTGAGTATGTGCCTTCAGGCTTCTGTACCTCCTACCTGATGGTAACAGTAAGAAAAGGGCATGCCCTGGGTGCTGGAGGTCTTTAATAATGGACACTGCCTTTCTGAGACACCACTCCCTGAAGATGTCCTTGGGTACTTTGTAGGCTAGTGTCCAAGATGGAGCTGACTAGATTTTCAACCTTCTGCAGCTTCTTTCAGTCCTGTGCAGTAGCCACCCCTCCATACCAGACAGTGATGCAGCCTGTCAGAATGCTCTCCATGGTACAACTATAGAAGTTTTTGAGTGTATTTGTTGACATGCCAAATCTCTTCCAACTCCTAATAAAGTATAGCTGTTGTCCATACCTTAGACACTCTAGACAGCTCTGAGAAATTGCAGCAGGTCCAGGTCCTTGCTCAGGCAGGAGTTGATTCTGTCCATGACTAATCTCTCAAAGCATTTTAACAGTAGATGTGAGTGCAACTGAGTGATAGTCGTTGAGCAAGCTCAGCCTGCTCTCTTCTTGGGCACCGGTATGATTGCCACCCTTTGGAAACAGTTGGGGACCTCCGACTGCGGCAGTGAGATGAAAGATGTCCTTGTACACTCGCGCCAGTTGAGCGACACAGGTTTTCAATGTCCTACTAGGTTCCACATCAGGCCCTGACACCTTGCAGCTGTTCACCCTCTTGAAAGATGTCCTGAGAAAGCGATCACAGGGATACCAGATGTTTCAGGGATCTGCACAGGTGTATTTTTTTTCTCCCTTTCAAATGTGCATAAAAGGCATTGACCTCATCTGGGAGTGAAGCATCACAGACATTTATGGTGTTTGGTTTCACTTTGTAGGAAGTAACAGCCTGCAGACCCTGCCAGAGCTGATGTGCATCCGATTAATTAGAATAGTTTTATTGCTCTTAAAATAGCCTTCCGTATGTTGTACCTGGGCTTTTTGTATAGTTCCTACTCATCGGTCTTGAATGCCTCAGATCTATCCCTCAGCAGACTCTGAATCTCCCGGTTCAGCCATGGCCTCTGGTTTGGGTAGGCCCAGAATCTTCTCAAAGGCACACACTCATCCACACAAGTCTTGATGAAGTCAGTGACAACTGTGGCGTATTCATTCAGATTCAAAGATGAATCCCCGGATATTGTCCAGTGCACCAACTCAGTGTCCAGCGCCCCTCTGCCTCCCTTGACCATACCTTCCTGATCCTCTCTGTTAGTGCCGTAGTCTTTGGTAGCTGGGAGGAGGTGTACAGCCAGGTGATCGGACTTTTCAATGTGTGAGCATGGAATGGCAAGGAATGTGTTCTTGTAACAGCGGCAAGTGTGTTGCTGCCTCGGGTTCCACGGGTGGTTTGTTGGCGGCAGTTGTTCAGAGACTTCTAGTTGGCCTGGTTGAAGTCTCATTCAATGATTGGGAAGACATCAGGGTATGTGGTTTCCTGACTGATCACAGAGCTCAGCTCCTCCAGGGCCTGCCTGACGTTGGCCTGAGACGAATGTATCAGGATGATGGCAGGAGACTCCCTCAGCAGATAAAATGGACAACATTTCACTGCTAGAGTGAGATAGGAGACAGAACCACCACGTCAGTGCACCACAATGAATTAATCATGAGACATACTCCACCTCCTCCATTTTTAAAAAAGTTAGCAGTCCTGTTCTTAGAGAATATTTGTCTGCACCACCTCTTCTGGCAATTCATTCCAGACTCAAACAATCCTCTGGGTGAATAAACACTCTGGAAGTGTTGTCAGAGGAAAGCAGCATCCCTCATCAGGGACCCCCACCGCCCAGGCCATGCTCTCTTCTCACTGCTGCCATCAAGAAGAAGGTACAGGAGCCTCAGGACTCACACCACCAGGTTCAGGAGCAGTTATTACCCCTCAACCATCAGGCTCCTAAACCAGAGGGGATAAGTTCACTCAACTTCACTTACCTCATCACTAAACTGTTGCCACAACCTATACACTCACTTTCAAGGACTCTTCATCTCATGTTCTTGATATTTATGGTTATTTATTTAGTATTATTATTATTTCTTATTTTTCTTTCTTTTTGTATTTACACAGTTTGCTTTCTTTTGCACACTGGTTGTCTGCCCTGCTGGTATGGTCTTTCATTGATTCTATTATGGTTATTGGATTTATTGAGTATGCCCGCAAGAAAGTGCCCCTCTGGGTTGTTACGGTGACATACATGTACATTGATAATGAATGTAGTTTGAACTTTAACTCTCCTTTTACACCTCCTTTCTCACACTTTAAACCCATAGCTTCTTTTCCTCGACACCTCCAACACGAAAAATTGATTTTCACCATCTGCCCTGTTTGTCTCCCCTCACATTTTTCTATACCTCTGTCAGGTTACCCCTCGACCTCCTCCACCCTAAAGAAAAGTCAGTCTATCCCGTTTCTCCTTGTACTTCAATTGCTCCAATCCAGGCAACTTCATGCTAATACCTCATCTTCTAGTGCTTCCTCTTGAATATGACCAAAACTGTACAGTTTATTTGTGCTGCCCCACTGCCATCTCCTAGGACCAGCATCAGTTTTGCCGGGGACTCTAGCTCTGCCTCCATTTGCCACAACAACTTGCTTTGAACTGATGCATGGGCGTGAAGCAGGAGGTTTCTGTGTCCAGGCTGCTGACGGCCTGGATTGTAGGTAATACCAACTCCCTCTGGTATGTCAAGTAATGAATGTTACATGTGAGGTATGTACAGCTGGCATCCTAGGTAAAAACATGACTAAATTGTGATCTGTAAGATGCCTATGATTGTAATCTGTTAATATGGGGTGGGGGGGGGGGAGGCAGCATTTGATAATATAAAGGTCTGTGAGCTCTAGTCTCTTTCATGGGCCCTTAGCTCCCAGTGGATTGATGACCTCCTGTCTCTATTGCCAAAGTCAATGGTATGGTTGGAACTCACCAATGTTTCTGTAACCCATTGTATCCACTGTACAGGGGATTGGCCTATACAGCCTCATCAGAACCCCGTGTGCCAGCCTTACCCATTTCCACCTCTCACGACCGGACGTACGGTTGGACCTTGAGAGGCTGTGGGCTATGGTGCATTCTGAGAATTGTTTTCTGTGACAATGTAGGGACAATTGTGTATTTATTTACATGAAAGTTGTATTTGTCACTAGAGGAGGGTATCTTGAAAGTTATATGGTTAGCAGATTGTACATTTACGTCTATTCAAGCACTGTCAATTGTTTATTTTTCTTCTAGGTTTTATGTGAACTTTTTCAGCGAGGAGGTGATTAACCCAGAAAGGTACGCAATGACACTGTGTCAGAACGTAAGGACATTCAATTAAATATATAATCTTTTTCTCAGAAGGTCATGACCTAAAACTGATTACAGGTACTGAAGTGTTCAATCTTGGTGTTACATTATCTTTTGGGCAAAAATTGTCAAAGCAAGGTCTGGTGGGCCTGGATGTAGAAGTATGCTTTATTTGAAGAGCAGAGAATCTCATCTTGAGAATCTTATTATTGGCCTCTCACATAAAAAGGCAAAAAATAAATGCTTTGTCTGTTTCCCTCACGAGGAGATGCACGTTTGGCAGAGGATTTGCAGAAAATGAACTTTGAACAAGCAATTGCAACATTCCATTCATTCCCTATCCATTTATCAGATGCTAACAAAAGCTCTGCAAAACACTATTCTTACTTAACAATAGATTTTTATATTTTTACTTTATTCCTACCCCATTTTTAAATGTTGTCTCCTTTCCATGTATGAACTAATTATGGGTGAGGAAGGCGATTCTGCCCATTTTAATTCATCCATTTGAAATGACCCATAGGGCTTATCATGGTAACACCTATTTGGAAAATTATTGCATCCGCCCTCTGTGGGTCTAAATCCAATGTATCTCTACTTGGAATGTCACTCAAAGAAATTAAGGAAAATAAAAAGCAACGCACACAAATCGCTGGAGGAACCCTGCAGGCCAGGCAGCATCCAAGGAAAAGAGTGCAGTCGACATTTCACGCTGAGACCCTTTAGCAGGAGTGGAGAGAGAAAAAAGGAAAATTACTACAACATGGAACAGAAACTCTTCCTACTGTTTGACTCTTTCCAAGTTATATACTGTATGTCTACTTCCTCTCAGCATGTAGCACTGTCCACCAACACTCCAATGTAAATTATATCAAGATGTTATAACTCGCCATACTTTCTAATGAATTTTAAGCACAATGAAGAACAATCAATATGAAGAAGTTTGAATTTATATGTTGTGTTTTTGTAGGACTATCCCTCTGGCAATTGTCTTCACCCTGATTCTTATTACGGTATTGTATCTGCTTGTAAATGTGGCTTACTACACCGTGTTGACAGCAGATGAGGTGTTGGCCTCTGGTGCGGTAGCTGTGGTAGGTAACTGTTAATACCAGAATCTGTTTCTCTTCTACTGTTCTGTTCATTCAGTTGTTGATTGTGAAGTTTAACCAAACTTGTTTAGATGCATGTTTGTCAGAAATATAGCTCTCAGACCCTCCAGTGCTATCTGAGTGGAGTCTGTACGTTCTCTCTGTGACTGTGTAGATTTCCTCAGGGTGCTCTTGTTTCCTCCCAAATTCCAAAGACACGTGACTTGATAGATCAATTGGCTACTGCAAATCATCCTGAATGTGTAGGTGAGTGATAGAATCTAGAGGGAGTTGGTAAGAACCTGGGTATAATATATATAAAGAAACTGGGATTAATGTAGAATTTGTGTAAAAGGGTACGATGGTTGGTGAGGATTTGATAGATTGAAGGGCCTGTTTCTAGGCAGTCTCTCTCTTTGACCCCATGACTCCACATGAACACAACAGCATTCTGTTTGGCCCCATTCTACCAAGAGCTCTTTTTAAGAAATAGCCTAGAAACAATTTATTGTGTCCTTCTTTAGTGACGCTGAAATTAAATGACAAGCCTACGTCTATTTGAGCCTGGTTTCATCTGCTTTACCTTCCACTATTGCTGTAGAGGGATTCTCGGGGCAAGGGAGGCCTTAGACACAGGACCTTCCACCACAGAGAGTTCAGATCCTGTCCTGCCCAGTCTAACATAGGTTCTGAAATTGTGGGCCAATTTTATTTCTATATCTTAGTCCAACCTTGTTTATCTCTTCTTCTACTGTTGCCCCACCAGAATGGAAGTGGGAGCACAACAAGAACAAGGAATTTCCAGCCAATGAGTCTCTAAAAAGAATATCAAATGGACATGAATAGAAAAGGGAAACATGATCAGCAACATTATCTTAGCCAATCACAGTAGCCCTTTACATCCCTGTATCTCTTTCCATGCCCTTTAGTTGTCAGGCTCTGGACATTTATGACCTTTCCACTCTCCTGCCCTGTTAATGGGAGAACCATCAGCAGCCTCAGCCTAACTTTTTTGCGTCTCCACTCCTTAACTCCCCTACACCCACAAGAAAGCTGTTGGCCAAAATGATCTGGGTGAATCAGATTTGGGATGTTTCCATTCTCACACGTAGGTCTTCATAAAGAGGAGATTCAGCAAGATTCAGAGTTTTGTATTGAACACCTACCTTGAACCAAACCATCCTTTCATGAGGTTGGACTGTTCACCAACATTTCAGTGTAATATATATTGAGAGTGGAAACTGTTTGCAAATAATGATACTTTTCCTTCAATTAGACTTTTGCAGATCGGACACTGAGTGGTTTTTCCTCAGTCATTCAAATTCTTGTGTCACTGTCATGTCTTGGAGCTCTAACTGTGGGTCTGTTTTCTGCTTCCAGGTAGGTCTGGGGACATCTTTTTGACTGAGTGTGAATGTGACATAAGAAAGTGCTCACTTTAACCCTTTGACTCCATCACTTAAACAATTTGTTGGGTGTGGGTTTAGCATTGCTAAGAAAGGAAAATACAGAGGATCCTTTTTGACTTTAATGCTTAAGAAGGTAGAGAATAGAGGTTCTGTAATTATATCTGCCGCATTAAATTTATACAATTGTTTAATTATATTTCAAATAATCCACTTCAAATGTTATGGTCTGTTGCTTGGTGAAGGAATGCTTATTTGTCCAGTAGGTATAGATGCAAAGGATAAACACAAGTGTTTGTGTCAACCAGCCAACTTAATTATTGTGACAATGATTTCTGAACAATGTTGTATTCACAGTTCATATGCATACAATCTCATACTTTATAGAGAGTTATTGTTGTCTGAGCATCAAAGAACTACTTAGACGATCATTGCTGTGGAAACCAGGAGCTGACACTGAAAGATGGCTGCAGCTGTTAAACTGTTGAATTAGTGATCCACTGAGCGGAGGGTTCAGAGACATGGGTTCACAGAATAGTACAGCACAGTACAGGCCCTTTGGCCCACAATGTTGTGCCGACCCTTAAACCCTGCCTCCCATATACCTGTCTAGTAGTCTCTTAAATTTCACTAGTGTATCTGCCTCCACCACTGACTCAGGCAGTGCATTCCATGCACCAACCACTCTCTGAGTGAAAAACCTTCCTCTAATATCCCCCTTGAACTTCCCTCCCCTTACCTTAAAGCCATGTCCTCTTGTACTGAGCAGTGGTGCCCTGGGGAAAAGGCACTGGCTGTCCACTCTATCTATGCCTCTCAATATCTTGTATACCTCTATCATGTCTCCTCTCATCCTCCTTCTCTCCAAAGAGTAAAGCCCTAGCTCCCTAATCTCTGATCATGATGCATACTCTCTAAACCAGGCAGCATCCTGGTAAATCTCCTCTGTATCCTTTCCAATGCTTCCACATCCTTCCTACAGTGAGGTGACCAGAACTGGACACAGCACTCCAAGTGTGGCCTAACCAGAGTTTTATACAGCTGCATGAAACCCACATGGACATTTAACTTTAACCAGAAGGAAATTCTGAAAAGCCATCCATGAAAACTGACAAATTCTTCTCCAAACTCAGCTGATTCACTGATGTCCTTTAGGGAAGAAAATCTGCTCTAACTGTGAATCTGTACCACAGAAATATCATTGGCTTTTCAACTAGCCTCAAAAATTACCCGACGTGCTAGCCAATACAAGGGAAATGGGGCTGGAGGCCCTGCTAGAGACACCAACTTGTGAATAACAGCTACAGATATATTGTGGCATGTTCTTGATAATATATACTTGTTCTGTCCTTCAAAGAGTATTCTTTGTGGCTTCAAGAGAAAACCAATGGCCAACAATCTTCTCCATGATCCACATCCAGCACCACACCCCACTTCCGGCTGTAATTCTGATAGTAAGTACAAACTGCAGATGACGTCTGTGTTTCTCTCACCAATGTCTAATAAATGTACTTATAAAAATACTGTATTCTGCAACAAATGGTGTTTACATTTGCTTTACTGTAGGTAAGGTCACTGGAACAGACATCCAGAACTTGTAACATCTTTTCCTGGTCACGACTGATTTGCTGCCAAAATGTTATCATAAATGTGTTTTCTATTTCATGTCAAATCCCCTGTGAGAACTGGACATTTTGAAGTTTTTCATTAGTGATGTACATCGCTTAAGAAGTTGCACATATCAGTGGGATCCAGGCAGCCCAGAGATATCCATACTCCCTTGATCTGCACTAAATATTGGGAGAGCGATGTTACAATTCAGATAAACCAATATTGCATCATGAAAAACAAAGACATCATTGTGTGGTCCCTGCCTGGAATCTGATTATTATTCCTTTTGAAAAGTGGACAGTATGTGTACTGTACCTCATCACAATATTATTCACATCTGAGTTACAGACTCTCTTCTGGAAAAGCATCAAACATTTCTATTTAAGAACTAAAACTCATTCTTGTGCATGGTTCGACAGTTTCAGATTAATCCAGAAAACACCTTCAGCTGACCATCTCCAGACATAAGAATGGGTAGCACACATTTAATAACTGTCTCTATTGAAAATGATACTCATTATTTTTTTCTCACAGGCTTGATTTAATTTTATGTGAACATTATCTTTCAGATACATGTGGTACTTGTAACTTAACTATTGAGTTACTGCAAATCACTGTAAATTATCTCTGTCTTTCTCAGTATCCTCTGGTCATCCTGATGATTTTCATTGGTGATCTGTATGGTTTGCTGAATTTAAACAGCTTTCCACGTTGGCTGTTTATGGGATTAGTCACCCTTGGACTCATCCGGCACCGTTATAAACAGCCTGATCTCTACCGTCCATTCAAGGTAGAGTATAATACTCCAGCCCAGAACTAGCTCATTTTGTGAGACTACTTTTAGAACAGCAGGGGACATTGTGAAGGCTTGTCATCCATTCAGTCCCTCATGATTTGGCTACTGGTAGACCTGATCTCTACTAAGACCTTCAGTTTTCAACCACTTGTGCCCTCTTGAAGAAATTCACTTCATCTCCTGGCAATGGAGTACCATCTTCCTGCAGTGCCAATGAAGATCCCTCCCTAATTAAAAATCTCAGGGAGATGCCATCCACCAGCCCTGAACCAGGTAGAGCTGAGGAGGATATGGAGTATTAAACCAATTCTCAGCCTGGCTGAGGTGTCATCGTGCCTTTTCCAATATCACAAGACACATGGGATGTTGCCTACTCAGCCACAATCACTCAGGCAGCCTACCCTTGAGCATTAAAAATGAGTTGACTTCACCAAACACCACAACCTTTGCCTGCAATACAATCCATCCCCAAATATGTAAATTTTCACCATATTTGTAGAGTGAATGAAAATAACAGTTATGTACCTTTTGTTGTATACTGTAAAATAGAATTTCTCTTAATAGAATAAAATAGAATAACTTAAAGCAGCAGATCCTTTAGTGTTACTACCTTGTCAGTTTTCACATCGCCATCGAATGATGAACTCCCAGTGCACGAAACCCTTTCGAATGGAACTGGACCAAGGTCTCAACATTGGATGAGGTCATCCCCAGTTCTCTGTACTCATAAATAAAATACAACCCTCATTACTTCGGGATTATGAGGATAGATGCTTGTGTACTATTTATAAAACAAACCTCAGAATATGTCATATTAAATTGAAGAGTTGTTAAGGCACAGAAGGTGGTTGCTTGCCCCATCTTTACCAGCTCCAGTTGTATTCACATTGTGTATATTTTATAAACTGTACTTATGAGTAAAAGGGAAAAGATCCCATGATAGGCATGTCAAAGACAAGAGGACATAGTTTAAGGGTGAGAAGAAGGTTTAAATTTGATGGGTAACTTTTTATAAGAGAGTAGTTGATCCCTGAAACTCAATGCCAATTTGAAAGGCAGATGTGTTTAAGAGGCATTTAGACTGGCATTTGAACAGGCAAGACAGAGAAGGTTGGGGATCTAATGTGGGCAATTGGGAATGGTGCGGGTGGGCAAAATGGTCAGCATGGACAGTCTGAGGAAGGAACCATTTCTGTATTTTACGACTATGTTCTGAAGCAGGTAAATAAATGGTACTGATGTTAAAAGTTATGTGAAGATGATCTGAGTTTTAAAAATTCTTATCTCCGTAGGTTCCAATTATCATACCTGGAACCTTTAGTGCACTGTGTCTATTCATAGTGGCGACGTCTCTGTACTCTGACCCTCTCAGCACTGGAATTAGCTGTGCTTTAACACTTTCTGGTGTACCTGTCTATTACCTGATGATAAAAAGACAACAGCGACCAGGCTGGTACAGAAAAGCACTTTGTAAGTAACAAGACACAAACTGTGTGATAGGGACTAAAAAAAATGGGGATCCAAAGAACATGATTAACTTAAGGTATTGCAGTAATTCAAAACTATAGCAGAACACTCAGCAGGTTAAGCAGCATCTGTGGAGGCAAAAGGTGTATGTCAACTTTTGGGTCAAGACCCTACATCAGGACTACCACTCCAACAAGTTCACAACAGTGATTGAGTTGCCTCTGCATATGAGTCCTATAGCTTTCCTGTCTTTCATTTGTGTTGCAAACTCAAAATGTGAAGATTTATCGGGTTAGTTATCAATGTCAAATGCCATCAGTGCTGTATGCAACAGCTATTTAAACATTTATTAGCAGTTGTCTGGGGATCTGCATGCACTGTAAATGCATAAGTCCCAAACTTGCTAGCCATTTTGGGGAGACTGGATTTGTAAACGTATTTCGTTGCTGGACTCTGCATGGACTCTGCATGGAGTCCAGTGCTGGACCCAGTCTTTCTGAGATTCCCCAGTATCATCTCCACTGATATGAATGAGAATTTATATAGAAATTAATTCTAGAATTATTTTCATGTACAATGAATATTATTAAATGTTTCAGTAACAGGAAAAAATCTAGACTTTTAAGTGTTTGCTTCAATTTTAATAGTTTTTCATTGTTTCTGAATGTAAGTAATGGTTTTAAAATATCAAAATCCTCACACAGTGCCTACAGCCTTTAAAGGTGGGACAAGGATTTTGACAGTTTTTAAAGCTTTAAGCCCCTTTGGTCAATGTCCTTGTAACTAAGCTGGCATGAGTCCTGATGAGAACAAACTGATAGTGAACTTGGTCCTGTGAACCTGGAGAATTCCCAGCACGGCAGTGGGCCAGCAGGATCTGAATCATTCAACTACGTTTTACCATTTCCCACAGCGGGCTTTGAACTCGGTTCTGAGATTACTTGTCGAGTGCTACAGTCAGTAAAGTACCAGGTTATCAGGTGAAGAAACAACTGGGCTCATTAATATTCTTTTTGTAAAGAATGACCATTAATGTATTTCTGTTTGTTTCATGTGATGTCTGAGTGCCTCAAACATCCAACATCATTAAAAGTAAATCTGTTTACTTTTGCAGATCTCTTCACTGTCAAACTGCAAATTTTAATGCAAGTAGTGCAACAGGAGATTGTAACCTACTGAAAATTTGCCAGCAAGCGCATGAATTTTCTGTGAATTCACAACAGTCATTGCTAAGAGACATTCACAAAGTATATTTCCTGAACTTAGATCTGTATGTGAAAATTCCATTCTCACTAACTGTGTGTGTGAATTCTTATGTAACAAAAACTGTTAATTTTTTTTAATGCTATTTTAACTATTTTGAATTCTAAATATAAATGAAAACTGCTGGATAAACTGTGTATATCTGTCAGCATTTGAATTTGTAAAAGTAAACAAAATCAACAGAGAGGAATAATGATAAAAGGGAAAAATTAAAGATAGTAAGAAACAGTAATTTATTGTGTCTTTTTAAAATTCATATACAGTGCAATGAATTGCTTAGTTGCTTGTGGTACATAATTGATACAACTTGTCCCAAATATAAGGACCTTAATTTGCACAGGGGTTTAAGAGTCCAGGAAAAAAAAACTTTTAAAATGTCTCATTTTGTTTGAAATAGACATTACCAAATAATTTTAAACATGAATCTAAATGACCAAAATCAACAAACACCTAACTACATCTATTGAGATCTGTTGCCACCAAACTAATAAAACTCCTACCTTTCAAGTGGATTGCTTCTTTCTAAATATTTCACAAATGAGGTTTTGAAAAGTTCACAAAGTACTAAAGATTATTGTTTTGCCATCTGCATAAATTCAAGGAAGGGCAATGCAGATAATTTCCAGAACAGTGTAAAATTTTCTGTATTCTGTTCCGCATATATTTGAGAAATGCCACTAATTATGAATTGTGGATGGATGGATGGATGTGTGTGTGTGTGTGTGTGTGTGTGTGTGTGTGTGTGTGTGTGTGTGTGTGTGTGTGTGTGTGTGTGTGTGTGTGTTTAAGCTGAAAGTGCTGATTAACAACTATGCACATATTGGTAATGGAGAAACAAAACGTATGGAGTGTGTTACTAGTCTGTAACAACAGGGAGGACCCATGTTTACAAAACTGCAAATCTTGCATCTTCATGAAAGGAAGTACAAAAATATGATGATTTAAATGTCTAGAAGAAAGATTTATGATCACCACTGACAACGAGAATCCAATGGCCTTGCTAGAATTTGATTATCTATTAAGTGTGAGCAGAAAGTTTTAGCAGAAGTTTCTCATTTATTATGGGGACTTTCAGGTCTGTTGGCTTCTGTTGCTTAACCATAGATGGTTATTTGGTTGTCTCGGTGTTCCAGAAACATTTCCCTCATTCAGCCACAAGAAACCGCACATCGTCATGACCACTATTCCTGATTTCACACTGTTTGTGGAGAGCGTTTTGCCCATAGGTACAAGTAGTCCCAATAATGGATCAATAAATTAAATGTAGACATCTTAATATTCTTCCACAAGCCATTATTTGACCCACCCATATATTTTGTGTAAGTTATTCTCTGATTTCTAGGATGCATTCCTTAATTCTGCTGCAGCTCTCTAGTTCATGAATCTGTTTTGTCTTCTGGATTTAGTTAATTTCTGTAAATTAGAAAGAATGATACCATCTCTAAGCCCTGAGGCACCCATTCCGACATAATTAAAATGAATAAATCCCTGCTGTTTTCCTACCCTATCCCATGATTTCGAAATGATTGGGGCCGGAAGTGTTTGGATTTTTATCGGATTTTGGAATATATAATGAGATAGCTTGGGATCGCTATCACTTGTTGACTATGTGCTACTGGTATTAGACTTTATTACACTTGTCCATTACACATATGTACTGTTGCAGCCGTTCAGCGTGTTGGATTTTCATCAGTGACGATCTCGGCAAACTGATCAATGAATTTCTCTGCTGTTTGGTGATCAGCAGATAGGTTATCACCACAAATCTTTAAAAATGTAATGCTGTGCCTCTTCTTAAATTTCTGTAACCAGCCTGCTGAATATTCGCAGTTGCCTTCAATTTTCAGTTCTTCCTGATAGATGTTTGCTTGACTCATGATCAGCATACTGTTAAGCCCCCTATGTTCTCTCCAGCGCTGACAAATCCTCTCTTTCAATACACAATTGAGATCCTAATTTTTTGCTTTAAGCAGTGCTTTTCTACTTTTCATTAACATCTGTTCATTACATATGTGAGGTCACTTCTCAGAGACCTGCACATCCCCTAGGAACCTTCCCAGCATCTTCTGGAATTTTCCATTTGTGATGTCATGTCAGTGCTCAAAAAAATCCAGATTTCAGAGGTATTCAGATTTTGGAATTTCAGATAAAAAGTACTCAGCTTTTTGGATGCTGTAAATCAGAAATAAAGTGTTGGAAATGCTCTACAAGGCTGTGTGGGAGGGAGGAAAGGGGTTTGTTTTGCTGGTGTTGTTTTGTTGATTGGTGCGTTCGGTTTCATTGTGTTCTGCTGATCATTATTTGCATGCTGTGTTGGCGCCAGAATCTGTGGTGACGCTAATGGGCTGCCCCAGCACATCCTTGGATGTGTTGGTCATAACACAAATGACGCATTTTGTTGCATGTGCGATAAATAAAACTGAATCTGAATCAAATCAGGCAACGTAGGCGGTGAAAAACCAGAGCCAGTTTCGGTTTTTAAAACCTTTACGTTACAGAGCTTAAATGCTAAGAGAAGGAGAGGAGAAGTAGTAGAGTAGAAGACAGGAAATATCAAATAACGGAGATGCTAAAGAGGTGAGAAAAGAAATGACAGATCTAGCCGAGGCTTTAAAGGGAGTAACAGGACTATTATCTGTATTGGTGAGTCCTATAATGAGTCAAGTTTAAAATCAAAAGGTTTCTCAAACTTTGCTCAAGCCTCTGGTAAAGGGAGCGTTGGGTCAGTGGCCAGAAGAAAACATACAGCTCAAGGCATATTGAAGAGCTGCATTAAGGGCATGTACAGATGATTAGTTTATGTCTATGTGCATTCAAAGACCATAAGACCTAGGAACTGAATTAGGACTTTGATCCATTGAGTCTGCTCTGCCATTCCATCATGGCTGATATATTGTCCCTCTCAACCCCATTCTCCTGCCTTCTCGCTGTAATCTTTCTAACTAATCAAGAACCTATCAACTTCTGGTTAAGTATACCCAGTGACTTGGACTGTGCAGCCATCTGTGGCACATAGATTTACCATCCTCTAGCTAAAGAAATTCCTTCCCATCTCTGTTCTAAATGGACGTCCCTCTATTCTGAGGCTGTGTCCTCTGGTCCTAGAGGTCCCCTCTCCACGTACACTCTACCTAGGCCTTTCAATATTAAATAGGTTTCAGTGAGATACCCCTCATTCTTCTGAACCTGAGTGAATTCAGGCCCAGGGCCTTCAAACACTCCTCATACATTAACTTCTTCATTCCTGAAACCGTTCTTGTGAATCTCCTCTGGACCCATTCCAGCGCCAGCACATCCTTTCTTAGATAAGGGGCTCAAAACTGCTCACAGTACTCCAAGTGCAGTCTGACCGATGCCCTATAAAGCCTCAGCATGGCATTCGTGCTTTTATATTCTTGTCCTCTCAAAACGAATACTAACATTGCATTTGCCTTCCTTACCCTGGCAACCTGGAAGTTAACCTCTAGGGAATATTGCACAAGGACTCCCAAGTCCCTTTGGACCTCTGAATGTTGAATTTTCACCCCATTGTGAAAATAGCCGACACCTTTATTCCTTCTACAGACTGTGTGACCAACCACTTCCCTACACTATATTCCATCTGTGACTTCCTTGCCCATTCTCCTTAATTGTCTGTCCTTCAACAGACTCCCTGCTTCCTCAGCACTGCCTACCCCTCCACCTATCTTCATGTTGTCCGCAAACTTGGCCACAAAGACATCAGTTCAGTCATCCAAGTCATTGGCATATAATGGGAAAAGAAAAAACTCCCAACACCAGGCCTGTGGAACACCACTAGTCGCTGCTGGCCAAACAGAAAAGCCCCCTTTTATTCCCACTCTTTGCCTCCCGTCAGTCAGCCAGTCTTGTAATATCACAGGAACCAATTGTGTTAAGCAGCTTCAGGTGTAGCACCTTTTCAAAGGCTTTCTGAAAATCCAAGAAAACTATAATCACTGACTCTCCTTATCTATCCTGCCTTGTATTTCCTCAAAGAATTGGAACAGATTTGACAGGCAACTGAGATGAGAGGCCAAGGCAAGTTTGGAAATGACCCAGATGCTGGAATATCTGAGACTAGAACTGAGACACGATTTCAAGTCTGAGATGAGAGCAGGGTTCTTGAGTAGGCGCTAGATGAGAACCTGATGAGAGCAGATGACAATCCAAACGGGACAGAAATCCTAAATTCAATCGCAGACTGAACCAAAGTTGAGCTGAGGGTTGAGCACCGAACCTGAGTTCAGGTGTTCTTTAAATATCCAAATCTTGCCACCAAAACATGGCCACCATTTTTACAGAGTGGACCTGAATCTTCAAAGGGACCGCACCAGTTATCTATACTCCAGAGAATCAGAACATCTAATCCCCAGAGGCTGGCATGGTCAGGTGTGTACCATAACAGCAAGATGTCCTCTGGAAAAACATGCTGACTATGGCCCATTTTATCATGTATCTCCAAGTATCCTCGAACCTCATCCTTGGTAGTGGAAAAAATCTTCCCAACCAGCGAAATCAGGCTAACTGGCCTATAATTCCTTTTCTTCTGCCTCCGTCCCTTCTTAGACAATGGCACAATTAATGCACACATTTGGGAAAGGGTAATGTGTGCAGGAATTGGGAATGATGGGATGACCTGAGAGGAGATAAGAGATGATGGGGATTTCTGAGAGGGGATGATCAGGAGGGGGAGTGATTTGGTGGGAGAACATGAGGAATGATCAGGAGAAGTTCTGATCGAGGGAGATAGTAAAGGGATAGAGATAGGAATGACTGAATATGAAGTCATCAGGTGAGATGCTAATGTGTGATCAGGATAGGTAGCTGGGGGTGATTGGAGATGGAGTTGATTAGGATAGGATATTACAGTCATGGATCTATACAGGATGGAAACAAGCCAACTGACTCTATTGAGTCCAAGCTAATGAACATGTAACCATCTTTACTAAGTCCATTTTCCCCTTACAGATATGGTCCAAATGCAGAGTGAGAGACACTGAAGCAGGTCGATAGATCACAGACTCAAAGCAAACAGTGTTAAAGGGAAAAGTAAACAATAAACGCAAGGCCAAACAGGGCCATTAACTAAAACTCTCAAATGGAAAACGAAGCCTACACTGCGGCTGCAAAGAGCAATTAAGAATAAAATGAATACCGCTAGTCTTCAGTTGACTCGACAGTCCAATTTCTCAGGCAGGGCGGCAAAGCGCAGCTACGTCCAAGTCTTGACGAAAACTACGACAGAATGAATGGAGTTAAATACTATCACAATGAAATAATAATTAGCTGACATGTGCATATTCACAAGTGCAATTGCTGAATCTGATGTGCTGCCAAATCTGTGATTGTAATACTTACATCCACATCGACACCTCCCACTCCTGCCCACAACCAATTCTCCTGAGACCTACCCACATCAGAGAAATTTAGCAGAGGGCAGCTGATGGACTAACCTGAACTTCTTTGGGATGTGTGAGGAAACAGGAACATCTGGAGATACTTTGTTGATCCCAAAGGAAATTATAGTGTCACAGTAGCATTACAAATGCAGAAATATTAATATTATAAGAGAAGTAGAAAGACTAAAAAATAAGCCACCACAAACAGTCTAACAGGAGGGAGTCATCACTTCCCCTAATGGGCAATGAAGAGCTATTCAGTCCATCTTGGAATTGTGGGCTCTCTGACCACTGAAGCAGGTGAAAGCGAGGAGAGTAGTTTAAGGGACTTTCTGCCTTCCTCCATACTACAGGTCTCTGTAGGCACCTATTGTATGGCTTTGATTTTTAACAATACCACCATTCATTCCCCTTCATCGGCCAGAATTTTCTAGGAACCAGTAGGGATCCTGCACTTCTCCAAGTAAGGTTTCAATGGTGGCCTATTTTCAACTTATTTTTCTGTCTTCTGTAAACATCCTCCCACGAGAGAGCTTGGAATAGTGTGCCTGCTCGTCTGATGTCTGGTGTTCAGACAGCTAATGTAGCCAGTTGAGAGTAACATTGGCTTCACTGCACGAGATGTTGGCCTGGCAGTATTGAGTCTGTTGTCCTTCGGAAATGGACACTTTGCATATTTTAGAAGGCAGACAAGACGTGCTGGCACTGGAGAGGTTCACAAAGATGATCGTAGGAATGAAAGGGTTAACATTTGAGGAGCATTTGATGGCTCTGGACCTGTACTCACTGGAGTTTACAAGAGGGGATCTTGTTGAAACCTATCGAATATTGAAATACCTAGATAGAGTGGATGTGGTGAGGCAGCTTCCTATAGCGAGGGAGTCTAGGACCAGAGGACACAGACTCGGTACAGAGAGGGAGATCCATTTTGAACAGCGATGAGAAGGAATTTCTTTAGCCAGAGGGTGATGAATCTGTGGAATTCATTGCCACAGATGGCTGTGGAGGCCAAGTCACTGAGTATATTTAAAGTGGAGTTTGATAGGTTCTTGGTTAGTCAGGGCATTAAAGGTAACGGGGAGAAGGCAAGGAAATGGGGTTCAAGGAGATAGTATATCAGCCATGATTGAATGGTGGGGAGATTCGATGGACCGAATGGCCCGGTTCTGCTCCTAGTCTCAGCAGGGATCATAAGACACCAGGAAAATACCACAGCCGTGTCCACGAAATAATTGGTCTTTAAAGAGTTAAGTAACAGAAACATTGGCGTTGACTAACATTGAGCAGATGGTAAATCTAGCGGAGGGTGGGGGCTCTGCACTCAGAATAGTTAGTACAACTGAAGCTAGTAATCTGATAGGTTAAAGGGTTGCAGTCAAGGCCGATTAAAGTTCGTAACATATTTTTCCCGAGGCATTAAAAAGGTAAGATATGTGAGCCAAGCCGGTGCGTTAGAGTTCGTTTTTGGAAGGTAAATTAGAAACGAGATAAAGAAAAGACTTGGGTACTTAGCCGGGACGGGGCAGCGAGTCACTGATAGACTGGGGATCAGCAGAACGTGCCTTGTCCCGCAGAGTGCCGACTGTTGTAGCCGGGACTTTGGAACAGTTAATATTAAAATCATTAGTAAATGAGTGATCCGCTCCGACAGGACACAGGGTAAACGGTGCCCTGGAGCAGGAGCGTGCTGGTCCGGTAATCTAGCGGGAGTCCGGCACCCAAATGTGCACCTAGGGCTTTCTTCTGGGGCCAGGACACAGTTCTCCCCTACTGATATAATCGATGTTGTCATTTGGTTATAGTGAGTTTCACCTCAACGTTTAATTTCCTGTCCTCTATACCCGCTATTTATCCGTTGGTGTCGTCGCTACTTTAGGAACACGATGTTCCATTCTAGCCCACACTGGCCTCCCTACGGTGGTGACTGACCTTTTGCAGTTTCCCTTCTCTTACAAACACAAGGGAGAGCCATTCGGCCCTTCTATACTGCTGCTTTCCTCCATTATCCTCCATGCCCCTTGATAACCATGGAAATGTACTGAATGAACTCATGGCCATCCAGGTGCAAACTTCTAATGATTCATCACCCTCAGCAAGAAGACATTTCTAAGTACCTTGCCCATTGGTCTAAACTGGAGTGTACCTGATCTTTCCATAAATGGCAAACCAATCATGTGAATCTGGCCACACTCACTCTAAGACATGTAAATTCTTAGGTATGGAGTTCGAAACTGCACACTGTCGAGCTTTCAGCAGGACTTGATATAACTATAGTACTCCAATCCTATAATAAAAACCAATGCAACAGTTGCCTTCCTAATCACCAGATATTGGTTTCTGATTACTTTCATACCAGGACACCTGCATCCCTTTTAACACTGACACCATCCAGACTATATTCTACTTCGTACAAGTGTATAATTTCACATTTTCCCACTTGATATTGCAACCTTGCTCAACTTGCCCGTATCCCTTTGAAGAGCTGATTCAACCTCCTCCCAAAATGTAGACTTGAATAATTTTATATTTTTACCAAGCACAGAACTATGACACTTGGTTCTCTCAGCCGATTTACTAAATGACTGTAATTAGATCATAAACAGTAGAGTGCAGAGTAATGATCCCTGCGTTTCCCCACTATCCAAGTCTGCCGACCAGAGAAAGGTCCGTTTATTGTCACTCTTTTGTTTTCTGTCTGGTAACCAATTCAGTAAAATACCCCCTACTTTGTGTGTTCTAAGGAACTCAGCAGGTCAGGGAGCATCTATGGAGAGGAATAAAGAGTCAACATTTCAGGCCAAGGCGCTTCATCAGGACCCTGATGAAGGGTCTTGGCCCGAAATGTTGACTGCGTCATTTGTGGCAGAGGTTTATGCTATAACAGGCTACAAAACGGCCAGGCAACATCACCAACAACTCCACATCCCTTCCTAATGACCTTAACACATCCTACGCATGTTTTGAACAGAAGATTAGAATATCACCACCCTCCCCGACTGTCTCTAATGCAACCGAACCTACGGTCACCTTTTGCAGATGTAAGATCGGTCTTCCAGGGATTGAACGCATGAAAAACATCTGGTCCGGATGGGGCCAGACGTTCTCCTTGTTTCTATCTGAGCTATCCATCTGCTTTAAGAAGATCACTATCAATCCAGTGCCCAAGACTTTATTGATAAGTGCCCAGTGGCTCTGGCATCCATTATTATGGTCTGGTCATGGAGCGCATTAACTTCAGCCTCCCAGACAACTTCAACCCACAATCATTCATCTAGCATTGAAAGACGTCTACAGCAGACGCCATCTCCCCGGCCTTACACTCATCTCTGGAGCATCTGGACAGTAAAGGCACCTGCATTACACTATTGTTTATTGCCTCTAGCTGTACTTTCAATACTGTAATTATAAGCAAACATATCTCAGAACTCAGCACCTCCCTTTGCATCTGGATCCTTGACTTCCTGACCCATAGACTGTAGTTAGTAAGGATTGGCAGCAACGTCTCCACCATGATTATTCCCAACACTGGTGCCCCCCCCAAAGCTGCAGCTCAGCCCCCTCTACACTCTACTCACTCTGCACTCAGGGCTGTGTGGTTAGACTCTGGTCTATCTTACTCTACAGGCTCTCTGATGACACCATTCTAGTGGGTCGTATGTCAAGTAACGATGAGTCATGGTGCAGGAGGGAGATAGAGAGTCTGTTCATGACAACAACCTTTCCCTCAATGTAAGCAAAACGAAAGAGCTGATCACTCAGGAAGGGGAGCAGTGCACGTGCTCCTGTTTATATCAACTGTGGTGAGATCGCAAGGGTTGAGAGCTTCATATTCCTAGGAGTGAACATCACCTAAAGCCAGTCATAGTCCAATCACCTGGGTGGCCCTGCCAGGAAAGGTCACCAGTACCTCTAAAGAATTCTGTCATGCCCCTTTCGACATCACCAGCTTTTGTTGATGAACCATAGAAAGTATCCAGAAGCTTCATGGGTTGGTTTGGTAACTGCTCTGCCTGTGACCATAAGAATCTGCAGCTCTGTGAACTCAGCCTCCCTCAATGGACTCCGTTCACACTTCTCACTGCCCCGGTGATGCAGACGACAAAGACCTCACCCATCCTGAACAATCTCTCTTCTGCCATCTCCCATGGGGCAGTAGATCCAAAAGCCCAAAAGTCATACCAGGTTCAAGGACTGCATCTAAGACTAGTTCCTTAGCATGATATGTTGGACTATTGACCTCACAATCTACCTGGTTATGGCCTTTGCACCTCATTGCTTACCTGCACTTCACTTAGTACTGAACACCTTTTTCCACACTGTTACTGCCCTACAATGTACGACACCAATACACTGTTGCAATGAATTACTCAGTACCGCAGTGCATGTGACAATAATAAACCAATTCATCAATTTAGGAACCTCCTTGTGAATATTTTTATGAAGGTACTCAAAATCACACGATAATTTGGCATAGTTTAATCATTCTGACACAAGCTATTTTAATTTATTAGCCAAGATGTCAGGCCAAACACTTTTCAAGTGTTTTGCTTAAATCTCTCATTACATTGAAAATTAAAATTAATAACTGACCAAGCATCAAAAATATTTAATCATCAGGTTTAGTGTTTATTCCCAGGAGTTACAAAAATTGGTTCTTGCCATAAGTATTTTAACAGCATAAAAGCTGAAGGGGAATCCAGAATTATAGAGTGAATAAATTCTGAGCTGTGTGCAAGAGAGGTATCACAGCTACTGCTTCCTCTCCTGAGGCTATCAATGTCCTTTGGATTGCGTAAAGACGCAAGGAGTTAATGAGATCCTTACCACTGCTCTGGTTTTGTTTCTCTCTTCAGTGCTCGTCCTCACTGGAGAATGTGGAAATTCATAACTCTTTTTCCACGTGCAGCTTACACACAGTGGGGCTGTGCCGTTGCCCGAAGACTTCTCCATGGTTAGTTGGGTTTTTTTCCCACATAATTTTTATGCACTTTTACTGTATCTAAGAAATGGAAGCAGGAATTAAGTCTACTTAGCCACTTAAACCTGCCTGTCGTTCACTGAAGGAGGTAACAGAACTCCATGCACCTGACTTTTCCCCTTCACTCAATATTTTGGGCAACAAAGTTTATTAACTTTAGATTTAATGTTAGCAAGTGACCCAGCATCAACTGTGCTTTATGTAACAAAGTTCTAAACCATTCCCCCCCCCCCACCCCGAGTCTCTGTTTCCTGCTCTACTTCTAGACTATGTCCCTTAGACCTAATTTCTTTTAGTGTTCCGGTCAATCTTTTTAATTTTCTTTTGCCATCAGTAATTTACAGTTGTTTTTCTCTCAATTCTAATTGTAATTAAACATGTTTTATATGTTCAAGGTGAAACAGTTTTCTGAAGGAAACTGTATGATGTGAAGAGTTAGGAGCAGAGTGAAATCTCTCCAGCTCTGTTGCAGTGAACATTGCCTCAGTTCTGAGCAGGATTACCCTTTCAGGGGCAATATGCTGCTTGCATTCTGCAGCCTGCAGCTACTGTATCATTCAGTTCCGTTCCCTGTGGAATTTTGGAATCTGCTGTGGTTTGAGTGTGCTTTCACTCTCATGTCTGCCTGTTATAAATTCCCTATAATGTACAGGGAAAAACTGCAGAATAGTTTCTGGAGATAAGGGGAATCTGTTTTCTTTCAGTAACGCCCCTGCCGAATAGATAACCTGGTGATGACCTCACTGAATCGTGTGAACAAGACGTTGATCCCTATTATACCTCTTAGTCTATGTAATTTATTCAGACATTTTTTTGAATGCACCAAAGCATTTTAAGGAGTTCAATTTTCTGTTGTGGAGGTTTGTACTCAAACTCACAAACCACAAGTGAGTTCATGACATTCCCGGTGGAGTGTTGAGTAAAACACATGGAATCTCTTTTGTGTTTCAGTATTCCATCCTCAAAAAGGGCAGGTGTGGTCTCAGTCTGATTAAAATGTGGAGTCTCCAATTATGAGTTAATCCCTAAGAAAAAATAGTGGTTTTAAGCACCCGTTGGAGTTGTGCAAAGCTGTGATGGGTGAGCATACAGAGGGTAAGCGGGAGCTTTCCCATTAGTGGATTATCCAAGGACTAGACTCAAAATGACAGCAAAAGACACAGGGAGTTGTATAACAAAGCTTTTCTTGGAGGGAGATTGGTTATGATCTGGATCTTGTTCCTATATGAATGATGGGAGAGATCTTTTAAAGACAATTAGTTTGACAGTTAAAAGAAAGTACTTGTCAGAGATAAGAGGATAGTGTGTGAGAATGGGACCCGACTACTTGTGCAAAAGGACTGGTGAGCCAAAAGGCCATCATCTGGCTAGCTTCATTGAAACCCTAAAATGGATATTGAAGAACCTTCTCAACCATTAACACTTAAGTAACCTTCAGTTTAACATTTGAGCATCCTGGATCACTTTGGTCCATCTCCCAGGAGCTTGAACTGATTATTGTAGGCTTGGGAACTGTCTATCTTGCTATTATTGCATAAACTTGGAAATGAAACTGAATAAAATATTGTGAATTATGAAAATAATGCTTGAGGTTCGTTTTTGCAGATGGACTTCTTAAGGTCCACCCAGAAGTATCAAAAGCAATTGCCAGTCAGAAGGCTGTAGTGGCTTTGGAAAGCACGGTCATCACACACGGCATGCCATATCCTCAGAACCTGAAGTAAGTGGACTAGGAGGAGTGATTGGATTTGAGGCATCTGGGATGGACACTAGTGCTCGGATTGTAATATAACACAAACTCTTTTGCACCGAGAATCCTCTATCTGGGAAAGTCAACTCATGCAAGAATCAAATTAGCTCATTGTGAAATATGAACATGTAATGTTTATAAGATGTATTGATTGGAAGAGGTACTGAGCTGGGTTAAGATCAAAAGGTGGTTTGCATGAGAAATAATGATTTCTGTGAGAAATAATGTGTTGGCATGTGGCCTAGTGGGCAAGGCATCAGACTAGTAACCTGAAGGTCACTGGTTCGAGCCTCAGCTGAGACAGCGTGTTTGTGTCCTTGAGCAAGGCACTTAACCACACATTGCTCTGCGATATCACCGGTGCCAAGCTGCATGGGTCCCAGTGCCCTTCCCTTGGACAACATCGGTGGCGTGGAGAGGGGAAGGCCTGCAGCTTGGGCAACTGCCGGTCTCCCATACAACCCTGCCCAGGCCTGTGCCCTGGAAACTCCAGGCGTAGATCCATGGTCTCTCGAGACCGATGGATGCCACCACCAATGATTTACAGAATGTAACTGCAAATTCCCCAGTAGAAATTTTGGGATATCCTATCTGATAAAATCGTACTAGATGTCAACCAATTATCATAATCCAGTGGGGCCAAATGTAACAGATAATATCCTCGCAGAAGTTCTAACGTTGTCACCAACACGCTCACAACATCACAGTCTCATCATCCACATCTGAGAAGAAGAAGTGATAACTCAAAGTAAAATATATCACCAATCACATTGTACAAAAATTAATGTTTCATTATATTCAGTACAAAGATTATGAAACATTAGCCATTGGAATAGGTATAACCATCATTACAATTAATTCCAAAAGTAATCTCCTGCTGGCACATGGCTCCATCTACCTTTTGTTTTGTCTGCCTCCACCTATCATCCATCTGCCTGTTACCCTTCAGCCATCCTCAGGCCACCAGTTACCTGTGGCCACTGTGTCACCTCTGTATACGACACTGGGTGTCACCCCTCTGCTGTCTCAGTCTTCATACAGGGTTTTGACTCACATATTGACAATTCCTTTCTCACACAGATGGTGCTCAACTCACTGAGTTACTCCAGAAATAAGTATATAATTATGCAAATTAAATCATTTGGTTAAATAAAGAAGCTGAGAAGCTGTTATGTACCTTTCAAACAAGGAAAGAAACTTCATTTAGTTCTAATCAAAATGTGCTTTGGATCCAGCAGAAAAGCTGGGAGGCTGTATTGGAAACCATATCTTTGTAATCTGGGCCTACTTTGTGCCATGTGGGAAGGTGCTGTGTGACAGAGTGAAGGGCACGAATCATATCTAAAGCCAGCTGTCCCATCCTGAGCCTGACTTGTGTCTGCAGAGCTGATAGAGAGGAATGGAAACCCTTCCGTGTCCTGGTGCTGCTTCCTTGAAATAAACACCAGCCATGGGTTGATCCAAGGTTTCTCCGATTTGTTTCAGATGCGCTAGGGAGGTTGAACAGATAGTAAAAGAACATAATGCAGTCCCTGCCACAATTGGCATCATCGAGGGGAAGGTGCATGTGGGACTGTCAGAGAGCCACCTGGAGCAGCTGGCTAAAAGCAAGGAAACACTAAAAGTATCGCGCAGAGATCTCCCATATGTTCTTAGCAAGGTGAGTTAAATGATGTGTAATTTCGTTGTGGTAATTACCACCACGTGTAAAGACTGGTGAGAGAAGATTTTTTTTTTTAAAAGGGGTTATTAGATTATTGGGCCCCAGCTCAGCAAGGGGAAGAAAGATAGTGAGAGCAACAAGGGAGGAGCGGGGAATTGGAAAGACGTGTTGCCAGGATCAGCATGACCCTAAAGGCCAACTGAATTCCAAGTTTCTTCGTGCCCAGTTAACATTTAGAGTTTGACACAAAGAATTACAAAATGATGTTAATTTTTTTGTTGATAGCTTTTGAGTTCTCTTTCAATACATATGTGAAATAAAATGCTGCCACCAAAATGATTTAGGATGCATGACGGCCCAAGTAATAGTTTTCAAAAGGCAACATGGTGTATTTTCCACAAACGTGGCACTTTTGAATATAGCTTCTTCAATGGTTTGATTAATTCTTGAAATGTTTTATGACCGGAGAATCTTGCATTTATCTGAGTTGTTTGTATAATGGTAATGTCCTTAGAATAGGAATCCAGAGAGTGAATGCAAGTTAAGTTCTGCTAATTAAATAAATTTGGGGGTGGGGTAGGAGAATTGGGGTGAGGGAAGAAGGTGAAGTTTGTAATGAAGGGCCAAGGCATTTCTCACATGCCTTCATTTTGTGTCTTCTGTTCACTGACTCTTGGAAGCAGGCTCCCTCATTTACCCTTTGACATTTCAGAGAACTCTACTAAATCTCTTGATTTTCACTGCTGTAAGGAGAATGACCAGGGAACAATGCCAACTTCTCTACTTTTGCCACTATACAGCATTCTTTCATTCATGGGTTCATAGCAAATCTCTTCAGTAACTTTCCTATAAACCTCTCCCCTAAACCTTGATATCTTTGCTAAAGTTCACTATTTGCTGCAATACTTCAGCTAAACTGCAACCAACATTTTAAATGAATTTAGCCCGCTTTGTTGTTTTTGTACTCCATCTGTTTATGAATCAAAGCACAAACATGGCTTTTTAGTGGGCTTTTCAGCCTGTCCTCCCATTTGTAAGAACTCATGTTTACAGACTCGTGTTTCCCTCCTCTCCACCCCAGTGGAGAGGCCTGTATTCTCAAGGATGTCAACCTTCTGGAGTGTTCTTGGATCCACACTCCTCCGGGTAAATGCAGAGTCCCTTCGCACTCCTACTATAAGAAGCAGAGGAACTATTCAGGAGATTAAGTAATCACTGCAGGGTGATGTGTGGTTGTAGCCACGGTTTTATGTGTTTGGTGTGGTTACAATCTAGGCCGCTGGTGATAGCCACATTGTTGGACCCTTACATGTACCAGTTCATTGTGGTAGCACAGTCTCATAGTTTCATGTGACTATTTCTGCTGCTGCTCAGGCACATTATTCCACAAATTTCCAACAGCTGCGCGCTTGCTCTAAACCTCCTTCGCCTGCCATTAGTTTCTCTCGCTTTCACTGTTATCTAGTGCTATTTCAATCTCTAGGACGTTTATGTATCTTTCTGAAACTTCATGCAGATGCGTCTGGTTAACCTGCCTACACTGACACTGTAATTATTCTAACTCACACAAGCCCTTTCAGCTCTAAATACTCCCAAAAATTGAAGAGCTGCAGCCACAAACCCTTTCTTTTTGTAAATAGTTTTAAACCTTAAACACAGAGCAAGTCTTTTGCTTCATGGGAAAAGCACAGTGAAAGCCAAAAAAACTGGGCCTAATTACCCGTCCATCCTAACAGCCCCATTTTGCTAACCTTCGATTCATCATTATACATTTCAGAACAGATGTGTTCATTCAACATGTGTTGGGTTAAAAAAAGACAAATTTAAGTCAGTCAGCTGCATATACTGTACACGGATATAATATCTGATTGTCCAAACATGTTCTATCCGTGAAACAAGGACAAATCATGGCTGCTTTTTCCAGTGGCTGTTCCTCAAAAGATACTAATAGATCTCTCCAAACTATATTACACAGTCACTTACTCTTTTACTTAAGAGTTTTCTTTTGCCAGCATTTTTTTTTTCATTAGTCCTTCAGTCTCCAGCCTTCACTAGCTGATCTGCCCACTGTGACTTTCCTTGTAACTTCCTCGAAAAACCCCATAATTCTGTAAGACTGGTTAGACAGCTCATCTGCCAAAGTCACAGGACATTTATCTCTTAACTCTCTCCTGTTGCCCTAACCCTAACCCTAACCCTAACCCTTCAATCTCCAGCCTTCACTAGCTGATCTGCCCACTGTGACTTTCCTTGTAACTTCCTCGAAAAACCCCATAACTCTGTAAGACTGGTTAGACAGCTCATCTGCCAAAGTCTCTTAACTCTCTCCTGTTGCCCAACTAAGTCTGTTGACCTTGTCCCTTAACTCGACCCATAGGGATTCTACTTCTTCTGATCCTATGTCCCTTCTTTCCAGTGATTTGATATCATTGCTTACCATCAGGGCCACTCCACCCCCTTTACCTACCTTCCTATCTTTCCTATACACTGTGTATCCTTGAACATTCGGCTCCCAATCACATCCATCATTTAGCCATGACTCAGCGATGGCCACTGTGTCATATCTTTTAACCTGTAGCTGTACATCAAGGTCATCCACTTTATTTCTAATGCTGCGGGCATTTAAGTATAGTATACTTAGATCAGTATGTTACTGATTTTGCTATATTTCTATCACACAGTAAATTATCCTGTCTATTCACCTGCCTGTCCTTCTTGCCATCTTTGCTGCACAGTATCTTTGACTTGTTACTATTTTCCTCTTCCTCGACCCTAACACCCTGGTTTCCTTCCCCTTGTCAACTTAATTTAAACCCTCCCTAACAGCTATATTGAACAATCCTGCCAGGATATTAGTGCCCTTTGAGTTCAGGTGTAACCCATCGTTTCTGTATAAGTCATGCCTCCCCCAAAATAGATCCCAGTGATCTAAGAATTTGAAGCCCTGCCCCCTGCACCAGTTAGTTAGCCACACATTCAACTGCTTAATTCTACTATTCTTACCATCATTGTTCTGTCACATTCTGGAACCTTGCTGCCAGTTTTTGGTCTGAAAGTCGAACTTATCCCACGTTCAAATTTGTCGATCCAATTAAAGCTGTCTTCCCTCTCAAATAATCTGTTTCAGGGCCTGGTTAAAAAAAAAGCATCAAGGAAGCCAGTTTTTATTCTAATAAGCTGAGGATAGATAATTAAAAGTTAAGAAGCTATACAAATAGCAGGAGTCTTGTAGCAAGCACTTTTACAGGATATTTTGGTGTTTGTATCTCATGATGTTTTGGACTTTGTAAACATTTAGCAAAGAGGATGTTCACTGATTTGCTTTGCTGGATATTTTCTTTCAGGGCTTATCTGGTGGTACCACTGTTTCAGTCTCCATAATAGCAGCACACAAAGCTGGCATTCCTCTGCTTGTGACTGGGGGCATCGGAGGCGTCCATCGGGATGGACAAAACAGTAAGAGATTTGTAAAATCTGTCACAGATATCCAAGACCAGTCTTTGTCATTTGTTTAGTTTGCACTTGTTCCTTGAAAGTATCCCACCATACTGTTAGACTGGCTGCAAATCTCCTACGTGTTGTTATTGTTCTTACAGCACTGGATATCAGCTCAGATCTGACAGAACTGGGTCACACCCCGGTGGCTGTGGTTTCAGCAGGAGTCAAGTCCATCCTGGATATTGGGCGAACACTGGAATACTTGGTACACTTCTGTTACAAACCCTGTAACTGGGTATCTTACCAGCAAAGACAGGAGTAGCCGATGAAGTCTGATGATACTATTTTTAACAGTAAAAATACACAAAAATAATATCAATGCAAATATACAGATAATATATGTCATCAATACTAAACCTAAAAGTGCGGGTATAATAATAATCAATGAGAAATAAGCTCTATCGTTGTCTAGGGGATAATGTGTTGTCCAATGGAAATATAAAGTTCAGTTCAGTTCATGCAGGCTGCAGTAGTTGTTGTTCGCGGTGTTGCAATTGTTGGGGGGAGAGAGAGAGAGAGAGAGAGACAGTAACAGCTATTGACTTACTGACTTTCCTTTTACGATCTTGATCCGTCGGTACATTGTTGTGGCCATTCACGTATGACCCCTCCATCCTTTAGCTAGACCGTTCCATGGAGGACTCGTCACCCAGGCAAGGGTGGACACACACACAAGCCCCCCACCAGTCTCGTACATTTCTCCTGGTGTGTCTGAGGGGTGTTCCCCAGCCCCGTCTTTTATCCCCACTCACGGGGTCTCAGGTGTCAATCAGGTTGGGATGATGCAATCCCTCAACCAGACCACTCTGGCTGCCCCCTGAGGGGTTTCAATGAATAGTACAGTACTCAATACACAATTCCTTCTCCAAGAGACAATAGCAGTAATCAGTGGTTCCATTCCGCTTTTGTTAGGAGACATTCCACCTTTGTGTATCCCTGCGTTGTCTCTCTCTCATTACTGACATGAGCTGTTTATCGCTCTCATTTCCTGGGTATCAGACCTGAAATAATAGCGATCCTGCGATTCTCAAAAGGGGGGGGAAGCGATTTTGCACCCTTTGGCCCATCAGGGTTGCTCCACATTCGTAACACTTCAAACCCTGGAATACTTCCCATTCTGATACAGTTATTCCTAAAGACATTGTACACATTTAGGTAGGCATCAGCCTATTCTGACGGATGAATCTTGCTTTCTTTCCTTGGGAAAGGAGAAGTTTGCTTTTATCATGAGAATGACTGAAGCAGCAGCTGCAAAACTGCAAGTATATTTAATAATCTTCTCAAAGGAACTTGCCGCGCAACTAAGGTTAGGAATGAAATATCTAGTGCCAGCATAGGTGCAGGAGGCTCTGTTAGATTGCTGGAATGAAACAGTTCCGTTTGAGCCTGTTTCTGGACAATGTGCGAGAAAGTGATGTGTAAGTTATGTTGCTCTGGTGAATTAATAACTAAAATGCCATTGCCTTCAGAACTTTTTTGCCCCATTGAGCCTTTTGGGACAAACACACTAACCGCGGTACATAATAAATAGAGGCTAATTTCTCAGTTATTTTGTTTTTATTGTACAAGTGGTCGTTTGCTTCATATTTCCCACTCTGATATTCCTCAGTCTGCTTCCTTGCAGACATACACACACGTTCTTTCCCTTTTCAATTCTTCTCTGATTCTAATTCTTCCCTTCCTTTCCCATACTGCCTCCTTGTCTCCTTCGGCCCTTTCTCGGGATGTTATGGTGGATTTCTTTCATTCTGCTTTTGTGCTTTCTGAGAAGGGGAAGTGGTTGGGTAGTCTGAAGTGGTGTAGGGCTCCTTCCGGGACTTGAGCGGGGCTCCCTGTGCTTGTTCCTGATGTTCTCACCACCGTGCCGAGCGCCCCTTCTCTGCTTCAAATGGTCTCAGTGATCACTGGGAATTTCTTCAAAGAAGCTGCAAGCGGGTTCTCAAATCTTTCCGCTGCTCACCTTGTAATCTCCTCATGCCAGTTCGAGAACAGCAGTGGGAGTTGTCTCTGCAGGGAGGATGTATCAGTGAGTGATGGAGGATGATAGTAAAGTTGGAACTCCCATTTTGGATAAATTAACATTATATATTGGTTAATTTAGGAGACGCAGGGGGTATGCGTGGCTACGTTTGGCAAGACACGTGACTTCCCAGCATTCTTTACTCCAAGAAGTGGCTTTCAATCTCCTTACAATGTCACTGATGAAGAGGAAGCTGCAAGACTTATTGGTAAGGTTCTGCCCCCGAGTCCTGATTTGCGAAAACACCATAAACTGATCGCACGTTGGATGCTGTTGTCCAGGTAGAAATTACAATCAGAAGGGGAGTCACAAAGTGACTGTGTTGTCAAGGCAGTGATAACCGGTACATGAATTTATCGATGTAGATCACAGTTGTTAAAATCTTCCCAGTAAGACCTTCTCCAACCTAATATCTGATTTAGTTCACCTGAGGATGAAGCAGACACAGCATCATAAATTCTCAAAAGTCCAGTCGACAACTCCTGTCCTCCGCGTTCCCTTCTCTTCACTCAGAGTGGTTTGAGAGAGAGAAGGGAAGAGAGAGAGAGAGAGAGAGAGAGGGGGAGAGAGAGAGAGAGAGAGAGAGAGAGAGAGAGAGATAGAGAGGGGAAGAGAGAGAGAGGGGGGAAGAGAGAGAGAGAGAGAGAGAGAGGGGGAGAGAGAGAGAGAGGGGGAGAGAGAGAGAGAGGGGAAGAGAGAGAGAGAGGGGAAGAGAGAGAGAGAGGGGAAGAGAGAGAGAGGGGGGAAGAGAGAGAGAGAGGGGAAGAGAGAGAGAGAGGGGAAGAGAGAGAGAGGGGGGAAGAGAGAGAGAGAGAGAGAGAGAGAGAGGGGGGGGGGGAATTTCACTGTTCACACAGTCGTTGATGCAAGGCCACCAGCGTTAGGTTCTGTTGTAAACTCAAGGTGGCAAATTGCTTGGAATGTGACACAGTCAGTTTCAGTTTGAAAGCCAGCCCCCTCTCTTTACTCAGAGGTTCAGGAAGAGCAATTCAGTTTTTGCAGCCCTCTTCAAAATTGGAGATTAAGGAGCATAGTTTGAAAACCATGGACTTAAGTGAGGAACTTTGAAGAGTGTCTATCATGTCATACCTAATCTTTCCCTACTTCTATTTGAATTAAAAAAGTAGATGTAATTTGCACTGAATGCTTGACTTGGTGGTGTATATAAATAACATTAAAATGTTCCTAGTGTTATTCATATGCGGGTGACTGGGTCTTACTGCAAAATGGACAAATACAGTCAATAGTGGGGGATGTGAGTTGCTGGTTAATAAAGTGAAAGCATTTACTTTTATTTTAACAGCCACTGTCCATCATTTTGGCCAGGATAGTGGAGTGCTGATCGGAGTCCCTATTCCGGAGGAAGAGGCTGCATCAGGCCTGGTTATTGATAATGCGATCAGCCAAGCTGTGAAAGAGGCAAGGTGAACAAGACAAGAATACTCATAGAAATGATATTTTGTGTTGAATTTCCATGATAAATATTCTCACTAATCAGCAAAAAGAATGAAAACTACCGGGTAATTTGTTTGAGTCATTTGTTCAGGATTTAGAGCCATAGAGAATTACACCACAAAACAGGCCTTCCAGCCCATCTCATCCATGCCAACTCCATTTAAACTGCACTAGGGCCATAATTCGCCATATCCCTACTATCCATGTACCTATCCAAACTTCCCTGAAATATTGAAATCGAGCTTGTATGCACCACTTGTCCTGGCAGCTCATTCCACTCTCTCAGAACCCTCTGAATGAAGAAGATTCCCTTCATGTTCCCCTTAAACATCTCACCTTTCACCCTTAACCCATGACCTCTGGTTGCAGTCCCAACCACCTCAGTGGAAAAAGCCTGCTTGCACTTACCCCATCTACTGTATACCCTTCATAATTTTGTATCTCCCTATCAGATCTCCCCTCAATTTTCTACGTTCTTAAGAATACAGGCCTAACCTATTCAATCTTTCCTTATAACTCGAGTCCTCCAGACCTGCCAACATCCTTGTAAGTTTTTTCTGTACTCTTTCAACCTTGTTTACATCTTTCCTGTGACCAAAACTGCACACTAAACTTCAAATTAGACCTCACCAAGGTCTTATACAACTTCAACATAACATCCCAACTTCTGTACTCGGTACATTGATTTATGACGGTGAATGGGCCAAAAGCTTTCTTTACGACCATTTCTACCTGTGATACCACTTTCAACAAATGATCTACCTGTATTCCCAGATCCCTTTGTTCTACAGCACTCCTCAGTGCCCCACCATTCACTGCGTAAGCCCTACCCTGGCTGGTCCTACCTAAAGTGCAAAACCTCGTACTTGTCTGCATTAAATTCCACCTGCCATTTTTCAGCTCATTTTCCCAGCTGAAGCAGATCCCTCTGCGAGCCGTGATAGTTTCCCTCACTGTCCACTACACCCTCAATCTTGGTGTCATCCACAAAGCTGCTGATGCCGTTAACCACGTTATCATCTAGATCATTGATATAGATGACAAACAGCAAAGGACCCAGCACCAATCACTGTGCACACCATTAGTCACAGGCCTCCAGTCAGAGAGACAACCCTTTAATAGCCCCCTGGCTTCTTCCACAAAGCCAATGTCTAATCCAATTTGCTACCTCATCCTGAATCCCGAGCACCTGAACCTTCTTGACCAGCTTTCCACGTGGGACCTTGTCAAGTGCCTTAATAAAGTCTATGTAGACAACATCCACTGTCTTTCCTTCAGCAGCTTTCCTTGTAACCTCTTCGAAAAACCCCATAACTCTGTAAGTCTGGTTAGACAGCTCTTCTGCCAAAGTCACAGGACATTTATCTCTTAACTCTCTCCTGTTGCCCAGCTATGTCTGTTGATAATTAACAAGTCAGCTGCTGAGAGTCAATGTGCTGATCTTGCAGGTTTAATTGTTAAAAAAAACACGATATGCTGGCAGAACTCAGCAGGCCAGACAGCATCTATGGGAGGAGGTAATAACGACGTTTCGGGCCGAAACCCTTCATCAGGAATTGTTGGCAGTTTTTCTGCAAAATCAATGGTTTGTTTGCTTGTCATAAGACTGCCTGTTCTTTACAAACATCATGCTTCATCTCAGTATCATTTTCGACAAGAAGTAATATGAATGGGATCAGCTACAAGTGAGGCCTGAAGCTGCAGGCTGAAGATCCTTCAACCACCAGATGTAAAGCAAGTCATACAGTGACAGCTCAGAACCCATCCCTGAAATGAAACCCACACAAATCACTGCAACGTAAACAGTTCCCCAGATTGGGAAATTTGGGTGAAAACACAGGTGTCCAAGTTTTTAATTCACTGGCATTTATTGGTGGTGCAGACGAGGTCGAAACAGTGCAGGAGGCCTCACACAGGACTGGGAGTGAGAGACTTAAAAAAAGAGCTTCCATGGAATTTCAAACACGAGCAGTTCTGCAGATGCTGGAAATCCAAAGCAACACTCACGAAATTCTGGAGGAACTCAACAGGCCTGATCAGAACTGATGAAGGGTCTCGACCTGAAACGCCGACTGTTTACTCTTTTCCATAGATGCTACCTCTCTTTCTGAGTTCCTCCAGCATTTTGGGTGTGCTGCTCCCGTAGAATTTCGGGTTATTTTGGTGATGCAGTCGCAATTCATTAGCAAGAACAAATAAAATTAAGGTAGAGACAAGCAGAGTGACCATTGTTGGACCAGTGTTAGAGTGCGGAGGCTTTGACTCATCAGGCTTTGGCAAGGACAAACTGGGGTGAGGTATGTATCTGGTACATTTCTTCTTCTTCATTCTTCAGTCTTTGTCTGTTAGTGCATAGTTATAGCAGTGAGAATGGCTATTCTTGTTTATTGAGTTCTTTATATGTGATGTGGGAATTCTGGGAGCCCCCCAGACTCCCAGATAACCACATCTGCACCTGGTGCACCGAGCTGTAACTCCTCAGAGATCATGTTAAGGAACTGGAGCTGCAGCTCGCTGACCTTCTGCTCATGCAGGAAACTGACGAGATGTAGGTAGGAGCTACAGGTAGCTATCCCTAAGTTGCAGAAAGCTGGTAAGTGGGTGACTGTCAGGAGAGGGAAGGGAAATGGGCAGTGAGTACAGAGTATCCTGTGGCCATTCCCTCAGTAATAAGCATACAGTTTCGGGTCCTGTTGAGACGAACAACCTTCTTGGGTGGGGGAGTGGTCTCTGGCCCGGTGGCTCAGAAGGGAAGTGAGGGAGAAGAGGACTGCAGTATTGATAGGGGATTCCGTAATTAGAGGAGTAGACACAAGATTCTGTGACACAACAGAGACGTCCGGATAGTATGTTGCCTCCCAGGTGCCAAGGTCTGAGAAATCTTGGATCCGGTCTATGATATTCTAAATGGGGAAGTGAGGTGAGTGAAGCCCGAGACTTGGTACTTATTAGTACCGGTGACATAGGTAGGAAGGCAAAGTGGTCACGGAGGGAGAATTTAGGGTGCTCGGTAGAAAGCTGAAAAACAGCACCTCTATTATAGCAACCTCTGGATTGTTGCCTGTGCCACGGGGCAGTGAGGGTAAGAGTAGGATGATTTGGCAGATGAATGTGTGGCTGAGAAACTGGTGCAGGGGCAGGGTTTCAGATTTCTGGATCGTTGGGATCTCTTCTGGGGAAGTTTGACCTGTACAAAAGGGTCGGGTTACACCTAAACCTGAGGGGGACCATTATCCTCTTGGGGAGGGTTTAACCTAATTTGGCAGGGGGTGGGAACTGGAGTGATGTGGTTGTTAGTTTAGAGCAGAGACAGTGTAGTGAGACTATGAGGAAGAACAGGAAGGTGATAGGGTAAAATTGTAACCTGTGGGATGAGTTGCAATGTAAAAGGGGGACAAAATCGAAAAGGGTGACCGAAGGATTTACATTTGAATACATGCAGTATACAGAATAAGGTAGATGGCATGGTGCAGTTAGAGGCTAGCAAATATGACGTTTTGGGAATCACTGAGTCATAGCTGAAAGAAGCTTATAGTTGGGAGCTTAACATCCAAGGAGACATATTATATCAAACGGACAAGCAGGTCGGCAGAGTGTGTGGCATAGCTCTGTTGGTAAAAAATGAAGTCAAATCCGTAGATAGAGGTGACATAGGATTAGAAGATGTAGAATTCTTGTGGATAGAGTTAAAAAGGTAAAAAAGGTAAAAAAGGTAAAAAGAGCCTGATGGGCCCCTGAACAGTGGCCAGGATGTGGACTACAAATTACAACAGGAGGTAGAAAAGGCTTGACAAAGGGGCAATGTTACAAATGTCGTGGGGGATTTCATTACACAGGTATATTGGTGCTGGATGCCAAGAGAGATCATTTGTAGAATGCCTGCAAGATGGTTTTATGAGCAGCTTATTGTTGAGCCCACTAGGGGATGAGCTACACTGGATTGGATATTGTGGAATGAACCAGATTTGATTAAGGAGCTTAAAATAATATGGTCGTGATCATGATATGATTGAATTCATCCTGCAATTTGAGAGGGAGAAGCTAAAGTCAGATGTATCAGTATTTCAATAGAGTAAAGGGAATTACAGAGGCATGACAAAGGAGCTGGCCAAAGCTGATTGGAAGGGGACACTAGCAGGGATGACGGCAGAAGAGCAGCATGGCTGGAGTTTCTGGGAGTGATTTGGAAGGGGCAGGATAGATACATCCCAAAGAAGAAATATTCTAATTGCAGGATGATGTAGCTGTGGCTGACGAGGGAAGTGAAAGCCAACGTAAAAGCAAAAGGGCAGACGTATAGTAGAGGATCGGGAAGCTTTTAAAAACCAACAGAAGGCAACTGAAAAACCATAATGGGAGGAGGGGGAAGATGAAATATGAAGGTAAGCTAGCCAACAATGTCAAAGAGGATACTAAATGTTTTCTCAGATATATGAAGAGTAAAAGAGGGGTGAGAGTGGATATCAGACCACTGGAAAATGATGCTGGTGAGGTAGTAATGGGGGACAAGAAAAATGGTGGATGAACTGAATAAGTATTTTGCATCAGTCCTCTCTGTGGAAGATACTAGCAGGATGCTGGAAATTTGAGCGTCAGGGGACTGAAGTGAGTGCAGCTGCTATTATTAGGGAGAAGGTGCTGGGGTAACTAAAAGATCTGAAGGTAGATAAGTCACCTGGACTGATAGCTTCTTGATTAGTCATGGCGTGAAAGGTTACGGGAAAAAGGCAGGGGTATGAGCCATGATGGAATGGTGGAGCGGACTCCGCGGGGTGAATGGCCTCATTCTGCTCCTGTGCCTCACGGTCTTGGTTACCTGTGGTCAAACTTGAAAAGTCTGCTGCCTCATTTGTTGGGAGTTAGCGACAGGAGATATGCTAATAAACGGGATCAGGAGGTTAAACCTCCATGTGTGCCCATTGGTATGGCCATGAAACCATGTGTTTGGATGTCTGATTTGGAGGAATGAACTAAATATGATGTGACTTTCCTTATTTTTCCTCCATCAGGGTTAAAGGTATCCAGGGCAAGGATGTCACTCCCTTTATTCTAGCACGAATCTGTGAGCTCACACAAGGAGTTTCCTTGACTACCAGTATCCTTCATGTATGGACCATGTTGTACCTGTAGCTTGCTTTAAATTGAATTTCAAATGGACAAGAATGTGAGAACAGAGGAACTAAGCAGGGCTAGCAAGACCAGTTGATGGTTTATAAGATTAAACTGTCATATAGTCTTCCCCTCCAACGTGTCGGTGCTAGAAGATGAGTTGGTACCAACACTTAGAGCAGCTACCTGCTGTGCGAACAGCTGCTGCATCATTGCCATACTGTGAGACCTGAGTGAATTCCTGTCTGGATTGCGTTACTGGAGCTGGGCGTGGGGTGGGGAATATGTACCGAAATGGGGTATAGCAACACATTTCAAATAACACCTTCTTTACCTCACTATTCAAACTATTCTCCTAGGTTCATTTAGTAGGTTCAGCTGTGTCCTTCTAGTTCCATATTGCAAACTCCAAACATGGGCAACCCTTTTCCTGGAAGAAGTTTTCTCACCGTTCTGAATTTGTTTTGCAGATGAATCCCTCAGATGGTTATGTAATTCAGACATTGGATTCCATCACTCTTTCTTTGAGCAGAAGGGAACAGTCTTCCTTTCGCTACAGGATACAGTGAAGGAAGGGATAATGTGCACTAGTTCCCCATTCTGGAATTCTATTAACATCTGGAAGGCGAGGTAATTGATGAAGTGTACTGTTTTCAAATTCAGAGTTTTTTGAGATTTCCCTTCACAGAGTGATGGCCTGCAAATTTTCAGACTCCTTGATGAGGCCTTTGAATTTGATTATTTTTCTATCTAGAGACACAGCGTGGAATGGGTCCTTCAGGTCCAATTAGCCACAGCATCCAGCAACCCCCCTATTCAACACTAGTCTAATCACAGGGCAATTGACAAAGACCAATGAACTTCCTAAATGTGTGTCTTTGGACCATGGGAAGAAACTCCATTTCAATGAAACGCAGCAGTTTCTATGTTGTTGGGGCAATGATTAAACAACCAACGGAATGTACCTAGTCAGAACATAAATTGTAGATAAGCTTTGTAAATATCTATTTTTTGTGGACATGAACATTGTACAGATTTCTCATCTGTTTAGTCATTTTATCGTGTGTCATGGGTTGGGCAGATCCATGGTGTGAAGAAAATGGTTGGAGCACTCATACCTCAGTCTTGGGTTTGCCAATCTTTGACTCACTTCTAATCCTTAATTTTGACAAAGATATTGCTCTCATCAAAAACAATGCAAAGGTGGGCAGTCGTGTAGCATGTGCACTAGCCAGGCAGAACACACGCAGATACAAGCGTCCATCACAACTATCTGAAGAGAAGGACAGAGCTCCTGCTAAACCAGTAAGTGACATCCATAATGTATCGTCACAAGAAAAATGCTGAAGGAACTCAGCAGGTCAAGCAGTATAGTGGCACTAGAAAGTTTGTGAACCCTGTAGAATTTTCTCTATTTCTGCAGAAATATGACCTAAAATGTGATCAGATCTTCATGTAAGTTCTAAAACTAGACAAAGAGAACACAATTAAATAAATAACACAAAAAATTATACTTGTTCATTTATTTATTGAGAAAAATTATCCAATATAAATGTATTTGTTGGAAAAAGTATGTGAACCTTTGCTTTCAGTAACTGGTGTGACCCCCTTGTACAACAATAACTTCAAACAAACATCTCCAGTAACTGTTGATCAATCCTGCACGCTGGCTTGGAGGAATTTTAGGCCGTTCCTCCTTACAAACTGCCTCAACTCTGGGATGTTGGTGGGTTTCCTTGCGTGAACCATTTGTTTCAGAAATTCCACATTTCTACAGGATTAAAGTCAGAACTTTGACTCGGCCATTCCAAAACATGAACTTCCTTCTTTTTAAACCATCTGTTGTTGATTTACTCTTGTCTTTTGGATCATTGTCTTGTTGCTTTATCCAACTTCTATTAAGCTTCAGGTGACGGACTGCCACTCTGACATTTTCCTGTAAAATGTCTTCATACAATTTTGAATTCGTTGTTTCCTCAATGATTGCAAGCCGTCCAGACCCTGAGGCAGCAAAGCAGCCCCAAACCATGGTGTTCCATCCACCACCAGGCTTCACAGTTGGGAAGAGTTTTTGGTGTTGGTGCGCAGTGAACTTTTTCATTCAAACGTAACTATTTGCATTTCAGCCAAAAATGACCGAGCTCGCATGCAAAGGAGGATTCTTAAGTTGCAGCTGTGTTTCCCTCCGTTTGCAAGATGGACCTTCTCCACGGTACATCCCGGGAAAATCGGACCTTCTAGCCTGATTCTTCTTTAGCAAGTACATTTTGTGAAAATTTTAGTATTAGTTCATGAAGAGGTCATCTGTAGTTTGCAGTGCTAACAGAGAAGGCTAACTGAGATGGGCAGCACTTGGCAAGGAATTCTTCTCGAATGGAACAAAATATTTGAAAAAGGTTCAATTCTATAGTTCTGATTTCTAAAAGATAAACGTGACATCTGCATGTATACATCAATAATAGTTTCAGTGAGGTTGCTCAGACGTGTTTGGTACCACCATTCAAGGCCATGATCTCATAATACATGAAGCTGCCTTCCAACTAACAGGACATAAAATGTGGGTCAGCTCACGTACCTTTGTTGGCACTGCATCTATTTCCTGTAGCTGCTTGCCTAACAGTGCTGTGGAAGTACCTTTATCACCCTGACTGCAGTGTTCAAGACTTTAAGCCACGATGCAAGGTTGTTGGGGATAGACACGTTGACTTGCTCGTGACATCCCTGAGAAGTAAAAATAATTTTGAAAGAGGCACACTGTGTGTAGAGTCTTAATGACTTATGCTGGAAACTGCATCTTTATATTTCTTCCCATGTTTCTGTAGAGTAGGGATGTACTCCTCAGTGAGAAAGGAGGCATCCTATTTTCTTTCTTAGACTCGGAAGGGTAAACACTGCTTCCTGTTCTTACCAGCAGGATCTCTACTTGGTTCACAAGTGCCTTGATGGAGACTTGGAGATGGTCATGTCCACAGCTGCATGCCAGAGGAGAGGAAATTCCCTATTCTTCTAATTCTGAGATAGTCGGTTCCTTATTGTTTCCTATTCACCAAACGCTTGACCAACTCACAGTTCCAGATGGATAAAAATCTTTCCACCTAAGTGTTGGGAAGACTGAAGCCACTTGCTCTGGCCACCACAACACCTCTGTTGCTGGGGCAACACTTTATGTCAGTAATTATCCGATGCTGAGCCACACTGTTGTATCTGACGCTGAGGTGGTTCTACAAATACCGGTGTCTTCCCATTGCCTCTTCCAAAGTACCTTCTCCTGCCAAGGTAGCATTTGATTATCGCAGCGGTCTTCTGACCAGCAGGTTCCACCTCACATGAACTCCACCTCCACTCCAACATTTCTACCTGTATTTTAATTCACATGGTCCCAATTACCCATCACCCTGTCCTTCCTGACTGATACTGGCCTTCGGTGCCACAGTGTCTCACCTTAAAATTTGCATTCTGACTTTCCCTGACTCCATAACCACCTCCAGTCCCACAATCCTCTGGGCTGCTTTAGTTCACCATTTAGGGCCATTCATTGGCCCTAAGCTCTGGGGATCTTGAAGTGGCCTGCCTTGTGGTTGGAGGCCTGTCAGTCTGTGTGTGTGTGAGGGTGTGGGTGGGAGGGTGGGGAGGGGGCTTGTTTCATTGTTGTTTTGTTCTGTTGAACATAAGTGGGCATGCTATGTCTCCAACACTCGTGGGCTGCCCCCAGCGTATCCTTGGGAGTTTTGGTTGTTAACACAAACAGAACGTTCAATTATATGCTTCAATGTACATGTGAGAAATAAATCTGACTATGAATCCCTTCTGAAACCTCTCTCTCTCTGAATGACTCACTCTTCTTAGATTCTCTCGAAAAACCCATCTCTTTAACCAATTATTTGTTCCAAGTTCTCTTGCAGCTCCCTGTCATATTCTTTTTTAATGATATCCCTCTGAGCACATTCAGACATTTTGCTACAATAAAACACTATATATTAATATAGGAAGTCCTTGTGCAGGATTCCCTAAAGGTTAATTTACAGGTTGAGTCTGTGGTGAGGAAGGCAAATACAATGTTTGCATTCATTTCAAGAGGACAAGAATATAAAAGCAAGGATGTAATGTTGAGACTTTATAAAGCACTGGTGAGGCCTCACTTGGAATATTGTGAGCAGTTTTATATTGTGAGTAGGTTTGGGCCCCTTATCTTAGAAATGATGTGCTGAAACTGGAGAGGTTTTAAAGGAGATTCATGAAATTTATTCCAGAATTGAATGGCTTGTTATATGAAAAGCATTTGATAGCTCTGGGCCTGTATTCACTGAAATTCGGAAGAATGAGGGGTGACCTAATTGAACCTATCGAATGGTGAAAGGCAGTGAAAGAGTGGATGTGAAGAGGATGTTTCCTATGGTGGGAGATTCTAAGACCAGAGGACACAGCCTCAAAATAGAGGGGCGTCCTTTCAGAACGGAACTGAGGAGGAATTTCTTTAGAATTCGTTGCCACAGGCAGCCATCGAGGCCAAGTCTTTACATATAATTAAGGCAGGGGTTGACGGATTCTCGATTGGTCAGGGCATGAAGGGATACGGGGAGCAAGCAGGAGATTGGGGCTGAGAGGGAAAATGGATCAGGCATGATGAAATAGCAGAGCAGACGATGGGCCATATAGCCTAATTATGTTCCCCTATCTGATGGTCTTATATTTACATGCATTTTGACATCCATAATATGAAATGAAGCCATGATTTGATACTATTGAAACTCATCAAGAGACCCCTTATCACATTCGAGAAAGTGTTGGAGGCTGGCATAGCAGAAACCCAGTGGAGCTACAGTAAGAGACTTGGAGAGAACATTGAGACTGTGTTATGTTTGAAAATAAATCAGTACACTTCTCATTGAAAGCTCCAATGTGCTAAGCCATATTTGGAGCATGTTCACACTGTAAATCATGGAGGTTGCAAAGCACCAGTTAAAATACTGTTACTATGCCATGTAGAATGGTAATATGCTTGTAATTCTGTTTACCATTTTGTCCCTGGTCTGGAACAGCAATCCTAAGTTCTCAAATTTCTCATGTCTGAAGACACCCTTTGGCCCATCAAGTTTGTGCTGACTCTCAGAGCAGACCCATCAATCCAATATAATTTATTTCCCACTAGCTTTTCCTCTCCCATTTACCCATCTGTTCCCCTCCCCGCTCCTCTCCATTATCCTCCTGCCATTAGCCTACACCAGGGGCTGTTTACAGCAGTCAGCCAATGTGCAAGCATGTTTTTGGGATGTGGGAAAGCAATGATGTGATGTTGAGGCTTTATAAAGCACTGGTGAGGCCTCACTTGGAGTATTGTGAGCAGGTTTGGGCCCCTTATCTAAGAAAGGATGTGCTGACTTTGGAGAGTTCACAAACATGATTCCAGGACTGAAAGGCTTTTTGAATGCTTTCGATGACTCAGGATCTCCACTCACTGGAATTCAGAAGATTGAGGGGAGAATCTCATTGAAACCTATCGAATGTTGAAAGGCCTAATGGAGTGGATGTGGAGAAGGTGTTTCCCCTGATGGGGGCATCTAAGACCAGAGGACACAGCCTCAGGATAGAGGGATGTCCATTTGGAATGGAGATGAGGAATTCCTTTAGCCAGAGGGTGCTGAATCTTTGGAATTCATTGTGACAGGTGGCTGTGGAAGCCAAGTCATTGGGTATATTTAAGGCAGAGATTGTTAGCTTCTTGATTGGTCGGGCCATAAAAGGACACGGGAAGAAGGCAGGAGATTGGGGCTGAGTGGGAAAATGGATCCGGCAAGATGAAATGGTGGAGCAGAACCAGTGGGCCGAATGGCCTAATTTGTTCCTAAACCTTATCATTTTATGGTGCTTGCCATCTAGGCGCCTTTGGATTTGGCAGAAACATTCTTCCTCCGAAGTTAAGTGAACAACTTGTGTTGGGAAATGGATTGAGCATTTCACAGAGAAAACAAGAAGAATCTAAAATTGTGAGGTTCTTGTTGGGTTCATTCCTCTAGTTCGTTTGACTCGTGTTATTGCATCAATCGACTTAGCGTTAGACAAAGATATCAGGAACAGCAACGCAAAAAATATCAAACGAAAGTCAAATCCTTTTCTCCTGAATGAATTGATCACATTTTCCTCACCTGTTCCCGTTTCCTGTTTTCCATTTCCACAGGTCGTGATTGGTGGCTGCAATATTGATTATGTTATCAAGGTGGAACATGGTGATATGATGGTAGGTGAACACTGCAATAAAACTGTGCAAATGTTCAACAATCTGCCTTTGATGTACTTGGATACTGCTTTATTTCCGACAGCAATGATTCTCTATAACATACAGCTCTTTAAACCCTGTTATTAATACTTTTCAAAAATATTGCAGAGAATACTTTCTACCTTCCTCCCTCCTGTGTTATGGGTGGATGACCATCTGTATTTTTATGGTATAGAAGGAGACTCTCTGGATAAATTTGTTAACTTGAATGTTATTAGCAGAAGTTTTTTTAAAAACAGCCCTACTCCTGAGAGTTCACTGCTTTTGCAATTACAAAGAAGTGTTTGAAATCTACAGCACCCTTCCAAGGCAGAACCATAAATTGATAATTCAGTGTGGGAGGAATTGCTTGAAAAGGCATTTGATCCTTTGCATCCCAGTATGTTGCCATTTGGAGGGCATTATCTCTCACTAACCTGAGTGCTTCACCACTAAATTAAAAGCAAGCCAGAGCTTGAATCTACTACAGTACTACATCTCAGCCTCAAAATAAAAGTGCAAAGTTTTCGGCAACAGGAAATTTTGATCAATAGCTGCATTTCATTTTTAAATGAAAGTGGAAGTATTTTCCTTCTAATTACCTGCAGTGTAATTGTGTGGGGAGTTTCTATCTGTCCTGGGACTCTAGCTGGCTAAGTTTGGATGTGCAGTCGGGGGTTATGTGCACAGCAGGAGTGAGGTTCAGAGAGTGACTGTATCGAATGTTCAGTCGGGGGTTATGTGCACAGCAGGAGTGAGGTTCAGAGAGTGAATCAGTATTGATTGGTCATTCGGGGGTTATGTGCACAGCAGGAGTGAGGTTCAGAGAGTGAATCAGTATTGATTGGTCATTCGGGGGTTATGTGCACAGCAGGAGTGAGGTTCAGAGAGTGAATCAGTATTGATTGGTCATTCGGGGGTTATGTGCACAGCAGGAGTGAGGTTCAGAGAGTGACTGTATTGATTGTTCAGTCGGGGGTTATGTGCACAGCAGGAGTGAGGTTCAGGGAGTGACTCTGTACTCTGTAAGCTATTAAATTATACTCATTTCGAATATGGTGCTGGGTAAAATTTAAACTTTTTGCAGGACACGTAGATTAATCAAAAGCATGACTTGTCAAATATGAGAATTTTTTGAAGCACAGATTAATTGGATGAAGATGCCAAATGATATTTATTTATGAGGTTGTACTGTACACTGTCCACTCCTCCCTCCTTCCCCACTTGGTAGGCGCCAGGTAGAGGAGTCTAACCATCTACCCTTAGCGTTCAATGGCATTACTGTTACAAAATCTCCCACCATTATCAATATGACAGATACTCTGGTCAGAGCTTACCTGGACTAGCTCACATACATACATGTGTTCTGCGACTGTAAAATTAGATTGGAAGCTGAGCACCTTCAGTGACTGGCTAACCTGACTCCCCAAACCACCCAGGCCTTTTACACCATCGGAAAAATGTAACTCACTGGTTTGATACCCTATTCTCCACCCTAAAGGTTCATTCCCTTCACTGTGGTGGTAAGACTGTTTGCCATCATTGAAATACACTGCAGTTACTGGAACCACAGGTCAGTAACCTGTGACTTCTTCCACCAAGGATGACAGCAAGAGGTCTCGTCACTCTGCCCACCTGCATTTGCCCCATCCTGAATTGCTTCACTGTCACTGTGTCTAAATTCTGGTGCCACCCCCCCACGGCACTGTGAGGGACTCCAAAGGAAGGACTGCAGAGATGAGGGGTAAACGTCCAGCGTTGTGTTAAAGGTATTTAGGGATAGGCAGTTCTGGCTTTGCAAGGCTGCGATGTTTAAATGGTTAAGTGAACAGTTAAGATGGTGATGGCATGCTATAAAGTTCCCATGTCCACATTTATTCCAGCTATCGTGGCTGCAGGTTACACCCTCCACAAACATCAGCTTAGCATTCACCAGTGGTTCTTCCACACAGACTTCTACTCCATGAGAACATGGATGTGAGAAGGTGGCCCCAGTGTTTCACTTCATCCGGTTTAGAGAGACACTGACGGTCAGTCATAGCTGGCTCGGTCAGACGTTGCTTGTGCTGAGAAAGTCAGTCAGCACCAGCAATATCTGATGTGAGGTGAGGCTACACACTCACTGGCTGCAAACAGGAACAGGGTACAGTCTCGGTGAGCAATGGGGGGGCAGATTACAGTCTCACTAGTGAAAAGTGGGGGGCAGATTACAGTCTCAGTGAACAGTGGGGGGGGGCAGATTACAGTCTCACTGTGGTGAACTACATATACCTGTCTGGACACACCCCCCGCTGACTGCTCCTGTGGCTCCTCCCACAGACCCCGGTATAAAGGCGATTAGGGCCTGAGCCCGGCCCTCAGTCTCCAAGATGTAGTATGGTGGTCAATTGCTGCTTGTTCTTTCTTCCAGTCAATAAAAGCCAATATCTCGCCTCACGTCTCGGAGTTATTGATGGTGCATCACTCACTGAGTGAATAGTGGGGGGGGGGCAGATTACAGTCTCGGTGAGCGAACAGTGGGGGGGTAGATTACAGTCTTAGTGAACAGAGGGTGAAGATTACGGTCTCACCAAAAAGTGGGGGAAGATTACAGTCTCAGTTGACAGTGGAGGGTAGATTACAGTGCCTGTCAACATTGGGGGGCAGATTACAGTCTCAGTGAACAGTGGGGGGAGGATACAGTCTTGGTGAACAGTGGAGTGTAGAACACAGGTTCACTAGTTACGTCAAGGTCTCATATTTAGACTAACACAGTAGTAACAAGGGGAAAAAGATTGCATTTAAATAGCATTTTTCATCATCTCAAGATTTTTAAATATGATTTACAGCCAATGAAGTTCTTTAATTGTAATATTGGCATCAGAAAAGAACGATAATCACCTCCTGTGTTCCTTGAGTGAAAACTATTGGCCATTTCACTTGAAGGTCTTCTCTGGTCTTCGAAGAGTGATGGGCAGAATTATTTACTTCTCTAAAACCTGACACAGTGTCGGTCAGGAGAATCGGCTCAAGTTGGTACTGGTGTTTCAGTGCAGAGATGTCTTCCATGTAGCGAGGCTGACCGCTGAAACCGGAACAGTAACACTTGTTACTGAAGTATACTCTTTGCTCTTTCTTACGTGTAGTTTGGCGGCCCCACAAACCGCAGCATCATACGTCAGTCGATAGGGGGTGTTGGCAGAAACCTGGCTGGTGAGTAGATCTTCCAATATGTCATCATTTAGGATTGAGCATCTGGGAGCAATAAGACACAAATTACACAGAAAGCAGGCCGAAATCTGATCATCTGTGATGATTTTCAAAGTTATTAATGCTCTTCTCACCACATTTGTTGACATTACTCATCAGAATTATTTTTTTAATCCATTGTGAGATAGAGAGCAAATGTCATATGGCACTGAAGTTAAAAATGGCAACTATGAGAAAATATAAGGTTGCTAATCTAGATGTTTCAATGGATTCATCAATACAAACCATAGGTGAGTCAAAAGATATTATTTGATTTCTTCTGTGTGAAGAATGATCAAGCGATTATTTCTATTTCTAAAAAAAAAGACATTGTCTTCTAGTTGGGATGACCTCATTTTGAAGAACCATCACATGTTGATTCTTGCATTCATAGTTTCTCCATTTATTCATGCAGAATGTATTTTCTACTCATATCATTCTATTTGTCAAAGCCAATTTAAAGAAAGCAAAAACTTGGTCAAAATTATCAATTAAGTGTATTTGCTTCCACAGTATATTGACCCTTCCTTCAAGCGTCATACAAACATTGCTAAATATTAGCATTAGCCAGCTATCCCTCAGTAATGGTGTAAGAAAGGTATACTGCACATTTACTATGTCTGCTTTATCTTTTCTTCAGACTGTCTAAGTCGCCTGGGCTTGAATCCATTGTTCATCTCAGCCATCGGAACTGATATCAATGGGGAGACAATTCGACACTTCTGTGGTCACATGGTAAACTATTAAGTTTTATGTTTAGTTAGAAGTGATGAGTAAAATAATTGTACTGTTCTGGGTTGCCTTTTGACTGCAAAGTTTCCTTTTAGCAAAGGAGTCTTCTACTACGTGCTGAGCGTGGGCAAATGAGGAATGGAGCGGATGCAAGATTAAAGGCCACCACTAGGTGGCGCGGAAGCACAGCATTGCCACATTGTGGTCTGTGTGCGCCATGTGGTTGCTACCATCCTCAGAATTTCCTCCGAAACTCCCAAACCCTCAGCATCTGTCACTCACCCAGAAGGAAAGAGCAGCAGGCATGTGAAAGCAGCTTCGGATGCCGATTCCAGCCCAAGTCAAGCAGCATCCGGACCCGGAAACACCTCAGCCTTGCTGGGTCCAAACCCCTCCCGACAACACTCTGGAAGTGCCTTCAGCTGCCGTCTGCAGCAGTTCACCACCACCTTCTCGGGAGCATTTTAAGGATGGGCAACAAATGCTGGCATTAGCACTGGTGTCCAGATCCCAAAAAATGAATAAATGTATTTATTACAACACTCACAAAATTCTAGAGCAACTCAACAGGTCACCCAGCATCTATGGAAATGAATAAACTGTCAACATCTCGGCTGAAAGTCTTTATGAAGGGTCTCAGCCTCAAAGGTCAACTGTTTATTCATTTCCATAGATGCTGCCTGACCTGCTGAGTTCCTCCAGCATTTTGTGTGTTACTGTGGATTTCCGGCACCTACAGAACCTAGTGAGTTTAAAATGTTTTTTTAAATGTTTTTCCACTCTTTACTCAAGACTCTGACACTTTCTCAAGATCTCCCTGTTCTGACTGGGTCTAAAGGTGCAGGGGGTGCTGAGCAAAAGCCATCCCAGCACTCTGGTGAGCTGAACGCACGCTTTGCATGATTCATGGCCAGTCCATGAAGAGTGTGAATCAGTCAAGCCTGGCTTGGCTCTGTTCCATCTAGTTTATCAGAAATGGCTTGTGCTATAAATGCACCAGTCTCAGCTGTTGACCCACGAATATACCGTGGGATGTTACATTCCCTCCCGGATGCTGGAGATGAGAAATGAGGACGCCCATTGGCTGTTGTTCCTGACCTATAATTTATTTGTATTTTCAACAGTATCGCTGTATTTTCTACACGTAATTGTGCATCAGGGATCACTTAATATTGTTGCATCGTACTTGTTGCCAGGTTATATTTGGCGGATGAGCTCAGAGGGCATTGAACTGCCTGCTCTTTCATTGGAACTGATCTACAGTGGAATACCAGCCCCTAACGCTCTGGTTGAAAGTATGAGCCTTCAGTCCACATGTGGATATGGCCTAGGCATTCTATTGTCCAGTACAACCTTCTGCCTCACTGGTGGATCGGATTATATCTGTAAGACTGGACATAAATGACGCCGACTCCCCCGCAAATGTGACCCCAGTTTACACGAAGCTGCCCGAGACCCCAACTCCACCCTCTTGCCATCAGCTGAAAGCCACAGCTGTACCTGCCGCCAGACTCCAACCTGCAGCTCTTCGTCGTGAGTCACCGTTGAGCAGGGTCTGAGACCCACGGTGGTGGGGCTAATTCTGCACGCTAAGCGTGCAGGGCCTGGGCTACTGTTCACACCCGTTTGGGCCGAGTGTGCAGGTGAATCTTGCAAAGTTTCCTTTGCCCACTTCACTTCACCCGCTGCATTGTTGTAGGAGAGCGTGTTGCCTGCTATACTTAATGCATTGTTACCAGGCTGCACCCAGTTTAAGGAACTTCAATCCCTTTTTCCAGGATACCAGCGGCGTGGCAATATTACCGGAGCATAACTCAGCCGTGTACTGCGCAGTAATTGCACCTTCAGGAGAGCTAAATCTGGGCCTTGGAGACATGGACATTCACCTGCAGATAACAGCGCAGTATGTAAGGAATCAGGAAGAAAATACTGTGATATTACAGTATGTAATATCACAGGCATATGTCGGGAAATTTGTTGTTACGTGGCAGCAGTACATTGCAATGCATAATTTAAATTGTACATTACAGTAAGAAGTATATATAGATATATAGATTTTACTTTAAAACAAATTAAATAAGTAGTTCAAAAAAAGTAGTGAGGTAGTGTTCATGGGTTCAATGACCATTCAGAAATCTGATGGCAGAAGGTGAAGAAGGTGTTCCTGCATCGTTGAGCCCTCAGGCTCCTAAACCTCCTCCCTGATGGTAGTGATGAGAAGAGGGCACATCCTGGGTGATAGGGGTCCTTAAACCAGGCTCCTGGTTCTCAGTGCTCCAGACTAACTCTTCAACTGCACAGTTGATAGAAGGAGAATGAAATTAATTTTAGACAACAATGCGGCCCAGGACTGATCTCTGAAGGTTCCAGCCTGGTTCCCGCTCACTGTTGTCCAATCACGTTTGTTCAGTTCAGCAGAGATTAAGGTGCTGGAGATCAGGCATTATCTATGGAAAGGAATAAAGAGTCAACGTTTCAGGCCACGACCCTTCATCAAGACTTGAAAGGAAGGGGGAACAAGCCAGAATAAGAAGGTGGGTGGGGGTGGGCTGAAGGCAAAGAGTACAGACTGACAGATGAGGGGAAGGTAGGTGGGTGGGGGGAGGGGGTGAAGTGAGGAGCTGGCAGGTGGTAAGTGGAAAAGATCAAGGGCTGAAGAAGAAGGGATCCGATAGGAGAGGAGTGGACCATGGGAGAAAGGGAAGGAGGAGGAACACAGAGGGAGGTGATAGGCGGGTGAAAGAGTAAGAGGGGAGCCAAAATGGGGAATAGAGAAAAGAGAGAATGGGGAGGGGGGAGAAATTATCAGAAGTTAGAGAAATTGATGTGGCTTGAGTTAACTGGTTCCCATTGGTCACCTTAAGATAAAATCAGGATTAGTAGGTAAGCATTTTTGCCTGCCTGCCCCTTATATGCTCAGTGCTAAGAACTAGAACGATTGCTGTGAGACTAACTCTGTTTCCCTTTCCTGTGGGGGTCTCATCATGTCTCCCTCAAAGTGATCCTTTCTGGATCTCTGTCCTGCTTCTCTTTTGTTAGGTTTCCAAGTTTGAGGAGCAAATCCGATCAGCCTCGTTCGTGTGCCTGGATGGGAATATTCCCGCATCAACCATCAATTACGTCTGCAATGTTGCCAAAGAGTGCAGCGTCCCAGGTAACAGACTGCGTCAGGCAGACCAACACATTTCAGGATAAAACATAGCTAATCAGTTCTATTACCCTCTTTGATCTGTGCGGCTGCAACAGCTGTGCTCTCAGTGTTTCCCAGTGAAACGGTGCTATGCTTAGTTCGGATTCCATCCTTAGTGCAGCCCAGTGGGGCGCAGAGGTGAAAGACTCTATACCCACTGCTTCAGCAGAGCTAGTGAGGCAGTGCTGCCCACATGAGCTTCAGAGCTGGTAGCTGAACCTGTACGTGTAATAGGAGCGGCAGCTGAACCTGTACGTGTAATAGGAGCGGCAGCTGAACCTGTATGTGTAATAGGAGCAGCAGCTGAACCCGTACGTGTAATAGGAGTGGCAGCTGAACCTGAACGTGTAATAGGAGCGGCAGCTGAACCTGTACATGTAATAGGAGCGGCAGCTGAACCCATAAGTGTAATAGGAGCTGCAGCTGAACCTGTACGTGTAATAGGAGCAGTAGCTGAACCCGTATGTGTAATAGGAGTGGCAGCTGAACCCGTACGTGTAATAGGAGCGGCAGCTGAACCTGTACGTGTAATAGGAGCGGCAGCTGAACCTGTACATGTAATAGGAGCGGTAGCTGAACCCGTACGTGTAGGAGTGGTGCCCACAATTTCATTTGTGCGGGGATGGGATATTCAAAGAAAGGCAGCCACATCGTCTATCCTTTGATTTGTGTGCAGTGTTGTTCGAGCCCACAGACTTCTCCAGCGCTTGCAAACCGTTCAAGACAGAAAGCTGGAAATCTCTAACGTACACGTCACCCAATCTGATGGAACTGTGGGCAATGAACCAGGCACTCGGATTACCGGTACCCACAGGTAAACCTTTCCTGCAGTGTACTTTGTAGCATGCGTCAAGCAAGTTTCAATGGATGAAGCCTCTTAAGGATTGAATTAGAATCAAATTATACCTGTGCAACTCTCTCACAGGGGCTCCTACACCAACTTGGCTTGTTAGCTGACTCTGCTGACAGCCACGCGACTCAGCGGCGCAAAGGCCACCCTTTATAGGCAATATACGTCTAGGGTCAGTACGATTTGGGGTTCAACCAAACAGGAACGCTGGGATTTTCCAATTAAATGAAGCTCGATTTGAATGAATGCTGTGTAAGTACTTGCCACACAGTTATTGGTAGCCCAGAAATGGCTGATCATACAACAGCACAAAATTATAAGGGAAGTATATTTACCAATTTTCAAACTTATCAAACAGTTAACAGAGAAAGAAAAAAAAAGATAAAAGGGCCCATTACAGTTACACCAGTCTAAATGTGCACATAAACGTCGGAGCTCATCTCTGTAGTAGTTGGGAGTATCACTTTCCTCACGCGCTGAATTCTCATCACCAACCACAGGTAGAAACTCCTCTTCTTGGAATCCTCCATCTCACAAAGCTCTCCTTGCAATAGAACCCCCCCCCCCCACTTCTTATGGGATCCTCCTGGTGTCTTCCCTGGTGCTCTTTTCTCTGCACCTCCCCCCTCCAAAAAAGCCCAAACCAGATCACTGTCCTTCAGAAAATTCTTTCCACCCAGCTCTTGAGCCATCTCACTCCTGACCGACTGACACAACAATCCTAAGTGGACAGCATAGCCCTTTATCTTTAGCTGAAGCCAAAACACTCTTACCAGCAGGGCACACGGCTTTTACAGAAAACTGCTAAAATAAAATATCTCATAGCAGAGCAGTAGAGATCTCAACCATTGGGCTTGTTTGGTCAGGAATGAGATTCCGCTGTCTTGTTTTCTCCCAGTGTGGTCTGCCTGGTTGCACATCCTGATGAGCGGCAGATGCCCCGAGACTGTACTGAAAGGGTGCAGCAGAAGACCCCTCTGGCACTTGACTCGGAGAGGCGCCCTCCTCTTCAGAAGGTTGACTTTCTCTCCACTAGGTCGACAACTGCACTGCAATCAGGAACTCACAGGGTGTGCGAGAGGATATGAGGGCCCATGCCCTCGGTGTCCTGCGCCAGATGTGTGGGAGGCATGCTGGTGTAGTGGTTAGTGCCACTGAGGGGGTCCTGTTCCCACCGCTGTCTGTAAGGAGTTTGTAAATTCTCCCCGTGAGCACATGGGTTTCCTCCGGGTGCCCTGGATCCCTCCCACTTTACAAGACATTAGTGAGTTGCGGGCATGCCAAGTTGGCACCAGGGCTGTGGCAGCACTTGCGGGTTTGCCCCAGCACGTCCTCGGACTGTGGCAACTGTTGGCTTACTTCACTATCTGTTTCGATGTACACTTAACAAATAAAGCTAATGTGATCTGTAAATGTGCGGCTACGCTGGGAACAATGCTATATGTACGAAGACATTTTAACCAATCACAATGATGTGGCATAGCAACAGGAAAATAAGGATGCAATTTAACCACTTCAGGTGGACCAACTGGTCTGTAAAAGCTTTGTGTCTGTGTCTCCCCTATCCCCACCACCTCTACCTCAAACAGCCTCATCCCAGCTCACCACTGGGAACTGTGACTATGCCCGTCAGACAGAACAGATGAAGAAAACCTTTCCCTCTCGAAACAGGGGGATCTTTGTCCCATATCTAGATTTCTGTTCCTGAACCAGGAGTCAGCCTAGGAGTCCCGTCCTGCTCTGCCACTAAGGAGCATTTGCATCTGAATGCAGGATCCCAAGATGAGGACAGGAATTGGGGGACCGCTTCATCGAGGACCTTTACTCCATCCACCAAAAGCAGAACTTCCTGGTTCTCATTTCCCTTCCACTGTGTCGGTCCATGGCCTCCTCTTGTCCCATGACAACGCCGCCCTCAGGTTGGAGGACCAGCACTTTATATCCCATCTGGGTAGCCTCTAATCCGATGACATGATTATTGATTTCTCCTTCCGGAAAATAAACCCTTCCCTCCCCTTCCTCTCTTCTTCTGTTCCCCACGCTGGCCTTTCACCTCTTCTTACGTGCCCATCACTTCCCCCTGGGTCCCCTCCGTCTTCCATTTCTCCTGAGGTCCACTCTCCTCTCCTATCAGATTCCTTCCTCTCCAGGCTTCACCGAACTCCTTCCCCTCCACCCACCTTTTCCTTCTGGCGCTTTCCCCCTTCCCTTTGAGTCCGGAAGAAGAGTCTCGGCCTGAAACGATAACTATTTACTCTTTTCCGTAGATGCTGCCTGACCTGCTGAGTTCCTCCAGCATTTTTGTGCATGTTGCTTACCAAAAGCAAAGTGTCTTTATCCAGCAGTGCAGGTGCTGAGTCTTGTGGAGGGGATCGTTTGTCAGTGTGAGGTGACAGAGGTGTGATCTATAGCACTTAGCAGCCATGCTGCTTTTAAACCCAAGTTGACGCCTGTAACACTAACACTACTCTTCCTTAACTGCAGAGCTGCCTTCCGCAGTGGATGAAGTTGTTGAAGTCGCGCTGAGAATGTCACGGCCGCTGTTGAAACACTTGCAGTGTGTGATTGTCACCCTGGGGAAGCACGGAGTGCTCCTGTGCAGCGGAAGAGAAGACGGAGAGATCTCCCTCCAGCCAAGGAAAGCCTCTCAGGTCAGCGTGAAGCTCCCGGGCTCCATCGAATGACAAGCCTCCAGCTTCTAAAATCTCTCACGCACCCCTTTTACCACCAAACTAAGCAGGTAGCCTTCCAGCTCTTCGGATGATGCCACTGTGTGGACAATTCTCCACACGCTGAGTTTTCAGTCTTCGCTACGTCCTTCACCACTGGTGCAGAGTGGAGCCCGAACTTTGAGGTCCTCCCACAGAATCAGGTCATTTGGCCCAGACATCCCGTGTTGTGAGTGAATAGTTCTATTTACATTCGCCCTTCCTGTTTCCAATCCTTTCAACTCCTTCACTCGCCTGATCCAACTTAACCTGGACGAGATCGCAAGAAGCGCCCGCCCAAGAACTCAGCTTCACAATGTCAACCCTGTGCTCTTGGCAGGTGTTCAAGCTCCTTCTCCCATCTCTGCACCAGCAGGTACATTTAATGCCAGAGAAATGTATACAATATACATCCTGACATTCTTCTCTTCGCAAACATCCGCAAAAAGCCCCCCCATCTCTTTCATGCCCCAAAGAATGAGTGACAGTTAAATGTTAGAACCCCAAAGCCTCCCACACACAAAAAGCAGCAAGGAAAACACCCCCCCATCAGCAAAAAAGCAACAGCACCCTCCCCTGAGCACTCAAGTGTGCAGCAATGCATCGGTAAAGACACAGACTTGCAGTACCCCAAAGACTACTCGTTCACCTGGTATCTCAACGTACCTCAGGCTCTCTCCCTTGCTCTCCCTAATGAGGAAAAAAGGGCTGTGTCCCCATTTCACAGCGAGGGGGGAGACATAACAAGCAATTTGCTGATTTATAATGTTAAAAGTCTGTTGCTTTGCTTTTTCCGAGCTCTGTACCCAGAGAGTTGGCCCCAGAAAGGCATAGCTCTTTGGACACACAATCCCTGGCAGCAACCCCCTGCTTCCGATGTTCCGTGTTCTCCCGTGACGCTTCGGTGAGGGGCACCGGCCTAGAATTGGCACGTCCTCAGACCCACAAAATCCCACAAAATCCCTCAGACCCACAAAATCCCTGAAGGCACACCTGTCTTCCAGGCTGCATCCTTGGGATATCAAAAAGCAGCCGGTCGTGAGGCCCTGAGAGGGGTCCCATTCCCACAAAGAACCAAAGTCAGAGAGTAACTCCAAAAGAACCTTTTTGATCGTAGAATCCCTGCTCACATGCTAGGTCACCTACACTGAGTTCTCCTCTCACTCTGGGTCCTCCTCTCATCCACGGGCCCCGCTCCCACCCTGGGTTTCTCACACTCTGCAGATTTCACTCTCTATGGGTACCTGGCCCACTGGGTTCCTCTCCCACTCCCCACCCCACCACCATTGCAGGTTTGTATTTTTTTTAGGTTCCTGTTCCCCCCAACAGGTACCTGCTTTCTCCGGCATGTTCACAGCTTCAACTCTTTCCCTTCCAAAAAACGCCTTCTGTTACAATGCAAGCTGCCGGGAAATGTCAGACACGGGGCTGGGATCGGTTAGTGGAGCAGGGAAGGAATGGCTGCAGTAGGTCAGATTCCATTTTGCCTCATCCTCCGATCTGCTTCTCCCAGTAACATCAGATACACTCTGTGAAGATAGTTTCTCCAGATGGTGGCTGACAGGGGAGTAGAGACTGGAGATGCTGGAAATCTTCTAGCAAGGCAAAGCAACTCATAATCTCCAGCCCGACAACATACACATCAAATTCTGTAGTGTCTGATAACAACTCCCACCTGTCCCTTCCCCCCCACTCCCTGCCCCCAGCTTCTGTATTTATCTTCTGACCCCATGGCCTTCATTACCATGTTTACCCCTTCCCCACCATCTGCATCTGCCCATCACCCACACATTCCCCGCACTGATTCCCAACCCCACTTCATTCCCTTTATTCTGTGGTCCACTGCCCTTTTTTTAATCAAATTCCATCTTCTTCAGCCCTTTGTCACTTTGTATCACCCATCCCCCAACTTCTCGTATCGCCTGCGATTTCCCCCTCTCTCACCTGGATCCATCTATCTCCTGCCCGCTCTTGCTGAACCCTTTTCCTTCCACCTTTCTATGCTGGCAACCTCCCCTCATTTTCCAGTCCAGGTGAAAGGCCTCATCCTAAAACACTGCCTGCCCATTGCAGTCCATTGTTCCTGCCTGACCCACCGAGCTCCACTAGCGCCTTTTGTTTCTCTGATTACATTGATCTACTTGATCATTTCTACTCTCTCCCAGACGTCACCCAGTGATCTTTGTGCCGCCCACTACCCTGCCATTAGTATCAGGCCAGAAGAAATGCTGAACGTGTCTGGAGCGGGTGACAGGTAAGAGAGCTTCACTGACTCTACCCAGATCTGTGCAACCTGACAATAGGAACTCTGGCCAATGAACAAAGCCTCAAATCATTGTCAGGTCCAACCCAGGAAGGTAATTCCTTCTGCTCAGGCCAATTGCATTGACCAACCTGCTTTGGTTGTGTTTGGTCCCATCACCACCAATTGTAAGGGACAGACTTCCAGATGCTGGAAACAACTTTATGAACATCGTTTGCTCCCTGTGACAGTGGTGTCTGTATTTCTTCCAGCTGTTCAGATAACTGAGTAGGATTTGAGGGAATCTTGGGGTTAATCTCTTGACTATGCTGGTGTAATTGACCTCAAGTTGTTTGACAGTGGAGAGTGGTTCTGGCATCTTATTGCTACCCAATGCCTCTTTGGTCATCAGATTAAGGCAGCTTTGGGGCTCAAACAGAGGATGGGAAGACTGACCTTCACTTGCAGCGTAAATAAAGGTGCCCTTATGAAGTCCAGAGGTGAACAGATTCTTGCCAAATCACAGTAACAGCCTCTTCATATTATGGTGGGTTGGGAGAGTACAGTATGTGAAAATAGCAGAATTAATCACAGAGTGAGGATTTCAAAGGACCGATTGATCTGGGACACTGGAAAAAAGTGATCGTCAACAGTGGGTATTTCAGCAAATCCCCACAAATAGAGTAAAGCTAGGAAATAATGATTGGGCTCCAGACTACGTTATTAATTGCATTCTTTGTCATCGTACTGCAGACAGCGGCACAACTTTCATTTGTTGCACATTTTCATTGGAGCAGTCACTCGAGCCGAGGCAGATCAGTTGAAACGACGCTATCGAGTCTCGTAGTGGAGCAAGTGAGATTCTCCACAAGCCTTGAAACCACATACTGTAATGCAGAATTCTTAGATTTTGCATTTGTGGAAACTCCTTGAAGCATGAAGAGAAATGCTGCATATAAGCATACTTAAAGAGAAGGTGAAAATCCTTAACCTGCTCTCTAATCTCACCCCATTCTGTGGCAGCTGAATCTATCATCTGCCACCCTAATCACACAATAGCCACAGTTTGAAAGGATTAGTGCTAAAAATCAAGGCATTCCCTTTGATGGTGCAGATTAGCGCCGAACTGGTGAATTAACAAAATATGCGAAGGATGATGCTATACAAGAATAAATGAACGGAGAATCGTTTAATGAGTTACTTAGATTGTCAATCATAGACGGTAAGAAGCACGGCCAAGCCAAAGGTAGTTTTCTTCCACATTTCTGGATTAGTTGTCTTCAAAGCTGTGAAGCCGCCGCCGTGTACGGCAGAAACTTGTCCGCCTCGCGTGCCCACCATCCAGGCTCTTTGCCGCAAGCCTGTTCTTTCATGTCTGCTGCGTCAGTAGCAAGGGGATTGCACGGCAACCTCTGGCTTTGATCACGGACCGCCAGCGCACCCTTCAAAGGAATCTTCCTCTTGCTCAACTTATGGGAGTGCCCATCTATCTGGCCAGGGACCTCATAAACGCAAAACTTTCTCATCGTAGGGGATTTTCTCTCCCGACTCCGCCAATGTCCACCTCAGCCCTCCGATGTGTGGCGTAATCACTAATCAATTGGTTGGGTAGATTTCATTCAGTTGTCCTCTCCCAGGAGGACAGATTTTCTTTTCCTATTACTCTCGTGAAGAATTAAACTAAGTGGCTTTTGTACTGAATTGTAATGTTGTTGAACAAGCCAAGTAACTGCTAGGTTAACCAATTTGATCTGTTTGATTGGGAATTCCCATCTTGAAGAACTGGAGGGAAGGGAGGAAGGGAGATTTATTTCTCAGTTTATATGTAAGGAATTTAAAGAACATCTTACCGAACAGGCCCAATTTGACAAATGACTCCCAAACGTGCAAAAGCATTGCTTCATTTTGGTACACAGGACATACGTACTTCATAATTTTGTAGTAGTGTTGCAGAACTTAACTTCACTGGTGGGGTTTCTTGGATACCGAGTGTGGAAAATGTTTGCTGTGTTAGTGGGAATGGGCAAAGGGAAGGTACTAATCTGATAAGCCATTTCCAAGGGGCAGCACAGGCATCAGACATTTCACAGAATCATTTGATGATCTTGCATATTTGAAGTAAACCGAGATCTTGTTCCAAACTTGTGAAATATTCCTGCAAGCTTAAGTCAGAATTTCACTGGACATTAATGCTTCCAGCAAACTCAGTGCACTTTAGAAGCCAATGCAAGAGAGATTAATCTACACAATCTGCAAATGTGAGGGTCTTCTTCAGTTATTTTGCAGCAATCTTGTTATGGGGCTAATGTAATGCAGGTTCAATTATCAGTCTTCCTCTGCTCAGTACATGAAATGAGCTCCTTTAGTGATACCGTTCCTGTGACTAGATTGATCGATTAGATTGAAGTGGTTTTTCTTTTATTAAAAATATTATGTAGCCACAAGTTTTGTCTTTCCACTGCATTTCTGGGTAAATTATTACAAATGAACTAGAGTAAATTTAGTATCTTAGATTTTGTTAAGTTTCCGTCTGAAGTGCCTGTAAAAGGTATTCACTACCCTTGGAAGTTCTCATGTTTTATTGTTTTACAACATTGAATCACAGTGGATTTAATTTGTCTTTTTTGACACTGATCAACAGAAAAAGACTCTTTCATGTCAAAGTGAAAACAGATCTCTACAAAATGATCTAAATTAATGACAAATATAAAACACAAAATAATGGATTGCATAAATCTTCAAATCAGTATTTAGTGGATGCACCTTTGGCAGCAATTACAGCCTTGAGTCTGTATGGATAGGTCTCCATCAGCTTTGCACATCAGGACACTGCAATTTTTCCCCATTCTTCTTTACAAAACTGCTCAAGCTCTGTCAGATTGCATGGGGATCACAAGTAAATAGCCCTTTTCAAGTTAAGCCACAAATTCTCAATTGGATTGAGGCCCGGACTCTGTGTAGCTTTGGCTTCTGTTTTGCTGGAAAACAAATCTTCTCCCAAGTTGCAGTTCTCTTACAGACTGCAACGGGTTTTCCTCCAGAATTTTCCTGTATTTTGCTGCATTTATTTTACAGTTTACCTTCACAAGCCTTCCAGGGCCTACTTCAGTGAAGCATCCCCACAGCATGATGCAGCCATCACCATGCTTCATGGTAGGGATGGTGTGTTTTTGATGATGTGCAGTGTTTAGCTTATGCCAAATATAGTGTTTAGTCTGATGGCCAAAAAAACTCAATTTTGGTTCCATCTAGAACTTTCTTTCAGCTGGCTTCAGAGTCTCCCACATGCCTTCTGGCAAATTCTAGCCAGATTTCATGTGAGATTTTTTTCAACAGTGGCTTTCTCTTTGCCACTCTCCCATAAAGCTGCGACTGGTGAAGCACCTGGGCAACAGTTGTTGTATGCGCAGTCTCTCCCATTTCAGCCACTGAAGCTTGTAGCTCATCTATAGGTCTCTTGGTAGCCTCCCTCACTAGCCCCTTCTTGTACGGTCACTCAGTTTTTGAGGACAGCCTGCTCTAGGCAGATTTACAGTTGTGCCCTATTCATTCCATTTATTGATGATTGACTTAACTGTACTCCAAGTGACTTGGAAGTTTTCTTGTGTCCATCTCCTGACTTGTGCTTTTCAGTAACCTTTTCTCACAAGGTTGTTTGGAGTGTTCTTTTGTCTCCATGGTGTAGTTTTTGCCAGGATACTGACTCACCAAACAGCTGGACCTTCCAGATGCAGGTGTATTTTTATTACCCTCAATTGAAACACCTTGACTACACACAGATCCCATAAATCTATCTACTTAACTATTTATATGACTTCTAAAACCAAACTAGATGCACCAGTGATAATTTGGTGTGTCATATTAAAGAGAATGAATACTTATGCAATCAAATATTTTGTGTTTTATATCTGTAATTAATTTAGATCACTTTGTAGAGATCTGTTTTCACTTTGACACAAAAGTATCTTTTTCTGAGGATCAGTGTCAAAAAAGCCAAATTAAATCCACTGTGATTCAATGTTGTAAAACAATAAAACGTGAAAACCTCCAGAGGGAGGGGGTGGGGGTGCGAATACTCTTTTATAGGCACTGTATTTGAAAAGATCCTCAAGGCCATTTTATCAGGAGTCATTTGCAAAAGTCTCAGAGAATAGAGTGAGCAGGTAATTCTCTGTGATAATTGGTAGGTGTTTGGTGGGGCAGACTTGGCTGAGGTTTACTCTCAAAGTGAAGAACCTAGTGATGCGTTGAAAAAAGCAAAAGTTCCACTCATTACCCATTTATCTCCTGACAGCACTGAGTTATGGAGAAGGGGGTTTGCACTGAGAGATACTCTGAACATTCAGTAGCACTGCTGTTTCTGCCAAGTCCCTTAGCACTTTCCACATCTGACGTCATAACTATGGTGATTTGGCGGTCTAGGTTTATACAGTGTGCTCGTGCTCCCCAGTGAAGTATTGTTGGGGGCATGGGTGTGGCGTGGCAGTTCCAGCTGCCTCCTGAGGAGGGTGTGCTGTGTCACCTCCTCGAGGGCACAAGGTTTACTCTCCATTAAAGAGAGCTGGACAGTCCATGCAGTTCATTGGGGGTGTGATCATTAGGATATTCAAAGTGGGTCTACATATACCTAAACAAGACTAAAATAAATAGCTTGTATTCTGTCTAAAACCAGTATCTGGTATTAAATTGGGTAAATTTGGGTAAACAGGTATGATTTGCGGAGGGCTATTTCAAGGGCGAAGAGAAAATTTCGAACGAGGTTAGAGGCAACATAGGATGCATGGCAACTCTGGCAGGGTCTGCAAGACATTACTTCCTACAAAACAAAACCCAATAGCATGAATGGCAGCGATGCTTCACTACCAGCTGAGCTCTATGCCTGTTTTGAAAGGGAGAACACAACTACAGCTGTGAAGATCCCTGCTGCACCTGATGACCCTGTGATCTCTGTCTCAGAGGCCGATGTTAGTCTGTCTTTAAAGAGAGTGAATCCTCGCAAGGCAGAAGGTCCCGACAGAGTACCTGGTAAGGCTCTGAAAACATGTGCCAACCAACTAGCGGGAGTATTCAAGGGCATTTTCAACATCTCACTGCTGCAGGCAGAAGTTCCCACTTGAAGGTGTTACGTATCCCATAACTGGATAACTTACCAGCAAAGATAGAGAGGTCCGTTGAAGTCTGATGTCAATATTTTCAAACGTTTTTATTTATAAAGGGACACAAAATAAGGTTAATACAAACATTCAGATAGTGCACATCATCAACACTCAATCTAAAGCGCGGGTATAGTAATAATCATCATTAAGAAGTGAGCTCTGCTGGTGTCTAGGGGTTAATAGATTGTCCGTTGGAAATATAAAAGTCACTCAGAAGTCTGCAGGCCTCAGCCTTTTGAAAATCGCCGGATTTCATGTGGGGCGACCGAGAGAGAGAGAGATTGGGGAGAAGAGAAAGAACTTGCCGAGTCTTGATGAAGCTTCCGTGAAATCAGGGGAGCGTTGGTTCCCTCTCCCCGATGTTAGTTAAAAGCGGTTTTCTGTGATTCCAGCCACAAATTCCAATTCCGGAATCTAACGCATGTGGCTTTCTTCAGAATGGCTTCCCGCTGCTGCGGGATCACTCTCTCGTGTCTTCTGGGTGCGTCTGAAGCGGCTGTCCCCCTGAGACTCTCCTTTATACTTCCTCACGGGGTCGCAGGTGTCAATCAGGTTGGGATGATGCAATCTCTCTCTCAACCAGCCCACCTTGCCCGAGGGCTTTTCACGTGGTCTCCATGAGACAATAGTCGCTGTTGTCTTTATTCTGTATCCCTGGTGGGACGTGCATTTCGGCACATTTCTGTCTCTCTCTCTCTCTCTCTCTCTCCTACTGGGTCTACTGACCCCCTCCCCCCTCGATGGGTGCTCTTGCAATTCTCACAAAGGAGGGAGCTGGGATCATAACAAAGGCAACAGTTATACCAGTACCTAAGAAGAATAATGTGTGCTGCCTTAACAATTTTCACCCACTAGCACTCACATCAACAATGATGAAATGCTTTGAGAGGTTGGTTGTGACTAGACTGAACTCCTGCCTCAGCAAGGACCTGGACCCATGGCAATTTGCCTATTGCCACAATAGGTCAACGGCAGATGCAATCTCAGTGGCTCTCCACACGGCTTTAGACCACCTGGGCAATACAAACACCTGCATCAGGATGCTGTTCATCGACTATAGATCAGCATTTAATACCATCATTTCCATAATCCTGATTGAGAAGTTGCAGAACCTGGCCCTCTGTACATCCCTCTGCAGTTGGATCCTCGACTTCCTAACCGGAAGACCACAAGCTGTGCGGATTGGTGATAACATATCCTCCTCACTGATGATCAACACTGACGCACCTCAGGGGTGTGTGCCTAGCCCGCTGCTCTACTCTCTATATACCCATGACTGTGTGGCTTGGCATAGCTCAAACACCACCTATAAATTTGCTGACAATATAACCATTGTTGGTAGAATCTCAGGTGGTGACGAGAGGGTGTACAGGAGTGAGATATGCCAACTAGTGGAGTGGTGCCGCAGCAACAACCTGGCACTCAACATCAGTAAGATGAAAGAGCTGATTGTGGACTTCAGGAAGGATAAGGTGAAGGAACACATACCAATCCTCATAGAGGGGTCAGAGATGGAGAGAGTGAGCAGTTTCAAGTTCCTGGGTGTCAAGATCCCTGAGGATCTAACCTGGTCCCAACATGTTGATGCTGTTATAAAGAAGGCAAGACAGCAGCTATACTTCATTAGGAGTTTGAAGAGATTTGGCATATCAACAAATACACTCAAAAACTTCTACAGATGTACCGTGGAGAGCATTCTGACAGGCTGCATCACTGTCTGGTATGGAGGGGCTACTGCACAGGACCGAAAGAAGCTGCAGAAGGTTGTAAATCTAGTCAGCTGCATCTTGGGTTCTAGCCTACAAAGAACCCAGGACATCTTTAGGGAGTGGTGTCATAGAAAGGCAGCATCCATTATTAAGGTCCTCCAGCACCCAGGACATGCTCTTTTCTCATTGATACCATCAGGTAGGAGGTACAGAAGCCTGACGGCACACACTCAGCGATTCAGGAACAGCTTCTTCCCCTCTGCCATCCGATTCCTGAATGGACATTGAACCCTTGGACACTACATCACTTCTTAAAGTATACAGTATTTCTTCTTTTTGCACGTTTTTAATCTATTCAATATGCATATACTGTAATTGATTTACTTATATATTTATTATTATTATTATTTTTATTTTTTCTTCTATATTATGTATTGCATTGAACTGCTGCTACTAAGTTAAGAAAATTTCATATCACATGCCGGTGATAATAAACCTGATTCTGATTATTGCCATGCACTGAGTTATGGTGAAAAATCTGCACTCTGTTCATACAGAACAATTTATTACAACAATGAATTGAAATAGTACCAGCTGAAACAAACATAATACAGAATGAAGTGTTACAGTAATGGAGAAACTGCAGTGCATGGAGATAGCAGGTGAAGAGTCCATCTTAATGTACTAAAGATCTGTTCAGCAGTCTTAAAATAGGGAGGCAAAAGCTGTCCTTAAGCCTGGTATTAAGAACGTGAGCATAAATCTGTGTCACATTGCTTTACGTCTGGTGAATGGTGTGTGGGGTAGGCCAGACTTAATCCCCAGCATATTGGAAAGTTCATCTTTGCTGCCCAGTTTGTGTATTCACCACCACCCCTCTCTGATGACGTGATGGTTGACATCCTTGTTTGGTACAATCCAGTCGGTGGTTTGCACCCTAGAATACTCTCAGAACATGCGGACCCAAGTTGGCCAAACCGCAACAAGTTGCCCAGGAAGCAGGTTTTCAATTTAGGACAAATAAGCTGAATGTTAATTATATTGTAAATGATGTCTGAACTTTCGATACATGTAATGTTTATTCACTAATTCATGAAACGTAGAATTAAACACTTAGAATTGAATTGCAATGACCACATATTTTCATCTTAGTCGTTTAGGCATACTTAGGCAGCAGTGATAAGAAATAAGACAAGGACATTTATGGTTGCATGCCTTAAGTCCTCTGAATGTTTTTACCACCCAGTACATATCTCCTCTTTAATTCCCTCAAAGGCATTTTTTTGATGTCTCCTCTCTTATTACGGCTAACTTTTTGCACTGTTTGTCTTTGCAGCAATAGCAACGGAGTTTGCTGTGTTTAAGCCTGCAATTTTAGTTAATCACTCCAATTGACCTGAACTCATTCACTGGAAGCTAATATACCTGTGGTTTCAAAAGTATGAAAGTCAGAGTGATTTATGCATGCATTTGTTAAATCCTTAGATGATAATCTCAGATCAATAGCCTCCGCACCACTGGGGAATGCAATATTTTAATACCTGGTACTGATGTCTAGCTCGTTTTCTCACTTTCAGAAATGTAAGTATCTTGCAATTAATAATAAAACAGCATTTTGTAAAATACAATGTTGAAAGTTGATAGAATGTTTCTTCTTCAGTTCCTAAATATGTAAAATCCATTAGAGACTGGGTGAGAAATAACAAAGCAAGGGTTTTTATTTAGTTAGTACTCACTGAGGTTCATATGGTTCAAATAGTTCCATTTTAATAGCAGAGAGTGTATACAGTATACAACCTGAAATTCTCACTCTTTGCTGACATCCACAAAAGCAGAAGAAAAACCCCAAAGAATGAATGACAGAAAAACTTTAAACCCCAAAGCCCCCTCTCCCCCTTGCCCACACAAACAGCAGCAAAGCCCCCAAAAGGGAGACCATAATCTGAGTCAACAAAAGTTATTGTTTACCTGACAGTTCAACTTGCCACAGTCTCTCTCCCCCTCCCTCTCCCTCTCCCCTCCCCTCTCCCCCTCCCTCTCCCTCTCTCTCCCCTCCCTCTCCCCCTCCCTCTCTCTCCCCCCCTCCTTCTCCCCCTCCCTCCCTCCAGAGAGATATCATCCATTTCACAGCAAAAGGGGAGACTGACGAACAGTCACTGTTGTGGTATTACAATCTGCCGCATCACTTTTTATTCTAAGATTCTCTGACTTGAGAATCGGGCAGCAAACTCTCCCCATCGTTGAAAGGGGGAGAGAGAGAGAGCGATTGCTCGACAACAGAGACCTCCATCCGCAGCATCCGCCACCACGAAATCATCATGTTCCCTCCCCCACGATGCCTTAGTTGGTGGCGCTGGCCTGGAATCGGTTGCCCACAGGGCTGTGCAGGGCCACACCCCAGAGGGGCACGTCTTCCAGGCCACTCTTGGAGAGTGTCGGAAAACGGCCAGGCGGTGGGCTCCAGGAGCGGGAACTCATTCGCCATGTAAGGCTGTAGTTTGAGTGCTGTTGCAGATCGTGGACCGACAGAACCCCAGCCACCTTGAAAAAGAAAAAAAGAGACATTAAAGAGAGGAATTTAAGCTGTTCCCACAGATGAGCTCAAAGAAGCAGGCATTTGGAGTCATCAGGTGGGGGTATGTGCAGCCATTTACCTCCTCAACATTGCATTCTTTCCACCTTTGCCCATCTCACAGAAGAAGTTCCCGGAATACTTCGATTGGTGGTTTTTTGAACCACCTGTTCACCTTCCTCAGTTGCTTCTGCCTGCTTCCCGCCCATCAGTCAAATATCTGTTGGTTCCTCTCCTCCTGCGGTATCCCTTATGTTTCCACTCATCCCTGTCCAGCTCCTCACTAAGATCCTCAGGGGTTGTCATACAGTGCATGTGCAGATGATGTTTCCCCTTGTAGAGAAACCAAAAATATGATTCACTATTTAAAAACTTGACCCAAAGGTTGATGGAGATGATGACAGCGTGCAATCCCAGTCTACGGATGTGTTGGCGAAGTGGGCTGAAGAAAGGGAAGACGAGCAAATCTGCAGATGCTGGAAATCCAAGCAACACACACAAAACGGTGGGGGGTGCTCAACTGCATACTCTTTTCCATCGATGCTACCTGGCCTGCCAAGTTCCTCCAGCATTTTGTGTGTGTGTGTTGCTGAGAAAAGGGAAATAATGTTGAATCCGTGAATGGGAAGTGATGCATTTTGGGAGTGCCGAAGAGGCTAGGCCATGAAGCATGAGTGGTACTGTCCTAGGGAGTGCTGAGGAACAGAGGGACCTCGGTATACCAGTCCAAAGTCCTTCAGAGTCACAGCATTAGATGTCAATTTGCCTGATTGCACATTGTGAAGCACTCTGATATATGTTATCGAAGGTGTACTATAAATACACATTGATGTGGTCCCATTCCCGTTAGTTACTATTACTGCGTATTTCCAGCAATGTGTGCTACCACAGTCATCAGCTGTAGCAGGGTTTACAAGCTGTAAAAGGCTACAACATCAGCATCACCAGCAACAGCACATCCCTTCCTCAAGAGTTTAGGCATTCAATACGTGTTGTTAACAGAAGGGAATTGATATATCAGGACCCACCCTGACACCCTTCTTCAACCCTCATCCATCTACAGATGTGCCTCAGGGAAGGATCCCTGTATGGGAGCACAAATCCCATCTCGTCCTGTCATGATTAACACTTGCTGCAGGACCCAATTTAATCATTTAAGCTCCAGGCTTTCCCCCACCAATAGCAACTCCCTCTGTTGTTTCGACTTGTGCAAAACATGCATCAAAAGTTCTCGAATCTTTTGACCGTTTTTTCGATGCATCTCTCACACCTTCTTATTCATGATATGGTGACCCTTGTGCATAAATTCACATCCAGAATGTGACTTTGTGAAACTTCCTCATACAGTACAGCAGGTAGCTGATATTTGAAATATCATTATTCATTTCAACCAGGAACCATTCTCCAGGTCTGTGGCTGTTGGCAAGATACCAAACAGCTCAAGTATGTTTTTGACATTTGCTGAATAACGTTGTGCTTTTCCTTACAGTTTTGCTGCTGGACTGATTGCTGGCATCTTGACAGGGCAGGAGACCCACACGTGTGTTAGGATGGGGTTGTTGGCTGCCAGCCATTCCATCAGGTCACTGGAAGTCATCTCTACGTCCATCAATATCAACAGTGTGAATCCACAGCGGGTCATCGAGGGTGCGTGGCCACAGCCAATATATAATTTGGATGGCAAAGCTCCTGCTAACAAGGAATTATAAATCCCAGAGTCTGGATCCCAGGTATATTGATAATCATTTCAGATCAACTTGGCAGAGTGAACTTTCCACTGTTTGGAGAACCCAGACATTTTTGTACCACCGAAACCTAGAGTTTGAAAATAGGGCAGGTTGTGATGCCTGGCTACATTAGATGCTGAGGTGCATTCAACGATGTGCTGGGTCACGTCATCTGTGACGTGACCTGGGCATCACCACGTGTCTCAGGTCTTTCAGCATCAGACACTCTCACCCGGGTGACCCAGCCAGGGTCGATCAGGCCCCGGCTTGTGTCCCAGCAGCACTGGTCCACGGGTTGCACCTCACGCCCCATAGCCATCTGGCGGCTCACTCAGCAGCCTCTGGGACTGTCTCAATGCTCTTTTCTTTGCAACCCCCGTAATGCCAAGGAGAGAGTAGGTTCCACAGAGTGAGCAGCCAGAAAATCCTCTACACCCCATCTCAATAGACTCACATCATGCTCTCCTCCCCTGCCTCTGTCACCGCTCCACCAGCTCCTGGAATTTGGCTCTCTTACACTTGAACACCTCCTCAATCCGGTCTTCCTAAAGCACTGTCAGCTCTGCTTTGAGATTTCTGACAGAACAACCATGTCAGGCTTCAGTGATGATAATGCGATGAAATCGGGGAACCTAAATTGCTCAGTCACCCAACTCCCGGCCCGATCGTCACCAAGAGGTGAAACTTGGTTCGAGTAAAGGTTAATTGGTGAGTATAAATTGGCTGTGGTGTAGTGACAGAAAGGATCAAAGGGCTGTTGATGGGTGTGTGTGAATAGGTTGCAGAACTGGAGATAACCAAGGAGAGGAGAAATGGAACTAATGGCTTAGCTCCCTTTAGAGCAGAGGTGTCAAACTCATTTTAGGTCACGGGCCGGATTGGGCAAAATGCAGCTTCATGCGGGCCGGATCAGTCGGGCGCGTGCGAACGCAGCTTTCATTGCCTCCGTTTTTTCAGCCTGTTCTCATGTGTCTCAGTCTCTGCTATAACTACAAAGTGTTTCACTTCACAAATTCCGTTTCTTATGAAGAAGACTGCTGAGCAAGCATTATTTTTATGATTGGTATTAACTTACAATCATAGGCTTCATATCGCCGGGCCATTAATAATTAAAATAATAGATCTATCTAAAATGATCTCGCGGGCCGGATATAATTGTACGCCGGGCCGGATATGGCCCGCGGGCCTTGAGTTTGACACCTCTGCTTTAGAGCTAGAATGAATTCACTGGGCTGATTGGCCTATGTGTACTTGGTTGTAAATATAAGACAAGATAAAAATCAACACAGGATTGTTCTTTTAGAGATTATACTGTATATGCTGTACTAGACCTGAATGAATTTACTATTGTCACGAGGGACAACACCTGAGGAATTCCTTTTTCCTATATTCTTATTTTTAGTGAATACAATGTATTTCTTCAGTAAGAGAAACAGAAATGGTTCCGGTTCTGGACCAGGATCTTTGTACAATGTTTCTCTTCCCACAGATGCTGCCTGACCTGCTAAGTGTTTCCGCCACTTTCTGTTTCTCTATCAATTATTTAACGTTGGCATTTTCTGACCAACAAAAACACCATTGAGATTATTGCCACCCAAGGACACTTAAAGATAATTAATAAAAAATAACTCATCAACTAACTTGTTTGAAAACTTCGGTCATAAGAAGAAAAATAGTAGAACTTTTAGAAAGTAATTATTGGAAGTATCAGCTTGATGCTTCTTCTCAGTCAAATGCAGCTGAAGGAATTGCTTTATATAACATTGCAAAAATTAGGCAGTGACACCAAGGTAATCAAGTAATGAATATCGTGAGAGTTGACAACAGGTGGATCAGTCAGGCGAATTATGTTCTATGTAGTTTAATTTACAATAATGTATAATCACAAACTCAAGAAAATCTGCAGCTGTTGGAAATCCAGGCAGCACACACAAAATGCTGGAGGAACTCAGCAGGCCAGGCAGCATCTGTGGAAATGAGTAAACAGTCGACATTTCGGGTCAAGACCCTTCATCAGGAACGCTGACTCTTTATTCCTTTCCACAGATACTGCCTGGCCTGCTGAGCTCCTCCAGCATTTTGTGTGTGTTACAATCATGCATAGTCAAGCAGGATACACAGCAACTAAAATAATAAGTAATATCCTTACTAAAGTAAGATTAAAATGATTCTGGATGTTTGCTACTAAGATTGTACTTACGAGGCTAGATGAGGCTACACTTACTTGGGAATCTATATATATATTGTTATCAAACAACTTCCAAGAATTCGTAGAAGAGCAGGAAGAATGATCCTGAGGTTTATAGTTTGAATTATGCCAAGAAAATAAAGGTGTTGGATAAAACAATTGGATGAGATAAATGATAACTCAAACCACTTTATCCTTCCCTCTACCTCTCCATTATAACCCTTATAACCTCAAGTAATGAAAGATTATTATTAATGCATGGATAATGCAACAGAGAGAATTGTTCAAAATTGTACAGTTTGTTACTAAAATTTGTTACTTCCATTTTCTTCCCCATACTGAACAATGTAATTTCAAAATATATGCATTCATGCAGGGTCCTGTCTCAGAAGAACAGAAGGTCCAGACTTGAACACAATGCTACTTAAATGACTGACATTGGAGTGGGAAGACTATTTCCTACTACGAGCATGAACAGAAGGCATTGCTTCTATCTGCAGAACTCTTAATTGACTTTCCTTGTGTGCTGGCTGTCCAGGACAATGTGAGAAACGTACAGTGTATTGAGGACATGTGGCCTTCCAGATACTAGCCTATCACATACTTACTGTCTTCAGCTCTTTTTTTAAAAGCACTAAAACTGTTAGCATATAACCAGTCTTGATTGTTTCATTTGTACCCAAGTCTTAAACTGAATTGTTATGCCTGCAGCCCGCTCCTTTGTGAGAATCGCAAGATCACTGTTGGGTTGGGTCAGGGGGCCCAGGAGAATGAGAAAGAGACGTGCGGAATGTCTCGTTCCCCCGGCGATGTAAAGCTACGGGACATGGCCATTGTCTCCGGAAAGCGAATTTATGGATTGGAGACTCTACTACGTGAAAGCCCTCAGGCAAAGTGGGCTGGTTGAGGGAGAGATGGCATCACCCCCAACCTGATTGACATCTGCGACCCTGCGAGTCAGGATAAAAGAGGGTCTGTGGGAACAGCCCCTCAGACGCATCAGAAGAAAAGCTAGCACTCCCGTGATAGCGGGAAGCCATTTGAAGGAGGCCACGTGCGTTCAGTTCCGTTGCCTGGGACTGGTGGCTTGTAACATGGAAAACAGCTTTTAGCTAACAACGGGGAAACCAACTCCCCGACTCAACAGATTGGCATCATAAAAGACCTGGGCAAGTTTAAACCGTCTCTCTCTTAAATCCAAAATGCTGCAGCTTGAACGGACGAACAGTGACTTTTATATTTTCCATCGGACAATACATTATCCCCTAGACAACGATAGAGCTATTTCTTATTGGTTATTATGATACCCGCGCTTTTAGATTTAGTATTGACGACATATATTATCTGTATGTTTGCATTAATCTTATTTTTGTGCCCCTTTTCCAATAAATACTTTTAAAAATAGTACCATCAGACTTCAATGGGCCTCTCTATCTTTGCTGGTAAGTGACCCAGTTATGAGGTTCGTAACAGAATAAAGAGTGTTTATTGAAAGAAAATCTTTATTCTTATCTCCCGCTCAAAGGATTAGTTTGTAAATCTTCCAGATTAGAACTTTTCCATTTGCTCACCAATATACAGGACTGGGAGAATCGGATACAGTAGGTGACCCCAACAGACCAACTGGTGAAGTGTTGCCTCACCTAGAAGGACAGTTTGGGGCCCTGAATGGTAGTGAGGGAGCAGGTGTGGCATTTGTTCTGCTTGCAAGGATAAGGGAGATCAGTGGGGAGTGATGAATGGCAAGGGGGTCATGTAGGGAGCAATCCCTGTGCAAAGTGGAGAGGAGGGAAAGATGTGCTTGGTGGTCCATTTCCAGACCCTGCTAACCAAATGTACAAGAGTAATATTTTAGCTGCGTAGTAATAGATATAAAGTGCTGTTACGAATGAAGAGCAACTCTGAGGGGCCGAAGGGTGCAAAGTCGCCCCCTGCTTTTTGAGAATCGCAGGATCGCTATTATTTCGGGTCTGAGACCCAGGAAATGAGAGAGATACACATCATGTCAATAATGAGAGAGAGATGCAGGATAACAGAAAAGTCAGTTGTTATAGACAACGCAGAATACACAAGGTTTAGAATGTCTCCTAACAAAAAGTGGAACGGAACCACTGATTACTGCTATTGTCTCTTGGAGAAGGACTAATGCTATGAGACAGATAAAATCTACAATCCTGTAATTAAGGACCCTCTTAGAAAGAGCGACCATAGTATGACTGAATTTCTCATACAAATGAAGGGTGTGATAGTTCGATCTTAAACCAGTGTTTTATGCCTAAAAAATGAGACTACAATGGGATGAGTGAGGAGTAGTTTGTGTGGGCTGGGAGCTCAGGCTATATGGTGGGACAGCTGAGGAACAGTGGAACACTTTCAAAGAGGTTATTCGCATTGCTCAACAAAGGTGTATTTTGGTTACAGTTGGTAAGAGTGGGGGAGCTGGCTTTGGATAACTGAGAAAATAAAAGCAGCCATCAAACTAAAAACTTATGCATACAAAGTCACCAAGAGTAGAGGAAACCTGGAAATTGGGAAAGTTTTCAAGAGCAACCAAGAACCACTAAACAAGCAAAAAGGAAAGTGAAGATAGATTTTAAAGAAAACTAGCAGAAAAGATAAAAACAGATAGTAACAGTTTTTGTAATGATATAAAGCATAGAAGGGTGGCTAAAGTGAATGTAGATTCCTTGGAAGGTGAGAATGGGGAATTGATACCAGGCAATACAGAAACGTATGAGTTCTGTTAGTCTCCAAAGTTGAGGAGACTAATATGCCAAAGAGAGATGTAATCGATGAGATAGAAAGGGAGGACACTGTCATTAGTGTTGAGCAAACTAGTGAGCCTAAAGGTAGACGAGTCTCCATGTTCTGATGGGATGCACCCCAACATACTGAAAGGAATGACGGATGTTAGAAAAGATGCGTTTTTGACAATTCACCAAAATTCTCTGGACTCCGAGCAAGTCTTGACAGTGAATGTCATGCTATTATTTTTAAAAGGATGTAGGAAAAAGGTGAGTAGTTGTAGGTGAGATAGGTGAATGTCTGTGGTCATGAAAATGCTTGAAGCTATTAATTATTTATCATTAAGAAAGAAACAGTGGGACATTGAATTGAAGTAGTTCTATCGGGCAGAGACAGCATGGATTCAGAAAGGGCAGGTCCTGTTTGACATCTATCTACTGTGCTCATTATATCCTCAAAAATCTTAGTAGAGCTTTTTTGAGGATATAATGAATGAAGCAGATAGAAAGGAACATGTAGATGTTGTATAATTAGATTTCTAGAAGGTGTTTGATAAAGTGCCACATAAAAGACTTGTCCATAAGATAACGATGCACAGAGTTGGTGGTTATGTATTAGCATGAATAGAAGGTTGGTTGACCAATAGAAAGCAGAGAGATATGATAAATGAGTGTTCCTTTGGTTGGCAGTCGGTAGTGAGTAGAGTGCCACAGGAGTTGGTGCTGTACCTGTAACTGGTCACAATATGCATTAATGATTTGAAAGTTCATATATGCAAGTTTGCTGACACTAAATTTGAAAAGCAAAGTGGGCAGAGGGTGCTGAGGGCCTGCAGAGAAACGTAGGTAGGTGAAGCAAGTGGGCAAGGGTCTGGCAGATGGGGTAAAATGTTGGTAAATGTGAGGTCATCCACTTTGGAAGGAAAGGTAGAAGACCATATTATTATCTAAATGGTGAGGAACTGCAGCAAGCTGTTGAGTAGAGGAACTTGGGAGTGCTCATGCATGAATCACAATGGTTGGTTTACAGGTGCGACGGGTTATCAAGAAAGCAAATGTAATGCCAGCCTTCATTGCTAGAGGGATTGAACTTAAGATCAGGGAAGTTATGCTGCAGCGTATTGGTGAGACCACTCCTGGAGTAATGTGTGTGCAGTTCTGGTCTCCTTACTTGAGGAAAGATATACTGTTTTGGAGCTGGTGCAGAGGAGTTTCACCAGATTGATCCCAGAGATGAGGGGATTAGCCTATGAGGAGAGACTGAGTCACCTGGAACTATACTCAATTCAGAAAAATGACAAGGAGTCTTATAGAAACATGTAAAATTATGAAAGGGATAGATTAAATAGAGATAGGAAGCTGTTTCCACCGGTGTGTGGGATTAGAACTAGAGGACATAGCTTCAAGGTTCATGGGAATAGACTTAGGATGGAGATGAGGAGAAACTGCTATTCTCAAGGAAGCAGAAGAGGCTACCTCATCAAATATATTAAGACACAGGCAGAATTTTGCATAAGGGGAATTAAGGGCTATGGGGAATAGACAGGTAGGTGGAGATGAGTCCATGGCCAAACCAATCATGATCTTATTGAATAGAGGAGTAGGCTTGACGTGCCAGATAGCCTTCTCCTGCTTCTATTTCTTATGTTCTTATGTCCCTTAATTCCCTTCCTATTCAGAAAGCTATCCACCCTGATCTGAATGTGCTCAATGACTGAGCTTTCACAGCCTCTGGAGCAGAGAATGCCAAAGATTCATCAGTCTCTGCTTAAAGAACTTTCTACTCATCTTAGTCCTAAATGGGCTCTTTTTTATTTTAAGACAGAGACCCCTGGTCCTGAGCTCCTCATTCTCCCTGCACCCACCCTACTGAGTTCTGCAGAAACTTCGTACATTTCAAAAAAGTGACCTCTTTCTTCTAGCAAAGCAACATCCAGCATTTATTCTATAACAGTTACATTCTTCCTGGTGTGATCTCACCAGGACCCTATATAATTACAGTAGCATACCTTTGAAACTTCATTGTAATAAAATCCAACATATCATTTGCCTTCTTAATTGTTTGTTACATCTGCATGTTCCCTTTTGGTAGCAACTACAGTATATAAGGACACTAAGGCACCTTTTAACATCAAAATCACTCACCACTTTAAAATATTTTGCTTTTCTGTATTGTGTTCCAAAGAGTAAAGTTGCATATTTTCCCTTCCCTGCCACATTCTCATCCACTCATTCAACTCACTTGTAACCCCTTGAAGCCTCTGTACTTCGTCTTCCTAATTCACAATCCCACCTAGTTTTATATCAGCATTGTTTGAGGTCAAGAACAGCTGAAACCTAAGCACCAATCCTGTGATTCTGCAATACACAGCTAATCAAGCCAAGAAAGGTCTGCTTCCCTCAATCCCTATCAGCAGACCACCTCCAACACTATATACTCTAACCTTACTGACCAATATCTGTGGGACCTTTTGAAAAATCCAAATTCATCTCATCCTTAAGTTCCCTCTTATGCACTCTCCAAGTTACATCCTCAAACAATTTTAATAGACTATTCAAACATGATTTTCCTTTCATAAATTTCTGGTGACTCTGATCAATCCTTTTTGGGGGGTCAAAATGGCTACCCACTGGAACAATTCCAGAACATAGTCTTTTTGATTCACTTCTAATGCTCATTTCTTCTTCCACAACACTTTCCCCATGCAAAGTTGTTCAAAAGGAAAGCATTCAGTCGCATTGTACCGTATTTCCCAAGGGGAAAGGGTTACCATTCAAAGCTGGAATTCCCTGGATATCTAAAGATGCAGAGATTAAAAGGGGAAAGTAGGGAATTGTGAGGTTCATGATACATAGCAATTACACAGAAGAGGAGGCCATGGACCAACACGACTGAACGGGAATGGGGATTGGAATTGGAATGGTGTACCACCAGGAAATCCTACGTTTTGCGGATGGAGCAGAAGTAGTCCCTCAGTCTATGTTGGGCCTCTCCAATATAGAAGCTGCACCAGAGCACGGGGTACAGTGGACAATCCCAACAGCTTTGCAGGTGAAGAGCTGTGTCACCTGGATGGACTGTTTGGGGTCCTGAACAGGCAGGTGTAACACTTCAACTGCTTGTGGGGATAAATGTTGGGCGAGAGATTAGTGGTGGGGGTGGGAATCACAGAGGGAGCAATTCCTGAGGAAAACGGAGACGGGGTGGGGAGGGAAAGATATGTTTGGTGGTAAGGGTCCATTGGAGGAGATTGGTTTGTTGGATGTGAAAGCTGGGGGGGGGGGGGTAGGTGTGAACAAGGATCTCGATCCCTGTTAGGGTGGAATCGACTAAATACAGGTGAGAGCAGCATCAATGGTGAAGGAAGAGAAACTCCCTTTCTTTTTGTTTTCTGGGAAGAAAAGCCTCATCCTGGGAACAGATGCGGCTGAGATGAAGGAAACCGAGAAAAGGAAATGGCATTTTTACGGGATGTCAATATAGTTGTGGAAACTGGTAGGTTTATAAAAGTTATTGGTAAACAGTTTGTCTCCAAAGAGGTTGGGGAAGGGGAGAGAGGAGTCAGAAATGGACCGAGTGAATTTAAGGGCAGGGTGGAAGCTGGGGGTAATGCTGATGAAACTGACGAGCTCAGCATGGGTACATGGAGCAGCTCCAAGGTAGTCGCTAACCTAGCGCAGAAAGAGTTGTGAGCATCACCAGCGGAGGCCCACTCGGGTGCCCGTGGCTGTACCTCGAGTTTGGAAAAAGTGGGAGGAACCAGAAGAGAAATTGTTGAGGGTGAGGACCAGTTCTGCCAGTCGGAGGAGAGCGGTGGTGGAAGAGAACTGGTTGGGTTCCTTTCTCTTCTGCCTCCCTCGCTTACATTGACAAGGATACTTCAGGGACCTGTTTTGCTCACATAATCTCTTTATTACATACGCTAAATTCCTTAAGACATTCCCTTGATCCCAGTTGCCTACACCTGCTGTGTGTTTAATTTTTCCCCTGATTAAATCTTCAATATCGATCGGCAGCAGGAAACGGCTGGAAAGTTCTACGATAACGGCTACACTACATTCTCTTTGTAGTGAACATCACTGGTAGCGAGTGTTACAAGATACAAGCAGCGACGGTCGTCGGCATCCAGAGCAGAATAAAAGATGGCTGCTTCCAACAAGATGAGCATGCCAGTGGGATTATGCGTTTAAAACATGTTGCTGAAGCAATGATATGATGATACACGCCCGTGGAGGCCAGGTTGTGGAGATCCCAGGTGGCCGCTCAGAGGATGAGTGACGCTGGGAGGAGCGGCTCCTCATCTATATCAGGGGCACTCCTTGAATCATCCCTGCACACCGATGGCGCACGGCGGGCTGAGCTTTGCTGCGGGGACGGGGTGGTTCTTTCCGACCATGACCAACACGAGGTTGAGCCCTGGTGTCCTGGCGCTCCTGCTACCGCTCGCCCTGGCGCTCGGCTTCCATCTCATCGCCCCGGCTGCCGGGGGTCGCCACGCCGCTCTCGCTGTGAGCCTGACCCGGGCCGGCAAGAACTCAACCCGGACCAATGAAACTTCCCACGGCAACAGGACGGTGTGGAGCCCCGAGCATCATCACCAGCGAGTTCTCGCCTACCTGAAGGGCCACGGCAGGTTCGACTCGGACACGGTAATATCAGACCTGACCTATGTATCCGATCTCCTATACAACAGATTACTCACACTATCAGAACAGAAAAAAAATCATTGCGATCTTCATGTTTATAAAGTTATGTAATCTAACTTCAATCGCGGGCTGTCTTTTGCTTCTTTGGACCCATCAAGAAGCGGCGAGACTAGCGGGTTTTTTTTTCTTATAGAGTTTATTCGCGCAGTTTATTGGGTCCGGGGTCGGATTGCATCTGTCTTCGGGGCCAGTGAGATGTGATTAGGAGACCCAGGAGGAGAACAGCAACAGTTTCCTCTGAAAGCGCGTTTTCTTCACTTTCAAATTAAATAATGCGTTGCTTCCTGAAAGCCGATTTATCTTCGGGCACAGGTAGTTGTAGCTTTTGTTTTACAGTTATAGCACATGTCTTAACTAGAGATATTCATACTACTTTGTCCTGTTATTAGTTCAGCGTAGTATAATTTTCCAGTTTCTCCTCATAACATAGAAGGAGGCCATTCGGCCCAAGTAGTCTATGCTGCCTGTCGTGAGTGCCCCAATTCACCCACCTCACTGTTCCTCAGATACAGAAGGAAACTGTTCACAGACAGACCCTTAGAACAGTTTAATGAGTCCCTTTCTTTTTCACATGGACGCCGACTCCCTTGACTTGCCTACTCAGCTAAACTTGGTTGCCAGTTCATCAACTGTACAGCCCATAATTGGGACTTGGGTAAAAAGACACAGATCACCTGAGGGAACCCCAGCAATAAACTCTGCACAGACACCATCAGACATCTGGGTTGATCTCCAGTTATGGGAGCTGTGAGTCAGCAGGATTTTTGCCATCTTTTCACATGACCCAACTCAAGAATCTAGGAGTTTGATTCCTTTTCTCTTAATGATGGGTCATTTGGATTTAATATCAGACCCTATTGATAGAAAATGGCCCAAATAGAATTCACAAATGAATCATCAGGAAATCATGGGCTGGAATATTTGGTTGGGGTATATGACACAGATAAAATTATTCAAGGCAAGGAACTGGCTGGCCTAGAGGAGTATAGAGATTTGGGAATGGATGTATGCAAGTTGCTGTAAGCTACAGTCTGTTAAGGCCACACAAATTTATTACTGAATTCAATTCCAGGGGAATAGGATACAACAATAAAAACATTTATTCATGAAATAAACTCTTGCTGTATTGCTTCCCGTCCTGGTGCATCGAAAGCTCTGAGCCATGGAACAAGTGCGGAAAGGGTTTACAGAAGGGGGTGGAAGCAGTTCTCAAGTCAAGACTAAGGTGCCGGGGCTCCTTCCTCTGGAAAAGAGAAGAAGGAACTGAGGTAGAGGTTGTTACATTTCATGGTAAGATCGACAGGTTGAGGTTCGTTTTGTTGAGGTCATGCAACAAACTAGTTAGATACCAGGTAGGTTAAAGAGCGTTTTACTGAATGGTCTGAGATGCTAAGCTCAAAGGTAAATAATGCCCAACCTAAGAATCCAAAACCATAACATTCAGTCCCGTTCTATAAGAATCTGAAGTAGTTTTGTATTCAGTAACATTAGAAAATATTCAGCATGAATTGGGTGGGTGTGCACTGTTAACATTTCTTCTCAATGACTTGATCCCACTTGAGTTCTGAGTGACTGATAAGGTGGGAGGTGTTCTTTCCACTGGGCTTCCATGTACTCTCAGCTAGTAGACTTGAGCTCTTCAAAGCCATCGCTCTCCATTTTGTGTGCTCTCAAATCACAAGTCATGAATTCCCGTGAGTTGTAGGAAAGCCTCGAGATTTTCGGAACTCTTGAATCATTTCCTCCATTGGTCTGATAAACTCTTGCCATGAAGGGGTTCAGAATAAAGTGACTGTCTTGGGAGCTTGGTTTTAAACACGTGACGACATGGCCAGCGAACCGAGTGTGGGTAGTGCAGTCGTGGTGGCCAGGGAGATGACGTTGATTTTGGGTTGCTTATCTTGCCAATGTATTTGGAAAAGGGGGCAGGACTGGTCTTCCCCAGTGGCTTAGAAGCAGATAGGAGAGCAGGGGTCTGTAGAACCTAAGCTTTGTGCCTGGCACTGGCTCCTCGAAAGGACACGTGTTCTTTATGGAAATGCATGCATTCAGAGGGAGGGTTTTCATAATGGGGCAATGTGAACCTGTACACCATCTCCAGATATGGTCAGTCCACCCTGCACAAAAGGAACCTTCAACATTCAAATAAGATATTACTTTTCTTTCAAAAGCATTTGTATTTTTATTTCAACTTTCTCTGCATCAGTGTTTCTCTGTGAGATCATATCTATTCTTCCCTCAGCATCCCTAGCTCCTGAGATACCTGCACATTTCCATATCTCTCTCTCTTTCTTCTTCCCTATCTACTTGTTAATGTGACTTTGCCTTTCCAAATATGTTTAATTTCACTAAAGTTAATAATTTGCACTTCTAGATTGACAGGTGAAGGAAGGTGGGTGGAAGTGTCCATTGGGAACTGTGGATGCTTTTAGATTTCTTAGAGGCAGTGTGTGAATTAAGCTGTCCTCTCCAGAACTCACAGTTCTCAGAACTGGCAAGAGAATTGCAAGTTAAAACTAGAAAATGCTTGCAGCAGTCACTAGGTCAGACAGCAGCTGTGAAGGAATGAACAGAGTAAATGCTTCATCAGAACCAGCTTCAGTTCCAGTTCTGACACTGGGTTTTCACCCTGGAACACAAGAAAATTAGGGTGAGGTACCCAGTTGACCACAACCAGTTCCCCTGGCAGTGGATATTTATTACCTTTCTCACTTCTGCTGCCTTCATGTGATGCCCTTTGCCGTCAATAGGAACAGCTTCCTAGACCATTGTTTAAAAAATCCCTATCAGATCCTCTCTTATTCTCTTTTGGCCCAAGGAGAACAACTCCAGCTTCCTCCACAGAGCAGAAAGTCCCTCATCCCCGTCAGCATTTTAATGCATTTTTCTGCACTTTCGCTAAGATTGGAGAACTTTATCCACAGTGTGCTCCCAGAACTGGACACAATCCTCTAGTGGTTAAACTAATGCTTTGTAAAGATGCTCAAACCCTGTAAGAGGATTTGAGGTAAAGTCTAGGATTTTATAATCCTTTTTAATATTTTCTCAAACTGTCCTGTGACTTCCAGTGATTATATACATATACCTCCAGACCTCCCTGTTCCTGTACTCCTCTTAGATCAAGTCCTCTGGTGTATATTGCCTCTACTCATCTTTCCTATTGAAATTTAACTCCATGCATTTTTCATAATAAAATATCATTTAACACAAGAGATTCTGCAGATGCTGGAAATCCGAAGCAACACATACAAAATGCTGGAGGAATTCAGCAGGTCTGGCAGCAACAATGGAAATAAATAATTGGTCAACATTTTGGGCCAAGACCCTTCTTCAGGACTGGAAAGGAAGGGGAGAGGCACCAGAATAAAAAGGTGGGGTGGGGGGGAGGGGAAGGAGGACTAGCTAGAAGGTGATAGGTGAAGCCATGTGGGTGGGAAAGGTAAAGGGCTGGAGAGGCAGGGAGGAAGTAATCTGATAGGAGAGGAGAGTGGTCCATAGGAGAAAGGGAAGGAGGAGGGTCTCTGGGGAATTGATAGACAGGTGAGAAGAGGTAAGAGGCCAGAGTAGGGAACAGAAGAAGAGGGGAAGGGAAGTATTTTTTTAACTGGAAGGAGAAATGGTCATCAGGTTGGAAGCTACCCACATAAAGTGTTGCTCCTCCTCCCTGAGAGTAGCCTCATCTTGGCACAAGAGGCCATGGACCGACATTTTAGAATGGGAATGGGAATTAAAACGTTTGGCCACAATGAAGTTCCGCATTTGGCGGATAGAGGTGCTCAACAAAGTGGTCTCCCAACTTACGATGAGAGCACTAGACACAACAGACGACCCCAGCAGGTTAGCGGGTGAAGTGTTGCCTCACCTGGAAGGACCGTTTGGGGCCCTGAAGGGAAGATGGGCAGGTGCAGCATTTTGCCCACTTACAGGGACAGGTGCTGGGAGGGAGATTAGTGGGGAGGGATGAATGGACAAGAGGATTATGGAGGGAGTGGAAAGCAGGGGTTGGGGGGAGGATTCCTTTGGGCATGGCAGAAGTTGTGGAGAATGAAGACCTGGGTGCAGAGTGGTAGGTAAGGGCAGGAGGAACTCTATCACTGTTAAGGGGGGGTGGGAGGATGGGTGAGTGTGGATGATTTGGAAATGGAGGAGATGCAGGTGAGGGCAGGATCAATGATGGGGAAGGGAAACCCCGTTCTTTGCAGAAGGATAATCCAATGACCTGGAAAGGAAAGCCTCATCCTGGGGACAGATGCAGCAGAGACAAAGGAACTGAGGAAAGGAATACAGGAGACAGGGTGGGAAGAGGAATAGTCAAGATAACCATGGGAATTAGTAGGCTTATAAAAGATGTCAGTCAACAGCTTGTCTCCGGAGATGGAGACAAAGAGATTGAGAAAGGGGAGGCAGGCGTCAGAAATGGACTGAGTGAATTTAAGGGCAGGATGAAAGTTGATGAAATTGATGAGCTCAGCAAGGGTCCGTGAAGCAGCACCAATGCAGGGGTCAATGTAGCGAGGTAGGGTTGGGGAGCATTACCAGGGAAGGCTTGGAACATGGACAGTTCATTTAACTTGCGTTCTTCTATTTCAGCAGCCTGTATCCTACTGAAGATGGGACACCACCAAGATTTGTATCATCTGCAAGTTTAGAAACTGTGTCTTGTACAGCTGTCCAAGTCATTAAATCAGTTTAAGAAAAGCAGTGACCCCTGACCAAACCCTGAGGGAGCACCAATGTATTTTATACTTCGCTCAGGTTCAAAACCTAACCTTTCCCTACTGTTTTATTTATCCTATCACTCAGCCAGTTTTCCATCTGTATTTCTATAGGTTTTAGTCTTAGTGATCTAGACACAGGGACATAGGGTGCTATTAAATCTGTCATCATTCCATTTAATAAACTTAATAACCTAATGGATGTGTTTTTATTATCCTCCAACAGAATGCCTGTGCAAACATTGAGTCGAGATCCTGCAGCAGAGCCTCGGAGTGCCGGGGCTGCCTCGGACTCTACACATGCAACGTTCCACTGGCGAGGTGCGAACTCAAAGGGGTTTCCAGGAAGACAGGTAAAGTACATTTTAGGCAGATGCCTGGAATTTGCCTTCTACACTACAGACTCACACCGGTGACAAACAACATGCAAGCTTTACGGGGAAGATGAAATTTGAGTTGAGGGAAACGTAGTAAAAACCGTGCACCCCGTACTTCCCGTTCGGGGTCTTGAAAGTATACAGAAATGTCTTACAAATTATACAAGTCACAGACCTGAGCGACTCAGAACTAACCAATCGGGCAATCTATTTACTGCTTGGAAATATTTAAGCAAAGATGATGCTGAATTGGGTATTTACAGTATCTACAGGAGTGAAGACCAGTCCGGGCTCAGTTCCTCCAAATCTTCACCACTAACATGGCTCATGTTAATACAGACACAGTATTAAGTGTGTGAAAAATTAGATTTAACTATTATGCCTCTCACTGCCAAATAGTCTGATGACACCCACACTAAAGGTTCACTTACAATTGACACTCTTAGTTACCACACAATGTCCCACAGTTTAATCAGACCTTTCTCACTCTCTCCACCAGATGGATTCGTTCAGACTCTGCAGAATCACTGGATGACTGATTTATTCAATTGAGCTTCAGCAGTTGACTTGGTGATTGCATTTGTTCCAGGGAAAGTGGGTTGCTTGTAAAATATTTCTAAACTACTTGCTAGGTCAGCTTTGGGAGTAAGTGTGTAACTAGTAAGATTGGGAGCTCTTCATAATGGGAATGAGGGGCAAAGTAACTGGTGCCAAGACTGTGTTTGGCTGTAAAGTGACCGCACTGCCTATGGTGAAAACATCCTCTTTTAAAATGCTTGTTGCTATCAGGCATCACTTCAGCAGGACCTCTGGATCATGATCACGCTGCCCAAGCAGCTATCGAAGAATTCCCTGACAGGCAAAAAACAGACACCACTTAAAATTAAACATTTAAACATTATTTGCCGTATAAAATACGTCAGACACATAATTAAAATAGGATCTAATCAATCACAAACTTTTAAAACACATTTTTTTTATAAAGTTTAAAGTTCCTTAAGAAAAGTATGCCAGATCAGTTTGCTAAGCAGTAATTAAAGTTTGCTATGTTATTAAGGCTAACCTATACAAGCTTAAGAATTTTCAGCATGTTTTATAGCAGAAGTAATTTGTGAAATTCACAAATTTACATCTCTTTATGTGCTTGTAGCTTGATTGGATGGTGAAAACTGGAAATGGCACACCTCATGATGATGCACTGAATATCTGACAGCAGGAATTTCTTCTTAGCCAATATACCTGCAAAAGTCCCCAAAATACCGCCATTCCATGAAGTGAGCTCAGCCATGAATAAATTCTATTTATCGACAGATTGGGCTAAGTAACTTCAACATCACATGTTTTCTATGGTTCTTTGAAGCTTATCTGTAAAGGGTTACTTCTGAGTGATTATTCTTATAAAATTGTACCTTTATTAACTTACAGGCACCGAAAAATAAATGTTACTTACTGTATGAAAGGGACTCAAAATATAACATTAAGCAACTATTTTGTTTACAATACCACAGCTCATGAAATAAAATCGATGAACATTTTTTCTGTGTCATTTTGTGGAAAGCCTGCAAACATGACTTGGAGCATTGTGCACAGTTTTGGTGACCCTGTTATAAGAAAGACATTCTCAAGCTGGAGAGGGTGCAAAAGAGATTTATGGGAACATTGCCTGGACTAGAGGGCCTGAGTTATAGGGAGAGGCTGGCTACACTGGATCTTTACTCCCTGGAATACAGGAGAACAGGGGTGACTTTCCCTTACAGAAGTTTATAAAATCATGAGGGGACAGTCATAAAATTCTCCCCACAGTTGGTGAGTCCAAAACTAGGAGCAGAAATACAAGAGGGGAGAGATTTAAAAGAGACCTGTGTCTCTTTTTTTTTTACACATTGGATAATGAGAGTACTTGGAATGAACAGATGGAGGAAGTTGTTGATGGGGTACAACTGCAACATTTAAGAGGCATTTTGGATAGGTACTTGGAGGGGAGCAGCTTGGCTCTAACATAAGCAGGGAGAATGTTGTAGTCAGCATGGTCCAAATAGGCTGAGGGGCATCTACACATGCGGAATTACTATATCAATTTTAAAGTTCAAAGTAAACTTATCAAAGTACAAATATGTCACGATATACAACCCTGAGATTCACTTTCTTGTGGGCATACACAGTAAATCCAGGAAACACAATAGAGTCGATGAAAGACCACATTCAGCAGGACGGACAAAAAAAATCCAGTGTGCAAAAGACAACAAACTGTGCAAATACAAAAAGAAAGAAACAATGAAATAATAATAACAATAAATAAGTAATAATTTATGACTCTATGTGCTTTGGTGTACAAGGAATAAAAAGATACCTGGAAAAGCATTAAATAAGAAAATCTATCAGTTCTACACATCCTATGGTACGACCATTCAACCCCATTATGGACTTCTGCAAAACCAAAGTTGTTAAGTATTCATGTATATCTTGACCCTTGTGGTTGCTGTCAAGTTTCCCCGTGCGTTACATACTGAAGCATTCTGGGTAATTGACTTATAGCAGCACAATGTTCCCCACCTCTCCGACTCTCGTGTGTCTTATTCATGGCCACCCAGCTTCCCAGGACCACAAAAATAACAACTAGAGACAAGGCAACTATTCCTCACGCGATATTTGTTCTGTTCTCTTTGGCAAGAAAAGTCAGTGTGCCACACTGTGCAATGCGGGTGAGCGAAGACGCCGCACGCCATGGTAAAACATGGCCACGGGAAGCGTGGTGAATGAAGAATCCGAGGAGAGGGAATGAGAACGAGACAGTTACATAAAACAAATCAGAGTGGGAGAGTGAGACACTAGTTAACTTCTCTGGAATATGATTGTGTTTGAAAATGGTGACAATGTTTGGACTTATGGGGCTGTAGAACAAAACCACAGAGCAATGGAGCTCATATACTGAAAGATTTGAACATTTTGCACTGCAAAATCAAATTTCAGATGATATTTGTGTTCTAACTTCTCAGCCTGGGATGGGTGCAAAGACATTTAATTTACTCCACAGGTGTGCAACTTGCTAAACCTGGTAATAAGCCTTCTGAGAAAATAAAGATTTAAGGGACTATTCACCTAAACTTCTGATTATTGTTGAGAGGTTTAGATTTCAGAGTCTATTTCACAGTTTGTGGCGTTGCTGAAGCAGTTGTCTGAACACTGTGATTCTGGGCAGTCACTGAATGACACATTATGTCATTGGTCTGTGTAATGAAGCGATTCAGAAATGTTTGCTTACCGAAGACAGACTAACATTACAGAAGGCAATTGAGATCAACACATCTATGCAGAAGGCAACTGAAGAAGCACAGCTATTAAGTGCATCTTCTCACGTTCATAAAGTCTACTGACTTTAAGAATAAGACACCTATTGGTAATCAATGTTACAGCTGAGGCAGAACTGGTCTTTCAGCAAAAGAAAGCTGGTGTAAGGATTCAGACTGAAAAAGCTGTGGCAAAAAGGGACATATTGAACACACATGTAAAAGCAAAAAGTCACTGTCAACGAAAACTACTAATACAGAAAGATGACTTTTGGAAAAACAAAAAGAAATATGTGAACAAGAGGGAGCATACTGAGGACAGACTGAGTGCCCCTCACTCTGTGGTTAAAGAAGCTTGGCATGTTTTACCTGTTTCGGGACACAAAGACCGCTATTGGCTAACTGAGTGGTTGGATGGGGCCACAGTGAGGATGTAGGTAGACATGGGTGCTGCAGTATCACTGGTGTTAGAGGCAGTTTACAAGGAGAAATTGCAGCATCTCACCCCAGAAGGGGCAAGGTCGACTTTAAACACTCGCATTTGTTGAGGTTGTTCCAGTGAGGGGAGTAGTACATTTTACAGAGGAGGTTAATGAACAGAGAAAGAGATTTCCTCTGTACGTTGTTAAATGTAGTTATCCAGTGCTTCTGGGCCACTTGCAGTTGGAGCAACTCAAACTCAGCTGGCACGAAGTGCACTTGATTGGTGGGAGCACTGGTCTACAAGAGGTATTGAAGAAACACACAGAAATATTCGACGGAGATTTGGGCAGTGTGAAAGGAATCTCTGTTAAACTGGCTGTGAAGCCCAACACAACACCCAAATGCCTGAAAGCCTGTTCCATAGGCCCTCAAACCAAAGGTAGAGGTTGAGTTGGAAAGACTGGTCCAGAGTAAGGTATTGGAACCAGTGTGCGTCAGTAAATGGGCAACTGTCCTTAAAAAGGGATGGGTCTTTAAAGGTTTCAGGAGCTTCAAGGTAACTATTGACTTGGTTCCTATGGCTGAACAATACTCTCTTCCCCTCATTGATGACTATTTTGCAAGATTGGCTGCGGGACTGACATTTAACACAATTGACTTGCATTAAGTGTACTTGCAATTGCTTATTGAGTCAGAGTCACAGGAACTGTTGACCATAGTGACTCACAAAGGAATGTTCAGGTACCAGACTTCCTTTTGGCATCACCTCAACTCCCACACTTTTTAAGCGAACGGTGGATCAGATCCTGAGTGGGTTGACAGGGGTCCGATGCTATTTGCAAGACTTACTTATTACTGGGAAAAATAAGCCTAAGCACCTACAAAGCTTGGATGCTACTCCACAAAGACTCAATGAATATGGACTGAGCATCTGGAAAGACAAGTGTGAGTTCTTTTAACCTTTGATTGAATATTTGGGTCATGTGATCACAAGGCTTCACAAGCCACCATCAAAGGAGAAGGCTGTCACGAAGGCTCCATCACCACAGAACATAAATCAATTGAGATCTTTCTTTGGACAACTAACATACTATACAAAGTCTGTTCCTAATCTAGGTAGCATATTGAAACCACTTCATGAGCTTTTAAATAAATCAAACCACTGGCAGTGGACAGATCGCTGTGAAGCAGATTTTAAAAAGCCCAAAACAACTTTGTCACAATCTGAAGCACTCACACACTTCTACCCATCATTGCCCATACAACTGGCGTGCAGCACGCCACCCTATGGTACCGGGGTAGCTATCACACTCATCATGCCAGCGAGTGTGGAGTATCCAATTGCTCTTAGATCAAGGGAATTAAGCAAGGCAGAAGCCCACTCTGCCCAGATTGAGCAGGAAACATTTGCAATTGCGTTTGGAGTTCAGAAATTCCATCATTTCCTCTTTGGTCAATGACTTACACCACAAATGGATCATTCTGCCCTTTCGCCACCCCACCCCCCTCCCCAGGTCAGGTTTTGGTCCGCATACATGGATTCCTTCTCTGGCTGCCAGTCAATGCAATGTTGAGCTCTGTTATTATCTGTACATCAGTACGATAGAAAGCTCAGGAGGTCCCAGCACTATTCAGATGCTGATGGGCTGTCCAGACTTCCCTTCACTATCAGAGTCATACCCAAAAGAGAACTTTTGATAACTGTGACACAAGTCCAGAAGCACACATTGTGTTCTGTCCAAAATGGTGGACATGGTACTCATGAATAGAAAGAAGAGCCAGCCATAGCATTGAAACCTTACCAGGCTCGATGGAAGGGGCTCCCAGTCCAAGCAGGATATTCACTGTGAGAGCACCATGTTGTTATTCCTCCACCATTAAGAAAACAAGTGGCTGATGAGTTACATGGAGGACACAGTGGCATAGTGCGCATGAATGAAATCGCACACAGCTATGACTGGTGGCGAGGACTGGATGTAACCGTTAGAGAGAAGGCCAAAGCATATCTACATGGTCAGTGATTCAGAAATGTTTCTTAACTTGCTCCTTTGCATCCATGGAAATGGTCTGAAGAACAATGGCAGAGTATTCATATAGATTTAACAGGACCTGTAGAAGGTCACATGTTCTTGGTCACAGTGGATGCGCAGAGCAAATGGCCCAGGGTTGTCATCCTGAAGAGCACTACATCCGAAAAATGCATTGAGGAGCTATGTTCCATTTTAACTGTTTTAGGTTTCCTCAACAGCTTGCAAGTGACATTGGCCCACAACTCCTTTTTGAAGAGTTCAAGGCTTTTGATACGGAAGCAAATGGTATTCAGCACATCAAGTCAGCACCATATCATCCAGCCACTGCAATAGCGAAAAGTCAGCTTCTCACCTGACTTGACCTGCTTAGACCCCCAAACACAAAACAGATTGAGCGGAACAAACAGAAATCCCAAGCAGAGAGATGTGCCGAAGTGAAGTACAGAAGTTTCACAGTAGGAGAGGGAGCACTTACTCGGAACAACATCTCTGGAACAAAGTGGATACCTGCGACAGTGGTGGTTCTGCATTGTACGCAGTGGAAACTAGTAACCACAACATCTGGGGAAGGCATGTTGATCAGCTGTTCTCCTCTTATGAGGCAAGTGAAAATCAACACAAACTGACCAATCCAGATCCAGTTCTAGCAATAGGACAGGATTCTGAAGCAACTGCAGAACCTCTCTGAAGATCAAATGTCACAGCCAGTGCTCCCCCATCACTTCTGCACCCTGAGCTGCTCCCAACTAATAACGCAGTACCCAAGCCAAGATCTATCCATACACCACCAAGGGATAAAACTACTTTGGTGTCAGCCCTAGGTCATCGGTACCCTCACAGGAACAGACAGATTGGATCTCCAGTTTAGTGACTAATCCCTCAGCACATGGAGCAGAATTATCCCCAGGGTTATGTCTGGGATTAGAGGCTACCCTCTTTCCCTAGATTAGAAAACAATGATTTTTGTTGAATTTGATGATTATTCCATTGAATGTTAATAGGTCAGCAGCTGTTCTGTGTATGGGAAGGGAAAGAAGACTTTAAAATAGGGTGGGAGGAAATTGCTATATATTCCATATATATATATATGCTATATATTCATGTATATATTGACCCTTACGGGTTGCCGTCAAGCCTCCCTGTGTGTTACGCTCTGAACGTAATGTGAGAAGGAATTCTGGGTAGATGACTTACAAGCAAAATCAACAGCTCCATGTTTGTTCACCTCGCCATCTTGCGTGTGTGTGTTATTCACGGTCACTTGGCTTCCCAGTATCACCAAATATCAAAGGTCCTTGAAATTCCTTTGATCATTAAAATGATATAGCATCATAGATTTCTATAGCACAGAAGCCAACACTTTGGCCAAACTTAATCTAGAAGCATTTGGTATTTGTCCAGCCTCTCCTTGTAGCTAATAACTTCTAATCCATAGTTGCCTGAATTTGGCCCATGTCCCTTTTAACATTTCCTGCCTATGAACCTATACAAATGTCTTTTAAATGTTATAGCTGTACCTACCCCATAGTAGATGTTGTACCTGCCTCTACCATTTCCTCCAGTAGATTACTTAGTACACCCACCGCTCAGCCTATAGGAGGGAGATTGAAAATCTGGCTGAGTGGTGCCGTAACAACAACCTCTCACTCGATGTCAGCAAGGCCCAGGGCTGATGAGGAAGTTCCGGAGAAGGAAACCAGCCATCCACGAGCCAGACCTTGTCAGAGGATCGGAGATGGAGATGGTCAGCAACTTTAAATTCCTAGGTGTAATTATTTTGGAGGACCTGCCCTGGGCCCAGCATGTAAGTGCAATTATGAAGAAAGGACAGTAGTCCTTTCTACCTCCTTAGAAGATTGGGAAGATTCAGCATGACATCTAAAATGCTGACAAACCTCTATAGATGTGTAGTAGAGTATATTGACTGGCTGCATCACAGCCAGGTATGGAAACATCAATGCCCTTGTATGGAAAATCCTACAGAACGTAGTGGATACGACCCAGTCCATCATGGGTAAAGCACTCCCCACCATTGAGCACATTTGCATGAAATACCATTGTAGGAAAGTAGCCTCCATCATCAAGATGTGCTCTTTTCTCGCTGCTGCTATCATAAAGGTGGTATAGGACTCTCTAGACTCAAGCCACCAGGTTCAGGCGAATGTACTTCCCTTTAACTTTCAGGCTCTTGAACCAAAGGGGATAACTTCACTCAACCACTTGCCCCATCACTGAAATGTTCCCACAACCAATGGGCTCACACTCAAGGACTCATCATCTCATGTTCTCAATACTTATTGCTTATTTATTAATTTGTTTGTTTATTATTTCTTTTTTCTATTTGCACAGTTTTGTACACCGAATGCACAAATTGGTGCAAACTTTCATTGATTCTATAATGGTTATTATTCTACAGATTTATTACGTCCACAGAATATGAACCTTAGGGTTGTATATGGTGACATGTATGTACTTTGAATTACTGTGTGAAACAAACATATCAAAGTACAATTCATAACAATTAAGCAAAGCACCCATAGTAGAATCGTGTAAAGTTAGTTACCACCTGACCCTCCCACTACCCAACTCCAAGCCAACCTTACAATATATAAAAAGGTTAATCAGAACTGTATCACTGCAAAGCTGTATTTATAGAAAGAAGGTATATTGCCTACTACATAAACTATAATATGTTTTTACATTAAAAAAATGATAAATTTTAACTGTAAGAAGCTGGAAGTAAGGGATTTATTTAAATACAAAAGAAAAAAGGGAGGGATGCACCCTTAATCTACACAGTCATTATGAAAATATTCAAGAAAAGATTTTTTGGAACTTTATATCTGAATTTAGAGAATAATGAATCTTTCCGAGGTCTAAGCAGGATATATTATCTCTAAACCATTGAGCACGGGAGGGAGGGGCAGGATCTCTCCACCTAAGGACTGCATGTCTGGCCAAAAAAGAGGCGAAAAAAGTACTGAAAAGAGCAATCAGAGGGTTAGATTCCAAATAGCAATTAAGTATGTGAGATAAGGTTTTAAAAAATCTCTCCAGAATTTCTCCAAGCTAGGACAAGCCCAATACATATGAATAAGAGAGGCCTCGCCCCTTTTGCACTTATCACAACAGGGACTAATATCAGGATAGAACCGCGACAATTTAGTTTTAGACATATGCCCTGTGTGCCACCTTGAACTGTAAAAGGCAGTGGCAAGCACAGAGAAGTTGAATTAACTGACTTGAGAATCCCAAACCCCATCGGACAAAGAAAAATTTAAATCGTGCTCCCACGCAGTTGTAATTTTGTCGAAGTGGGCTCGCTTCAACATCGTTAACATATCACGAATAGTAGAAATTAAACCTTTACCCAATGGGTTCATACGAAGAAACAAAGCCACTACATTTTTAAACAGGTACCACAGGAAAGTTTGGTATTAAAGGGTTGACAAAATGTCTAATTTGGAGATATCTAAAAAAAAATGAGTGTTAGGTAGGCCAAACTTCACAATTGTTCAAAAGTTGCAAAGTGCTTATCTATAAAAAGATCTTCAAAACAGCTAATGCTCTTGCTGTGCTAGTCTAGAAATGTTAAGTCCTGCATAGAAGGCTGAAAAAGATGATTACGTAGAATAGGACTAGAGAGAGAGAAACCATGAAGCCCATTATATTTTCTGAACTGAGCCCACATTCTCAGTGTGTGTCTGACAACCGGATTAACAATTGATTTAGGCAAATGGCAAGGAAGTGCGGCTCCAAGAAGTGCAGAGACGGAGAGGTTCTTGTTAGAGTTCAACTCCATTGCCACCCACGTTGGGCAGTCAGACTGATCATAAAAGTAAAATCAAAAGATAAGAGAACATATGTTGGCTGCCCAGTAATATAAACGAAAATTGGGCAAGGCCATACCACCCACCCTTTTAGAATTTTGAAGATAAGCTTTATTTAGTCTGGGACATTTGCCCTTCCACAGATAGGATGAAATAATAGAATCTAATGAATCAAAAGAAGCTTTAGAAATAAAAATTGGTAAAGATTGAAATAAGTATAAAAATTTAGGAAGAATAAACATTTTAACAACATTAATTCGATCTTTGAAAGACATGGACAAAGGTGACCACTGTGCTAAGCACTGATTTGTATGATTTAAAAGATTAGTAAAATTTTCTCCAAAAAGATGCTTATAATTTCTTGTTACTGTAATGCCAAGGTAAATAAATTGATTACTTACTACTTTAAAAGGGAGGTTATGAAATTCTAGTGATTGTGCTTCTCAGTTTATTGAAAAAAGTTCACTCTTATGTAAATTAAGTTTGTAACCGGAAAGCTGTCAACACCTCCACTCCAAATCCCCATCAATTCAGTACAACTTCGAAATGTAATTGCCAATGGCTCTAAAGCCAAATCCAAAAGTAAGGGACTTAGAGGACACCCTTGTCAGGTGCCATGTTTAAGACTAAAAGGCTGGGATTGCTAAGAATTAGTCAAGACAGAAGCAGTGGGGTATGAATATAACAATTTAATCAACGTAATAAAACTTCGTCCAAAATCAAATTTTTCCAAAACCCTATGTAATTTCTAAGGTGAGCACATGTTCGGCACAGCTTTGTGGGCGGAAGGCCCTGTATTGTGCTGTAGGTTTTCTACTTTTCTATGTTTGAACTTTCATATTCAGTCTCCACTGCCTCAAAAGGCATTAAACACTGCATTTAGCACTGCCTCTTCAGTTTTCTTTATAATCATAACTTCAAATTCCTGGTATCTTTTGAGTGATCATTTTAGTACTGTTTTTTTTTTAAAACTTAAGATCTGGTCTAATTAAGGTATTTACAATCAAATCCATACGCTAATGCAAGTCCGATGTGACGTATTGAAGCACTTTCCACATAGACAAAGAATTTCAGCTCCTAAATAATAATATCTATCACTTGTTGTGAATTCAATCCTCCAGTTATTGTTTAAGAAACCATACTTAATTTATATTTATTTTCCTTTTATTCAGCCAAGTGCATTCTGGTTAGCATTCCAATCATTTCTCAAACTTCGATTTACAATTTTCAGCAGTTTGCATCAAGGAAGAAAATGTTTACTTCAGCATTCAAACAATCATGAATAAAATATATAAAGGATGCAATGTGGTAATTTTATTTCATATTTAGGTATCATTCAAGGTATCTTCCCTGCAAATGGTGGCAACTGAGGAGCCCTATAATCACATCGAGATGACACTGCATATCGTCAAAAATGAAGTACCGGTACATTCCTCTACAATGCAATCGTGCCTGCAAATGTATAAACATTTTTGATGAAAATGGTCATTCAATTACAGAAGATTCTGCCTAATGAGAAAATTAATGGTTTTGAATCCATATTACTTGTAGCAATACTTTAATGCCTGGATTCAGAACCCTACTTCCTTCTCATTACAGACACTACATACTCCTCTGAGGCAATAAATCGAAGAGCATTAAAATCCATGCATATGTTGTAACTGCACTGATAGTCCAGAGTCAGAAGGGAGTAATAGAGCTGATCAGGCAGAGTGACACAGTTGAATATACATGTAACACAACAAGATGCAAAGTCCATAAGATTGTAATTTAGAAATTATTTCAGTTGTTATGTGGTGTGAGCTCAAGGTACAATCAAAAGGATATTCTTGCAAACCCACTGAAGTATATGGAAAACCAGAAATACACTGAACTGAGGACAGCAAGTAGCCACAATCACAATATAAGGAAGATTAACAACGAAGCTATGGAGCATATGAATAGATTGGTGCACATATTCAATTTAATTCCTGATGGTCACAGCAAGATAATTTGTAAATCCCAGAATAAGCTTGGTTCCTGGTATCTCGAGTTCCACAAATCTGAGATAAACAGATTTGATCTGTTTAACTTGAATTAGCTGAATGTTATCATTGTAAAGGTAAATTTCAATGGTTTCTCAGTCTCCAACCTCCAGCAGTTTTTGTCAAGGAGAAAAATGTTAATTTCAATATTCAAAGAATCATGAATAAAATTTATGAAGTAATGTAATTTGCAAAGTTCTTTAATTTTTAAGTGTTAGCTGAAGTATCTTCCCTGCAAGTGATGACCAACTGAGGAGACGTAGAACATTCATTAAATCAGGACAATAATGCTTATCATTAAAAAAATGATCAGAATAGGATCAGGGTTCATCTGATACTCTTGTCCTGATTTTGTTTTTTTAAAGACCTTGTATGGTGTGTACTAAACTATGTGCTGCATTGTGGTTAGATGATAGTTTGAAGCAGATTACACTGAAAGTAATAGCTATGATGAAGCTGTAGGCAAAGTCAATGCAAAGGACATCAGGCTGCCCTTGGTGAACATTTTCTAAAATGAGCAACAAATGACACAATCACCAAATGATGTAAAGGCACTGCATTAATTTAAAAGAATGTTAACTATATTATGTACTGAGAGAGGATTCAGTTGTTTGTTTGATATAGAAGTCATATTAGGCTAATTGAAGATAAATCATGGTTTGCAATCTTACACACAAAGATGCTACTATCGCCTCCTGTTTTTGGTCAGTTCCATTACTCTGTTCCATTTTGGTGTGGTGTGCGTGCCAGATCTACTGCCATGGTTTCAGTAAAAACAAGCTGGTGGTAATCGCTTCAGATGAATGAGATTGAATAATGACTCATTTATGTTTTTGGAACTTGGAAACTTTTGGTTGCAAGTTTGCATATTGTGGGAAAATAATAATATAACAGTCAGAAATTTCTTAAGTTCACTCAGGAGTCTTCGTTTAAAAAAAACTATGAACATGGGAATTTTGAAATGAATAGCCAATGCAAAAGTACTTTAAAGTTTAAACAGAAACCAAGCTTCTGTACACAAAACATACTTACATGCAAGGTTTCTATAAATACATCTGTGAGAGGCAGGGTGGCATAAATAAATCAAATTACACTTTGAATATCAATAGTTAACTTAAAATAACAAGGAATTTTATCCACTCGACAAAATTGCACACACTGATCAAGAGGTATTTTAATCAAATTTAGTGATCACCATCAGCTTTTTCCTTACTGCAAAGAGGCACAAATATCCATCATACAGGGCACCAGAAGTTAAAAACAGTGAGATAAAAATGAACAAAAAGATTAGGAAATGGTAGCAGAGTTTTAAAAAGCTAGATTTTAAGATAAAGAAGAGTAATGGATGAAGTGCAGCTTATATCGAAATGTTTTCTACTCTAGACGTAACTGATGGCTTTGCTCATTTATTCTGATGGTATGAAACAATACGGGAGGGTGAAAATGGAGAGGTGTTAGAGAGCAGAGCAGTGCGACTGATGAAGAATGGTGGCTTAAGAAATGTCACATAATCCCTTATGTATCACAACAAAGTGCCTGCTCAGAATGGGGCTCAGTCAGCAGATGAGTTTACAGATTACAATACCACCTCATTCTGCACAAGTACCACTTTAAAAAACACACGGACTGGTAAGGTCCATAATAATGCCAGATTTGTGGAGAGTGGATGATAGGAGGATTTAGGATGGAAGGTGACCACCAGCGGAGCCTCAAGGAGAGGATCCTGAGCACTAATGCCAAAGAAACTCAGACAGAATAGGTCAGCAAGGAGAACGCCTGATGCTCCTGCCTCACAAAGAAACTACAAAGCCATTACAAGAATAAAACTCTTCCTGTACTCAAATGTGTCTCAGATTTTTCTAGTGATCCAGCATTCAGTATAACCTGGGATTAAACTTACATGTAAACGTGCCTTAGGATCCTTCTGCAGGCTAAGAACTACCATTCAGCTTAATTAACAGAAAGAGAAAAGTTCAACCACATCACTCTACCATCTTCTCAACAGCCTAATTATCACATTCTCATCAGGTAAATGTGTGAACATTGAAATAATATTTGTATACAGTATATTAATACTACTACACAAATAAAGGCAAAGCATTGTTTACCAAAGGCACATGATACCACCTTGTCCATAATGTTACCACAAATACCCATTTCAAGCAATCAATGTAGACAGTTACCAGTAACTGTCATACATTTAATTTCGTTATATTATATTTTTAGAAAAATGTAAGTGTGGCCCAGCACGTTTCCCAAAATCTTAAATAACTAAAGAAAAATTCAAAAACACTATTTCGATTTTTCAAAATTTGACAATAAAAAAAGGACCTCCACCACCTGGGTGAAGTGAGCAAATATGCTGCTTGGCCAAGACCAGCTTTGATCCAGCACAGCACTTGGTTTACGATTTGTAAATCTTGCACACAATTGCCACACCCAGCATAGCAATCACAAAGATTCCAAACAGCCATTTCAAGACGCCATGCTCAATGGAAAGGGCAGTGGTCTGTAAAGCAGAAGAAAAAGAAACTCAAATTAACAAACTCTATATTACAAGCTGCATCTACTTTCCTTTCTAGCAAGGATTTAATAAGAGAATGGCTTACAGTTCCTGTACTTCAGAACTTGGTGGTAAATTCCAGGCAGTTTGAGACAAAACTGTATCTATTTACCTGTGCAAACGCCTATATGTTCGACTTTGCCACGTGCATAATCAAAAATAGAAGTCCTGAATTTGTTTTTACATACTCTTGCTGACAAAATTTGCATTACATTCTGCTGTTGCATCTGCTTGGAAAGGAGCATGTCATCTAGTAATTACACTGAGGAATTTGGCCTATGAGCTGCAAGTACTTCCTTTAAGACAGGTAGGTTACATACTTTTATAACATTATTTGTGATTGTTCTAAAAGTTTTAGCTATTTGAATTTAAATAAATACAATTCCATGTGCACATCTGAATGACAGGAACCAAGGCAAACAAATCAACCCTCAATAGCTGCCATCTATAAACACATCAGAGAAACTGTGTGTTAACCACAGCAGAGACAATGTGAAGTTAATCAATGAGTAGACCCAAGAATGTCACGTGAATGTGCCAACTATTTGCACTCTAATATTATACAGTACTTCTATCAATAATGGGCTGGATCATGCTGCTGTTAATCAGGCGGGTCCAAAGGAAGGGTAGCGCTTCGGCCTCCTTGCAGGATCAGTGCACTTTACATTTACCCATCAATTTTACGTTAAGTATAGTTGATTTTCAGTAATTTTGTTCATCTGAGTGGGAGCATAAGACACTTTGAAAAGGTTCAAAGACCATTAACAGCAATGAGCAGTCAGGAGTCTGTCAAAGTGGCCTGGGGCATGACTTCAGCAGAAGGTTAGCCACTTTTTTTACACTGTCAACATTGAAGAAAGGCCATAGCCATCAACGCTCAAGTTTGACCATCTAAAAAGTAGGTACAACCGCGGCAATGACATTGACAATGAACTTGGGAATCAGTGCATTGCTAAAACAGCATTGTGTCCTTTTTGCCAAATGTTGGAGATCACACAGTTCTATTTTGATGAAATAGTTCTCGTGTATCTAAATCATAATTTTGACACGGGAATAAAATATTTAAAGTTTCCAAAGGGGAGGTTTCTTATTTCTTGCCTGTAAAGGACAAGCCTACTAAAGCATGGAGAAAAGATCAGATGGTGGGTCACTAGTGATCAATTTGACAGGGACTAAAATGAGATAGTACACACTGGGAGGGAAATCCAAGAAATTTAAAACTTTGGGACTAATAGTTAAGATGAGAGATTACTACCTTTGTGGAAAATAAATAAGTAGCCTTTGGTTATTTGCCTTTGAAAAGAAATGGTCAAATTTCTAGTTGCTAATATGGATATAGATATCCTGTTGACACCATTATACACCCATCATGCAATCTTCCTAATTCTAACATTCTCCTTATGCTTAAAACTCTAGAATCAGTCTTACTTTTCCTTCAAAAAATTCTCAATTCATAAACAATTGTGAGGCAGAAATTCAATCATTCTCATAACACCCATCCCACTTACCCAGCCTCCTTGCTCCGCAATCCATTGAGTGATTTGATTCTTTGCAACGGGTTCTGTGACTCTGCCAAAATATTCCATGATTCCTCCCTGACAGACATATTTCAAACTCTTGTATCCGAAGCTTAGCAGGGAGATTGTGTGATGCCAGTTTATTCCATTATCAAATAATCTGTGTAGTTGAAAAATATATTTACATAAATAATCATGTCACTACATTAATATTAGTTAGTAGTTATATTATGTGGTTGAGCTTTGGAAATCTTTCTTTTTACAATGTGGTTGCATTCACTCTAATGCAAATTTTTTAATTATTCCATTTGCTTTAGTAACTTATGAACATTACAAGGACTGAAAGGATAATGGAATAGATCATTACTACTTTACAGCCTCACGGAGTTTTTTTAGGCTGATGCTAGGTTTGTATTCTACATTATGCCAAGACAGCAACACCACTGTTATGTTGATTTTTAAGACATTTATTGACCTCATAAATCGTAAGCTTACCTTTCAGCAACTCTGCGGAACAACCCATGTCCAAATGCAAAGGGAAGGTGGACTTGCACATCTTGAGATTCTCTAATCTTCTGATTATTGAGCTCATCTCCAATAATTGCCAGCTGACTCCCTATTTCCACAGAGGAACTGAGCAGATAATATTAGAACTCATTACCAAAAAAAAAATCACAAGATGAACCTTATACTATAACAAATAATTCAGATCTTAGTGACCTTGAAGCACAATCCATGGACAAAACACCACTGACTTTATTCTATTTCTCCTTTTACTGCCCTTCTCCATTCAGACCTAGAACTTTGGCACCAGATCAAAAGTGCTTCTGGAATAACATTATGACAGTGACAAAAGGACATATAGAGTTAATTCTAAACTACCAATCATCATCTCTGAACATAAGCTAATGCTGATGCATAAAGCTTTGTGCTCAAAACTCTGAATCCACCTCTTCTGAACCAGAGGGGATAAAATTACTAACTAAACTAAACTGACAGAAATATTATGCAAGTTTTAGACAAAAGTATTACGGAAGTTTTGTATTGAGAAACAAACCATACACCATGCACAAACACCGGGAATTTATGAATGGGAGACTTTCAAAATCTGGAGATTTACCATTGGAGAGAGTACAAGGAAGATTCATCAGGGTGTTGTATGGATTGCAATACTTTAGTTATGGGAAGAAATTCAGTAAGACTGCTTTCTGAAATGAGGCCATCTGAAGAGTAACCTGATATAAATGATTATGAGAGGCATAAAGGTAGGGGGTATCAGAAACAAGGCAGAATACTGTCTCCTGTAAAGGTAAAACATAAAGGAAACAGCCCTAAGGTGGGTGGAAAGGTCATCATGGACAGTGTTTCTGCCCTGTACAATTCTATACCTGGAATGTGTCTGCCACTCGTCCACATCTGATGCCCCAGGCATTGTCACACCATTGCTTAGATCCTCTTCTACCTCATTCTGATGTTGGCAGCAGACATTATTCTGAAAAACGTGCTCCATTTCCTCCTCCTGCTTCTGCTCTATATATGGTGGAGGGGAAAAAAACGCATAAAATAACATGTTACAAGCTAACATGGTTATTCCTATTCTCCTCTAAAATTCAGAGAGGTGGACCATCTATGGGCACCTCAATAAACCACAGAATTATAATTTCAATATTAGTACCACAAAAATCCTTGAAACCAAAGTCAGAGACCCTTTACAGGGCAATATTTACATCACAACAGCCGAGAACACGTTCAACCTGCACTCATGGCTTGTCATCCACGAACTTAACATCAGATCCCCAAAACAGGTACTTTATCCAGAGTTCCGTAACTACAAAAAAATTCCCACTGATCCTATTGAGGAGATACTCATTGTCAAAGGCAGTGTTCGACTCGCAAAGGATCTGCACACGGAAATCCCGGATGAAGAAGTAGAAGGGAGGGTTAGAAAATCTGCTGATGACACAGATGTTGAGGGTGTTGTGGATAGTCTGGAGGGTTGGCAGAGGTTACAGCAGGATACCAGTAGGATGCAAAACTGGGCTGATAAGTAGCAGATGGAGGGCAACCCAGACAAGTGTGATGTGCTTCATTTTGGTAGGTCAAATTTAAAGACAGAATATAATCTTAATGGGAAGATTCTTGGCAGTGTGGAGGATCAGAGAGATCTTGGGGCCAAGTCCATAGGACTGCGCAGGTTGAGAGTGTTGTTGAGAATGTGTATGGTGTGTTTGCATTCATCAACCTTGGGACTGAATTCAAGAGGCATGAGGTAATGGTACAGCTATTTAAGACCTTGGTCAGACTCCACTTGGAGTACTGTGCTCAGTTCTGGTCACCTCACAACAGGAAGGATGTGGATACTATAGAAAGAATGCAGAGGAGATTTACATGGTTGTTGCCTGGTTTGGGGAGCATGCCTTATGAGAACAGGTTGAGTGAACTTAACCTTTTCTCCTTGGAGCAACAGAGAATGACAGGTGTCCTGATAGAGGTGTATAAGATGATGAGAGGCATTGATCGTGTGGATAGTCAGAGGCTTTTTTCCAGGGCTGAAATGGCTAACATGAGGGGGCAAAGTTTTAAGGTGCTTGGAAGTAGGTACAGAGAGGATGTCAGGGATAAGTTTTTCCACACAGAGTGTTGGGTGCGTGAAATGAACTGACAGTGACAGTGGTGGAAGCAGGTACAATAGGGTCTTTTAAGAGACTTTTAGATAGCATATGGAGCTTAGAAAAATAGAGGGCTATTATGTGGTAGGGTAGTTCTAGGCAATTTGTAGAGTAGGTTACATGGTTGGCACAACATTGTGGGTTGAAGGGCCTGTAATGTGCTGTAACTTTCTTTGTTCTATGTTCTAAATCCCATGTAAAGATGATGTGCTCTGCGTGTAGCATAATTTCAAGGTGCACATCCAACAGCAAGTACAGGTCTGATGAATGACTATTGTCACTTAACCACCATTTACTGCAAAATCTGGAACTTCCTATTAGTGTCAGTATTCAAAAAATACAGCTATAGATATAATGATACAAAATGAGATTTATCACACTTGGTAATTTTAGAATCAGTAATGCAGCTACTTCTAATAACATCCATTTTACAGACCAACTCCCTTCAAACTGTACTCACCCACATTAATGATAGATCAGATCTGATGCAAGCTAATCTAACTCTATCTCCCACATACACTACCTAATCTGCATGGTATTTTGTGGTGATTAGTTATTAATCTACTGTTGTATTTACCCATTGTCAAGGTAACAGATTAAAAATTCATTTGTGCACAATCAGAATGAATTTTATCTAAAACTTGGTTTACAAATGTGTTTTCATATATTTGATCCAGCTCTTTCATTGTTCAGAAATACATACAGCTGGAATAAAGATTAGAACATTCATCTAAGACTAAATGGACAAGCTGAGATAACAAACAAAAGCATGCAGTTTTAGAAATTACATAATTTTGTTATAATTAATTCTGAAAATGAGAATCTATGCCAAAATTAAAAGCTAAATTTTAGGGTCAGAAGTTTAGGAGCTGTAAACGGAACCCAATTTTCAAATTATTCAACGTTTTCAAGGCTTTGAGATGAGAATCAGTTATTAAAATCTGTTGGCCAATTCAGTGATTCATGATGATTATTCTGGAAAAAAACTGTAAAACTCCACAGCCAGTACCGTTGTTGATGGCAGAACACCCTTCTCTTTCTCTGACTGTGTAAGTATGTAGTCCAGCTGTAGTCAGTTTCCCAGTGTTCAGACTGCAAATTTACCTCAGAATTTGTACCATCATGTAAATATTCCTTTCTTTCACTTGGATATTCACTATAGCAAGCATTACTGAACAACAGAACTTAAAACAGTTACTCAAGTTTACACAATGTTCTTTCCCCTCCAAGCAAGTTGGCTTGAAAACAAGCACTGTCAATAGCATTAACTGCTAATTTGGTCATCCTTCAATTCCATGTACTTTGCTTCATCATACATTTCATTATCAGCATTCAGTGACACAGGAGAATATTACAATGTTTGCCTGTTGAGCAAACGAGCTTTTCCAGTGTGTTCCACCCTTAGTTCACACTTCCAATTCTGCTGCACTTTCCTTTGTGTCAAGATTTTTGAAAAAGACAAATCGGCAAGAATGGCAGAGAAATCCAGCTGAAATCCTCAACCAGTCTTTCAGCTGTAGTGATGACTGCTGGAAGCACGGCTGACTAAATGGCTGGATGATAAAATTATCTGTGCCTATAACCCAGAAAATGACCAAAAGTTGTGTATCCCCAGCAATCTGAGATTATACTTTGTTGATCATAATCTTACATCTTCACATCAGCCACCATCAGGGTTTCCATTACCGAGAACAACCATCAGGCTATTGACAATAGACTGCTTTGTTGAGCACCTCTGTTTCATCTGCTAAAAGTGGAATTTCCTGGTGACCAACATTTTAATTCCTATCCCCATTTCTGTTCCCACATGTCGATCCATGGCCTCTTCTTTTGACATGACAAGGCCACTCTCAGGGTGCAGGAGCAAGACCTCAAATCTCGTCTGAGTAGCCTTCAAATTGATGGCATGAATATCAGTTTCTCCTTCCAGTAATTCTCCCTCCCCCTTTCCTCTTCCTCTATTCACACTCTGGCATCTTTCCTTTCTCCCATGGTCCACTCACCTTTCCTATCAAATTCCCTCTTCTCCAGCCCTTTACCTTTTCTAGCCACCTGGCCTCAGCTATCACCTTCCAGCTAGTCCTCCTTCCCCTCCCCCCAACCTCCCAATTCAAGCATCTTCCCCCTTCCTTTCCAGTCCTGAAGAAGGGTCTCGGCCCAAAACATTGATTGCTTATAAATTTCCATAGATGCTACCTAACCTGCTAAATTCATTTGAGGTAAAGCCTTCTATTTTAAGAAATGTCATTTTCAGGAGTGCAAACATGCAGGCAATTGTGCTTTTAAACCTGCAGTTACTGTATGTAAATAAGCAACTTGACTGCGTGTAAATATGCAGATGGCCTGGCATTTTCAATGTTTATACATACAAGCCCCAACAGAGAGCGTGTGAAGAAACTGCTCCTCAGCGCCATTTTTCCAAAACTGGTTGAGCTGCTCACCAAGTGCCATTTCCATGTTTGTGTTGTGGTATACAATTACGTCTGGCCCATACTGTCACCTCTTCCAAAAGTTTTGGATTTATTCGTTGGTTACGAATGAGGGGAAAAAGCGCCATTTTTCAGCAAGAGGAATTTGATCAGGTAGCAAGCTGCTCTTCGTATAGTGCTGTACTAGGAAGAGAGCTGCCACTGGCTGGAGACCTGCATCCTGGATAGAACTGGATTTGCATTGGTCATAAGGAACATCTTTGTAATAGCGCAGTTGATTTTATATTGTACACGTACTTTATTCTCCTGGTGGTTATTTGAATGTGCATGGTTTTACCACAACAGAGGCCCTCCGTTGGTTGAGGCTGACCATGGATATTGCGAACTCGCTGTCCATGTGATGTGCAAGCCAGGGCAGTACAATACGGAGAGCACGCAGTTATGCATGCGGCAGGCTTACCCTCCCCATGCAGCTGTCGAGTCCAAAGAAACGGCAGAAACCAACACAGTTTGGTACCTGTGGCTTTGCAGGAATTGCCAATCAGCGTTGAACTCAACATTGGAACTCGAGCTCCAAATTTTCCTCTCAGGGTTTTCTCCCGAAACCGTCCCCATGAGTGGGTACAGTTGCAAGGCAGCGGTGGTTTAAGATCAGAAGTTTCCTTCTCCTAAATGAGCTGCTAACCATGGCTGACAAGCCCCATCTGCCCGAAGTGACTGGTTTCGAGGCACCAGTAACATATCTTTGCCCCTTCTCCTGTCAGTAGAAATGGTTCCATCAGTTTTACCACAATACAGTAACAATTAGAATTCCACATGGGATGAAACTTGAAGATCTTGAAAATGCAAAATTTTGATTTAAAGTTGCTCCCAGATAGCCACAAAGTAAGAAACCTGAAGAACCCAATTTAAAATAAGAAAAGCCATTGTTAAAAAAAGGGTTAACCTTGTAAATATTAAGACAAACCAAATGAGGAACTGACTTTAAACAAATATATTTTCTTGAATCTAAAAGAGGTTCACCACCTACATTTGCAGAATCTTTCCTCCCACCTACAAAGTATATATCAACATGAATTACAGAATAGCAAATCAGGAAGTCTCCTGCATAGTGCTAATCTCGGCTCGGTGTTTATCACGTGAAACCAGGACAGTTTTGTATACAATTGAAAGCACCAGACTGTCTGAAAATCAGCTCAGCATCTCCTTTCACATGAGAAAATAAATATAGCACATTCACACTATGTTCAAGCCAGCAACAAAGGAGGGAAAAGCAACTCAATTCTTATTAGGATTTTGAAGATATATCTTTCAGCAAACCTCCTCATTACTCAACACTTCTCGAAAGAAAGGTTGATATTTGCAAGCTAAAAATTTTTTCTACTTCCTGTATCATATTTCACATGTATTCATACAACCAATAAAGTACACATTGTACAATAAAATCAACTGTATTACATAATAGGTTAGAACACCTGTTGAGTTACCTGTTGTTGTCTACAGACAAATGAACAGTAGCCCACAACAGAAAATGCATAATAAGGTGAAATATGTAAACAATAACCATGCATTCAAAGCAACTGACAATGTACAAGCAGAAAACAAAACTGCCACATTGATTGGCGTGCTATTGAATGGCTTTCCTTTGACAAGTTATCAAGAATTAACTCTTCTTCTTCTTCTTCTTCTTGAGACTAAGCAAACTTATAACTCTGTCAGTACCAAGAGTTTCAATGGTACAAATAACATCCTCTATTCCTTGTGCATCAACCCACATGATGTATTTAGAAGCAGTAACATAGATGCTTCTTTGCCTAAGCTATCCATTCGCAGTTGCAAAAATAGGTTATTACACAGCTCTTAGTAACAGCTACCATTGCTTTTCTCTCCACAGTCAAAACCAAAAAGAAACCACTTCCTCTCTGATCTACCAAAGGAAGATGATCAAAAATTATCCAGGTGTTTTAAAACTCGGAAGCTTGCATTAAAATGAAGAATCCCCAAAGGAGCAGATTAGCTTTCACTTCATGAACCTATTTTGTACAAACTGATATCTTCAATAACTAAATCAAAGATCACAGGATCAGATCATGGTACAATGATTTACTGTATTTAGAGCTCATCAACTAATGAAGCAACAAGTCCTAGACATTATTCAAACATGGGAATTTTTTAGAATAACCACTTTTCAGACTAATCAACAACTTCAACATTTACTGTGCAAACTGCTAATTCGTGGCAGTGATCTGTCTTTATGAATTACTGCAGTCCTTCTCCTGAAGGGATTCCTATAGTGTGTTTGGGAAGGATCGTCCAAAATATGGATGAGGTGATGATGAAGAAAAGTCAAACATTTCCAAGACAAGATGAAATGTAACTTGAAGAACCTGAAAAGGTCAAAGTAAATGTATTATCAAAATACATAAGTTACCAGGTACTACTTTGAGATTCATTTTCTTGAATGCATTTAGAGGAAAAAGTAAAGAAATACAATTGAAAAAGGATCTAGTGCTTTCCCAGCAAATATGATGAATAAATTCTTCTCAAACTTATCATCCCTGATGGCAAAATTTGTCATTGAAATATCAGATAAAATCGATACCTATACCTGGCTGGAAGCCCAGGAAAAGTTTATTTGAAATACAATAGAATTTACAAAAGACTACACATAAACTAAGACGGACAAAAGAACAATGTGCAAAAGACGACAAACTGTGCAAATAAAAATTAATACTGATACCATGAGTTGTAAACAGTCCTTGAGAGTGAGTCTGTAGGTTGTTGTTCTTTATAAATGAAGCTATCTATGGTGATTCAGGAGCCTGGTGTCTTGTAGGGTAATAACCTAATGTTTCTGAACCTGGTAGTGTGGGACCGAAGGCTTCTGTACTTTCTGCCTGACGGTAGTAGCGAGAAGCTCTCCTCTGATATGATAATACCAAGGGATTTAAAGCTACCTCCAATCCCCTAATGTGGACTGGCTTCTTCCTTATGTAGGGGATAGTCAGCTCTTTGGTTTTGCTGACATTGAGTGAGAGTCAGATTTTCAATCTTCCTCCTATATGCTGACCCGTCACTACCTTTGATTCAGCAAACTTCAATATGGCTTTGGGCCTTTTACTCAGCCACACCATCACAGGTATAAAGTAAGTAAAGCTGGGGCAGAAGCCCACAGCCTTGTGGGGCACCACTGCTGATGGTGAGTGTGGAGATGTTGACAATTTGTACTAACTGGGCTCTGCCAATGAGGGGATCCAGCTGCACAGGGAGGTATCAAGGCCCTGGTCCTGGAGCTCAGTGATGAGTTTTGAGGGGATGACAGTGCTGAATGCTGAATTGCAGTCAATGAAAAGTATCCTGACGTATGCAGCTTCGTTGTCCAGGTATTGACAAATTGTAGTGTTCCCTCCCATCTGCCTGTTAGTCTTGTCCTCCTTGGAAGGAGATTTGGGAGGAGCTGTTGGAGTAGCCTAGGTGAACAACCCTAAGAAAACTCTGTAGTAATATTCTTGACTTGTAATGCTTAACCATCAACAACCATGGCCATCTTTCTTTGTGTGAGTTACAACTCCAATCAATGGAGTGTTTTCTCCTTGGTTTACCATGGACCCTTGTTGCCATATTATTAATGTCAACAGCAGGCACTCTCAGCTTGGATCTTTTCTTCAGTTCTTTGGTCCATATTTGAACTGCCCAGGAGCTGAGTATTCCTGGTGAATCCTAAACCATACTTTGATGAGAAGTTGTTATCAAGTAACCCCCACTTGCTAATGACACCTTCCATCTTTTGGTAACCTTTGAAAGCAGGCAGGCATGTGTAGTTGTGTAGATTGGATGTCCTGCTATCTACGGCCAAAACAAGACTGGGTTGTTGCTCAACTCTTCTGCAGAACGGCTCTCTAATTTTAGATACAATTTCAGATGTTTTGAGGAGAACTCATCAATTGCTTTTGAGCAACTGAGGTGAGTCCAAATTCAGTCTTTGGGCAATTGCTGGCTGATGCTTGTCCATACTCAGGTAGAAGTTATAATACAACTGAACGTCTTGTTGAGCCATTCAGTGGACATTTGAGAGTCAATTGCAATGCTGAAGGTCTGGATCCATACATTGACCAGACCAAGTATGTACATCACATTTCCTTTACTGATGGACACTAATGGACCAACTGGGATTTTATGAAAATCCAGCATTTTCAGGGTCCAAATATTTGATATTGTGATCTGAAAGAAACATCAAACCATACAAATGCTTCACAAAGACCATACCTGACAAGAGGAAGTCTAATCACTGTCCCAAACTCTTCGATGGGCGTTATCATTAATGATTATTATCATAAATCATTACCTCCCCTGCAATTCACAGCTGGGACTTCAGGTGACCAGAATTTATTTCCACCATTTACTCAAAGTCCAGTATGGTAGAAATTGACCATTATCTGAATGAGTGCAATTCTCAAGAAACTCAACAGCTCCAGGGTAAAACAGTTTGCATGCTTAGCCTCCCATCCATCCAATCCTGCCTTACCTGTGCACCATGGTGTACGTCATCTACGTAATGTCATCCATTTATCTTCCAAAGCATTCTGTCAACTTGTAATCTCTACCATTAAGGAGAATAAGGGCAGCAGGAACATAGAAACATCACACTTCCAATTCTCACTTGTATCAGGAATTCCAGATTTCACATGGAGTAAGTAGTTGTATTTTACTTTGACCGCTGTCATTGTAAATTACTTTTTTTTAAAGAACATTGGTTAGTATTCTTTCTCAATGGTGGCGCTCTCAGATCAGTAATATTATTTTATGTTATGGGTCATAGCATACAGTCATTTCATAATTCTGTAATTAGAGACGGCAAGTTATCAGGTCGATCGCAGCACTTTGCTGTTGGAGAATGATGTAATGTTTACCATTCACATGTAATTTGATCGCACCACACACCATAGTGTTTCAATACTCAGCAAACAGAATCCAAAGCTTTCACCAGTACCTCTGTACTATCTTGCTCAGTTCAATTTATGCTTTCATCCATAAAAAACTTCCAAGCAGCTGAAGTAATTCCTGCTAAATGTGTACAGTTCTTTTTTTTAAACTAACTAAACCATTCAAATAAATCCATTTATTTGAACTTTTGGAGCAAGCACAAAGTGATTGCCATTTTTTTAAACTCTCTACATGGTTACAGGGAACGCTAAGGTCAGGATGATGAAATTTGATGTGACGCTGCAATAGATTAAGATATTTTAGCTATGACTTTTCCAATTAAAAATTTAATACATGGAGGTTTCAATGAATAAAGATTGCTTTCTTTACCAACTGTCAGCCTAAGTGAGTATTTTCAATCATGTACACAGAACCAAAATATTCAAACATGGGCTTGGATTTTGTGATCATTAGCTAAGTGACAGTAGTTACTGTGGGCCATGAAGTAAACTCCCATTAAGCTCTAGAACCCTGCAGCATGGGATTCAAGATCAGGTTTGTAGGCATACAAACAACATGTATATAAACACCATGGAAACAGGGATATAAACACCATGAAAACTGGACTTTCACAGTGTCTTTTGGTGTCCAGAATATTCTTCAGGTGATGTGAAGCATCCATCGCAGGTGGATTCTTCCACCAAGGAGGCTGAGGTGGCAATCTAAATGAGGAAACAATTCAAGCAGTAAAAAGCTCTCAGATGTACAGTAACTTACTTTTTTAATGTTCTCTGGTGGTCAGATAGCAAATGCTTGTGTCCTGCCTCCCATGGTAAACAAAAAACTACTCGAACCCACCATTCTGTGATTGATGGGACCCTGCATTTCCAGCATAAAATATAAAGTCCTGCCCCAAAAGGGGCTTTGACAGCATATCGATGCAATGCCAGCAGCTCCATTTCATCAGGAGTTTGAAGCAATTTGATATGTCACCATCAACTTTTGCCAGTTTCTACAGAGCATTTTGACTGGTTACATCACAGCCTGGTATGGCCACTCCAATGTGCAAGATCACAAGGGACTGCAGTGGGCTACATGCTCAGTCAGCTCAATCAAGGGCACAAACCACCCCACCATCAAGGACATCTTCAAGAGACAGTGCCTCATTAAAGACCCTTAAGCACATGGGACATGCTCTCTTCTTGCTACTACCATCAGGAGGAGATACAAGAACCTTAAGGCCCACATTCAACAATTTAAGAACAGTTTATTCCCCTCCACTATGGGGTTTCTGTATGTTCCACTTCACTGCACTGTTGCAGCTAAAGAACAAATTTCATGTCACATGTCTGATTAGAAACTCAATTTTGAGCTCTGGTTAGCAAAACTGATAAAAACATTTAATGTTTAAGAATTGCTCTAGGATTCAAACATTATTCAAAATTAATCATATTAGTTAAATGTTAAATAGTAAAACCTAAAATTTTCAAGGTTCATAAAAATATTGAGAAATAGTTAAAATACTTAAAAAACACTAAATAAGTTTAAGCAAGTTTAAGTTTAATCTTCCTTAAAGCCATTCCTCTCACACCACTGGGTTCAGGAACAGGGTTCCTTCAACTTTCAGGCACCTGAAAGAGTCTGGATGAATTCACTCAGCATATTTCTAAACTGATTCCACAACCAGTGGCCTCACTTTCAAGGGCTCTACAGCAAACCTTCTCTGTATTATTTAGTTATTTAGTATTTGCATAGTTTTGTCTTATTTTGCATGCTTGTTAGCCTTTGTAGTTTTTCATTGATTCTTTGTTCTACTGTGAATGCCTGCAAGAAAATGAAACACACACACACACGCACACGCACACGCACACGCACACGCACACGCACACGCACACACACACACTCACTCTTTTTATCTTAACTTACTTTACTCATTCATCCAAAGTGGATGCTGCTGACTCTACCAACAGTTATCATTGATCTTAAACTGAGGATGCATTTAACATTCAACACAGTGGCAAGGCTGTAGTCAAAGGCCATACTGAAGACTTCCTCCCCAAAGAACAGTGATGAATGCAACAGGCTTTAATGCCATTCTAGTAGCTTCACATTTATGACATATATTTTTAAATTCCATATTTTATTTCAAAGATCAAAGTAAATTTATTATCAAAGTCCATACAGTATATGCCACCATACAAAACCATGAAATTAATTTGCTTGCAGGCATTCCCAATAAATCCAATAACCATAACAGAATCAATGAAGGGCTGCACCAACAGGGCATAAACCAGTGTCCAAGCACAAGAAAGAAAGAAGATGTAATAGTAACAATCAATAAATATGAAGAACATGAGAGGAAGAATCCTTGAAAGTGAGCCCATAGGTTATGGAAACAGTTTAGTGGTGGGGCAAGTTAAGTTATCCCCTTTGGTTCAAGAACCTGATAGTTGAAGGATAATAACTGTTCCTGAACCTGGTGGTGAGAGTCCTGAGGCACCTGTACCTTCTTCATAATGGTAGCAGCGAGAAGGGAGCATGTCTTGAGTGGTGGGGAACCCTGAGGATGGATGCTGCTGACCTTCAACAGCTCCCATGTAGATGTGCTCAGTGGTTGGGAGGGCTTTACTATGATGGACTGGGCCATAACCACTACTTTTTGTAGGATTTTCCATTCAAGGGCACTGGTGTTTCCATACCAGGCTGTGGTGCAGCCAATCAATATACTCTCCACCACACAGCTACAGAAGTTCGTCAAAGTTTGAGGTCATGCCAAATCTTCATAAACTCGTAAGGAGGTAGAGTTGCTGCCGAGCTACCTTCTTAATTGTACTTAAGTGTTGGACCCAATACAGGTCTCCCAAAATAATAACACCATGGGATTTAAAGTTGCTGACCCTCTCCACCTTTGATCCCCCGATGAGGACTGACTCAGGGACCTCTGGTTTCCTCCTCCCGAATTAAAAAAATCAGCTCCTTGGTCTTACTGACATTGAATAAGAGATTGTTGTAGCACCAACTTAGCCAGATTTTTATTCTCCCTCCTATAATGCTGGTTCAGCATCACCTTCACCTGTAATGTGCTGCATATTTCTATGTTATGAATGGCAGACCAGTACCTTAACTAGCACCCCATTCTACCATGTCATCTTCATGCATCAGTGCTAATGTGTGAAGCAACAGCAGAATAAAAAGTCTTCGGACTTTTCCAGAGCCTGCTTCAAGTGTTTGAAAAGACAGTTCCTTTGTGGTCAATAATGTTGAGTGCAGAGGGTAAATTTATATGGCCTTAATAAGCAAAATCCAGTTTGGCTTGTCAAGATTGAATGTTAGAAAATTAAAAATGAAATGCTTTTATAATTTAAAAACGCTATTCATTTACAACAAAATCTCTAATCATAATTCCCTGCATTCCATTTGTTATGGTGCTGTCAACTTCAACTGAAGCTAGACAAGTTCTACATTAAAGTTTGTCCTCAAGTGCCTAACTAAAAGTGTCTTGTTATGTATATATAATAAATTTATAAAGGTTTCATGCAACTGATACTCAGAAGAAACTTGGATCATCAGGCTGCCAGACTTCATGGTGGCTTACCATGAAAATCACCGACAATGGCCCAGGAATGTGGCTTGTGTCTACTTCCTACCTTCAGTGGCATAATGGCATGAAGCTCCAGAAGAGAAAGCAGTACTGCACACAAATACAACTGTGAAATAAAAATAATAATAAAATTCAAGATTTATGACTGCCTCGGAATAATATTTATTAAACCTGTACGTTGAAAGTCTATGGTTAATAACTAAACCAGACAATGTAAACAGATGTATAACAAAGGCTCAGAGTTCGATTTATAAGTTTGTTTGAATATCAATGCAAATGTAGGCAGATGCACACAGCCCCTGGAGAAGTCCAACCGTCAAAGGTTTAATGACTGCCAGGTCCTGGTTCAAAGTATTTGTTTGCTCCCAGACAGCTGTAGATTTTACGCTCAGTATATTTTCAGTGCTTGCCTCAAGCCACATAGAACAAGACAAGGCCAATGGAAAGGAGCTGACTGCCGGTTCTTCAATCAGTCCCTGCACAATATTTGTACGCATGCATTGAGCACCAACTATTGTTCACAAAACATAAATATTATTGCTATGAAAGAGCCCGACTACCAGATTGCAGCTGATATCAAACACGCAAGAGATGTAGTTTCCTCATACTTTTTCCACAGCTGGAAATCTCTTTAAAAGTAGTTACAAGATTCCATTCAGCTAACTGTGCCAGGTTTTTTAAAAAAGGTAAAAACTTCTCAATAAGTTGCCTACCCTTTACCCATAGCTCTGTAAATCTTTATTTTTAAACATAATTTCCTTTAAAAGTTATTAATATATTTATTTCCAATTCCTCACAGTCATATGCCTTAAACAATAGTTTCCTAAAATTGATAGGTAATAGAAGAATATTTCGAAAGATCTGAAGTATGTTTACTATCAGTGCTGTACGTATGCAGTATACAACCCTGAGATTCTTCTTCCCAGACAGCCACTGAACAAAGAAACACCATGGAACCTGTTCAAAAACAACATCAAACATCCAACACGCAACAAAGAAAGAACATGGTGCTCACACAGCAAAAAGCACACAGAATATAGAACATCAAAACCACAGTTATTGAAACAGTCTAGGACTGGTCAGTTCAGTACAATTTAGCACTGTGTCATTTGTTGACAGGAGGTCACAGAGCCACTCCACTCGATCAAAATCGCAGAAAATAGCACAACAAGAAGAGAAGCTAGATACCAGAAACATATACAACATGGACTGCACAGTCCAACCACAAACCGTGATGACTAAACCTTGCTCAAGACCCAAGACTCCTGCACCATCGAGCGAGAGGGAGAGAAAGAAAGTCCTGTCAAATGCAAGCACCCTCCTCTGGGAGCAATAAACAAGAGCGAGGGAGAGGCCAGTCACATGCAGGCAACTTCCTCTGGCAACAGCAAGCGAGAGGGAGAGAGAGGCAGCTCACACACAGGCAGACGGCGCCGAACACCCACTCGCCTTCCGCTCTCATCCTCATTGATCTGAATCTTGCTCAACTCCTCAGCCAGCAAGATCAAATCCATTTCTTGTCAACCATGGGCTTGCGCTTCATCTCCAAGCTTCTTGGCCTCCAGACTGCACACTCTATTCGAAACCTCACTGGAGGCCCTCGGAGACAACAAAGCGCCAGATTGCTCAATCAGCCTGAAATACACCATCAATACATAGGCCACAGGTTCCAACAGAAACTGAATCACATTTGAAGGAAGAGGAAGCAATAAAAGAAGTAGCTTCTTGAACTGTCTAAAGGACGTCACCTTTGGTCACATCATTCGCTGGCGCCACCTTCTTCAGCAGATTTTGGTAAAGTTGAGAATAATTAAGTTATGATCACCACAATTATAACTGTAATAATTTGATGCACGGTGTAGGCTCAAATTTTCCTCACAGAAACTGCCTCGATCTTTACCAGCAAGACAATGCATGGCAACAGGCCTGCGAGTGTGTGAATGGATCCACACACAGAGCCTGAACTCACTTTGTCTGGAAAATCTAAACCACGTCCCCAAACTTACACTACACTATTGTCTCTCAAAAACATTTTCAGTCAGCAAACGGACTGTGAAGCATCCTGAGCAGCTGCATCACTGCCTGGTTTGGAAATTGCACCATCACGGATCGCAAGACCCTGCAGCGGATAGTGAGGTCAGCTGAGAAGATCATCGGGGTCTCTCTTCCCGCCATCACGGACACCTACACTACACGCTGCATCCACAAAGGAAACAGCATTATGAAGGACCCCATGCAACCCTCATACAATCTCTTCTCCCTCCTGCCGTCTGGGAAAAGGCTCCGAAGCATTCAGGCTCTCACGACCAGACTATGTAACAGTTTCTTCCCCCAAGCTATCAGACTCCTCAATGCCCGAAGCCTGAACTGACACCTTGCCCTACTGTCCTGTTTATTATTTATTGTAATGCCTGCACTGTTTTTGTGCACTTTATGCAGTCCAGTGTAGGTCTGTAGTCTAGTGTAGCTTTCTCTGTGTTGTTTTTTTTAATTACATAGTTCAGTCTAGTTTTTGTACTGTGTCACGTAACACCATGGTCCTGAAAATCATTGTCTAATTTTTACTATGCACTGTACCAGCAGTTATGGTCGAAATGACAATAAAAGTGACTTGACTTGAAGCTCAAATACCAATAAAAGTTAAGCAATTTGTACCTCAAGAACAGTAAAAAAAAATTAAAAGATATATAAATTGCCCAAAGCTTACCTCTGTCTTTCACAGTTAATGCTCTTGCTGTGTAATTAAATACAGGACATTCTGGTAGATTTCTTTGACAGATAATGAGGAAATGCTGGAAGTTTACGCTCCAAATTCCAAATTCAGTTTAAAGACTGGGCACAAACCTCCAGGAAAATGCCGAGATGGAACAAACTCGTGAGCCATCCCACTGGAAAATGCTGACAGCTTAGCACATGGCCACCAATGTTTCCCCAATGGTTCTTTATCTACAATCTTAATTGATATTTATCTTCATACTGCAAACACACCAATTACATAGGGCAGCCTATAGCTAGAACTTAATGTATGTGCTAATCAGAGCTCAGACCCTTGGCTTTCCACTTACATGCATCCAAAACAAAAACTGGGAGACTAAATCAGGGTATAAAATATACAGCAAGTTATATAGCAATCAAATTATTGCATGCTTGGTACCACCAATCCCTCCAAAACAATATGAACATGAACACTTTTGGATCTCACTACTATATTTCTGTAAATGCAATTCTATCTTGAAGCAGCTCCTGAAACAAAATCAGAAATGACAAATCATTATATTAATGACCAGACAGATGGGCATCAGCATCATTCAGAAATCTTAATCTCATAATTTACACAGTGCTGAACACCAGCTCACATTTGCCAAGTCTCTTTCATCCCATATTATCTGATTTATTATGTAAATGATTGGAGGTCAGGCATTTTAGTGCCAAACTGCATGTGTCATTTTAAACAAATGTTTCACGTCCAACCCCAGATCAGAAGTTTGTCATTATATATTGATTCTAGCCAGTGAACATACAGCTATCATAACAGCTTTAGTAAAATAAAATTCATTATGATAGCATTACATCCAAGTCCAATGATAACAAGTTCTTTTGCAATAGTCAGCACCTTCCTTTCACATTTTGCAAAATGCATGTGCTTTTATTTTTGTCTTTACCAAATTACAAAACAATTAAAGCATTACATACAGTTGAACTAAAATCAGTTAATGCTTTTCACTGTTCATATTTTTAATATCACTACAATCAAGGGGACAAGTAAATCCAGAGATTTCAAATTGCTGCTAGCTCCAATTCTACCATAAGAGCTGCATTTTCCAATTTATTACTGCATCCTTCTAGAAGAGCAACTGACAAATCTTTGATTTTCATAATGTCAAAGCGAAGATTGTGAGCCAATTTGATTTTTTCATTAAATGGAGTGAAAATCTAATGTACTATGCAAGAAAGAAACAGTTCACACCCGTCCAAAAAAAGTGTGATAAAGATTTGCTGTAATGCTAAGTCAAATACTCTTGCTGTCTCTTCAAAACAGAAGCAAAATCCAAACCAAACGCAGACTGGCTATTCATTTTGTGAAACACCTATCCCAAGCCACAGGGGTGATCCCCAGCTTCCTGCTGCACATCACATTAATTCCCACTCCAACATAACTTGTTCGTCTGCAGCCCCAACAACAGCTGTACCGAGATCAAATGTAAACTAGAGCAACGACATCTCACTTTCCATCCAGACACTTTGCAACTTTCTGGAATTAAACGGAGACTGAATGATCCAGTCTCAGGTCAAGTAGTCGCTCATCGTTCCCCGTATTTTTATTTTATTTAGAGATTCAGCAAGGAACAGGCCTTTCCAGTCCAATGAGCTGCAACCCGCCTATTTAACCCTAACCTAATCACAGGACAATTTCTAATGACCAATTAAGTTACTACCTTTGGACTGAGGGAGTACCCAGAGGAAACGCACGGGGTCAGAACCAGAAGTGAACGTCATACTTATTTCCTTTCTAACCCAGTTTATGTACAATGCTTTGTTATTGGTCAGTTCTCCTGCTCCTTATATTGCAATCTGTCTCAACCCATCTCTAGGCTTTTGTCTTACACCTACCCTCTGCGATCCTTTGAAAATTATTAACTCTACACTCCCGCTACTCACCCCTCCAATTTCTGAGGGAGAGAACATTAACTCGTTTCTCTTTCCACACTAGCCGAGTTCTTCCAACCCTTCTATTCTTACTTCAGTTCAATATTTCATTTAAAGACTGTCAGAGCAACGGTCCCATTGTGCAGTAGAGCCTCAGCCTAATTTCTGTACTCAAATTAAACTCTACTTTTAAGTTAGGCGTGTGGTACTATTAAACTCCTTTGAAAATAACAAAATTCAACGTAACATACACATGACAGTCAAGAACCTCGGTGTTGTCTCTGTGATAACAGACTTGGCAAGTGCAAAATATACTAACGGTGACTGCATATCCAGTCATATCACTTGCAAATTTGATTGGGTATTTCCTGATACATCAGTTGCACATTAAACCACATCATTCACCATCAATGTCTTGCAGGGAACTGAGATCCTGGTCGCCCAAGAGTAGTCAGTTCCCCTGATACCCCTCCCTAACGCCACTTCAGTCCTCCTGAGATCACAAATGACCATTAAGTATAACTCGGCTTGAGTTTGTGTATCACAAGTATTCGAACTTGCTTCTCTCACACCACAGATGAGGTTGTGTTTAAAACATAGTGCATTAGTTAATGCAAATAAAAAAACACATGTTAACCAATTGCTGGCACAGGCACTAGGTTTTGCAAGTCCAAGGATTAATATTCGATTCCTATCTGAAAAATACGTCAGCTCATATAAAAGTAAACGCTGCTCTTTATAAAACCCAAAGGCCACAATAAAATGCTAAAGAATTCAGAGGCAGCATTCAGAAGGCAAAGGGGATGGTCGATACTTTGGGTCAAGACCACTTCTTATGTAACAAAAGCTACAAAACAAAAAAGTGTTGGAAACATTCAGCAGGTCAATTTGCAAACTGCAAGGAGAAAGAAAAATTAATGTTTTATGAGCAGAATCTTCATCATAGAGGGAAAAAAATACTAATTTTAAAATGCTAAGAGGATGGGGAGCACTGTTCCCTCTAAGCCGCACAGGGGCATGACCCGCATAGTAATTGAAATGTTCCTGCACATAGCAGCTGAAACTTTCTTTTATACCATGTTAATATAAAGTGTCGCACATTTTTCAGGCCATGTAAAAATTCCCTGTTCAAAGCAATGATTGAACAATGCAACTATAAAAATATGGAGGGAGTTGGTGGGAGGGGATAGATAGGACAAAAGGAATACCTCTGTTGGGTTGAGCCCCAATTTAGAGTTCAATCGAGTAAACTTTTAGGGACTCCTGGACGAGGATGAGAGAGGATCTGGCCAAAGTTGATTGGAAGGGGACACTAGCAGGGATGATGGCAGAATGGTAATAACTGGTGTTTCTGGAAACAATTCGGAATGCGCAGGACAGATACATCACAGGGAAGATAAAGCATTCTAAAGGGAAGGTGAGACAACCATGGCTGACAAGGTAAGTCAAAGGCAGCATAAAAGCAAGAGAGAGGGCATATAATATAGCAAAATTAAGTGGGAAGTTAGAGGATTGGGATGCTTTTAAAAACCCAACTAAGGGCAACTATAAAAGACCAGAAGGAGAGAAAAGATGAAATATGAAATTAAGCTGGCCAATAATATCAAAGAGGATACAATAAGTTTTTTGTCATATACCTGTATAAAGTGTAAAAAAAGAATTGAGAGCAGATATTGAACTGTTGGAAATTAATGTTGGAGAAGTAATAATGGGGGACAAAAAAAATAGTAATAAGTATTCTGTGTCAATCTTCACTGTTGAAGACACTAGCAGAGTGCCAGAAATTCAAGAGTGTCGGGGGCAGAAGTGAGTGTAGTTGCTTTTACTATGGAGAAGGTGCTTGGGAAGTTGAAAACTCTGAAGTAGACAAGTTGCCTGGACCAGGTGGACTACACCCCAGTGTTCTGAAGGAGGTAGCTGAAGAAATTGTGGAGGCATGATTAATGAATCATTGGAATGGTTCCAGAGGATTGTAAAATTGCAAATGTCACTTCACTCTTTAACATGGGAAAAAAAATGGAAATTATACACCGATTAGCCTGACTTCAGTGGTTGGGAAGATGTTGGAGTCTATTATTAAGGATGAGGTTTTGGTACACCTGGAGGCACATGATAAAATAGGCGAAAGTCAACATGGTTTCCCTAAGGGGAAATCTTGCCTGACAAATCTATTGGAATTCTTTGAGGAAATAACAAGCAGGGTAGATAAAGCAGTATCATTGGATGTTGGTTATTTGGATTTTCAGAAGGCCTGTGACCAGCTGCCAGAAATTAGGCTTCTTAACAAGATAAGAGCCCACGTTATTACAGGAAAGGTACTAGCATGGATAGCAGACATCTTCAGGGAGTGGCGTCTCAGAAAAGCAGCGTCCATTATTAAGGACTTCCAGCACCCGGGGCATTCCCTTTTCTCACTGTCACCATCAGGTAGGAGGTACAGAAGCCTGACGGCACACACTCAGTGATTCAGGAACAGCTTCTTCCCCTCTGTCATCCGATTCCTAAATGGACATTGAATCCTTGGGACAGTACCTTACTCTTTTTTTTTAATATACAGTATTTCTGTTTTTGCACTGTTTTTAACCTATTCAATATACAGATACTGTAATTGATTGATTTATTTATTATTTTAAAAAACAATTTCTTCTGTATTATGCATTGCATTGAACTGCTGCTGCTAAGTTAACAAATTTCACGTCACATGGCGGTGATAATAAACCTGATATCGATTCTGAAGATTGGCTGACCGACAGAGGAGGCATAGAGTGGGAGCAAAGGGGGCCTCTTCTAGTTGGCTGCTGATGGCTAGACATGTTCATCAGGGGTTGGTGATTGGACTGCTTCTTTTCACATTATATGTCAATGACTTGGATGACGGAATTGATGTCTTTGTGGCCATGCTTACAGATGATGTGACGATAAGTGGAGAGGCATTTAGTATCCAGGAAGCAGGGACTCTGCAAGACTTAAGACAGATTAGAATGGGAAAAGAAATGGCAAATGGAAAATGGTGTAGGGAAGTGTATAGTCATGCACATTCATAGAAGGAATAAAGGTGTAGACTATTTTCTAAATGGGGGAAAAAAGTCAAAAATCAGAGGTGCAAAGGGACTGGAGAGACCTTGTGCAGGGTTTGCTAAAGGTTATCTTGCAGATTGAGTCGGTGGTAAGGAAGGCAAATGCATGTTAACATTCATTTCGAGAGGACTAGCATGTAAAAGCAAGGGTGTAATTTGGAGGCTTTAAAACACCTTGATCAGACCACACTTGGGAGTACCGTGAGCATTTTATGCCCCTTACCTAGCTGAGGTTCACGTGAATGTTTCCGGGAATGAAAGTGTTAACATAGTAGACTCTGGGCCCATAATCGCTGAAGTTTAGAAGAATGAGAGGGATCATTGAAACTGATTGAATATTGAAAGGTCTAGAAGGAGTTGACGTGGAGAGGATGTGTCCTATAGTGGACCAGTCTAAGACCAGAGGGCAGTGCTCAGAATAGAACTTCTTCAACCAGAGCAGTGGTGAACCTGTGGAATTCATAGCCACAGAAGGGAGTGGAGGCCAGGTCCTATTTAAGGCAAAGATTGATAGGTTCTTGAATGGTCAGGGAGTCGAAGGTTACGGGGAGAAGGCAGGAGAATGGGGTTAAGAGGGGTAACGAATCAGCCATGATGGAATGGCGGAACAGACTTGATGAGCCAAATGGCCTAATTCTGTTCCTACAGCTTATGGTCCAAATCAATAAGTGAAACAAGAGATAGAAGACAAAGAGACACACACAGCAGGTCATGCAATGGCAGGCTGGGTTAATGTTACAAATGGATTTCTTGTAGCAAAAATAAGTAATTCTGACACAAACTTGAATTATCTGAAATGGTTCTATTCAATATTGAGTCTTGAAGGCTTCAATGTGCCCAGACAGAAGGTGAAGTGCTATTTCTCACGTTTACGTATATGAGCAGCCACAGATAAACTGGTTACAATGTATGTAATGGAGAATTAAAGTGACAGCCAATTCCCAAAACTTTTGTGGACTGAACAGAGATTTTCTTTAAAGCAGTCGCTAAGATTGCATTTTGTTTCTTCGGTACAGAGGAGACTGCATTAAGAGCACTGAGTACAGTACAAGATTGGAAGAATTGCAAGTGAATTACAGAAACATTAACTGTTTATCTGTCTCCATAAATGCTGCTTGAACGTCTGATCCAGCATCGAGAGCCATGCAAAACAGTACTCATTCCCACTGCTGATAGACCTGAAACTCTGGTAATAGAAGTCCTTGATGGATCACAGTCTGATATTTTAATTACTTTGTACACATCAATAAGTCAACTTCAGATGCCCGCCAGCTATCTATTTACATCGAATGGAAACAAACCTGTATCAATCTCATTGGTCTTTTTCCCATATGATGAACATGACCTGCATGACTCACGATTCTTTCCAGATGCCATGATGTTGCAGTTCTGTAAAAAGGATGAAACATAACATTTCAGAGAAGATAGCCATATAGAAAAAAGTATGTTTTAATGTGCTTTTTTTTAAAAAAAAAGAACTGACATAAGGTTCAGTGTTTTTACAATGACAATTGTTTTTGTTTATCCCAATTTCTATAAAATCACCAACTGTAATTAGAACAATTCTAAAACTAACTACATGCTGGGCAACACACACAAAATGCTAGAGAAACACAGCTGGCCAGGCAGCATCTATGGGAAAGAGTAAACAGTCAGCATTTTGGGCCGAGGCCCTTCATCGGGACTGAGAAGAAAGGGGTAAGATGCCAGAATGGAGGGGAAAGTGGCTAGCTTGAAGGGAACAGGTGAAGCCAGGTGGGTGGGAAAGGTCAAGGGCTGGAGAAGAAAGAATTTGAGAATGGACAGTAGGAGAAAGGGAAGGAGGGGACCCAGGGGAAGTAAGAAGTGAAATTTCAGAGTGGGGATTAGAGGAATGGAGAGGGGGGAAATTGGCACACTGGAAGGATATATCAATATCCATGCCATCAGACTGGAGGGCACCCTGATGGAGGTGTTGCTCCGCTACCTTGAACGTGGCTTTGTCTCAGCACACGAGGAGGCCATGGATCAACACACTGGAACGGGAATGCGAATCAGAATTAAAATGCTTGGCCACCGGCAAGTCCAGCATGTGGCAGATCGTGCAGGGGTGCTCAACAAAGTGGTTCCCCCAATTTACGACCGATCTCACCAAGGCAGAGGAGGCCGCTTCGGGAGCACCAGACACAAAAGACAACCCCTGGTGATTCACAGGTGAAATGTTGCCTCACCCAGAAGGTGAGGCCCTGAACGGAGCTGAGGAAAGAGCTGTATGGGCAGGTGTAGCACTTAGGGTGCCTGCATGGATAAGTGCCTGGAGGGAGATTCATGGGGAGGGAATCACGGGGGGGGGGGGAGCAATCACTGCAGAAAGTCAGCGGGTGGAGGTAAAGATATGTTAGTGGAGACGGTGTAAGTTATGGTGTTCAATGTGGAGTGGAGGCTGATGGGGTGGTAGGTAAGGACAGGAGGGACTCCATCACTGTTACAGCAGCAGGAAGAAGGGGTGATCGTGGAAATACGGGAAAGGGAGAAGCAAGTGAGGGTAGCATCAACTGTAGAGGGAGGGCCATTCTTTAAAGGAGGAGGACATGTCAGATATCCTGGATTGGCAAGTTGCATCCTGGAAGCAGATGCGGCAGAAGTGAAGAAACTGAGAAAAGGGAATAGCATTTGTACAGGAGATAGTGTGGGAAGGGGTATATTTAAGAATCAGTAGGTTATAAAAGATGTCCATTGACAGTTTGTCTCCAGAGAGATCAAGAAAGGGGAGGGAGGTGTCAGAAGTGGATCAGGTGAATTTAAGGGCAGGGTGGGGAAGTTAGAAGCAAAATTGATAAAATTGTTCTGCTCTTTTTTTTAAATCAACAGATCACTATCATACTTCAATTAATCTGTTCCTACAGAAACCCTTAGCTACCACCTGCATTCAATTTAATTGTGTGACTTTATTTGCATAATCAAAGGATCAATAAATTGTCTTCCAGTAGCACACACAAAATGCTGGAGGAACTCAGAAGTTCAGGTGAAGTCTATGGAGGGAAATGAACAGTCATCATTTCAGGTCAAGACCCTTCATCATAATTCTTCCTTTGGATTCATTAATGCATAGGCAGAGGTTACATCGAGGGCTGACAATTAATCACATTTTAATTAAAGAATATTGAACATCTATGCAATCAAAACATTGAATACCAAGAGCTTGAGTGCAGACCCTGAATTTACCTGCCTCCCTGTAATTCAAAGGAAACGTGTCTTGTTTCAGAAGACATTAGTCTGGGATTCTAGTCCTCTATAAAACTTGCAGAGGCTGCAGGGTGAACATCTAGAAATCTTTAGTACATGACAATTTCCCATGCTAAACAATGCTGGTCTGCTCTCAGCACTGGGGGCTAAAGTGATCAGCCTGGAAACCTGTAATCAGGCTGTGTCTGAGCACACCTACTGATACCAACTGCAATTTCAACAAGCTCTTTTCAAGACTGTTTACAGTAGGGCTTTCCCAACTTTTTTTTTACACCATGGACCCCTAGCATGCTGTCGACCCCGGAATGGGAACATCTGGCTTACAGGTACCTTGTTTACAGCTCTGTCTCCAACACGCTCCGACCACAGCAACGCATTACTGGCAACCAAACACCAACAATAGGGTATGGGCTGGATATAGTTGTTTGTTAGAAGGGTGAAGAGAAGGGGAAATCGCATGACAGGATTCGTCCAGAGAATGAGTGGGCTCACATTATTGGGTCCCCATCTCGATTGGATAGCAAGAGAGCATCACAACACTATGAAGCCTGTCCGGAGTGGAATGACACCGCAGGAACTCTATCTGCACCGGCGGGGCGGGCAGCTAATCTCAGTTCATTCACATCAGTGACTTTCTGTTGGAATGGACTCAGGCTCACCACTAGATCCCCGCTTGGTGGGGCTGGGCGCCGACTGAAGATGCGAAAGTCCTGACCCAGCGCACCCTCCTGAAACGGCCGGGCAGCGCCCGCTCTTTGTAGTCGGGGCTGGAGGCAGCGCTCCGCCCGCCCCGCCATTCTCTTCCCCCCACCCCGATCACCTCCAGAAACCTGCCTCTTACCCTTCTGCAGTCGGGATAGCGACGGCCGCCCTGTAGGGGAGAAATGCAAAGCAACAGGTTAGACGGTGGTGGGACACTCGGGAGAGGTCTGATCTTGTCCTGCGAGCAGAAAGCAGACGATACTCACAGCAGCGTCACTCTCACCCACTCGCTCCGAGCTCTCCCCTCCACTCCACTCCACGCACCTGAGCCGGGCAAACAGCGACGTCACCTCCTGGCTTCATAGGGAGGAGCCGCGGAGACCAGCCCGCTCCGGGCGCTTAAATACCCTCCCCGGCGCGTCTCCACCTCGCCCCTTGCTGCCTCTCGGTGTGTTGAGGAAGTGTGATGCGAACCAACGCCGATGGCATCTTCCTTTCCACCCTAATGAAGGGTCTCGGCCCGAAACGGCGACTGTGTTCCCCTCCCGAGTTCTTCCAGCGTTGTGTGTGTAACCTTTTCTCATTCCTTGCTTTTCTTGGGGACCATTTTCTCCAAAGACACCTGCCCAGACAGACACCATGTGCTGCTGGAAGGTCATCGACTGGGTGAAGTAGGCCTTTTGGTCTTCCCGAAACTTGTTGGTCTTCCAGCACGTAAGGAAGTGCTGCAGACTGGTGTCGCTTAGGCTCTGTGGGGAAGGACCACAATCTAGTGTCCTGATTCTGCACACGGAGAGGTGATGAAACGAAAGGGCTGTCGCAATGGTGCTCTGTGTCTTCACCTCCTTCCTCATCACCATCCAGGGGCCTAACCAGAGGCAGTGCTTCACTGCCTCACTTGCAACCCAGTCCACTGCATTCAGTGTCTCTTCCTCTGTGCTGCTGAAGCCTCCTGAGGCCTGGACAACACTGCTTTTGGAGCACTAACCCTCTGTTATCGAGATTTTAGTTTCATGTCATTTTAACACTCCAGTGGAATTCTGACCTGTCTGCCCTTGATCTTCTTGGTTACAGGAAAGGCTGAAATCAAACTGAAACAGCACCATCTCATATCATGTTTGGGTAGCTTACAACCCATTGGTGGTAACACTGAAATTTCCATTTTCAGGTAATCCATACCCCCTGGTGTCCTCCTTCCATGCACATTTGTGCACCAAATTTTCTTACCTCTTTGTACATCTGTCACTGCTCCCCCATCACGTGGTTTCATCTGTCCATCCCTGCCCATCTGGTTCCACCTATCACCTACCAATCACTATCCCACCCCTCCCTTAGGTCCAGTCACTCTCACCTTTCTGATAGAGGGTCTCAACCTGAAACATCAACTTGCATCTCTTGCCTCCACAGATTCTGTTTGACTGACTGAGTTACGTGTTCTGCCTTTTTGTTTCTCCTGTTCAGAGGCATAGCAGGTAAAAGGATTATGGGCTTGGGAGCAAATGGCATTTCTACTGAAATTTTAGAACTTGAGATACAAATCCACCACCATTTTTCCTGTCTGGAGAGAGGAGGACATGCCAAGGAACTGCCACCCATGATGTGCCCTCTTCTCATTGCTATCATCAGGTAGGAGGTACAGGACCCTGAAGACACACTCTCAACATTTTAGAAAAAGCTTCTGCCTCTTCACCATCGTGCTGTGCAGTAACGATCACATACAGTGTGCCTATTTAGAGGCACAGGGAATGTGATATTTACTGCACAGCAATTCCAAGAGAAGTACACGGACAACATCAGAAACAATTTTTGGCTTTTAAAGGCAGTAATTCTGTCACTTGAGAGGGTTTGGCAAGATTTGGCTTCATTTATGACTGCCCAAGAAATTAATCTCTGTCTTATATCTTGGTTCATGATGTCATGTAACTATCATCCTAACCAACGTGTCAATAAAAGAATAAATCACATTACACCCACACTTTGTTAACAAAGTTCACACTGGAATGGAACAAATACAGAATGCAGGCCAAAAGGGAAAATGTTATTCCCTCTGCTCCAGAAGTAGGGTTACCCTAATCTCGACGTTGAACTGCTGTTTCCTCATGAGACTTACATAGATATGTGTTCGAAGGATGAGCTCCATCATCAATGGTTCAGTCAGTGGAATAAGTAGAGGTAGTAGGGAGTCGTCAATTTCAGGGGATTACGGGTTTGCGCCTCTGGTGGATTGCGTCCTCTCCAGGGTGCAAGCCTGGGCCGGGAGATTTGAAGAACCGGCTGTTACCCATGCAGTGGGCTCCTCCTCTCCACGCCACTGATGTGATCCAAGGGAAGGGCAAGTGCCGATACAGCTTGGCACCAGTGTCATCGCAGAGGTTGCCAGAGTGAAGTTGTAAACAACATCAAACTGCCTTAGGGACCCCGACTGTGGATTTCTTCCTCAGGGTTTACTCCCGAAGCCTTTCCCACGGGCGGGTGTGGCCACAAGGCAGCGGAGGTTTAAAATCAGAGTTTTCCTTCTCCAATAGCCCTTATATTCAACAAGTGAAAAATAAATGTCTTTTACAACCTATTGCTGTACAACACAGTATGGAACAATTTAGTTCTGGTAAGACAGCCACTGCACTGGAATGCAGCGGCTTCTATGGGGGTCAACCAAAGGTATTGTCTTTTTTAAAAGTACTCATTGCGATCACAATACCCTTCTGGAAATCAAGTACTGCAAGTCTACCCCATCAGGAAGGACTAGACCTCAAGTGCCAGTGGCACTGGTTTGCAGCCACCCAGGGAGGGGCATTGAGTCAGGACTCCAGCGGAGTGCTGGAGGCAGTGCTGACCCCCAGTATTCACTCAGCGGAAGCAATCATGTTCAACTACAGACTGATGCAACAGTCAGATGAACTCAGGGACTTAGACTGTGTATATCTTTTTTGTGAAAGACTATTGTGTGATTATTTTACTGTTATATATGTGCTGTATGTCCTTGTGCTGTGTATGACTGTTGGTACTGTGTTTCACACTTTGGCCCCAGAGGAACATGGCTTCGTTTGGCTGTGTTCATAGTACTGTTGAATGATGATTGAACTATCCACTGACAATAAGGGACTACAACAAAACCCAGGAAAGTGTGAACAACTTTCCACATCTCAAGAAAAACCTAGTGAAAGAGTACTTCAGGGCAAAATCTATCATCAGCTCCACTGCTATGGCTCAACCTGGGGTAAAGTGTATTTGAAGAGCAGGACTTCAAACTTGGCATAAAATTCATGGTCTACCAAGCAGTGATGCCAAACCACATTTCTAGTTCAGGGACATGCAGCAGGCTCCTCAAAGCAACAGCTCTGCTTTTGCAAAATCTTCCAAATAAGTGAACCCAGCATCATAATTTTCTCCAGCCCCATGTTTCCAACATCAAGTTGCAAATTACACCAACTGACTCTGATGGTCCAAACAAGAGCAAACTCCTGAAGTTAGCATTCAGCGCCACTCCCAAGTGACATCATGCCAACTGTATGCCAAAAGGTCAGAGGAAATGCTACTGTGGTGTTTCCAGAGCCTTGCTGAAACGATGCAACAAATTTACTGACTTGTGGGAATTGCTAGCTAACGAGGGACATGGGCAAGAACTTAAGGGATGGCACTGATAGGCTTTAGTCCTTTCATTGGAAGTACAAAGAACTCCCACAAAACAGTGGAAAGATTGCATTACTTCCCAAACTATCCAACTGCTCATGCATCAAGCATCCCTGACCCAACCTGTTGCAGAGTCTGTGGATCTTACATTGACCTCAGCAGCCACTTCAGAATGCACTGAAGTGGAATGAAAGCAAGTCATCCTTTACCCAAAGGAACTAAGATGATGACTTGACTCTGAATTTGATTTTCTACTATATATACAGGGGTTTGATTGAGCACTGTTTAAATGATTTGGTCAGATATGAAGATCACACTTGTCATAAAGGCTTTGCAGTACTGGTGAAGCTGTGTTTTATTGTTTAATTTGCTTTACTTTAATCCAGACCACACCTTGTCTACCAGAAATATTTGTGGGCAATTGAATAATAGAATATGTCAGCATATTGTTTTGCGGCTTCACCTATAGCATTGGAGAACGGTGAGGTCATACTTTGATCAAAAGCTAAATTTGTACATCCTTTTAGAATGAAAGAACGCTTTGATAATCAAGAAAGAATGAAGTGGAATATTTTAACATCAAAAGTGAATGAATGGAATCTGAAACAATCATGCTAAAGGAAGCATGAAGATTTTTGACTGAAACCAAAAAGACTGACGTCTCTGCCAATTGTTCATTCTTAAGAAAAAAAATCTTCCCTTTCACATGGACTGTAACAAACTCTCCCCTTAAATAAAAAAACAAGTCGTAAGAAACAAAGACAAATTAGAAAAGTCTGAAGAAAATGCATATGTTAAAATTTTGTAGCACATTGAAATGTCAATATTTGCATCTATCCCTCATAGGAGCATATGATTTTTATTAATCCACCAGTTATATGCTTGATATCACCATCCACCAAAACCATTGAAATCACTATCTTCCTTATCAATATTTTGCTATCCCTAGTGACTTTCAAAACTTTTAAAGTTCTTTCTTTCAGCTCTTCTTCGGTAGTCCTTTGGGATTGAAGGTGTCTTGGCTCCACTGTGGTTTTGGTATTGGTATTCTAAAATGGCCAATATGGAATGTGCAGATGGGGCTGATGGGTAGACATGTGACTGCCAACAATCTTTCTCTATTTTGAGCCCAGGAGTCAGTAGAATTGCTGCAGTTCTTCAAGGAAGCTTGAACAGTTCTTTGAACATTTTCCTTGGTGAGGAAACGGGGAAAGGATTTGAAATGAGCGTAGTAGTTAGTGTCACAAACAAGAGAAAAATCTGCAGATGCTGGAGATCATAGTAATCCACTCAAAATGTGGAGGAACTCAGCAGGTCAGGCAGTATTTATGGAAAAGAGTAAACAATTGACATTTCAGGCCAAACCCCTTCATCAGGAGTTAGTGTAACACTAGTATTAACGCAGGTGACCTGGTTTAATTCCACTGTTGTCTGTGTTTCTATGGTTTTCCTGTGACCATTTCCTCTGAGTGCTCTGGTTTCCTCCCACATTGCAAAGATGTATGGGTTAGTGGGTTAATCAGTCACATGGGTGTAATTAGGTGGTGTGGGGTCTTTGAGCCAGAAGAGATTGTTACCATATTGTGTCTCTAAATGAAAAATAAAATAACATGCAACCAGAATTGTCATTGCAGATTGATCACGGCTGCCCTTTGAAATGGAATTTTAGTGTTTGCTTGTTTTTGTCAAAGTAGAGCAGGCCACAATGCAGCACTAAATGCAACAGACCAGATTAAAGGAGATTTGAGTGAACCTCCACTGTACCTGGAAAGGCATATAAGGTCCTTGAATGGTAGTGAGGGGGTGAAGTTGAAATATCTAACATTCCTTTCATGGCAGGGGGAACTGGTGAGCTGGAAAGACTGACCGAACAGGGAGTAATGGAGACAATTTCTTGTGGAAGGCAGAAAGTTGGTGGGTGGGGAAGGATGGTGGAGGAGAAGAGGAGATACGGGTGGTGGTGGGATCCAGTTGGTGCTGGCAGGAGTGTCATAAATTATATGTGCTCGATGAAGAGGATAGTGGGGGTGAAAGCTGAGGACCAGGAGAATTCTATTTCTGTTCCATCTGGGGAGATGGAGACAGATAATCAACATCTCACAAATCTAAACACTTGAGAAAGGCTTTGCCAATAATCCAGCTTTTTCACACTCCTAATTTAAGGATGTGTGATTATTTGATACAAGGAATAAATGACAGTTTGAAATACATTTAAATTAAACCAGTGCATACTTTTGAACTGTTGGCAAATGTTAGAAAGCAACCTGGGTTTGGCACACGGTAAGAAGGCAGTTCAAAAAAATCAACTTTAACATAATAATACAGAAAAACATTTTATTGCAGTGTGGGGCTTTCAAAATCATGGTTTGACAAATATCTCCACCATTTCATCATTTTTCCCCTGACATTGTTATCTCCAAAAAGAAAAACAATTAATAAAGTAGCCTGACAACAGGTCAAGCCTTGATTACTGAGTTTCGGGTTTCCAAAAGTCCCCTTATAACAATGGCAGGCATTAGTGACAGCATTCTTCACAAGATGTTTCCTTGTAAATCTGTGAATTGTGTTTGTGTGTGCATGCGCCCTGGAGCTATTTTTCTGGTTTTAACGTTCCTTCACATTCAGTTATAATTGTAATCTAAGCAGCAATCTAATTCCAAGAAAATTTCAAATAAATAGCTGTCAGATCCAAAAACTGAAGGCAACAAACAAGAAGCTGGAGATCTAAGTTCCTACAGCTCCTTGCTTGTTGCTCCGGATCCCAACATTTGCATTCCTTTTTTTTTGCCAGAAACTGAAATATTGAAATAAGGTTAAGTAATGCCAATTAGCAGAGCAATACCATAAGTGCAAGAGGTAAATCCAGCCGCCCGAGCTCCATCCACCTCAATGGTTTACAGAGCTTTTCTTTAGGCAATTCTGCAGCAACGCTCCATCCACCTCTTCCGGCTTCAGCTTTCCAGGTTGCCAGGAGACGGCCTCAAATACGAACATTAAACGAACAACAAGTATTGACCGCACGTTGGGAAGTTTCTTCGCCGCAGCCTTTCCGGTGTTCTCATCCAGGTAAGGTTGGCCCCAGGGGTTATAGTGAATCCCGATGTTGGGTTCCAGCTGATTCTGAAGACAATTCTCCTCAGATCAGAGTAAGCAACGCCTCTCTTCGAAATCCACAACGCAGTGGAGAATTTTTTTTGTAAAAGTTGGGATTGGCGTGTGCATCGAAGAAGCGAGGTGAGGAAGATGATAAAAGGTCGAGCATGATTATGGGAACATTAATTTTGAGAAATCTTCCAAGCGGCGTTTCATTGACCAGTCGCACCCATGAATTCTGAGGATGTCTGTATGAAACAGGGCCAGTCTGTGACAGTGCCGTCATACGGCAGGACAAAGTGGGTAGTAGCAGTTGAAGTTTAGCTGCAAGTTTTTGAGGAGCTAGATTAGCTGACAGCCCGTTAAAAAGTGGAAGTGCGAGAGATGGTCTTTTGCAAGCCCAACGCCCCCCTCGTCACATTATAGCCAATCATTGCACCGTGGGAAACTCGGCCCAATCATACAGGCTAAAGTCTAGTAGAGACAAAAACTGCACATGGACCTGTACAGTCTCAGCTTGGCTTCCTTAACATTTTACTCCAATACCCCCACCCAGGCGCGATAAAGCACAACAGACTATTTAGCTCCGATATATACTGGACACAAGAAGTCATGCAGTTGCTGGAAATCTTGAGCAACATAATATTGCTTAGGGTTTCCAGCACATTTAGTGTGTGTTGTTCCAGCATCTATAGATTCTCTTGAGTTCATCCAGCAGAAAATACATAGCAGGCCTCTGATATAACTGACTAACTCTGAGCCACTCAAGTCCTGTAACTGGTCTTTAATCACACTACAAGATGCTAGTGGAACGCAGCAGGCTAGGAAGAAGTGCAGTCCACGGTTCCAGCCCAGACCCTTCGTCAGGACTTAATCACACTGCAAACTTTCAGGAGAGAGAGTCCAGGACAGTCCAAGACAATCTCATTCTCCTGGTACTGTTTTTTTACCTCTTCAACACAAAAATATCAATAACCAATTAGCTACAGTTTCAATTGCTATAATCACTGACTTAACATTAACATGTTTAATATAGATAAATTTACAGAATTACATATTCATAATGGCTTCACAGCCAACCAGCAGAACCACTTTGAATATGCAGTGCTGCTCTCTGTTGCAATAGGCAGACACTCAAAATATACCCTTTTATTAAAGTTTTGAAGAAAGGCTTCATGAATATACAACTAACCAGAAGGTTAAGTGCAAAACAAGTCTATCCTGAACTGTGATTTAAGTGGCAGGGATACACCTTTAACAATGTGGAATAACTTTAATCTATTCTCTTTCACTATGTAGTTTCAACGGGACAGAATATAAATTAGTTTCACTAGCCACAAAGTATCAGTTGGAAAAAGGATCTATTTCTTTTCCGCTGTACGTGATGAATAAACTACTCTTGGGCTTTTAGCCAGGTACAGATGTTGATTGTAACTGACATTTCAATGACAAACTTTGCTACATTCATCAGAGATTAACCCTGGGCATGTCCAGTCTGGTATATAACCCTGCTGTTCCTCCTTCCTTATGTAGAATTCCAGTTCTTACATAGAGCGAGACCTTTGTCTTTGTTAAAATTCTTTTCCTCTAGTTTTATTTCAATAGCTTCTATTTCAAACCAGAGGAAAAGAATTTTAACAAAGACAACGATCGTGTTCGAGGTAAGAACTGGAATTTGATTGTAAGCAAGGCAGGGAAGCGGAAACCTGATTGGATAAGGACTAACCAATCAGGAGAGACAGATGACGGGGTATAAATACCACCGGGCTAGCCATGTCCAGTCATCATCCCTGAAGAAGATGGTAAATTTTGTCCTCAAAACTTCCGTTAAAATTGATACCTGTACCCAGCTGGAAGCCTAAGATGAGTTTATTTTTTGGTTGGAAATTAAATTAAATACATGTTTTATTTCCTGAAGACTGGTTCTCAGTTCAGTTATTCCATAATTATGTTATCCACAATGCCATAACTCCGGAATGATTCCTAACAGCCTTATCTGTGAGAAGGGAAACAGAGATAATGCTTTAGGTGAAAGACTTTCTCTTATTAGTACCAGTTTTTCATTTGTTCAATAATATCCAGTTTCTCTGTCCTTTCTATCAACGTGCATAACCTCACATTTACTTATTTACTTCCTGCCAGTTACACTGTTGGCGTTTAGGGCAGCAATGAAGGTCCTCCACCTCTGGGGTGTTCAGAGCTTCCTTCATCGGGCCAGTAGCTTCCTCTCAATGTTCACTACTGCCAGTCATACAAGATCCAGCTGGAAACTCAGGGATACCATCACACTCAGATGTAGAAGGATTCTTCATTGCTATTTTAGGGTTGCTAACCCTGAGCTGAAATCTCAAACCCGGAGGACTGGTGGACCACTCTTAGTCTGGCCTTTACCCTTTGGTCTGTGTGGCATGGATGACCCTACCAAAAGCCAAAGCACAAAGCCCTGACTTCAGCCAACGGAGCTTTCCAGGTCATTGAGACACACAAGCCTCCAAACCCTATGACAAGGTTATAGGCCTCTTGGCGGAACCTCACATTCTGTGCCTTATATTCCTCTTGACCATTTGTTTAACTCTCTATATCTCTTGGCAGACCTCTTGAATCCTCCACACAATTCATTTTTCTACTTAATTGTATCTTTAGCAAAGGTGGATACATTATATCTTGTTTTCATCAAAATTATTGACATATTCATAAATAGCAACTAGTGCCATTGGTTCATCTGAACACTTTTGCATTCTGTGCTAAGCATCCTGTATCCATTGGTCTCCTTTTGATATTGTGAGTATTAACAGCTACGCTTAGTTTGCACTAACTAAAGAGGAGGTTCATTTTTGCTGTAGGAAATACAGGAAGCGAAAGTGATCTGGGGAACAGTGAGAATCACATACATGAGAGAACAGGCTGCAAAGTTTTGGATGTCTTACTAAAGGCTTTAAAGGAGGAAGTGGAAAGAGGGAGAGATAGCCTGTAACAGTACGGAAAGAGGCAAGGAGTCCTTTTGAGCACGTACCAGAAAGCAGTGGGGATGGGCTGCTTTGGGTTTTTGACGTGAGTCCAGATCCAATGATCTGGATGCAATGTTGCCAGATCCACCAGCCTCACTGTGTGCCTAAATGCCAGTGAAAAATGCCAAATCCTATCAATCACCACCAGCCTCAAAGACTATTCAATAAACACCTTTGTTGCTTATTTGCCAATAATCTCAATAATCAGAAAATTGGGTCAAGTTCAGTTATGCAACTTGATCAGAATGTATAAGTTGGGCCAAAGGGCCTGTTTGCCATGTTGTTTTGCTTAACGAATCTATTCTTCATACCAACATGGCCACACAGACATTTAGCATTGCTCAGTGTCTTGTGTGCATAAGATCCTGCATGTTCGTAATTCAACCCTGTTAACTACGTAAGAGGAAGTCGTGGAGGAGTTGTCTGTGGGTGGAAGTTAGGAATAGAAAGGGGTCAATAACTCTACTGGGTGTTTTTGATAGACTACCCAATGGTAACAGGGACATCAAGGAGCAGATAGGGAGACCGATTCTAGAAAGGAGTAATAATAACAGAGTTGTTGTGGTGGGAGATTTTAATTTCCCAAATATTGATTGGCATCTCCCTAGAGTGAGGGGTTTAGATGGGGTGGAGCTTGTAAGGTGTGTTCAGGAAGGTTTCTTGACACAATATATAGATAAGCCTACAAGAGGAGAGACTGTACTTGATCTGGTATTGGGAAATGAACCTGGTCAGATGTCAGGACTCTCAGTGGGAGAGCATTTTGGAGATAGTGATCACAATTCTATTTCCTTTACCATAGCATTGGAGAGGGACAGGGACAGACAAGTTAGGGAAACTTTTAATTGGAGTAAGAGGAATTATGAGGCTATCAGATAGGAACTTGGAAGCATAAATTGGAAACAGATGTTCTCGGAAATGTACAGAAGAAATGTGACAAATGTTCAGGGGATATTTGCTTGGGGCTCTGCATAGATATGTTCCAATGAGACAGGGAAAGGACGTTAGGGTACAGGAATCGTGGTGTACAAAGGCTGTTGTAAATCTAGTCAAGAAGAAAAGAGCTTATGAGAGGTTCAAAAAACTAGGCAATGATAGAGATCTAGAAGATTATAAGGCTAGCAGGAAGGAGCTTAAAAATGAAATTAGGAGAGCCAGAAGGGGCTATGAGAAGGCCTTGGCAGAGAGGATTAAGGAAAACCCCAAGGCATTCTACAAGTATTTGAAGAGCAAGAGGATAAGATATGAGAGAATAGGACTAATCAAGTGTGACAGTGGAAAAGTGTGTATGGAACCGGAGGTACTTAATGAAAACTTTGCTTCAGTATTCACTATGGAAAAAGATCTTGGTGATTGTAGGGATGACTTGCAGCAGACTGAAAAGCTTGAGCATGTAGATATTAAGGAAGAGGATATGCTGAAGATTTTGGAAAGCATCAAGTTGAATAAGTCACCAGGACAGGATGGGACGTACCCCAGGCTACTGTGGGAAGCGAGGGAAGAGATTGCTGAGTCTCTAATGATAATCTTTGCATCATCAATGAGGACAGGAGAGGTTCTGTAGGATTGGAGGATTGCAGATGTTGTTCCCTTATTCAAGAAAGGGAGTAGAGATAGCCCAGGAAATTATAGACCAGTGAGTCTTATTTCAGTGGTTGGTAAGTTGATGGAGAAGATCCTGAGAGGCAGGATTTATGAGCATTTGGATAAGCATAATATGATTGGGAATAGTCAGTATGGCTTTGTCAAAGACAGGTCGTGCCTTACGAGCCTCATTGAATTTTGAGGATGTGACTAAACACATTGATGAGGGTAGAGCCGTAGATGTAGTGTATATGGATTTTAGCAAGGCATTTGATAAGGTACCCCATGCAAGGATTATTGAGAAAGTAAGGAGGCATGGGATCCAAGGGGACATTGCTTTGTGGATCCAGAACTGGCCTGCCCAGAGAAGGCAAAGAGTGATTGTAGACGGGTCATATTCTGCATGGAGGTGGGTGACCAGTGGTGTGCCTCAGGGATCTGTTCTGGGACCCCTACTCTTCGTGATTTTTATAAATGACCTGGATGAGGAAGTGGAGGGATGGGTTAGTAAATTTGCTGATGACACAAAGGTTGGGGCTGTTGTGGATAGTGTGGAGGGCTGTCAGTGGTTACAGCGGGACATTGATAGGATGCAAAACTGGGCTGAGAAGTGGCAGATGGAGTTCAACCCAGATAAGTGTGAGGTGGTTTATTTTTGTAGGTCAAATATGATGGCAGAATATAACATTAATGGCAAGACTCTTGGCAGTGTGGAGGATCAGAGGGATCTTGGGGTCTGAGTCCATAGGACACTCAAAGCTGCTGCGTAGTTTGACTCTGTGGTTAAGAAGGCATACAGAGCATTTTACCTTCATCAACCATGGAATTGAGTTTAAGAGCCAAAAGGTAATGTTGCAGCTATACAAGACCCTGGTCAGACCCCACTTGGAGTACTCTGCTCAATTCTGGTTGCCTCACTACAGGAAAGAGGTGGAAACCATAGAAAGGGTGCAGAGGAGATTTGCAAGGATGTTGTCTGGATTGGGGAGCATGCCTTGTGAGAACAGGTTAAGTGAACTCAGCCTTTTCTCCTTGGAGTGATGGAGGATGAGAGGTGACCTGATAGAGGTGTACATGATAATGAGAGGCATTGATTGTGTGGATAGTGAATGCATGGAATGGGTTGCCGGCAGCGATGATGAAAGCGGAAACGATAAGGTCTTTTAAGTGACTCCTGGATGGATACATGGAGCTTAGAAAAACAGAGGGCTATGGGTAAGCCTAGGTAGTTCTAAGGTAAGGACATGTTCGGCACAGCTTTGGGGGCTGAATGGCCTGTATTGAGCTGTAGGTTTTACATGTTTCTATGTAGCCTCAGGAGATTCCATGCCTATGACAATTTCCTTTTCTTCAGTAGAAGGTAATGCACTTCCTCAGATTATACAGCTGTCTTTATGGTTCAACATGTTCAGTTACAACCATACATCGTATCGTTCTGGAAAGAAAAATATTGCGGCATATCGTAGATTTCAGCTCTGCAGAACTGAAACATTGAAACAAGGAGCTAACCAGAATGCTTACGCATCCTTGTCAGTGGAGGAAACAGTCTGGCCATTATTGGAATGCAATTACTGAGCGCGCAGCTAGCGTCTGAATATGCTGGTGTTACTTCACTTCACTTCACCTCAATATACATTCTTTTCTGAGTCACACATTGTAAAAAGTGTAAATGATAATTGATTTATTACCATTGCACATACCAAGATACAGTATAAAGTTTTGTTTGCATATCATTGAGATTAACCATTCCATACATAAGTAAAAAAACCAACAAGACTTGCAGGATGTACACAAAGTGGCCACTTATTAGGTACACCTGCACACCTGTCTGTTAATGCAAATAAATAATTAGACAATTATGTGACAGCAACTCAATGTGGCGGCATAAAACCATACAGACATGTTCGAGAGGTTCCGTTGTTGTTCAAACCAAGCATCAGAATGGGGAAGAAATGTGATCCAAGTGACTTTGACTGTTTGATTGTTGTTCCCAGACCAGGTGGTTTGAATATCTCAGAAAATGCTGATGCTGGGATTTTCATGCACAACAGTTTCTAGAGTATACAGAGAATAATGTGAAAAACAAAAATACATTCACTGAGTGGCAGTTCTGAGTGCCTGTTAATGAGAGAGGTCAGGGGAGAATGGTCAGACTGGTTCAAGCTGACAGGAAGGTGACAGTAATTCAAATAATCATGCATTACAACAATGATGTGCAGAAGAGCATCTCTGAACACACAACATTTTCAACTTTGAAGTGGAGGGGCTACAGCAGAAGTCCACGAGCATACATCCAGCGGCCACTTAATTAGGTGCAGAAGATACGTAATAAATTGGCCACTGAGTGCATAATAATTAGGGGGCATGATGACATGATAGATGTTTTATAAAATATTTCTTCAAATGAGAGTCTTGAAGTTCAAATCTCAAAGTAAATTTATTATCAAAGTTCATCTATGTCACTGTATACAAGCCTGATATTCATTTTCTTGGGGCATTCACAGTAGATACAATAAACACAATAGAATCAATGAAAGACCACACCCAACAGGGCAGACAACAACCAATGTGAAAAATACTGTGCAAATACAAAAAGAAAGAAAAATAAATAAATAAACAATAAAATTTGAGATCATGAGATGAAGAGTCCTTGAAAGTGAGTCCGCTTCGGTGATTGGATGAGTGAATTTGAGTGAAATTATCTCCTCTGGTTCAAGAGGGGCAATAACTATTCTTGAATCTGCTGGTGTGGGTCCTGAGACTCCTGTACTTTCTTTCTGATGGCAGCAGCGAGAAGAGAACGTGGTCTGGATGGTGGGAGTTCTTGATGATGGATGCTTCTTTCCTGCGACTGTGATCAATGGAGATGTGCTTAATGGTGGGGAGGGGTCTTTACTGTGATGGACTGGGCCGCATCCTCTACTTTCTGCTGACTTTTCCATACAAGGACATTGGTGTTGCCATACCAGGCTGTGATGCAACCTGTAGTATATTTAATATTTCAGTAATATTGTAAGTATATTCTTTGATTAAACATTCTTTGTTTTTTACATATGGGCTAAAGGTATGAAGTTTGTGAATGGCATACATCATTATGCCACTATGTCATAAAAGAGCACCCCTCTAAAGTAAAAACCAAGTGAACACATTATCCTGGTTTCCCATGTGTTTCTGTCAAATAGAATTATAAGACTTAACACAACCAGTCGATATACTCTCCACCACACATCTATAGTTATAAGTTAAAAGGTAGTCATTTAAGACAGACACATAGGATTTTCTTTCTCTCACCAAAGGTGATAAATCTTTGGAATTCTCTGCCCCATAAAGCTGTGGAGGCCAGATTACTGCAGGAGAACTATGGGCAGACCTCAGAAATTGGAGGTGCAAAGGGACTTGGGAGTCCCTCATGAAAAGCTGCTGGATATTGAAAGGCTTGGATAGAGTGGACGCTTAGAGGATGTTTCCTATAGTGAGGAGGTCTAGGACCAGAGGGCACTAACTCAGAAATGAAGCAGAGATGAGGATGAATTTCTTTAGCCAGAGGGTGGTGAATCTGTGGAATTCATTGCCACAGATCACTGTGGAGGTCAAGTCATTGGGTTAATAGGTTTTTGATTAGTAAAGGCATGAAAGGTTATGGTGAGAAGGCAGGAGAATGGTGGTTGAGAGAGAAAATAAATCAGCCATAATTGAATGGTGGAACAGATGTGATGGGTCAAAAGGCCTAATCCTGCTCCGATGTCTTATAGTCCTTTGGATATATCATGACTATATTGAATAATGGACAGGCTCCTGGGGCCAAGTGGCCTACTCCTGTTCTCTTCTTATGTTGTATATACCTCTTAGTTTCACATTTTGTTTATTTCTTACAGCATTAACTGCAGCAGTTCAAGAACCCATGGCGGGGAAACTAAAATGGGTTTCAGACATTGACAAGTCTGTGCTTGTAAATAACTTTCAAAAAAGAGGTTGGATCCAGGTTTCAGAAAATGAAAACTGGAATTTTTATTGGTGAGTACATTGCTTATTAGTAAACGACTAATACCTAGTTATTTGGGTACGTAGATAAAATTTGGAGTCATAGATTTAATAGTTTGGAGCATTTTGAAGACAACAATGCAAAGAAGTGACATTACTTGCAGGAAGTAGGTGCCAAAGCTGCAAAGTGAGCATTATGTTTTGAGATATTCATCTTCTCTATAGTTGACCACGAATTGTGGACCATGTGTTTTCTGGTGTTGGGGCACCACCAAGGTAGGTAATATTGGGGGAATGTTAATAGGAAGGAGAAATATTTCATATAGCAGCAGTCTGTTAAGGTAAATATTGATCCAACTGCAGATTGTTTAAAATATGGCACAGTATCGGTGGCATCTGTTCGTCTCGCAAGACCATGGATCTGCGCCTGAAATGGTTTCCAGGGCGCAGGCCTGGGCAAAGCTTTATGGAAGACTGGCTGTTCCCATGCAGCAAGTCTCCCCTCTCCATGACACCGATGTTGTCCAAAGGAAGGGCAAGGGCCGATACAGCTTGGTATCAGTGTCGTCTCAGGAGCTGCCAGAACGAGGTTGAAGGCAACGTCGGACTGTCTTAGGGACTCCAGCTCCGGATTTGTCCTCAGGGTTTACTCCCGAAGCCTTTCCCATGAGTGGGTATGGCCGCAAGGCAGCAGAGGTTTGAAATCAGAGTTTTCCCTCTCTCAGATGGACTGCCTTCACAGGCTGACGAGCTCCATCTACCCGAATCACGAGCATGAAAAAGTGCCTTGCAAAAGCCAGGGTAAAAATTGAAGACAGCAGAGTATCTACAAGTGTTAAGGTGGCACACTTCAAGTTGCCTCTGAAAAGCTTCATGAGGTGGGTGTTTGATGGAAAGCTGGCTGAGGCTTTAGAGAGCAATGTCCTTAAAAGCTTAGCAGTGCAGTATGTCTGACAGAATATGGCATGAAGGTGCAAAATGCCTGTCGGTCTACTTTGCAACATTACAGCTCCATTGTTGTTTGTTAATACAACCCCATTCAACTCTGACATTTACTTAAACCACAATATATAATTAAAGACCTTGTCACATTTTATTTTACAAGTAAAATTTTTAGAATGCTTTGAGCGAATTAAATTCATAAGACATTTTTAGAATATTGTATGTATCCTGGTAACGTCAATGAAGGAGCGTGTTTTATATGGAATTTCTTCTCCCTTACCTGGCAGTACAGGGCACTACTATATTTTGATGACAAAACAAACAGTCCCTTGTAGGTATGAACTGCTGGGGGAAGGGCCTTAGAAACTACTAACCCTATATCCCATTATAAATGAACAACCTTTTCAATTTCATGTGTCAGCGGAAGTAGAAAAGGATGAAAATAAGCATCTTAATCAAATTCTGAGCTGACATAATGTGTTTAATATCCCTGTTGAATGAAGAAAAGAGAATATTAAGTGGACTTCCTGAGGCATACTGGAAATCATACAAAGGGAAACTTTGAAACTATACGCTGAGGCGACATCCTAACATTAGTACTCTTTTTGTCATTGTACTTATAAAAGAAGAAGATCTTGCACTTTACCAGAGCCTTTCATAACCCTTTCCAAAATGGCACATGTGAACCACAGGACATGTTGAGGGCTGCTCACAGAACTTCTAGATATACCTCCTCTGAATTACTGACGCTGCAATCCGCTGCCTTTAATTTCCTTCAAGCAACATACCTTTGAATCATCTTTATGAACTAGCAATTACACCATTTTCTGAAGGACTCTGAGAGCTTACCTCTCAAGGATGCGGGTAAGTGGACAAGGGTACATTGCGATGGCTGGGAGGAGGAGAGGACTCCAAGCCAGTCTGAAACACTAAACAATGAAAGTTCCTCTACCCAGAACAAAATTGAGGACCTAAGGGCAAGATTGCTGTATCAGAGAGAAATGAGGAATTGCTACATTCTGTGTTTCACAGAGACATAGCTCACTCTGGTTACACCAGATATGTTGGTAAGACTTGAAGGCTTCTCAATACACAGGATGGTCTAGACTGCTGATTTGGAAAAGGCAAAAGGTGTTTCTTAATAAAGTCTCTGTGTTCTCAGACATGACATTCTTGTTACATGCTTCTTCTCCCAACCTGAAACATCTATGTATTGATTAAGTGCCAATCGTTCTACTTACCAAGAGAGATCTCCTCCATAATCTTAATTTACAAATCACCAAAAGCCAAGGTTAACCAGGCACCTGAGATATTGTTTGCTGCCATCACCACCCTGACACATTCCAAATCAATGTCAGGGAATTCTATCAGGCTTGTTTGAAGAAATCTCTGTCCATTATCATTAGAATATAACCTGCAGTACCGGGGGTCTCAATACATTTAATCACTGCTACACTATGATTAGGAGTGCCTACCATTCTACGCCTAGACCACATTTTGGAAATCAGGTCACTTGGCTGTACTTCTCCCACCTGCATCCAGGGAGAGGCTAAATAGCAAGGTTTCAGAGATAAGGACAACAAAGAGGTGGTCATGGGAGGCAGAGGATTGCTTCATCAGTGGACTGGAGCATGTTCATCAGAGGATCTGACTGAATACAGACTTGTATACAGACTTGGTTGTCACAAACTTCATAAAACAGTCATAGATGAGTGTGTCCCCACAAAATCATTCAGAGTTTTCTGCAACCAGAAGCCCTGGATGAACCATGAGATATGCAATCTGCCGAAGGTCAGATCAGTGTGACAGGGCTTGAATGCAATTATGTCTTACAAAGTGAAACCAAGTGACCTAGGTGACAACAAGGCTTCTCTCCCAGATGAACTCTACACCTTCTGTGCTCGCTTTGTCCATTAAAACATGGAGAAACCTCCACCAACACCAGAGCCCCCAGTGATTCAGTGATTTCAGTCTCTGAGACCAAGGTGAGAGCATCCTTCAGGAGGGTGAACCTACAGAAAGCATCCGACCCAACTGGAGTATCTGGCCAAGTACTAAAGACCTGTGCTGACCGACTGGCTGGAGTGTTCACCAATATCTTTAAACTCCCGCTTTGGCATTCTGAGATACTCACCTGCTTCAAGCAGACTTCAATTATACCAGTGCCTAAGAAGAATGTAGTAGACTGCCTCAATGACATTGTCCCGTAGCACTTATGTCCACAGTGATAAAGTGTTTTGAGAGGTTGGTGATGAAGCATTTTGACTCCTGCCTGAGAAGCAACTTGGATCCACTCCAATTTGCCAATCAGCACAACAGGTCCACAGCAGATGCCATTTCATTGGCTTTTCACTCAAGCCTGGAACATCTGGACATCAAAGGTACATACATCAGGATGCTCTTTATTGCTGACAGCTTACCATCGAGACCATCATCTCCTCAAAACTAATCAAAAAGCTTCAAGACCTTGGCCTCAGATATCTCCTTGTGCAATTAGATCCTCGATTTCCTCACTTCAAGACCCCAGTCAGTGCAGATTGACAACAACATCTCCTCCACAATCTCCAGCAGCACAGGTGCACCACTAGGCTGTGTGCATCGCCCTCTTCTTTTCTCGCTTTATACTTAATGACTGAAGGGCAGCTCCAATGCCATATTTAAGTTTGCAGACAACACTACTATTGTTAGCTGAATCAAAGGTGGTGACGAATTAGCATAAAGGAGGGAGATTGAAAATCTGGTGAATGGTGCCACAAAAACAACCTCTTACTCAATGTCAGCAAGACTAAGGAGCTGATTATTGACTTCCAGAGAAGGAAACCAGAGGTCCATGAGCCAGTCCTCAGCAGGATTAGAGGTGGAGAGGGTCAACAACTTTAAATTCCTCCATGTTATCATTTCATAGGATCTGACCTGGGCACAGCATGTAACTACAAAGAAAGCAGAGCATTCTTCTAATTCCTTGGAAGTTTGCGAAGATCTGGCATGATATCTAAAATTTTGACAACTTCTATAGATGTATGGTAGAGAGAATATTGACTGGTTGCATCATGGCCTGGTATGGAAACACCAATGCCCTTGAATGGAAAATCCTACTAAAGTAGTGGATATGGCCCAGTCCATCATGGGTGAAGCCCTCCCTGCCATTGAGCACATCCACAGAGTATATATTGGAGATGGGAAGTTATTTTGCAGTTATATAAGAGGTTGGTCAGGTCTCACCTGGAGTAATGTGTATACTTTTAGTCATCCAGTTATGGGAAGATGTTAGTAAACTAGAAAGACTGCAAAGAGATTTATTGGGATGTTGCCTGGACTTGGGGGCCCAAGTTATAAGGAGAGGTTGCATAGATGATTTACTTTACTCCCTGGAACATTGAGATTGAGAGGTGTCCTGATAAAGTTAACATGAGGGAAGCAGACTTGGTGACCATACATATATTGTCTTTTTCTCCGGGGGAGGGGGATAGGTTTAAAATAAGAGGCAAGAGTTTTAAAAGGGACTCCAGAGGCAGCTTCTTTATGCCAGTAATAGTGGGCGAGGCAGGCACATTAGCAACATAGGTAAGTACATGGATAGGAGAGGGACAAATGCAGGCCGACGAGGCTAGCTTGTTGGTCAGCATGGATGAGTTGGGTTGAAGGGCCTTTTTCTATACTGTAAATCTTTATGACTCTATGATTCCAAAAGTGCCCTGTGTTTCTAATTCCCACCCCATTTTGACCTCTCTTCTCTCTTTAGCTTCCTACAATCTTCCAATGAAGCTTAACACAGGTCCTTTGCATAATACCCCTCAAAGACAGCTATTTAAATCCATCGATCATTTGAGTCTTATACCTTACATTTCCATCATTGTTTTTTTCCTGCTTCACTTCTGGAATTTAAGGTTTCTTATATTTGCTCCAGTTTACACTTCTTCCAGGCACATCCACTTTCCACTTTCAATCGGCATCTCTCTCCCTCTCCCTCTCCCGCCCTACTGTTGTCGTAGAGACTACTATATTCCTTTTCTTTGTTTGCCTGTATAGCCCTCCTCAGCCCATGAGCACGTGAGCCAGTAGTGTCCCTCATTCCCATTGGCGGTGATGACAGAGACCACGGGATACAGGCTGACAGTCAGCTGGGGGAGCAGCCACTGCCAGTTCCCAGCACTAGCCCAGCCTCGCCAAGGGGCAGCCCCAAGCATCACACCCCAGCATCGAGTGGCCGCATGTTAACTGTAGCTCAATTAGCGCCAGCCCTCATTGGCAGCCTCTCTACATACAGCCATTGTTTATTCCTTTCTGCAGGAGTGCCGGGCAAAGCAGATAATTGTGCCATTTTCCCTGCAGACTGCAGAACGTGAATGGGTGTGTTTTTAACAGGACGGGTGGTATATACCTGTAAGGGCCAAGAGCACCATAATGGATTACACCTTGTGGGCTCGTGTTGAGAGTGAGGTGGTAGTATAAACCAATTGCACTCTGGTTTATCTATTGATTAGTAATATTTCAATCTGGGTAAATGTATTTTATGCTGCAGTGAAAGATTGGTTGTAAATAATGGCAATGTGACAGTAAAATGGAGTTCCATCCAGACTCCAAAGTGCATTCGCTTCCTGTGACCTAATAAACTCACCTTCCTTTACCCTTCATGCTCCTGACAGAGGAGACTTGACTGGGTGGGGCAGGAGAATCATGTTTCAGCATTAGCTTCAGGACTATCTTAGTGAAGTTTCCCAGTTGTGTTTGCATTCTTTACCTTCTGTGACATTCAAAGTAATGACCTGAAGTATCAAAGTGACAAAGATCAGGGTTCAAATGCTGATGAATTTATGGCTAATACAAAAAAGGGCGAGGAAGCAAAAGCAAAGGTTGTAGATCTGAGCAACCTGGAAAAGTAAAAGAGGTTTGGCGTGTTTACATTTTGTTACCCGATGGTTTTGGAAACACATTCCAGTAAAACCCATGACAGTGGGGCCCACTATTCTGTATGGAGTTGCCTTTTAATACAAACAATGTATTCAAGACAGTGTAGATCTAGTGGAGTGTGATGCAGATAAAAGGTCCCAGTTTGAGTGTAGCTTTAAAACAGCTTGTCAGGATTTTGTATTCTAACAACTAAATGAACTACAGGGGGAATTTACCATCAGAGATCTCCAGCTCTTGTCCCTCACCCACACCAAATATCTCCTCCGCACTTACATAGTCTGCCAGTTCCCCAAGCTCAGATGTGAAGAAGGCTCACTGCACCTTGGTACACTGCCAGTTCTTCTCGAAATATACCTCAAAATGAATCACAATTTCTTAAAAAAGGAAACATGGGGAAAGAAAATAGACCACTGAAACAGTACACACAAAATGCTGGTAGAACACAGCAGGCTAGGCAGAAGTAAGCTCGGAGACGGAGACGGCCACTGAAACAGTTTCCTCTTTGGATCAACTCTTCGGACTAGTGAGCACAGAGAGCCAGGTATTGAGAGCGTAGAGCACACACTGATGTGCCAGCATCGACAGAAACCGTAGGCCATCCCACTGGACATCAGAACTGCAGTCAAGTCTGGCAGTAATAAATGTGCTCATCTTAAACCAAGTGACAATTTGTGTGCTCTACCCCTTTGCATTTCAACAGCAGGACTGAGTTTGCTGAGAATCTCTGGCAGGAATGCAAGCAGGCTTTTTCCACTGAGGCTAGGGGAGAAAAAAACCAGACGTCACGGGTTAAGGGTGAAGGGAGAAAAGTTTAAAGGGGAACATTGGGGGGGGGGCTTCTTCACGCAGAGAGTGGTGGGAGTGTGGAATGAGCTGCCAGATGAAGTGGTAAATGTGGGCTCACTTTTGACATTTAAGAAAAACTTGGACAGGTACATGGATGAGAGGGGTTTGGAGGGATATGGCCCAGGTGCAGATCAGTGGGACTAGGCAGAAAAATGGTTCGGCACAGCCAAAGAAGGGCCAAAAGGCCTGTTTCTGTGCTGTAATGTTCTATGGTTCTATTTATGTGGGATATTACTTCTTGAATCCTGTAATAGGTTAGACCAAGGGCAAGATCGTGGCCCTCCTCCTATCAAAGGACAGTGTAAGGCTGCAAAGGAGAAGAAAATTTCTGTTCAAAATTAAGTTCATTTAATGTTATTTTTAAGTATTTAGTCATCATGTTTCATTATATTTATCTTGACGATTTTAAAATGACTTTGAATGCCAAAGACAATTACCATCATAGCTTTTCCATCCAGCACAGTTGGCAGTGGATCTTTGCTAACTATAAACATATTCCAGTGGGGCTTTAGGTGGAGCTTCACTATACCATCAGCATTCCTGCTCTGTCGAGACGACACTGCTGGAGCAGAAGAAGCTTTGGCCTGCCATATTGGCCTCTGGCCGGGGGGTGGTGGTGGTGGTGTGTGTGTGTGTGTGTGTGTGTGCGCGCGTGCGGGCACACGCAAATAGGTGGATGGGGGGATGTCAGCTCATCTTGGTGAGTTGGGACAAGCAGAGCAAGTCAGAAGTGTCTTTTTTTACTAGCTTTATACACTTTCAATAAGAGCAGTATTTTTAAATGAGATGTTTTAACTGCAACAAAGATATACCAATAGCACAATTTTTTTCTTCTCTCTTGCACAGTGTTTTTTGGCCTTGCTTTTAACTGAGTTATTTGGGTTTCTTGTATTATGGCTGCCTGTAAACAGGCATATAATTTATACATTCCTTGATAATAAATGTGCTTTGAATCTTTGAAAGGCATTACAACCTCCATTGTTAGCTTTAGCTGCCCCTAAATGGTGATCATCAATCTATGCAAAACTATATAAATAAAGTACTAAAGACGTTATAAAAATAATCTCATAGTTAAAAGTAACTTTATTATCAAAGTATAGTATATATTAACTATACAATGTATTTTGGTTAATTGGGATACATTGGGGCCAGTACATTTTGGCTCAATTATCCTCATACACTTATCCAAATTAGTTGAAGTTTCATGGAAATAGTTAAAAAGATATAAAAGAAGTGAAAGTACCCTTTAACTGTGTAACAAATTATGTATTTAAAAGAAACACATGATAAATTAGAACACTACCAAAGTCATTTGTATTAGTTCCTCAAGCTATCAATGGAGGAATTCATCCAGTATATGCTGCTGTCTTCTTTTGATTGACTGTAAATGAACAAAATCAGCACAGACACCTAGTGCTGATAATGGACGGCCTTCGTACAATGCAATCGACAATTGCATCCTCCAAATCTTCATTTTCATTGTAACGTACAAGATGATTGTTGACACTTTCAAATTCTTCGTAGTTCCTAACTTGTTGAAATTGTTCAACCACTTCTGGCACCTCTAAGCTTGAGTGCTTGAAATTGCAGTGAAAAATGCACTTCTGAATTGTCTTACTGCTTATGTCTCACCAACTATCAGTAACAAAAATCATTGCTTTTTAACACAAACACTCATCTTACGCTATTTAAAAGCTGTTTATTTGAAGCATGGTGTCTAAAAGGCACACAACTGAACGTCACTGACGCTAGTTATAAAACTGTTCAGCAACAGTCTTCTGGCCCAATTAATCGGCGTAGTATCCCAAGTAAATGAAGACAATCCGGGCTATTTTCTATATTAGATTTCGTTCTTTAAGAATTGTCCCAAATATCTGGCTGCCCCAATTAACCAAAATCCACTCTACCAGCTGGAGATTCATTTTCCATAGGTATTTAAAAGAAAAAAGAAATACTATAGAATTTTATTTAAAAAACTATACGTAGACAAAGACCAATCGTACCTACTGTACAAAAGAAGGCAAACTGTACGAATCAATTTCCAGCACTGGCTGTAAGGAATTTGTGCATTCTCCCTGTGACCATGTGGGCTTCCTCTGGGTGCTCCAGTTTCCTCCCAGTCTAAAGATGTACCATTTGGGGAGATTAACTTGTCATTATAAATTATCCTGTCATTAGGCTAGGGTTAAATCGGGAGTTTCTGGACAGTGCAGTTTGAAGGGCCTATTCCATGCTGTATCTCCCCACTTGGACACTCCCCACATCAGGCCCCACTTGGAGTACTGTGCTCAGTTCTGGTCGCCTCACTACAGGAAGGATGAGGAAGCCATAGAAAGGGTGCATAAGAGATTTACAAGGATGTTGCCTGGATTGGGGAGCATGCCTTATGAGAATAGGTTGAGTGAACTCGGCCTTTTCTCTTTGGAGTGACGGAGGATGAGAGGTGACTTGTCAGAGGTGTATAAGATGATGAGAGGCATTGATCATGTGGATAGTCAGAGGCTTTTTCCCAGGGCTGAAATGGTTGCCACAAGAGGACACAGGTTTAAGGTGCTGGGGAGTAGGTACAGAGGAGATTCAAGGGTAAGTTTTTTACTCAGACAGTGGTGCGTGCGTGGAATGGGCTGCTGGCAACGGTGGTGGAGGCGGATACGATAGGGTCTTTTAAGAAACTTTAGGATAGGTACATGAAGCTTAGATAAATAGAGGGCTATAGGTAAGCCTAGTAACTTCTATGGTAGGGACATGTTCGGCAAAACTTTGTGGGCCGAAAGGCCTGTATTGTTCTGTAGGTTTTCTATGTTTCAATAAACAAATTAAAAAATACTGAAAACATGAATTGCTCTGAAGTTTGGGTTACCATAAACATGAGTTGTTATGAGGACATGAGTCTCTATTATAATGCCCTACATACAATCCTTTTGTTCCTTGTGGTTAGAAATGTCAAGATTTGCATTCACATTGTGGCAGTGGTGTGTACTTTAGGTTTGGGTTTGAAAGCAGTGTTACCTTTCAGGTTTACAATTTATTGCCAACGTCTGGGTGGGGCAGAGCAATGTTTTTATTTATTTATTGAGATACAGTGTGGATTAGGCCTTCCAGCGCTTCGAGCCTCCCTGACTTAATCCTAGCCAAATCGCAAGACAATTTACACTGACCAATTAAGCCACCAACCGGTATGTCACCAGAGCACCCAGAGGAAACCCACACATTCGGGAGAGGAATGTACAAACTTCCTATAGGCAGCGGTGGGAACTGAACCTGGGTCACTGGTACTGTAAAGCATTGTGATAACCACTATGCTACTGTGCCTCCCCATCTGTAACTATAAGCCTAACTTGTAGGTTTCCAGAAAACATGAACTCACATGCTACCCTGGAAATTTGAGAATTTCAGTTCAGTTTAAAATATCAAGCAGTGGTAAATTAGAGCAACTGGATTTACTATTGTTGTCTAGAAGACATTTCACCACTTATCTGAGAGGCTTCTTCAATTCTAATCCATGGTGGGTAGTTTTCCAGTTTATGATCTGTGAGTTGCTTAGGGGTATAGCAATCACATGAGGGCCGTTATGAGTCATAGGGGTGATGAGAGGGGCATTAGACTTATTTTTGCATGATTGGAGGAGACGCTGGAATAAAGATGTTAGGATTGCATTGTAAGTAGCTGATAGGTGGTGTCGTGCCCCACCCCCTCTGAAGATGCCCCTCCGACGCGTGGTGAAACGTCTTCTAGACAACACAGCAAGTCCAGTTGCCTTGATTTACGACTGCTTGATATACAATGACCTGGATGACTGAGAACCTTCATAGATATATTTAAAATATAATGCAGTTAAGATAAACCTTGTATTAACATTGCGGATGTCTTTCCAGGAACACATGGAGTGCATTGCTGGAAATCTCGTCAGGACAAATAATGATAGGCAGCAAATAGTATCCCTGACAGAGTATCCCACATTATCAGCGCATGTCCTTCCGTATCTCATAGTAATAAACGTTATAGCTTTAGAATGTACTACGTTTTGGATAATTAATGCTGCTTACTATCACATTTGCATTTCCTAAAATGAAGTGATGTTTTGTCAGTGTATTTTCTGGCTTACGTTAACCTTGCAGGATGAACATACAGACTATCCGCAACGTCTTCAGTGTTGAAAATGGCTATCGGCTTTCAGATGATCAAATTGTAAACCACTTTCCCAATCACTATGAGTTGACCAGGAAGGACCTAATGGTTAAGAATATAAAGCGTTATCGCAAAGAGCTTGATAAGGAGGGAAGTCCGCTAGCAGAAAAGGATGAAAATGGCAAATACATTCACCTAGGTAACAATATTGTATTACTTATAGCTGTTTGGATCAAAAGTGACAGAAATAATATAACTGAGTTAGCAGCAAATGTGAATGATTTTACTGGGCTATTGCCAGATTACTAAAAATGAAATAATGTAGAACAAATAAAAATAGAAAATGCTTTAAATACTCAGCAGGTCAGGCAGCAGCTGCAGAAAGAGGAAGAAAACGAACATTTTGGGTCAAAGATTCTTAATCAGAATCTTGATTTTCTTTCACTTTTGTAGAATAAATGTTCAGTGTGTATATTGCCGTTATGAATGATCAAACTTCAGTGGTGTCAACATCAAAATATTTACCAACAACAGAAATAATGAGCCAAAAAGTACCAATAAATCATCACAGAATCTCAATTAAAATATGAAAACCACGAGTAATTGAAATCTGGAATAAAAGTAGATGATGGCAAGAGAAGATCTAACAACATATAACCAAATAACCATATAACAATCACAGCACGGAAACAGGCCATCTCAGCCCTCCTAGTCCGTGCCAAACTCTTAATCTCACCTAGTCCCACCTACCCGCACTCAGCCCATAACCCTCCACTCCTTTCCTGTCCATATACCTATCCAATTTTACCCTAAATGACCCAACTGAACTGGCCTCTACTACTTCTACAGGAAGCTCATTCCACACAGCTATCACTCTCTGAGTAAAGAAATACCCCCTCGTGTTTCCAATCCATGAAGAGAGAAAGTTAGTTTCAGGGCAATGTCTCTATTTTATGCTAAATTTTAGAAAATATAGTTGTTTCGAGGGAGCAAGCTGCTTTTTGATGGATGTCTTTGAAATTTTTCTTGTTAAATGTGTGCAGCCTGTGTTTTTCTTATCGTTCATCAACTCATCCCAAATCATTCACAAAAATAAAAAAGACATTACCACATCAGTTCCTTGCCCATAAATAAAAATGCCTACTGAGTTGAAACAATAGAAGGTATTAGAAAATTGTATCACATTTATAAAAAAAAAGCAAATCACTCAAATCACTTTACTCCCAACTGCCATTCTTAAATGAGCCTAGACTAGCAATATGTACAAACAATACATATAATGATGTTATTAACAAGTGAGCTGAAGTTTTGCACTGTCTTGGGAAATTCTAAACCTCAGTCACTATTGCTGCAATTCTTTCGCTACTCTCGTCTTTTGAGATTACATGAAAATCAGTGACAACAGGCCTGCTATTGAAGACTTAATGTTGAATAGAACATCTGATTGTTTTAAGAAAACATTAAATAAAGTGTTCAAAAATTGATATATGTGCCTAATCTGATAGTTCATTGTTTATGCAATGATTTCTCTCAGAATTGGTTCCACTTTACTCAGTGTGGTCTTCAGGAAAGCCAGAGAAAGCAGTTCAGTTGGTTCATGTCACTGACCCACCATTAATTTTTCTATTCAAACATGTATTTGCAGGATAAGAACTCATAAATCAACTGAGGTCAAATCCCAAACTTACTAGGCCCAATGTCAATTTATTTGGAGATCTTTACAAAATATGTGGTGTTCTTTCCCCACAAGATGTACAGGTTGTATTCTAAACCGAAAGACACTAAGCCTTCAATAGCAGGACTGGAAAAAATGGTGAGAAGTTACAGCAAGGTGTACAAGGTGATAGGTGAAACCAGGAGATGGGGAGGGGTGAAGTAAAGGGGTGGGAAGCTGATAGGTAAAAGAGATGAAGGGCTGGAGAAGGGGGACTCTGATAAAAGGTGGAGACCATGGAAGAAAGGTAAGGGAGGTGATGGGCAGGTAAGGAGATGAGGTGAGAGAGGGAAATGGGAATAGGAACAGTGAGGGGGGGGGGCAATTACCAGAAGTTCCAGAAATCAATGTTCAGCCATCAGGTTGGAGGCTACCCTGACAGAATATAAGGTGTTGTTCCTCCAACCTGAGCGCAGCCTCATTGCGACAGTAGAGGAGGCCATGGACTGATATGCCGGAATGGGAATGGAAAGTGGAATTAAAATAGTTGGCCACTGGGAGATCCTCCTTTATCTGGTGGATGGAGCATAGGTGCTTGGCAAAGCAATCTTTCAACCTCCTCCGGGTCTCACCGATATACAGGGGGCCACACCGGGAGCACCGGACACAGAATATGACCCCAAGAGGCTCCCAGATGAAGTGTTGCCTCACCTGGAAGGGATGTTTAGGACCCTGAATGGTAGTGAGGGAGGAGGTGTAGAAGCAGGTGTGGCACTTGTTCCACTTGCAAGGATAAGTACCAGGAGAGATGAATTGGATTTCCATCATCTGTAGGTTTTCTTGTCTTAGTGAAATAGTGTTTGTGTGATCAATATTGTTAACATGAATACATGAATTTAGCAGGAAGAATGGGCTACTTGGCAACTCAAATCTGCTCTGTTATTCAGTAAAGTCATGACTGATCTGATTGTAATCTGAATTCTACTAACCTGCCTAGCTGTGGTAACTTTTTTGCCCAACTGTTCATCAATAATCTATCTACCTGTGCTTTCAAAACTAACCCAGGCTACTCAATTTCCCCCAAACCCAAACCTGTGCTACCAATGAGGATGAGGGCAGCAGGTGCACAGAAGCTCCTCGAACTTGCACACTATCCTGATTTGGAAGAGTATCTTTGGTCCTTTAATGTCACTCTCTAAATCCGAGAGCTCGCTCTCCAATAGCACTGTAGGAGTACGTTGTCCATAAGGACTACAGTGGTTCTAAAAGACAGATCACTGCCTTCTCAAGGGCAATTTAGGATCTGGATGGCCAGTAATGCTCTGATCCTTTACTTTTACATTATCCCACAGAAAGAATCGCATTCTCCGTGTCCACTGAGTCAAGACTACTCAGCATTTTATAAATGTCAATCAAGTCACCTTGCACTCTTCTAAACTCCAGCAGATAACGTAGCTTGACCAACCTGTCTCATGGGATAGCTCACCCTTTTCATGAATCAGTCTATAGATTTCTCTGAACCACTTCCGATGCATCATATCCTCCCTTAAATGAGGTCATCAAAACTATACTCTAGGTTTGGCCTTGCCATTGTCACTGGCTTCTCTTTATGTCATGTACTTATTTTGGAAAGGATCGTGCTTGTTAGTCTATTTCAGAAACATAACAGCTAGGTATCTTCAGATATACCTGTTGGACTTTAGATAAATGATTAATTGTGACGTGACCGATTTGAGTTTCTTTCCTCAGAGTGAAGTTCACCATCTAGTGGCTTCATTAAGAATTAACTGAATGTAGCAATGAGAAATTTGTGATAAACTGCTGCTGGATACTAATCTACTATTTACCATACTCCAGTATGGCCATCTGGAACAACCCACCATAATAATGAAGGAAGTTGAACAAGTGACATCAGAACGGACTGATGACATTTAACATTAAAAATAATTACATGGCTTTTCAGTCTGAAGTTGTTTGGTGATGGCATTTTAAGAATCAGGCCATAAAAATGTAACGGCCTTTATGGCATGGGTTTCCTTTCCCATTTTCAAATGTTGTATGGCAACAGTTCAAGGGATCCCAGTCAATAGCAGCATTAATGTCAGCTGCGCCGAGCAGCCCAGCCAATTGACATTCTGTCAGGTAATAAAGTTAGGGAAAACAACTTTTGGCTACTATTTTCATAATGTATGGAATGTGATTAGCACTGACAAGGGTCACACTTGCTATCCATCCTGCAGACATCTATTGATAACGCTCCCAAAGAAGAAGATCCAGGATTTTGACCCACTGGTGAAAATGTAATGATTTTAACGTCCAGTATAGTCTTACATTTTTATCATTTCAAACCATGCACCTAGGATTTTAATGCCAGTGAGTAGGCTATGCAGTATTAATGTTGTAGTATTCCACTTCAATCTCACTTATCCTTCGCGTAAAAGAAGACAACAAGTTCAATATATTTTACAGGAAGAATAGTTTGCAATTACCTGAAACTATAGTCATGTCATATCGTGAAGATTATGCACCAAATATTTTCCGATTATATTTATGTTCCTCTCTCAGTATCTTGAGCAATTACATTGTTGTTCCGCTCCACAGTTTGTTATACATCAGACGGCAACCATGCTGTTTCTTTAGTGTTTTGTCTGTTTTATTTTTATGAGGACAAATTGCTAGCTCAACGCTCAACCCGGCACGGATGGAAAGCGTACAAGGAGCTGGCCAGATTCGAACCCAGGACCACTCACCTCGAAGTCCGGTGCAGATGCCACTACACCACTGGCTGGTCAGGGACAATTAAACAGGAGCAATTATGTGGGTAGTTATGGGTGGCACAGTGGCAAGCAGTTATTGTAATGTTTTAAAGCGCCAGTGGCTTGTGTGCAATTCTGCCCCTGTCTGTGAGGAGTTTGTGTGTTCTCCCTATAACTGCATGGGTTTCTTCTGGGTTCTCTGCTTCCTCCCACATTCCAAAGGGTTAGAAGGCTAATTGGTCACATGGTGTAACTAAGTGGCATAGGCTCGTTGGGCTAGAAAGGCCTTTTGCTGTACCGTGTCTCTAAATAAATAAATTCAGTATTGATGGGTGTCAACATTTTCAACAATTAAGAGGAAAAGGTTAACTTTGTATTCTGAGGGAGAATAGAGATTAAAGAAATGGATTGTTATAGAGATTGAATGCAATGAAGAGAAATTTAAAGAGACAATGACATAAAGAAACCACGTGAGCAAGTTTGGATAGAGTGAGATCAGAGAATGAGGTAAGTACTCACCACCTCAACATTATCCCTTCCTGTGATTGTCACAATACCTTCTCAAAGGGAAAAAATTTTTGCAAATGGAGCTTCTTCACTTCTGCCCTGGTGACTAAATATTTTAACAGAAAGGAGCATCATACTTAATATAATGTCTTTTGAATCAATACAAATTTTAACTAATAAAACTCAACAGTTGAATAATTTGCATCAAATTTTATAATTGCTGTTAAACTTTGGGGCTATTTTTCTTTTTTTTTGTAATTTATTTTTTTATTGAAGTTCGTCATCAAACAAACATTTCCATAAGATGTATTTCAGACATTGTACATATATATTATATAATCATATATATCACAAATCTCCACAAAGTACTTATCTGAGGTATACACTTATAGAAAAGAGTGGAAAGAAAAAACAAGCAAAAGGAAAGAACTATGTACAAGTAGGGAGTGATATTTTTTTTACAACAGATTCATTGATTTGTGAGAATAAAATCAGGTCTATGAGGCATTATGTAGTTAAACCATTTTTACCAGTATGAATCAAGGGGGATACACAACGCCCTACAAGACATCTTTAAATGTGAAATACCCTTAGAGAGTAAGACCATATATTTTGGATATATATCTCAAGAATGGTTGAAAAGAGATAAATATTTAATGAATATACTGTTGGTGGCTGGTAAAAAGACTCTTACTAGGAAACGGTTATCACAGGAGAGCCCAACTTTAAATACATGGATGGAAATTACAATGGACATTTACAAAATGGAGAAGATGACAGCATCTGTTAACCATAAGGTGGGGCTATTTTTCTAAGTTAACAATTAACCTACTGTAGCGGTGTGCTACACGCAGCGCTAAAATTACGACACGGAGTCGGTAACTGCAGTCGAAGGAAAAAACTTTATTCGAAAACTTCAGCCTCACTTTTAAGCCTCTGTCAACCGGCCCCCCATGGCGCAGAGGCTCCAAAGCTCTGTGCTCGCAAACCCCCGTAGGCTATCTAATTGTGAGCCGGTTCGGATACGCCAGGAAATGGGTCGCCACACTACAATACTTTCCCTCAACATTATCATGCACCTATTAGTTCAGATTTATCGTGAATGATTACACATACATAAAGTTAAATTTACTTATTATTTTCTTATTTCTTAATCACAATAACTAGATACTCAAATTCTAACGTGGTCCATATTAATTGAAGGTTTAGGAAGATCTGCACACTTTGTTAAACTAGTATTTCTATTGCATTTATCTAATTTCAAAAAAGACTTTATTGATTGTTTATAATGTAGATACTTCATCTTTTAGCTTGAAACTTATTAGAAATGCACCTTTGGGACATGACTGGTATCACATCACAGAAAATACTGGACTACAGGAATTTCCCTGATCATCGTCCTCTGAGCTGGAGAAATGTTCTTTTTAAGAATAGGCTGTCAATGACTTTCATAAAAATTCTGAGTATAGTTCATATCCCAATTTATTATAATTCATCAAAGTCACAAATACTACCAGCTGAGATCTCTGTAGGTTAATTAGCTGCAGATTAGTACAGATTTTAGTTAATTTTAGCAATTAGTTAGGATTAGTTAATTTTGTCTCAGGTACATAATAAAGTGACCCAAGAATGTCACAGTTCATGATTTTCCTTCTTGTATTTCTGTGATAGTTTTGATGGATAATCTCCAATTTTCACAACCTTTAATTCCTGAAGTGAATTTAATGAATTTGTAATGTCCCATACTTTCCTAATACCCTGTTTCTTAAACTGAAAGCTGTGCATAAATGCTAAATGTGACCTGATCATGCAGCTAAAATTTATTAAATAAATTAGTAATTCACATAAAGATTCCTAGCTCTTTTCCGACAGCAGCTGGAACAGCCAGAAAGGATTTTCTCAGAAACTATAAAAAATGACCTAGGGAAAGATACTTCATCCATATTCATCTATATCTAAAATGACTTGCAGAGTGCCTGAAGGGTCCATACTAGGGCCTCTTCTGTTTACTATATACATGCTCCCTCTAGCGCAAATCATGGGAAGTGACAAAATACCTTACCTTAATTATGAGGTAATTGTCATCAAGTACTATGTCCCATACAATCACTAAAAAACTGTATTGAACAAATCACTGCTGAGTAATTGAGGCTAGTTACAATCAAAATTATGTTTCCTAGTACAAAAGAAATCTCTAGCCACTCAAGGAATTTAAAGTATTTAAAACAATTGTTTGTTTAATTTGTTTTCTAAGGGCTTTCACCTTTTATGATCTTATTTAATGTCAGGAAATAGTTATTAAATTTAAATATGCCAATACTGTTTTGGTGGTACTTTGTTAAGATGAAGTCCACAATCTTTATGTTTTCACTTGTATCTTCCATTTGTTCAATTAAATCTTCAATAGAAGCAAAGATTGCACATTCTGCACTGTTAACTGGAAAGGTGGCAAATATATGTATGTACCCCCACAAGGTAGACCCCAGTATGCTCACTGGCAGCAGAACACTGAGTAGTGAATAAGAATAAAGCAACTTATTAGCACTTCTAGCAAAAAATAAAATAAGATCAATTGTAGCTATTTTGCTGCTGTCTTGGATGATACCTTCCGGGAGCTAGACAACAGATTGAAATATAGATTATTGCTTTCACATATTACAGTTTACTGATGGAACTAATGTAGCTTCATGCCAGTGATGTTAGACTTCTGTACTTTATCATAAGGATAGCGATAAGTTAGACATTATAAAGTTGCATGGTAATTGAAACATATCCAACATTTATTGACGTACGATTTGATTTTTTCAAGCTCTGTTTGTTTATAAAGATTTTGTTCCAGTTACATTTATGCTGCCGGCAGACTACAATATGTTTGTGGAAGAATTTAGGAGGAATCCATGCAGCACCTGGATCATGAAGCCATGTGGGAAGGCTCAAGGGAAAGGAATATTCCTTATCAACAAGCTCTCACAAATCAAGAAATGGTCTCGTGACAATAAAAACTCCAAGTGAGTACAAAAACACCAAACCCCATCTTTACTATTTACATTTTACTATTAGCAGAAGGCACAAATCAACACAATTCAAAGGTTCATCATTGTCATTACCATCCTCCTCCTCTTCCTCTTCTTCCTTTTCCTCCTCTTTCTCCACCTCCTCCTCTTCTCCCCTCCCAACAGGCTAATATCCTTAATGTTAAGTCACTAGCTAAGTCAGTATTCAAAGGCCTAGACTACCTGACTGTTGATGTAAATTCAAATCTCACCTCAGTCTCTGCAAAATTAAATTTATATAATTAAATTTAAAAATTAGCGATATTAATGATAACTTTAAAACAAATGATTTCTCATAAGAGCCCCTTCTAAATCAGCAATGAATCATTCAGGGAAGGAAATCTACTAAGTATGTGGTCTGGCTAATTAATGAGACCTATATTAATGTGGGATGACTTTTAAATTCTGTTGAAATAGAGAATAAATGCCAGCAACACTCTCAATCCACAAACGAATTTTAAAAATCCACATAAAATCTTGTGTCCACTAATTTCTGTTCATTTTGGAAAAATTAAGCTATCACATTTGTGCATTTCAAGTTGTAACTTTCCTGTAATTACTAACATAAATACACTTTAGTTGTTTACTATTTGTTTCCTCTGACTTGTCAAATTAAATAATCTTCAACTCTAATCCCAGTAAAAAGTGAAGTCAGAGAAAGGAGTAGAAGATCATAAATGGTGAACTCAAAATGACTAGCTGACTTGTGGAATTTGCTCATTCCAATTTACTTTATTGAAAGGAGTCCAGATGGTTTCTTCTAATTTGACTTGTTCTCATGAAAGAAGACCCTGTTTCTCCTCACATCTAAAGCCATCCAACCCTGATATCAATTGAGTGAGTCTCTTCCTGACCTTTTCATCAGATTTGACGTCATTTAAGTGGAATATCCCTAATAGTACACAATGGCTTTGGCATTCCAACAGATGGCACACCTGTAAATTGGTGGCTGTTGTCAGGTTGTGAATACAGCATATTGCATTTCAAATTTGTGACAGGCATGTAACTACCTTAAAGAATAACAGTTGGAGAAAAAAGGTCTCCATGCCAGAGGTCCATTGGATCACCATGCAAAAATGCTTCTCCTCCTCCCCCCCCCCCCCACTTCGCATTAATTGATGCATACCTCCTCAGACTTTCATGTTCAAAGGAACCACAAATGAATGGCTTACCACCAACCTAAAGGTAGCACCAGGCCATTGTCTCCCACACCATTACTGACCTTATCAGCTCTGGAGATCTTCCATCCACTGCCACCAACCCCATAGTTCCCTCACCCCGCATCTCCCATTTCTACCTCTTACCCAAGATCCACAAACCTGCCTGTCTAGGTAGACCAATTGTTTCAGCTTGTTCCTGCCCCACTGAACTCATATTTGCATACCTCGACTCAGTTTTATCCCTTCCTGGTTCAGTCTTTTCCTACCTACATCTGTGATACTTCTCATTGATCTTTTCATGATTTCAAATTCTCTGGCCCCGAGCATCTTATTTTTATTATGGATGTCCAGTCCCTATACATCTCCATCCCTATACATCCCTATACATCTCCATCCCCCACCTCAAAGCTTTCCATTTCTTTCTGGAAACCAGACCCAACCAGTTCCCCTCCAGAACCACTCTCCTCCGTCTAGCGGAATGTCCTCCCTCTCAATAATTTCTCCTTTGGCTCCTCCCACTTCATTCAAACAAAAGGAGTAGCCATCGGCACTCGCATGGGTCCCAGCTATGCCTGCCTTTTTGTCAGCTACGTGGACAGTCTATGTTCCAAGCCTTCACTGGTGTCATTCCCCACTTTTCCTACACTACATCAATGACTGTGAGACCAGATATAGATTGGGAGACTGCTTCGCTGAGAACCTACACTCTGTCTGCCAGAAAAAGCGGGGTCAACAGTGGCTACCCATTTTAATTCCACTTCCACTTCCGTCATGTCCATCCATGGCCTCCTCTACTATTGCAGTGAGGCCACGCTCAGGTTGGAGGAACGACACTTTACATTCCGTCTGGGTAGCCTCCAAGCTGATGGCATGAACATCGATTTCTTGAACTTCCAGTAATGCCTCTCCCATTTCACCATTCCCCATTCCCAGTTCTCTCTCACCTTAGTTCCTTACCCGCCCATCGCCTCTGTCTGGTGTTCCTCCCCCTTTTCTTTCTTCCTTGGACTTCTGTCCTCTCCTATTAGATTCCTCCTTCTTCTGCTCTGTATCTCTTCCACCATTCAACTTCCCAGATCTGTACTTCAACCCTCCCCACTGCCAGTATCACCTATCATCTTGTCCCCTCCCCTCACCTTCTAACTCTGACCCTGATCTTTTTTTCTCCAGTCCTGTTGAAGGGTCTCAGCCCAAAACATCAACTGTGCTGTTTTCCATAGATGCTGCCTGGCCTGCTGAGTTCCACCAGCATTTTGTGTGTGTTGCTTGGATTTCCAGCATCTGCAGGTCTTCTCTTGTTTGATAAGGTTTTGCTAATGATTTTAATTCCTTTTGCAGCTTTGTGACTAACTCTTCCAAGGAAACTTATGTCATTTCCCTCTACATAGACAGTCCACTATTAATTGCTGGGAAAAAGTTTGATCTTCGTTTTTATGTGTTGGTGACATCATTTCGCCCATTAAAATGTTATTTGTAAGTACAGTGAACTTTAATATTCAATCACTATTTTCAGGAGCCACTTTATTAGGTACACCTTACATCGGCTCATTAGTGCAAATATCTAATCAGCCATCATGTGACCAGCAACTCAAAGCATAAAAACATGCAGATATGATCAGGAGGTTCACTTGGACAGACCAAACATCAGGATGGGGAAGAAATCTGATCTAAGTGACTTTGACCGTGGAATGATTGTTGGTGCCAGATGGGGTGGTTTGAGTATCTCAGAAACTTGCTGATCTCCTGGGTGCAAGAAACAAAAAACATCCAGTGCACAGCAGTTCTGTGGTTGGAAATGCCTTGTTGATCAGAGGAGAATGGCCAGACTGATACAAGCTGACAGGAGGCCAACAGAAACTCAAATAACCATGCATTACAACAGTGGTGTGCAGAAGAGCATCTCTGAATGGGCAAAACATTGAATCTTGAAGTGAATGGGCTACAGACATACTATACTCAGTAGCCATTTTATTAGCTGCAGGCGATACCTGTATGTTTGCATCTACTTTATATCCAGCTTTTGAGCATAGAAGCTGTATATCCCTCTGTTGACAAATATAATGCAAAGATCATGAGTTGGTCCTGGATAGATCCTGAAATCAGCATTGCCCATCCTTGAGTGGGGAGCAGACCAAAAGTAGTTGCCTGCTCCATCTGTCAGCACAGTTACTGATCCTAGGTATTATAGACCTATTTTACCATGATAACTCTTGACTCGTCATGGGTACAGAAGTAGTTTAGAATCTTTCAAGTTATTCATGACCACTGCCCCAGTAGGAAGCTGATCAGTCACTGTAAGACATTTGCTGACCCTATCCTGTATGATTTCTGACTTTCTCAGCAGTGTGTGACTGTTAGAAGGTAGAAAGGTAGCTGGCATACTATGCTTGCTTATTTCTTCTTCTTTGGCTGGCCGTGGCTCTCTGGATGTCTAGTGATGGTATTCCACTGAGGGTATACAATCCATTGACATTCATTGGCATAAGGCAACTAGTGATAATTCTGAAGCTGCTGTTTAGCATAGAGTGAAACAAGGGATATTTGCAGAAGTTCAGATGCTGGGCAGATGCTTCTCCCGTTGTAAATCTGCAAGCTTCTAAAGAGTATTATTTTGAGCACTGGCTTTTCTTCTCGTCCACTTGACGTGACTCTTGTAAGAAAGCGTGAAGACCACAGTTTTCCTGCGCCTCCTTGGGTCTGTGCACAATATCAGTGTGATGCCAGCTGATGCTTGAATTTGAAATGGGGCAGGGATATGCACTAGTTGAATTTACCGCTTGTCAACTTTCATCAGATATTGTTTTAATGGCATCTAAATGGCAACCACCTAAGATCAGATGATGGATTCACCTTCTGAGTAACAAACTATGTTAAAGTTTTAACGTGGCACAAAAGATTTTATTTGTGTCCTCTGGATTTTATACATAAAATCTGGATTTTATGTATATTTATAATAAGTATACATTTCTTTATTTATTATAGGTATAAGCTGGGCTTTTGCCGATTCTGCACAGTGAAATACACTCCAAATGTCAATGAACTGGACAACATATTTGTGCATCTTACAAATGTTGCCATACAAAAACACGGGGTAAGGCCTGGTTACTACAGAGAAGTAGTAATTTGGGATTGTTCGTGCTGATGGAGGCTTTGATGCAGGCAATTCTCAGCAATGTTCTATAAAAAAAATGATTTTCCAGAGAGCTCAGCAAACCTGCACGTTATACTGTTCCTTCAAATTTTTGCTACAAGGCTGCAAAGCCACTGTGAGTGGACAGTAAAAAATCCCCGAAGTAAGCTCTTGAGCTAGCAAACACAGCCTTCAAACGTGTAACTTAACTCCAATGGGCCAATGTTGTGAACATGCTTTGCCTAGCATGCCTGTACCAGACCTGCTAGTTTTCAGAAATTTGTTCCCTTTACTTTATTTCATGTGCGCAAGAAATTGAGCCACCTCAATTAAGAAACTTAGTGCTTGGTTTCTTTTCTCAGTTTCTGATTAGTTAAGAAAATTGTTTAAAACTATATTGACATTGATTTAGTCATCCCAAGTGCATAATCCTTTGAAGAAAATATTGCTTTATTTGTGTGAAATTTGAGCCAGAGTTACGTGCAGGATTCTCCAGATAACAGTCCACTCTGCATTTTTTTTTTTGCTGTGACGTATAACATAACATTGATGAGATGAAATATCAAGAGTTCACTATTTTAACACCATCTTCAAAAGATCTTCCTGGATCACAAGGAATGTGCTTTTTGCCAAATCACCATCATTGACTGCTCTGAACACACGCATTAATTTAGGGTAAACCACTGATGAGTCATGAGTAATTTAGTATTTATATTAAATTAACCATTTTGAATTATTATGAGCACTAATAGAAAACTTAAAATACTTTTGAAGGATGACTACAACCCCATTCATGGTGGGAAATGGACTGTGGCAAATCTGAAACTTTACTTGGAAAGCACGCAAGGAAAGAAAGTCACTGATAAACTGTTTGATGAAATTCACTGGATGATTGTACATTCACTCAAAGCTGTAGCTGTGAGTATAATTGTGATATTTAGTTACATTTAATAAGATGGCTGGGAATTGAAAACTTTTTTAAAAATCTAGCACACAACCAAATCTTTTTAAGAAACTTTAAAACTCCTCCAAATTTATTTCTATTTATTCAGTTTTCAGGATATGGTTATCGTTAGCAAAGCCAGCATTTTTTTCTATGTCTAATTCACCTTAAGAACATGGTTGTGAGCTTTCCTGCAGACCTTCTGATGAAGGTACACTCTCAGTGGTGTTTCAGTACTTAGCCCAATTCACGGTGAAGAAACGATGATATATTTTTAAGTTAAAATGGCATATGCCTGAGGGGGAAACATGCGGTGGTAATGTTCTCTTCCAGCCGAAGCTGCCTTTGTTCTTTGTGATAGCTCTTTGTGAGGTTTGGTCAGAGTGGCCTTGGTAATCAACTGCAGTGCATTTTGTAAATGGCGCACACTGTCACCATTGTGCACCCATGGCACGGAAAATTAATATTAAGGGTGGGTGAGTGGGGTGCCAAGCAAATGGGATGTCTTAAACTGGTTGGTGTTGATGGGCCAATTTTAATCAGATTCGATATGTAAATGTAAAAAACATTATGTGAATCCAGCCTATCAAACTTTGTTTCAACAGGGCTGGGTAGGTAACTAACCTACTCTCTTGGATGGTTTGCTCATTTAAATGGTATAATAAGGCTTTATGCTTCAGACTCTTCTCTACTTTCCTGGTTTAAACACGATGAGATAGAGTTCTCAGATGTCAAGAGAACCATGGAAGAGAAAATATCCTTTCAATTGTGTTTGTGGGCCATAATGAAAAGAATTAAGCTGGCCAGTGGTGGTGTGACATCAGTACCGGACTTCAAGGCCAATGGTCCTGGGTTCAAATCTGGCTGGCTGCTCTCCATGCATGCTGGGTTGAGCATTGAGCTAGCAACTTGGCCTCATAAAAAACAGACAAACGCTAAGGAAACAGCAAAAAAAAATTCTGCCTGATGTGCCACAAGGAACAACAAAGGAAGAAAATTACTTCTCTCTGCTTCCACCTCCCCGAACGTCAATTCCTGGCCTAACCCACAGTACCACTGATCTTCTCCCAGTGGACTACCGAACTTCTACCTCACCCATATGTAGAAAGTAACTGCGAGTGCTGGAACAAATCTGAATTAAAAGCAGAAACTGCTGTAAAAACTTAGCAGGGTAGTCAGCATCTGCGTAAAGAGGAAGGGTTAATGTTCCTCTTTCAACACACACAAAATGCTGGAGGAACTCTGAGTTGCTCAGGTTTCCAACATCTGCAGATTTTCTCTCGTTTGTAATGCTTCTCTTTTGTTGGAACTGGGAAAGAGCAAAACCAAGTACAATAAGCATTTAAGAAAGAAATTAATATGTTGGTCTTTATTGTAAAGGTTTTTAAGCACATTGATTCAGAAGATTTGTTGAAAGTATACATATATAACATAGAAAAATAGATTCCCCTTCTTGTCTTCTTACATGAAGTGTGTTTTACTTGTTTTTAAGACAGTCTAGTGTAGATTCAGCAGTTTGTGTAGACACATCTTCTCAGAGTTGTGTGGCTCCCTCTGAAGCCAGAATGGATAAGATCTTGGCTGTTGACGTTTGAATATTAATGTGTTAATAAATTTCTAGCTTATCGTGTCCTAGTTTTTACAGTTTTTGGAGAACTGTCAGGCGATACTTTGCTGTCTTGTCCAAAATTTAGAGGCTGTAGCGATGTGCTACACACAGCGCTGAAATAATGACACACAGTCATTTCGAGACTAGTTTGTTCAAACTTCCTGGTGCTGGCATTAAATCCCTAGCGCCCGCCCTCTCCGGGCGGAAATGACGTCAGAGGTGCATTACCAAAGTCTCTCCCCGCACGCTGGCTATTTGTGAGCCGGTTCGCCTGCGCAGAAAGTGGGTCGCCACATAACCCTCCCCCAGTACCGGCGAGACACCCCCCAATGTCCTCAGTCTGGGTCGGACTCTGTTTGGGAGGTCTGCCTCTGCGCCGCGGCGCCAAGTCCACATGGGCTGGTTTGAGTCGGTCCAGCGTGAAAACCTCCTCTTTCCCCCCAATGTCCAGGACGTACGTGGACCCGTTGTTGTTGATCACCTTGAATGGCCCCTCGTACGGCCGCTGTAGCGGTGCCCGGTGTCCGCCCCTTCGTACAAACACAAACTTACAGTTCTGCAGGTCTTTAGGTACATTGGTCAGGGTCCGTCCGTGCTGTGAAGTTGGTACGGGGGCCAGGTTGCCAAGACTTCCACGTAGCCTGTTCAGGACTGCTGCGGGTTCTTCCTCTTGTCCCTTTGGGGCTGGTATGAACTCTCCCGGGACGGCCAGGGGCGCGCCGTACACCAACTCGGCCGACGAGGCGTGCAGATCCTCTTTGGGCGCTGTACGAATTCCAAGCAGGACCCAGGGAAGCTCGTCCACCCAGTTAGGTCCTCTCAGGTGGGCCATGAGAGCTGACTTCAAGTGATGGTGGAAGCGTTCCACTAGTCCGTTCGACTGTGGGTGGTAGGCAGTTGTGTGGTGCAGCTGCGTTTCCAACAGGCTGGCCACAACTGACCACAGGCTGGAGGTGAATTGGGCGCCTCTGTCGGAGGTAATGTGGGCCAGTACCCCGAAGCGTGCTACCCAGGTTGCGATCAGTGCTTGGGCGCAGGAATCGGCAGATGTGTCGGTGAACGGGACCACCTCTGGCCACCTCGTGAACCGGTCTACCATAGTTAGGAGGTACCACGCTCCTCGGGACACTGGTAGGTGCCCACGATATCCACGTGAATGTGGTCGAACCTCCAGTGGGTGGGTTCGAACTGCTGCGGCGGGGCTTTAGTGTGCCGCTGTACCTTGGCTGTTTGGCACTGCGCGCACGTTCTGGCCCATTCACTGACCTGCTTGCGAAGTCCGTGCCACGCGAACTTGCTGGAGACCAGCCGGATGGTTGTCCTGATAGATGGGTGCACCAAACCGTGTATGGAGTCAAAAACCCGCCGCCTCCAGGCTGCCGGGACGATGGGGCGAGGTTGGCAGGTAGCCATGTTGCACAGGAGGGTCCTATCACCTGGGTCTACGAGAAAGTCCTGCAGCTGCAAACCAGAGACTGCGGTCCTGTAGCTGGGCATCTTGTCGTCTGCCTGCTGCGCCTCCGCCAGTGCTGCATAGTCCACCCCCAGGGACAGGGCCTGGACAGCTGGTCTGGAGAGTGCGTCTGCCACGACGTTGTCCTTTCCCGAGACGTGCTGGATGTCCGTCGTGTACTCCGAGATGTAGGACAGATGTCACTGCTGGCGAGCCGACCAGGGATTGGACACCTTCGTGAATGCGAAGGTCAGCAGTTTGTGGTCCGTGAACGTGGTGAAAGGCCTGCCTTCTAAGAAGGACCTGACATGCTGGATTGCTAGATACAGTGCCAACAACTCTCGGTCAAAAGCACTGTACTTGAGTTCGGGTGGTCGTAGGTGCTCGCTGAAAAACGCCAGGGTTTGCCAGCGACCCTCAATGAGCTGTTCCAGCACCCCATCGACTGCCGTGTTAGATGCGTCCACTGTGAGGGCGGTAGGGACGTCCATTCTGGGGTGCACTAGCATCGCAGCGTTTGCCAAGGCTTCTTTCGTTTTAATGTAAGCAGCGGCAGACTCCTCGTCCCAGGTAATGTCCTTGCCCTTACCCGATATCAGGGCGAACAGGGGGCGCATGATTCGGGCAGCTGAAGGGAGGAAATGGTGGTAGAAATTTACCATACCCAGGAATTCCTGAAGGCCTTTGATTGTGTTGGGTCGGGGGGAAATGGTGGACTGTGTCTACCTTAGCGGGCAGAGGGGTTGCCCCGTCTTAGTAATACTGTGGCCCAGGAAGTCAATGGTGTCAAGCCCGAACTGGCATTTGGCTGGGTTGATTGTCAGGCCATATTCACTCAGTCAGGCGTAGAGTTGACGGAGGTGGGACAGATGCTCCTGACGACTGCTGCTGGCTATGAGGATGTCGTTCAAATAGATGAAAGCGAAGTCCAGGTCACGTCCCACCGCATCCATTAACTGCTGGAACGTCAGTGCGACATTCTTTAGGCCGAACGGCATGCGGAGGAACTCGAAAAGGCCAAACGGGGTGATGAGTGCCGTTTTGGGGACGTCGTCCGGATACATCAGGATTTGATGGTATCCCCGGACAAGGTCTACCTTGGAGAAGATCCGTGCACCGTGCAGGTTTGCTGCAAAATCCTGAATGTGCGGCACAGGGTGGCGTTCCGGTGTCGTAGCCACATTCAGCCTGCGGTAGTCGCCGTATGGTCTCCAGCCCCCTGTCGCTTTGGGCACCATGTGCAGGGGGGAGGCCCATGGGCTGTGGGACCTCCGTACGATCCCTAATTCCTCCATCCTCTTGAATTCCTCCTTTGCCAGGCGGAGCTTTTCCGGGGGGAGCCTTCGTGTGTGGGCATGGAGGGGTGGTCCCTGGGTCGGGATGTGGTGCTGTACCCCGTGTCTGGGCATGGCTGCCGTGAACTGCGGTGTCAGAATCGATGGGAAGCCCACCAGGAGTCTGGTGAATTCGTTGTCCGACAGCGTGATGGAGTCCAGGTGTGGGGCCGGCAACTTGGCTTCACCCAGGGAGAACGTCTGGAAAGTCTCGGCATGTACCAGTCTTTTTCCTTGCAAGTCAACCAGCAGGCTGTGAGCTCGCAAGAAGTCCACCCCCAGGAGTGGTTGGGCCACCGCGGCCAGTGTGAAGTCCCATGTGAACCAGCTGGCGCCGAACTGCAGCTGCATTGTGCAGGTGCCGTAGGTCCGTATCGTGCTGCCGTTTGTAGCCCTCAGGGTGCGTCCTGGCTTCCTGTTGCGGGTGTCATACCCCGTCGGGGGCAAGACACTGATCTCCGCTCTGGTGTCGACCAAGAAGCTGCGTCCCGATTGTTTGTCCCAGAGACGTACAAGAGGCTGTCCTGGTGGCCAGCCGTCATAGTCATTAGTGGCAGCTGGTCCTGGCAGGGCGGGTGACAACGATGGGCTTTTGTGCCCCACCGCTGGTGGTAGAAACACCACTGTTCACTGGCCTCCTCACTCCTGCCTCTGTGTTGTGTGCGCTCCCCTGCTGGGCCTGGTCTGCTCTGCTGTTGGGCGCGTGGCCTGGTAATCTGACCGATGGACGCCACGCTCTCTCTCTTGGCTTTCCACATCATGTCTGCCCAGGCCGCCACCTTCTGGGGGTCGCTGAAATCTGCGTTGGCCAGCAGCAGATGTATGTCCTCGGGCAGTTGCTCCAGGAACACTTGCTCAAAAATGAGGCAGGGCTTGTGTCCGTCAGCCAGGGACAGCATCTCGTTCATCAATGCTGATGGCAGTCTGTCTCACAAACCGTCCAGGTGAAGCAGGCGGGCACCTCACTCACGTCGTGAGAGGCCAAAGGTCCCAATGAGCAGTGCTTTGAATGCTTCATATTTGCCTTCTTGCGGGGGCGACTGTATGAAATCCGCAACATGGGCGGCCGATTCCTGGTCAAGGGTGCTCACCACATGGTAGTAACGCGTGGAATCAGAGGATATCTGCCGAATCTGGAACTGGGCTTCTGCTTGGCTAAACGTGGTCGCAGCATCCAGAAAGTTGGCAGTTTTACCAAAACTGCGTGAACAGATGAAGAGTCGGTCATCTTTGGTCCGAATCCCGTTTGGACCGTCGGGGTCACCAATGTAGCGATATGCTACACACAGCGCTGAAATAATGACACGCAGTCAGTAAGTCGTTTCGAGACTAGTTTGTTCAAACTTCCTGGCGCTTGTATTTAAATTCCTAGCGCCCGCCCTCTCCGGGCGGAAAAGACGTTGGAGGTGCATTACCAAAGTCTCTCCCCGCACGCTGGCTCTTTGAGAGCCGGTTCGCCTGCGCAGAAAGTGGGTCGCCACAAGGGCTTGCTTTATATAACAAAACCTTACTGAGTGAGGAATTGAATGTAACCATTTACAGAAAAATGCCTGTAGCAAAAAAAATTGCAATGATAATTGTATGCCATCTTGAAAAGTAGTTTTTAAAAAATTTTTTAAACCAGTAGTATTTAACAAAGAAATTAAAATATGTGAATTCGAAAGCTTTTTCATTACTTTCACTGTTTCTGCAGAAGATTGCTTGTTTCTAATCGTAAGTATTTGTTACGAGACGTACCCAACCACACCAGCTTCCGGGGTTTAGACGTTCTAACTCTGGAATATGGAAAGCTGGCACAGTCCTTTTAAGGGTTCAGGATGGTCCCGCTAATTGGCAATCATATTTTGGCGCTAAGAATTGAGTACTTGAAGAGCACCTGAACCAGAGTTATCTCGTGTTTGGTTTTGTACTCAGTTCTTGATTCACTTTTATTCCATGTCTCGATCCTAGCCTTGGATACTCCAGCTTTTGGGTCTGAACCATCCTCACCAAGGACTTGTTGCAGTATTGTGAGGTTTCTGGTACAATAGTGATTTAATATCCATTTAATAAGCATTTATAAAGACTAAAACTATCTACTGTGTGAATACATTCAACAATTGTTTCTTCATTTCAACATTCTAAGCCAAATCTCTTCTGTCTTTTACAGCCAGTAATAACAAATGACAAACACTGCTTTGAATGTTATGGGTATGACATTATCATCGATAGCAAATTAAAACCATGGCTCATTGAGGTAATTTTTACTGAATAACTGAAGATTGAGATTTATGTAACAGCTGTTGTCAATTGCTAAGACAATTCTAGAGAAAATATGCTAATATGGTACAATACACTATGGAATTAAACAAAATGGCCCTGTTCCATTATTAGAATTACAGTAAATCACATGTAGTTAGACTCCTTTCTCAATCTTATTGGGACATCTTTTATTAGGCAGCACTTTTTAAAGCTTTCTTTGGAGTAAAGCACTGATGGAAAACAACTTAATGGATAGCTTGTGACACTAATCATTTGATTCACCTTTGGGTTTTTTTTTACAAATGTTTCTGAAGCAAACAGTTTGCAGTTTTAAGAATGGCCTGAGTGTCTCTTCCTTTCCACTTACAGTATAAGCCCTATTTGGGATAGATGGAGACAACTACAAACAAAAAGTCAACGAATTCAGATCCTAGGATATTTTCAGTATCCCTGCTGTACTTCTACACAAGCTGTGCCTCATGTAAATCTTGAACTATGGAAATTCAAGATGTATTAAATATATAAATGGAGGATTTCAGAACTGCCTTTTATCAGTGACTTGTTGAAATGAGTCACTGTCTGTCTATTCAGATGAATATAAAAGATCCTTTGGTCAGGGTGATCTCAGTGTAACCTTTTGAAGATTGAAAGGCCTAGACAGAGTAGATGCGGAAAGGATGTTTCCTGTGGTGGGGAGTCTAGGACAAGATGGCACAGCCTTAGGATAGAGGAGTGTCCATTTAAAACAGAAATGCTGAGAAATTGCCTTAGCCAGAGGGTGGTTACCACAGGCAGCTGTGGAGGTCAGGTTGTTGGGTGTGATTAAGGCAGAGCTTAATAGGTTCGTGGTTGGACACAGCATCAAAGGTTACAGGGAGAAGGACAGGAAGTCGAGCTGAGGAGGGGAAAAAAGGATCAGCCATGACTGAATGGTGGAACAGACCCAATGGGCCAAATGGCCTAATTCTGCTCCTGTGCCTTGTGGTCATATTAGAGAAAAGGGCATCATTACATCTAAAGAACGGAGTACAAAATGCAGGGACATCTCATTGTTCATGTGACTGAGTTCATACATAAATGACTAACTTCAAAAGCAGGGAAAATATGTCATTTTATGAGCATGAAGGAAAGGTTTCCACTGTAAATAACTGAGATGCTGAAATGATGTAATTATTAGTATTTTCCTGCAGGGTAAGTCCTATTTATTTCAATTATTTCCATTTTTATAAAATCATTTGTCCTTCTAACAGGTAAATGCTTCTCCATCATTGGCATCCAGCACTGCTAATGATCGAATCATGAAATATAATCTCATCAATGACACGTTGAATGTTGTAGTACCCAATGGAGATATCTCAGCTTGGAAGTTCAGCAAAGCTCCTACAAAAGCTGCCCTTGGAAATTACGTTATCCTGTAAGTTATAAACTAGAATCTGGGTTTTCTTATAAAATGTTAATGAAGTAAATATATCAATGAATTTCTAGAGAAATTACTGGGTAATCTCAATTGTATCACTTGAAATGTAGCAAGAAAATAAATCTAAGCCTATTGCTCCGTCTTCTTTCCATGTCAAGAGTATCACTAGCTTGATAGAATGCTGTCTTTTTTATGCTGCAAATAGATGAAGCAACATTTAATTTTTAAAAATATTCTTTTGGACCGTTGGATTTGGCCCATTGAATTCATGTGGTTTGCAGAGCAATTCCATCAATCCTATTTCCCAAATTTCTTTTCCATAAGCTATTCTCACTCACATGCTCATCAACTCCACCTGATATCACCCACCTTTGCGAGGTGAAAGCCAGGAGAGATGTTTCAACCCAGTGCATTGAATGTAGTGAAGAGACCCCGGCACTTCACAAGAACATTGTCCAGCATTACCCAAGAAAAACTGATATCCGTCAATATAGTAAAAGTGAACAAAGTTTGGAGGAGGTGTTTTAAAAAAACATTTTTAGACTCTCATAAACAGAAACAGGTACCTAGAGGTGCATGAAAACAATACTCCCCAATATTTCATTAAAATTTCAATTCAGTGGCTTTTGATGATTCAAAGAGAGAGATTCATGTCTTTTTATCTTTTCAAAAATGTCATCTTATCAAGTTTACCTTCTGATATAATTCAGAGTTGCAGTCAATGATGGAATCTATTGCAAATAATCACATCCCATCAAAGCAGATTAGAAAAGGATAAAATCACTGCTCAATCGTCACCTAAATAAATAGCTGTTTAAAAATCTAAAGATTCCTTGTTTTTATGTTTCATCGTCAGCTGTGATGAAGACTTAACATTGAACGATGGAGCTGATCGTGAAATGAAAAATCGCCTGGGTCAGTCCGGTTCAAAAGGTGGAAGAGCAAAAGAGTTTGGACGACCTAGCACCACAACTTGGAAATAATGTCCAAATAAAGAAGAAATTAATTGATAGCAGCAACTGAACTGAAATAGTACTGTCCACATCCTTCACAAGCCAATTGTTCTAGCAACTCAGTTAATGATGAAGAAAGAATTTGTTGTTGGCAATTTGCTTTTCATTACTGGTTGGAAGAAGACAGGATAAGTATTACAAAAACACAATTTTTATTAAGATAAACACCATTTGAATTATTTTTTCTCTACATTCCTCTGATGAGAGCTTCACATCTGGTCCAGGCCCAAGCAATTTTTTTCTCCTGAACCACATTTGAATCATTTGCTACATTCCCAGAATTAGCAAGAGTAACGCTATAACTGTCAAGGAGGAGTAGAAACTGAACTGGGGGCAGTTAGTATGAAATAACTCCTGCTAAAGCATTAGGCTTCCTATATTTGACTTGTGCAGATATAATTGTATCCTGATGATAATAAATGGGTGATAAGCCCATGCAACTACTTCCTTCTTTATGATAAGATACGTTGTTTAAGGAGGGAAAATTTTGTGTTTGGAGGGTGTTGCTAATGCAACCATTCCTTTACTATTCCTGCCGCGTTCATGAGATGGGGGAAAAGGAACAGTTTAAAATCAAAGACTTTGTATTTGCAAATGATATTTTTTCAAAAAGTATCAACCGTTTTCTCTCATATCCTGTTCACATAGTCAGGCATTCATACCGCATGGCATAACGGAAAAGACATTACTATTGTAAAGCTGAACTGCTGTAATAAAGTAGAGCCTGTGTGGAAACTAACAGAGTCATATGGCCAGCACTCAAAAAATAGAAATGATAATCACATCATTATTAATGTTACCACGTCCTTTAAGATGTGCGTTCATGGTCCCATGACCATGATTGTTCTTGGCAAATTTTTCGACAGAAGTGGTTTGCCATTGTCTTCTTTTGGGCAGTGTCTTTATAAGATGGGTGACTCCAGACATTATCAAAACTCTTCAGAGACTGTCTGGTGTCAGTGGTCGCATAACCAGGACATGTAATATGCACCAGCTGCTTCCATGGCTTCACATGACCCTGATTGGGGGGATTAGCTACACCTAGCCCAAGGGTAACCAACAAGCTAACAGAGGGAAAGAGCACCTTACACCTCCTTTGTGAGGGATGTATCTCGATCCCATAATGTCCTTAAGAACAGAATATCTGTACATACTGTACATATAGTTCTGTGACATTGTTTTCCAGAATGAATTCGTTCATATATTTCCCACTTAATTCCAGATTTATACTAAGAAATGATTTCAAATTACCTGACCTCAACATTGTTAGTAATAAGTTTTTTATTGTGATTAGTGAGAACGGCATAAAATCCAATTATGGTAATAAATCTGTGTTGAATTATGAGTAGCAAAAATATTTTTATGCAAAATCATTGCTTGGCTTACCACAGAAGTCTTGGCTTTAATCAACCTCATTGTTGAATCATTGGATTTATATATGTCACTGTTGCTGATCACAAACATCATTTGAAGTTGTTCCATTATGCTAACATTTTATTTTAAATGTCAATACAATGGAATTGCTGGGAACAATGGTAACAAATTAAAATAACATAAACTATTTTTAAATAGCTAGGGAGGAAACATGGCTTGACTTCATCCTTGAGGAAATCTGCAGATGCTGGAAATTCAAACAACAACACACACAAAATGCTGGTGGAACACAGCAGGCCAGGCAGCATCTATAAGGAGAAGCACTGACAACGTTTCGGGCCGAGACCCTTCATCAGGACTAACTCAAAGGAAAGATAGTAAGAGATTTGAAAGTAGTGAGGGAGGGGGAAATGCAAAATGATAGGAGAAGACTGGAGGGGGTGGGATGAAGCTAAGAGCTGGAAGGATGATTGGTGAAAGTGATACAGAGCTGGAGAAGGGAAAGGATTATGGGACAGGAGGCCTTGGGAGAAAGAAGGTGGGGGGAAGCACCAGAGGGAGATGGAGAACAGGCAAACAACTAAATATGTCAGGGATGGGGTAAGAAGGGGAGGAGGGGCATTAATGGAAGTTAGAGAAGTCAATGTTCATGCCATCAGATTGGAGGCTACCCAGCCGGTATATAAGGTGTTGTTCCTCCAACCTGAGTTTGGATTCATTTTGACAGTAGAGGAGGCCATGGATAGACATATTGGGATGGGAATGGGACATGGAATTATAATGTGTGGCCACTGGGAGATCCTGCTTTCTCTGGCGGACCGAGCGTAGGTGTTCAGCGAAATGGTCTCCCAGTCTGCGTCGGGTCTCACCAATATATAGAAGGCCGCACTGGGAGCACCGGACGCAGTATACCACACCAGCCGACTCACAGGTGAAGTGTCGCCTCACCTGGAAGGACTGTCTGGGGCCCTGAATGGTGGTGAGGGAGGAAGTGTAAGGGCAGGTGTAGCACTTGTTCCGTTTACAAGGATAAGTGCCAGGAGGGAGGTCGGTGGGGAGGGATGGGGGGGATGAATGGACAAGGGAGTCGCATACGGAGCGATCCCTGCAGAAAGCAGAAAGAGGGGGGGAGTGAAAGATGTGCTTGGTAGTGGGATCCCTTTGGAGGTGGGGGAAGTTACAGAGAATTATACGTTGGGACCTAGAGGCTGGTGGGGTGGTAAGTGAGGACAAGGGGAACCCTATCCCAAGTGGGGTGGCGGGCAGATGGGGTGAGGGCAGATGAGTGGGAAATGGGAGAGATGCGTTTGAGAGTAGAGTTGATGGTGGAAGAAGGGAAGCCCCTTTGTTTAAAAAAGGAAGACATCTCCTTCGTCCTGGAATGAAAAGCCTCATCCTGAGAGCAGATGCGGCAGAGACAGAGGAATTGTGAGAAGGGGATAGCATTTTTGCAAGAGACAGGGTGGGAAGAGGAATAGTCCAGGTAGCTGTGAGAGTTTGTAGGCTTATAGTAGATATCAGTAGATAAGCCGTCTCCAGAGATGGAGACAGAAAGATCAAGAAACGGGAGGGAGGTGTCGGAAATGGACCAGGTAAATTTGAGGGCAGGGTGAAAGTTGGAGGCAAAGTAAATGAAGTCAACGAGCTCAGCATTCATGCAGGAGGCAGCGCCAATGCAGTTGTCGATGTAGCGAAGGAAAAGACGGGGACGGATACCCGTATAGACTTGGAACATGGACTGTTCCACAAAGCCAACAAAAAGGCAGGCATACCTGGGACCCATACGGGTGCCCATGGCTACACCCTTGGTTTGGAGGAAGTGGGAAGAGCCAAAGGAGAAATTATTGAGAGTAAGAACTAACTCTGCTAGACGGAGGAGAGTGGTGGTAGAGGGCAATTGGTTAGGTCTGGAATCCAAAAAGAAGTGAAGAGCTTCGAGACCATCTCAGTGGGGGAATGGAGGTAGATAGGGACTGGATATCCATGGTGAAAATAAGGCAGTGGGGGCCAGGGAACTTAAAATCATTGAAAAAATTCAAAGCATGAGAAGTGTCACGAACATAGGTGGGAAGAGATTGAACAAGGGGGGATAAGACAGTGTCAAAGTATGCAGAAATGAGTTCAGTGGGACAGGAACAAGCTGAGACAATAGGTCTGCCTGGACAGGCAGGTTTGTGGATCTTGGGTAGGAGGTAGAAACGGGAAGTGCGGGGTGTGGGAACTATGAGGTTGGTGGCAGTGGATGGGAGAACCCCAGAGCTGATAAGGTTGGTGATGGTATTGGAGACAATGGCCTGGTGCTCTTTAGTGGGATCAGGATCAAGGGGTAAATAAGAGGAGGTATCAGAGAGTTGTCGCTGTGCCTCGGCCAGGTAGAGGTCAGTACGCCAGACAACAACAGCTCTCCCCTTATCAGCAGGTTTTATAGTGAGGTTGGGATTGGTGCGGAGTGAGCAGAGAGCAGAGCGTTCGGAAGGAGTGAGGTTGGAATTGGAACAGGGTGTAGCGAAGTTGAGACGGTTGATATCCCGTTGGCAATTAGCAATAAAGAGATCCAGAGCAGGCAGAAGACCAGAGCGGGGTGTCCATGAAGAGGAGGACGGTTGAAGACGGGAGAAGGGATCATTGGTGGGGATAGGAGAGTCCTTGTCAAAGAAGTAAGCTCTGAGACAGAGCCGGCGGAAGAAGAGTTCAGCGTCATGGCGTACGTGGAACTCACTGAGGTGTGGGCGAAGGGGGACAAAGCTGAGGCCCTTACTGAGGATAGAGCGCTCTGCCTCAGAGAGTTGAAGGTCGGAGGGAATGGTAAAGACCTGGCAAGGATGAGAGATGGGATCAGAGGGGGGAGGGAGACTGGTAGTGTCAGTGGAGAGGGAAGGGTTGGGGTGAAAGGAAGATGGAGCCTCTGAGGGCCCAGGAGCTGACGAGGGGATCTGAGGGAGAGGGGATTGCAGAGTGGTGGTGGGGGAAGGGGAGACCGGAGTCACAATCGCAGCATGTGAAGACCCGGCCTGGAGTTCAAGGCTGGAGTTGCAGTCGGTGGTTGCGCAATCGCTTTGAAGCTGTCCATGGTCGTTGGAACACGCGGTGATGGGACTGGAGTCCGGGTTTTCCTTCACTACGTCGATGACTGCATTGGCGCTACCTCCTGCATGAATGCTGAGCTCGTTGACTTCATTTACTTTGCCTCCAACTTTCACCCTGCCCTCAAATTTACCTGGTCCATTTCCGACACCTCCCTCCCCTTTCTTGATCTTTCTGTCTCCATCTCTGGAGACAGCTTATCTACTGATATCTACTATAAGCCTACAGACTCTCATAGCTACCTGGACTATTCCTCTTCCCACCCTGTCTCTTGCAAAAATGCTATCCCCTTCTCACAATTCCTCTGTCTCTGCCGCATCTGCTCTCAGGATGAGGCTTTTCATTCCAGGATGAAGGAGATGTCTTCCTTTTTTAAACAAAGGGGCTTCCCTTCTTCCACCATCAACTCTGCTCTCAAACGCATCTCTCCCATTTCCCCCACATCTGCCCTCACCCCATCCGCCCACCACCCCACTCGGGATAGGGTTCCCCCTGTCCTCACTTACCACCCCACCAGCCTCCAGGTCCAACTGTGGTGAACTACATATACTTGTCTGGACACGCCCCCTGCTGACTGCTGATGGGCGGGAGGACTACCGACACCACTTGCAGCCTCTCCACCCTCAAGATCCCTCCCCCATCACTGTTCGCCAACCTGACCCCCGACTGTAAACCTGTGGCAACTAAAAGCAGGAGGTACAGTGCGGGGGACAGGGCCTTCATTCAGTCAGAGGTGCAGCGGCTGCTCGGGGAGGGGATCATTGAGCCAAGCACAAGCCCTTGGCGGTCCCAGGTGGTTGTTGTTCGGACTGGGCAGTAAAATAGGATGGTCATGGACTATAGCCAGACCATCGATAGGTTCACGCAGCTTGACGCGTACCCCCTACCCCGCATCACAGATATGGTCAACCAGATAGCTCAGTACAAGGTGTACTCGACAATAGATCTGAAATCCGCATACCACCAGCTCCCCATCCGCCCAGAGGACCGCCCGTACACCGCCTTCAAGGCTGGCGGCAGGCTCTATCACTTCCTGCGCGTCCCATTTGGTGTCATGAATGGTGTCTCTGTCTTCCAGAGGGAAATGGACCGGATGGTGGACCAGTGCCAACTGAAGGCCACGTTTCCCTATCTGGATAACATCACCATCTGTGGTCGCGACTGGCCGGATCACAACGCCAACCTCCAACAATTTTTCCAAGTGGCCGAAGCCCTGAACCTTACTTATAACAGGGACAAGTGTGTGTTCGGAACCACCCGACTCGCTATCCTTGGGTATGTCCTGGAAAACGGGGTCATTGGCCCTGATCCCAACCGTATGCGCCCCCTGTTAGAACTCCCTCTTCCCACCACCCTCAGAGCCCTCAGACGGTGCCTGGGCTTCTTTTCCTATTACGCCCAATGGGTCCCCCATTACGTAGACAAGGCCTGCCCCCTGGTCAAGTCTACCACTTTTCCCCTCTCTGCTGAGGCCTGTGCGGCCTTCAGCTGCATTAAAGGGGACATTGCCAAAGCAACGATGCATGCGGTGGACGAGACCATTCCCTTCCAAATAGAGAGTGACGCCTCCGATTTCGCGCTTGCTGCTACCCTCAATCAGGCAGGCAGGCCAGTAGCATTCTTTTCTCGTACCCTTCAAGGCTCTGAAATTCAGCACACCACGGTGGAGAAAGAAGCCCAGGCCATAGTGGAAGCTATTAGGCACTGGAGGCACAATCTCGCCGGCAAAAGGTTCACCTTGCTGACCGACCAGTGCTCGGTTGCGTTCATGTTCAGCAACCAACAGCGGGGCAAAATCAAAAATGATAAAAAGAATAGAACTCTCCACCTACAACTTTGACATCCTGTACCGGCCTGAGCCCCCTGATGCCCTATCCCGGGGAGCGTGTGCCAGCACACAGCTCGAACAGATATACACCCTTCATGCACATCTTTGCCATCCGGGGGTCACCCGATTTTACCATTTCATGAAAGCCCGGAATCTGCCATACTCCCTGGAGGACATCAGGACGATGACCAGGGACTGCCAAGTCTACGCTGAGTGCAAACTGCACTTCTACCATCCTGAAACGGTGCAACTTATCAAGGCCACCCGCCCTTTTGAGCAACTGAGTGTTGACTTTAAGGGTCCCCTTCCCTCCACCGACCGCAATGTCTATTTTCTCAATATTATCGACGAGTACTCGCGGTTCCCCTTTGCCATCCCCTGCCCCGACACCACTACCACGTCCATCATAAAAGCCCTGCACCAGCTCTTCACTCTGTTCGGATATCCCTGCTATATCCACAGTGATAGAGGGTCCTCCTTTATGAGTGACGAGCTGCGCCAGTACCTGCTGGCTAGGGGCATTGCTACTAGTCGGACCACGAATTATAATCCCCGGGGAAATGGACAGGTGGAGAGGGAGAATGCCACAGTGTGGAAGGCCACTCTTTTAGCCCTTAAGTCAAAAGGGTTGCCGGTCTCTCGGTGGCAGGAGGTCCTCCCCGAGGCACTCCACTCTATCCGCTCCCTGTTATGTACGTCCACCAATGCCACCCCTCACGAACACCTATTCTCTTTTCCCAGGAAGTCTGTCACTGGGACCACCCTACCAGTTTGGCTGACGTCCCCAGGGCCAGTGCTGCTCCGGAAACATGCGAGGAGTAATAAATACTCCCCGCTGGTCGAGAGGGTTCACCTACTTCATGCGAACCCCCAGTATGCCTACATGGTCTTACCTGATGGGCGGGAGGACACGGTCTCCGTCCGCGACCTGGCGCCCGCAGGAGCAGCAGACCACTACCCCGAACACTCCCCGGTAACTATGAACCCTGTACCCGAGGTGACACCGCACACACCAAGCCCTACACAGACTCCTCACGACACTCATATACTGGGCATCTCATACACGTGTATACCAGGCGCCTTGCACACGTGTGAGGGATCACTGATGCCAAGTGGGCTGACATCTCCAGTTAAGCGGGGACCAGCACAACCTCCGTCTCCGGTGCAAGCACCACTGGCACCTGTGCAATCACCACCACCGGCATCTGTGCAATTACGGCCGGTACCTGTGCTGACACCTCCAGTTAGGCCGGAACCAGCACAACCACCGTCTCCGGTGCAATCACCACCGGCACCTGTGCAATCACAGCCGGTGCTACGTAGATCGCAGCGACAGATTCGACCACCTGATAGACTTAACCTGTAGATATACTTGTAAGAAACTTCACCACATGGGGACTCTTTTTAAAACAAAGGTGGGGGGTGAATGTGGTGAACTACATATACCTGTCTGGACACACACCCCCCCCCCCCCCCGCTGACTGCTCCTGTGGCTCCTCCCACAGACCCCTGTATAAAGGCGATTGAGGCCTGAGCCCGGCCTCTCAGTCTCCAGGATGTAGTATGGTGGTCACTCACTGCTTGTTCCTTCTTTCGGTCAATAAAAGCTGATATCTCGCCTTTACATCTCAGAGTGAGTTATTGATGGAGCATCACCAACGTATAATTCTCCGTAACTTCTGCCACCTCCAAAGGGATCCCACTACCAAGCACATCTTTCCCTCCCCCCCCCCCTTCTGCTTTCCACAGGGATCGCTCCCTACGCGACTCCTTTGTCCACTCGTCCCCCCCCTCATCCCTTCCCACCAATCTCCCTCCTGGCACTTATCCTTATAAGCGGAACAACTGCTGCACCTGCCCTTACATTTCCTTCCTCACCACCATTCAGGGCCCCAGACAGTCCTTCCAGGTGAGGCGACACTTCACCTGTGAGTCGGCTGGTGTGGTATACTGCGTCCAGTGCTCCCGGTGTGGCCTTTTATATATTGGTGAGACCTGACGCAGACTGGGAGACCGTTTTGCTTAACCCCTACGCTTGGTCCGCCAGAGAAAGCAGGATCTCCCAGTGGCCATACATTTTAATTCCACGTCCCATTCCCATTCTGATATGTCTATCCATGGCCTCCTCTACTGTCAAAATGAATCCAAACTCAGGTTGGAGGAACACCTTATATACCAGCTGGGTAGCCTCCAACCTGATGGCATGAACATTGACTTCTCTAACTTCTGTTAATGCCCCTCCTCCCCTTCTTACCCCATCCCTGACATATTTAGTTATTTGCCTGTTCTCCATCTCCCTCTGGTGCTCCCCTCCCCCTTTCTTCCTCCCTAGGCCTCCCGTCCCATGATCCTTTCCCTTCTCCAGCTCTGTATCCCTTTTGCCAATCACCTTTCCAGCTCTTAGCTTCATCCCACCCCCTCCGGTCTTCTCCTATCATTTCGCATTTCCCCCTCCCCCCACTACTTTCAAATCTCTTACTATCTTTCCTTTCAGCTAGTCCTGACGAAGGGTCTCGGCCCAAAACGTTGACAGTGCTTCTCCTTATAGATGCTGCCTGGCTTGCTGTGTTCCACCAGCATTTTGTGTGTATTGTTGTTTGACTTCATCCTTCAGGTTTGTTTCTTTCTGTTGAAAAAACAGCAATCTAATCAATTCCTAAGTAAACTGTCAATTTCAAAGCAGAACAAACCACTCAATTTACTTACTTTAATAAATATAATCATCTCATTACCTAGTCTGCTCATATCTTTTATATTCGTCAACAATCTTTACTACCTCTGAGGACATCTTAAAGACATGGTGCCTCAGGAAGACACCATCCATCATTAAGGACCCTCACCCTTCATGATAGGCCCTCTTCTTGTTACTACCATCAGATAGGAGGTACACACACCTGAAGACTCATATTCAATAATTTAGAAATAGCTTCTTTCCCACCATCAAGATTTTTGAATGATCTATGGACGTTACCTCGTGACTCCTTTTCCTTTTGTACTATTTATTTATTCTTGTACTTTATAGATTTTTCAGTCCTTGCACTGCACTTCTGCCACAAAACAATTAATTTCATGTCATGTGTCTGTAATAATAAATCTGCTTCTGAAAATTAAGAGAAAAATACAATAATACAGATTACAGTACTGTGCAAAAGTCTTAGGCACATGTAAAAAGTTCTGTAAAGTGAAGATACTTTCAAAAGTAATTAAATGAAAAGTTCCTAAATATCAAAAATTTACTATAAAGAGCAGTAAAAAGTAGAAAAAAAAACTAAATCAAACCAATATTTGGTGCCTTTAAAACTGCATAAATTTTCTTAGGTATACTGTCTTGGAATGTTATAAGAAAATCAGCTGGTAGATTGTTCCAAGCATTTTGGAAAATTTTCCACAGATCTTCTGCAGACTTGGCAGTCTTGCCTGCTTCTGTCTCTTCAGGTAATCCCTGACAGCCTCGATAATGTTGACATCAGGGCTCTAGGGAGGCCATATCATCTGACACCCTGTAATGTCTAGGGTGCCTAAGACTTTTGCACAACAGGATACAAAATATACAGCCTGTTGAGAAAGGTTGGATAGGGAAAATGATTGGTTTTCACGTTCTTTATCACCTCCTTTTGTCTTTCAGTCTCTGCTGCCTTATATCCTATTGAAAACCTTTCCCCTGTTCCTTCCCTTCAGTTCTCTATTTTCCCTGCATTTTAAACCTTGTTTTATCCCTGACTTTTCCTAGTTCCATTGAAAGGTAATTTACTTGAAATATTATCAATGATTATCTCTCTGATTTTACTTGATACTGTTTTCCTTTTTTAATAATTGAGATTTTGTTAGATATGCCTTGTGAAAGAGAAAACTTTTAAAAACGTTATCTTGAGCTGATTACATTGGAGCAAACCAAATACAACATTAAGAATTAAGCAGATGAAGCCTCTGCAAAAAGAACAAATTTTCTTGGTGTTGTATTTTATCTTAAGTGAGCTTCTAACTACTTATCTCTACCTTCTCTTTGATATCCACTTTACTCTACCCTGCTTTAGTTCACTTGTTGCTAAAACTCTATGTCTTTATTAAGTCAAGGCTTAAACATCACAGTGAAATTCTGGCCTCCTGAGCTACATTCTCTTTGATGTTAAGTTTATGCAAAACGCTGTTGTATGTATTTTAACTTGGACTCAGTCCATTCCTCCTATCACTCACGCCTCTGCTGATTTATGCTAACTTTCACTGAAGAAACATTTCACTTTTAAAATTCATATCCTTATCTTGAACTCCTTCCAAAACCATTTCTCTCCTTGTAATCTCCTCTAAGCATTATAAATTATCTGAGATCTATCAAATCTGGTTTCATAATCATCTAGAAATATGAGCCAATAGTTGTTTATCTTCCAAGGTAAAGGTCTGAAATTTTGACCCCCTTCTTTTCTTCAAAACATACTAAAGTTTTGGCATAAGTAAGTTAGTATTTGCATAGTTTAGTATTGAATTTTGTTTGGCATGTTAATGAGAAAGAACTTAAGATGTTTTTACTCTGTAACAGGGATTCCCAATGTTTTTTAATGCCCCGGACCCCTACCGTTAACCGAGGTGTCCATGAACTCCAGGTTGGGAACCCCTGCTCTATAGGCTCTGTGTCAATGGAAGGTGTTACAATTCAGCTACAGATTTCCACCACAACAGGAGCAAGGCCAATATTTATACAATGGGTTTTGCTAGTGCTTTTGGAAAAGGTTTATACTAGCTTGACAGGAAGGTCAGAACCTGACGGAAGAGTCAGGCAAGAAGGAAGCAAAGCATGAAGTTTAAATTAGAAATGTAGCAGGCAAAATGAATAGACTGTGGAAGAAAGGGCAAATAGCATCAGATTTGTTAAAACATTAAAAGGCCATGTAGATGGATGCTGTATCTGCAACAAGGAGGATGAATATGACCGAACTGCCATTTCAGAAATGTGGTTGTAGGGTGACCAAAGCTGGAAATTGAATATTCAGACTGTTCAACTTCTGGGAGGTACCAAAGTCAAAAAGGAGGTGAAGTAGTTCTGTCAATAGAGGATCGCATCAGCGCTCCAGTTAGAAAAAATCTTAGCTTTGAAAATCATGGCAAGTAATTCGAAAGAGACTGGTTTGAAATAAGAAGCAGCAAGAGAACAGTAGAGTTAAATATTTTTGGTCCAAGGTCCTTTGTCAGAACTGTGAAAGTGAGAAAATAAATTAATTTTCATTTCAAGGAAGGTGGTTAAAACAAAGATAGTATATCTGATAGAGTGTGGCAGAATAAGTTGAGGTGAGAGTAGCAATCAAATTAAGTTTCTGTATCTTCAAACATGTGTAAAGGGGATTTCTTCTTTTTCTTTGTTACTGTGTATGTAATCAAAATGGCTTCTTTGTTTTGTTAAAAGTAGGAATGCTTCTTTGTTGCGAGAGGGTGCTGGAAGCTTGTTTGGGTTAAAATTTACTGATAACGAGAATTGTATTCCTTTGTAAACCAATTGGGATTAATGTTTTTCTTTCTTCTGAGTCTGTAAGCTATTGTTGGCGGGCTTTTGGGGAGATCGGCGTGAGGGGTTGAGAGAGAGGACACGATGCTGTAAGCTGGGTGAGGAATGGACCCCAAGTGGGGGTCCAAGGCCAGGAGGTACTCCGAGGAGAGGAGATGAAGCTAGATGTGCTTGGTTGACCACTTCGGATGGTCCTAAGCTGCGAGTCGAGGAGTTCGGAGGGGATTGAATGGTGGCCAGAAGACTTCAGTAATTGAGCTCCAATGGTTGTGCACGAAGTGGTTTGGACTTTGACAAGTTTGACTCCTTTTCTTTATTTTTTTTCCTTCATATATACTGTATAATTATTAATCACTTAGTTATAGTAACCTTTATAAATTGGACTCATTTAATCGCATATGGTGTACTGTCTGTTTTTGGGCGAGGCGGGGACATCACACAGCATCCACACCAGCTGATTACCCAGTTTGGCGGGGCCGAAAGCTACTCCCCCTAGATGAGAATGAGCTGAGCAAGCCTGAGGCGATCCTGGGGCTTACATTGTGGGAGCTCGTCCGGGATGTCCCCGCCTTGCCCAAAAACAGACAGTACACCATATGCGATTAAATGAGTACAATTTATAAAGGTTACTATAACTAAGTGATTAATAATGATACAGTATGTATGAAGGAAAAAAAAATAAAGAAGAGGCACCAAACTTGTCAAAGTCCAAGCCACTTTGTGCACAACCGTTGGAGCTCAATTACTGAAGTCTTCTGACCACCATTCGATCCCCTCCGAACTCCTCGACTCGCAGGACCATCCGAAGTGGTCAACCAAGCACATCTAGCTTCATCTCCCCTCCTCGGGGTAGCTCCTGGCCTTGGACCCCCGCTTGGGGTCCGTTCCTCGCCCAGTTTACAGCATCGCGTCCTCTCTCTCTCAACCACTCACGCCGATCTCCCCAAAAGCCCGCCAACAATATCTTACAGACTCAGAAGAAAGAACAACATTAATCCCAATTGGTTTACAAAGGAACAATTCTCGTTATCAGTAAATTTTAACCCAAACAAGCTTCCAGCACTCTCTCGCAACAAAGAAGCATTCCTACTTTTAACAAAACAAAGAAACCATTTTGATTACATACACAGTAACAAAGAAAAAGAAGAAATCCCCTTTACACATGTTTATATCCTAAACTTGGCCAACACAGTTTCCCTGAAGTATTAACTCTTACTCTCTTTTCACAGAACATTCTTGACATCAGAATCAGGTCTATTATCATTGACGTATGCTGTTAAATTTGTTGTTTTGTGGTAGCAGTGCGGTGCAAGACATAAAAACTACTGTAAGTTACCATAAACAAATAATTAAATAGTGCTGAACGGGAGTGGTGAGATAGAATTCATGGATTGTTCAGAAATCTGACGGTGGAGGGCAAGAAGCTGTTCCTGAAATAGTAAGTGTGGGTCGTCAGGCTCCTGTACCTTCTCCCTGATGGTTATAATGAGAAGGGGGCTTATATATGATGGTTAAAAAAGTTAGTCTGTCCTGAGCCTGATAGGCTCATCAGGCCAGTGCTTATGCTGGTTTCCATGGCATGAAGTGACTGAGACTACGAGACTTCCCCTAGATAGGACGCCAGTCTATCACATATATATGATGGTGAGGATGCTTAATGATGGATATCACTTTCCTGAAGTGGCACATTTTGAAGATATACTCGATGCTGAGGAGGAGGCTTCTGCTTGTGATGATGGTGGCTGGGAATACAACCCTCTGCAGGCTCTTGTAATCCTGCACATTGGCAGCTCCATACCTGAAGGCAATGCAGCCAGTGCTCTCCACTGTAAAAATTTGCAAGAGCCTTTGTGATGTGCTAAATCTGTTCAAACTTCCTAAGGAAGCATTGCCGCTAGTATGCCTCCTTCGTGTTTGCAACAATGTGCTGGATTGTTGGGTAGATCCTCTGAGATGCTGACACCCAGGGAGATGAAGCTGTTTACCTTTTCCACCACTGACCCCTCAATGAGGGTTGGTGTGCATTCTCCTGACTTTCCCTTTCTGAAGTCTACAGTCAATTTCTTGGTCTTAGTGATGTTGAGTGCAAAGTTGTTGTTGTGACACCACTCAACCAGCTGATCTATCTCACTCGTGTAAGCCTCTATGTTGCCATCTGAAATTACATGCAACAGCTGTGGTGTCATCAGCAAATTTATAGATGGCTTTTGAGCTGCACCACACACTCATCATTGTAGAGAGAACAGAGCAGTGGGCTATACATGCATCCTTAAGGTGTACCTGTGCTGATTATCAACAAGGAGGAGACGTTATTACTGATGCACACGGACTGTGGAAAACTGCTGAGAAATTCAAGGATCAAATTGTAGAGGGAGGCAGAGAGGATCAGAATTTGAAGCTTATTGATTAGGACCGCAGGGATGATGGTGTTGAATGCTGAACAGTAATAGATAAACAGCCTGACGTATCTGAATCAGAATCAGGTTTATGATCACCGGCATGTGGTGTGTAATTTGTTAACTTAGCAGCAGCAGTTCAATGCAATATATTATATTGAAGAGAAAAAATAAAAATAATAATAAGCAAATCAATTACAGTATACATATATTAAATAGATTAAAACATGCAAAAATCAGAAATATTGTATATTTTTTTAAAATGTGAGGTAGTGTCCAAGGGTTCAATGTCCATTTAGGAATCGGATGGCAGAGGGGAAGAAGCTGTTCCCGAATCACTGAGTGTGTGTCTTTAGGCTTCTGTACCTCCTACCTGGTGGTAAGTTAGAAAAGGGCATGTCCTGGGTGCTGGAGGTCCTTAATAATGGATGCTGCCTTTCTGAGACAACGTTCCCTGAGGATGTCGTGGGTACTTTGTAGGCTAGTGCCCAAGATGGAGCTAACTAGATTTACAACCCTTTGCAGCTTCTTTCAGTCCTGTGCAGTAGCCCCTCCCCATCCCCCCCCACCCCCAGACAGTGATACAGCCTGTCAGAATGCTCTCCACAGTACATCTATAGAAGTTTTTGAGTGTATTTGTTGACATGCCAAATCTCTTCAAACTCCTAACAAAGTATAGCCACTGTCTCCAGGTGTATTGCTGTTCTCCAGGTGGTCTAAAGTTGAGTGGGCAGCCATTGAGTGTGTCCACTCTAGATTGTGGTGGTAGGCAAATTATAGCAGGTAGGTCCAGGTCATTGTTCAGGCAGGTGGCCATGACCTCTCCATTACAGTAGACCTGGGTGCTACTGGGCAGCTCATTCTGCTTTTTGGGCACCAGATTCAGATTTATTTATAAAACGTATATCGAAACACACAGTGAAATGCATTCAACAACACACACAAAATGCTGGTAGAACACAGCAGGCTAGGCAGCATCTATAGGGAGAAGCGCTGTCGACGTTTCGGGCCGAGACCCTTCATCAGGACTCAAATGCATTGTTTGCTTTAACAACCAGCACAGTCAAAGGTGTGCTGGGAACACCTCCCAGTGTCATTCTGTAGCCAACATAGCATGCTCACAGTGCTCAGATCGACACAGAATGCAACAAAGCAGAACACACCAAGTGACAAAGTAACAGTAGCAAAACAAGCTACGTTCCTCCCTCTTACCCACACACACACAGCCCCCTAACCCCAGGACAGGCCATCTTCTTTGGCCTCCAGAGGACTCATTGATTTGCAGACCTTGAGCCTTGGACTTCCCCAACAGACTTGCAGATTCGTCGATCAACTTCCAGACTTGTAATCAAGCTCTGGGCGTCGATCATTTTGAACGATGCCCTTTTTAAGCAGGTGGGAACCTCTGAATGCAGCAGTCGGAGGTTGAGCTTTCTGTAATCTTAAATATTTCACCTGCGTCTTTAATTTTGATTTGCATTTACGATTGGACCGTAGGCAGAGAATACCTTAAGCCCAGTGTGCAGTTATGATCTCCTTACCAAAAACACAGGCATGAGGATCTACCAGTCTGGTTCATCAATGGCGTATATGTCACATGTTCTGAGATCACATTTGCTAAGCTTTATTCTCTTTAGATTATACAAGTCAGGGGGAAAAGTCATCTAAAGTTTAGCATGGTGGATTACAGGTAGATGCTTCTCATGGTTGAGGGCGGTGGAAATTCAGAAGGTATCCCGAGTGCTGAGAGATGCAATTATCGATAACTTGTTTTTTTAAAAGTGAGACCCCAGGTATTTGAGGATTGAAGAGACGAGGAGAGAAATGGATGAGATGGCGTGGAATGTAGAGCAGCCGTGATCTTGCTGCACGTTTGAAGGATCTCCTGAAATTGCTTACGTCTTTGATCTGTCCAACCGAGTGGATTTCACACAAAAAGTTAACGGTGGTACTGGGGCGAAAATAGGATGGATACAAACACAAAATGCTGGAGAAATTTGGGGTTATCTAAGGAGGGGAATAAACAGTCGACGTTTCGGGCCGAGATCCTGCAGTCAAGAGTTCAACCATCTGCAAACTCTCTTATGTTTATGATTTTCTCCGTGATCAACCTGCGACCAGAACGCTGCGCACATTGATGTCGTCAGTGGACGCGGGCGCATGGTAGACGTCATAGACAGGCGCCACACGGAGCGAGGAAGGATCGAGAGCAGGTAGAGTCTGTCTAAGGGAAGGGATCGGTACAGGGTTGTTATATGAGCATCGAGACGGCTATCTGCTCGGTGGAATGTGTTCATTGTTTGCACGATCCCAGCCAGGAGTTGGCCCGGGCTCGGTAACGGGGAAAATGGTGCCGGGGAAGCGGGGATATCCGATCATGTCGGGCGGTTCCGCTCTCATCTCCCCCTGAGAGAACGCACAGAGAAAGTTTGGGCTGTTTGAAGGTCTGGTGAACCGTCTGCATTAGAACAACGATATACTCGGCTAATTCCTTAGATAGGAGGGCTGACTTATGGATTCCACTTGCACGTTGAGTCGGTGGCAAGAAAGGCGTGGCAATGTTGGCATTCATTTCGAGAGGGCTAGAATATAAAGGTAAGGATGTAATTCTGAGGCTTGATAAGGAATCGGTCAGACCGCACTTGGTTATTGAGAACAAACACGAGGAAATCTGCAGATCCTGGAAATTCAAACAACACACACAAAATGCTGTGTTCCACCAGCATTTTGTGTGTGTTGGTTATTGAGAGCTGTTTTGGCCCCTTATAAAAGAAAGAATTTGACGGCATTGTAAAGGGTCAAGAGGAGAATGATTCCGAGAATGAAAGAGTTAATGTACGAGGAGTGTTTGATGGCTGTGGGACTGCACTCACTGGAGTTTAGAAGAATGAGCGGGCTTCTCATTCAAATGTATTGACTGTTGAAAGGCCTAGATAGAGTGGACGCTTAGAGGATGTTTCCTATAGTGGGGGAGTCTGGGGCCAGAGATCATTGCCTCAGATAGAGAGATTTCTTTTTTTTATTAGTTTTTTTAATACATTTTCTACATCGTTACAGATAAAAAAAACCCAGATCAAAATGAAGAACATTTAATACAGTGCAAAAATAAACATACAATAATAAGATAATACAAAAAAAAGATAATTGAGAAAGCACCCAAATTGAAGACATGTAAAATTAGTATCCTCCCCAAGCCCCGCAACAAAAAAGAACTCCAGACCAACCACTACACAATATAGAGAATATAAATCCGGACATTCAAACCCCCAAAACTGTGAATACACTTAGCAACAAAAGATATTAATGCCTACTACCAAAAAAAAGGAGCTGAAAGCAAGGGACCGAAAAAAAAAACCTTAGTTAAGAGGAAGGTTATGAAAGTACTCAATAAAAGGTCCCCAGACCTTATGGAACTTTATATCCGAATTAAGAACTGAATAATGAATTTTTTCAAGGTCTAAGCAGGACATAATATCATTAAGCCATTGAGCATGCGTGGGCAGGGCAACATCTCTCCATCTAAGGAGGATTAAACGTCTAGCCAGGAGAGAGGCAAAAGATAATATTTGACACTTAGTCGAACTCAGACGTAAATCTGTCTCACCCAAAAAACCGAACAAAGCAATTAAAGGGTTAGGTTCTAGGTGGTGATTCAGAGTATAAGATAACGTTATGAAGACATCTTTCCAAAATTTCTCCAAGCTAGGACAAAACCAGTACATATGAATGAGAGAGGCCTCGCCCCTTTTGCATTTATCACAAAGAGGACTAATATTAGGGTAAAATCGAGATAGTTTAGATCTAGACATATGGGCTCTATGAACAATCTTAAACTGTAAAAGGCAATGGCGAGCACAAAGAGAGGTTGAATTAACCGATTTGAGAATCGAGTCCCAAGTCTCATCAGATAAGGAGATATTTAAATTATGCTCCCAAGCCATTCTAATTTTATCCACAGGGGCACGTCGTAAGGATGCTAATTTATCATGAATAAATGATATTAAACCTTTACCTAGTGGATTATTAGAAAGAAAGAAATCCATAACATTTTTCTCAGGCATTTCAGGGAAGTTAGGAATTAAAGAATTAATAAAGTGTCTAATTTGGAGATATCTAAAAAAATGAGCATTGGGCAGATTGAACTTAGCAGAGAGCTGTTGAAAAGATGCGAAGCGATTATCAATAAAAAGATCTTCAAAATGTCTAATGCCCTTCCTATACCAATCATGGAATGCTGAATCATACGTAGTAGGTTAAAAAAAGGTGATTATGTAAGATAGGGCTAGAAAAGGAAAAACCATGGAAACCATAAAATTTCCTAAACTGAGCCCATATACGCAAAGTGTGTCTAACAAGAGGATTAACAATTAATCTGGACAAACTACTAGGGGGTACAGAGCCAAGAAGTGCAGAAATAGATAAATCTTTAGTGGAACTCAACTCCATTGCCATCCAATTAGGGCATTCGGGTTGGCCATGGAAAAAAGACCAAAAGGTAGCACAACGTATATTGGCTGCCCAATAATATAAACGAAAGTTAGGTAAAGCCAAGCCACCCTCTTTTTTAGATTTTTGGAGATAAACTTTATTAATTCTAGAGCGCTTATTCTTCCACAGATATGACAAAATAATAGAGTCTAAGGAATCGAAAAGAGATTTAGGAATAAAAATTGGGATTGATTGAAATAAATATAAAAGTTTAGGGAGAACATACATTTTAACAACATTAATATGACCTACCAGACATAGATAGAGGTGACCATTGTAACAGACTCTGTTTTGTAGTATATGAGAGATTGGCAAAATTTTCACGAAAGAGACCTTTAAACTTCCTTGTGACTGTAATCCCAAGATAAGTAAATTGATTATGAACTACTTTAAAAGGGAGATCACGGAATGTAGAGAGATTTCTTTAGCTAAGGGGTGCTGATACTGTGGAATTCATTGCCCAGGCAGCTGTGTAAGCCAAGTCCTTGGGTATATTTTAAACCGGGGCTGCTAGCTTCTTGTTTAGTAAGGGTGCCAAATGTTATGGGTAGAAGGTAGGAAAAAAGGAGTTGAAGGATAATAAATTAGGCATGATGGAATGGCGGAGCACACTTGATGGGCTGACTGGTCTAATTCTGCTCCTATGGTCTTCTGGTATTTTGGATGAAGAAATCAAGTCCATATTCTGTGGGAGACTAAGTGATAAAGTTACTGAAACACATAAAATTCAAAGGGGACATGATGGAGCAGATCTGAGATGTTTTCCACTGGCTTGGGAGTCTTGAAAAGGGAGCATAGTTTTTAGATTAGGGGCGAATCATTTAAAATTGAAGTGAGATACAACTCTAGAGTTCTCTCTTTGGAGGGTTGTGGATGCTAGTTCATTGGGTGCGTTTCAGGGAATGTGGATATATCTTTGAACAATCAGGGGACCTGACACAGAAGAAACAGACATTTAACAGACCAACTATGATCCTATCAATGGCTTAACCTACAATTTTATGTTCTAATTGAAAATGCTAAAAATACATGGCAAGTCAGACAATGTCTGTGGACAGAGAGAAGAGGCTAATGCATTTTAGGTTGATATTCTTCATCATACTGGGAAAATCTGAGATTATGAGTGTTAAATTTAAGAGAAAAGGGACAAAGGACCTGTGTTAGGTTGAAGAACATGAGAATATGGATTAGGCAATTTAGTCTATTCTGCCATTTAACATTGTGACTAATCTTTCTGATTGTCATTTCCTGAACAAATATCCATATCCTTCTTCAGTGTCTTCTCAGCTTTCTTGGGCAGTGAATAGCAAAAATTTGCCTCCATCTGGATGGTCCAGAATGGTTGCTCTTATTTTAAAAGTTACCCTCTGATCCTAGCCAGAGAAATCTTCAACTTCAACTTTGTTTTGACCCTGTCAAGTCTCATAGGAATTTTTTTGTTCAGTAGAGATTAAATGCTGAAAGGATGATAGAGCTGGCTAGTGGCAAAGTCTAGTGAATAACAAATGAGTGAGTGCATTTTCCAGAGAATCATAGAACACTGCAGCTCAGAAACAGGCCCTTTGGCCCATCTAGTCAATGCCAAACTATTATTCTGCGGAGTCCCATCAACCTGCACCCAGACCATAGCCCTCTATACCGCTCCCATCCACGTACATATCCAAATAAAACATAGGAGCTGAATTAGGTGATTCGGCCTATTGTCTGCTCCACCATTCTATCATGGCTGATTTATTATCCCCCTAAATCCCATTCTCCTGTGTAATCTTTGATATCCTGACTAATCAGGAATTTGTCAACCTCTGCTTTAAATATACTTAATTACTTGGCCTACACAGCCGTTTGTGGCAATAAATTAAATTCCACAGATTCACCGCCCTCTGGTTAAAGAAATTCCTCTTCCTCATCTGTTCTGAAGGGACGTCCTTGTAATCTGAGTCTGTGCCCTCTGGTCCTAGACTCCCCCATTATAGAAAACATCCTCCCATGTCCACTTTATTTAGGTATTTCAATATTCGATAGGTTTCAGTGAGATGCCTCCTCATTCTTCTAAACTTCAGTGAGTACAGGCCCAGAGCCATCAATTGCTCCTCATAAGTTAAACCTTTCATTACCGGAATTACTCTTCTAAACCTCCTCTGGACCCTGTCCAATGTTAGCACAACTTTTCTTAGCTAAGGGGCCCAAAACTGCTCAGAAGTGTGGTCTCATCATTGCCTTATTAAACCTCAGCACGACATCCTTGTTCTTATATTCTAGTCCACTTGCAATGAATGCTAACATTTCATTTGTCTTCCATACCACTAACTCAAACTGCAAGTTAAGTTTTAGGGAATCCTGCATGACGACTCCCAAGTCCCTTTGCACCTCCTGAATTTTGAATTTTCTCCCCATTTAGAAAACAGTTTACACTTTTATTCCTTCTGCCAAAGTGCATGACTGTGCATTTCCCTACACTATATTCCATCTGTCACATCTTTGTCCATTCTCCCAAATTGTCTTAAATTCTTCTGCAGACTCTCTGCTTCCTTGACACTACCTACCTGTCCACCTATTATCTGCAAACTTGGCCACAAAGTCATCAATTCCATCATCCAAATCATTGACATATAACAACAAAAGAAGTACCAACACCAATGTTTGCAGAACACCAGTAATCATGGGCAGCCACCCAGAAAAGGTCTCGTTTATTCCCGCTGTTTTCCCTCTGTTTTACTGTCCTCTGCAGTGCCCTACTGTTCACCATGTAAGCCCTACCATGGTTTGCACACGCTTTGATAACCTTCCTTGCTGTCGAATTGGTGTCATCTGCAAATTTGCTAATCCAATTTACCACACTATCATCCACTGTTGATATAGAGTAGATGACTCACCACTAATCCCTGCAGCACACCACTTGTCACAGTCCTCCAGTCAGAGAGAGAACCATTTACTACCACTCTCTGGCTTCTATTGCGAAGCCAATGTGTAATCCAATTTTCTACCTCATTCTGAAAGCCAAGCGACTTAACCTTCTTGACCAACCTCCCATGTGGAACCTTGTCAAAGACCTTGAAAGAACACCCACTAAAAATTAAACAGCAAACAGTGGAAATGAAATTTAAGTCTAGATTGACCAAATACTTGGATTTGTTCTTTCTCAAAAGAGTGTAAGATAACCCAAGAAAAAACACAAACATGTGAAACACTCAGCTTGTTAGGCAGCAATTTGGAAAAACAGTTAATGTTTCAGGCAGGTCACAGACGATTTGTCAGAATTGGGAAAGAAAAGAGATAAAGTAGCTTTAAATTGCAGAGGGAGTGGGAAAGGAATAGATAGGACAAGGGAAATATTTAAGGGTGGGCTAAGCTGTTAAGTAAAATGCTGATTCTGTTTCTACTACACTGACAGTGATACTAAGACTAGGTGATAAATACTTCACAATTATTTTTGTCTTTTGCCTAAAATTTTTAAGTCTTTCTCCTGGGCCATGCCCGAACTTGCTAATTTTAATAAAATTTCTTTTTAAACCTAAGATTTGAATTAACTTGAAGACAAAGGTCATGGATATCCGACCTAATCAAACAATTTATATTAACAATATCAACGATAAAGTAAAAAAAGATGGTAAGTGGTTATGAAAATTTCTTGACTACTAACTTGCTTGCCTGTATCCCAATTATCTATCTGTGTTTGAATGATCAAAAATGAGTGAAAATCATGAGGTAGTTACAGTGGGTACCGTTGATCAGAGCAGACCTGCTTAGTTTGGCTAAAAGCTAACCATTTCTTCTTACCATTAATGAAATGAAGCTTGAGGAATTACCAATTATATGACCATTTTGTAAAGTATTTATTTGACAACTTGGCCTCTTGCATTATATTTATACAGTGGATTGGGGATAATTGGGACACATTGTAACCTGTACATTTCGGCCCAATTAAGCGACTGCCCCAATTAGCTGAATTTTCATAGAAATATTTTAAAAAGGTTTAAAAAAAAAGACGAACTACCAGTTAACCAAATAAATTTTATATTTAAATAAGAAACAGAACAATTTAGAATATTACCAAAGTACTATAAAAATGTGTATTAGTTCCTGATAGTTATCAATGGAGAAATTCATCCAGAGTACCCTGCAGTGTTCTTTTGATTGACTTTAAATGAACAAAGCGCAGGCACCGAGTGCAGATAATGGACTGCCTTTATTGATTTTCTGAATAAAGTAATGTCATAATTCAAAAATAAATTGGTGAATGGTGTTAGGCAGATGGCTTTTAATTTGGTCCAGTAGGTTAATTTTTTTGGCTAGTGTCCAATCTTTTCATGACATTTTGGCAAGGGTCTGAACATTTTTTTAAAGTCAAAATAAAAAAAAATGTCAAAAAGCACTGATTTTTGATTCTGCATCTGTTGGCCCAAATGGGTAACATAATATGTAATTTTAAAACTGTCTGCTGCAAGCATGGTGTAATGTCTTAACAGCCAAACAAGTACAAGTGACTGACACTAGTTAAGAACTGTACAGCAACAGTTTACTGTCACAACTAAGTGGCAAAGTCTCCCAAATAAATAATGGGAATCTTGATTAGTTAATGTTCTTTAAGAGTTGTCCCAAATAAATGGCTGCCCTGATTAATTGATAGCCCAATTAACTGGAATCCACTGCATATTAAGACATAGTCGATTAAAATTGGTGTCATTAAAAAGAATCATGTATCTGAGGATAACGTCAATAAGGTTGAGAATATAAATGAAAAATGGTAGCTGGCTCAAAACTAAATATTAGTGCATAGACAATAATGGAGATAGTATGGTTAATTTTTGAACGTTTTTGAACGTGTCCCTACCTTAGAAATTACAAGGATTACCCATAACCCTCTATTTTTCTAAGCTCAATGTACCTATCCAAAAGTCTTTTAAAAGACCCTATTGTATCCTACCGTTGCCAGCAGCCCATTCCATGCGTTCACCATCTCTACGTTAAAAAAAAACTTACCCCTGACATCTCCTCTGTACCTACTCCCAAGCACCTTAAACCTGTGCCCCCTTGTGGCAGCCATTTCAGCCCTGGGAAGAAGCCTCTGACTATCCACATGATCAATGTCTCTCATCAAGTATTTAAAAAGTTAGAACAAAACAGAAACCCTAAAACTCTCTATTTGTGGGAGTACTTTCAAAAAAATCTGTGGTTCCTTAATATCCTTTATAATCCTATGTTTTTCATCAGTGTAAGAAAATGGGATACAAACCATTTGTCATCTCATCCCTCTCCTGTCATTTGAGAATTAAAGACTCTTTAAAACCTGTTTTCTTCTCCATTAAAGTGACTGTGACCATCAAATTACAAAGAAGAGATATGGTCAATCACATTCATGAAGGAGAATAAACTAGAATTATTTGAAAGCAGACTATTTCTGGAAGTTCAATCAGCCCCTACATTTTCTGGCTTCATTACTTTAAGTAGTGTTACGAAGGATGAACAACTCTGATGGGCAGAAGGGTGCAGAGTTGCCCATGCCCCCCCCCCCCCACCTTTTGGAGAATCGCAAACTGTTACTATTTCGATGCTGCTAACGAGAGAGTAGGAGAGACAAAAGAAAACATGCCAGGACATCTGTTACTGATAACAGCTTGAGTGAGAGTTATGTTTATCCACCATGTTATGACTCCCGAAAGACTTATGGCTGCGGAGAGGGCTGTTTATGTGGTACCATCCTGCTCATTAAAATTCCTCAGTGGACAGCCAGAGTGGGCTGGTTTGATGGGTTAAGTCATTCAAACCTGATTGACACCTGAGACCCCGTGAGTGGGGATAAAAGTGAGGCCTGGGGTGATACCCCTCAGACACACCAGGAGACACACTAGTGAGCATCAGAAACCCACGAGAAAGTGTGGGGCATCGGGGACCAAACGGATCGGTCAATTTCACTCACAGTGGTTATAGCAAGGCCGGTGGGGGCTTGTGTGTGTGTCCACCCTTGCCTGGGTGACGAGTCCACCACGGAAGAACGGTCTAGCTAAAGGACAGGGGTCATGCTTGAATGGCCACAACAACACATCGACGGATCAAGATCGTAAAGGAAGGTTTGAAAGACAATAGCTGTCACTGTTTGATATCTCTCTCTCTCTCTCCCCCCTCTCTCTCTTCCCCTCTCTCTCTCTCCCCCTCTCCCTCTCTCCCTCTTTCTCCAACAATTACAACACATCGACCAACAACTACCTCAGCCTGCATGAACTGAACTGAACTTTATATTTCCATGTGACAATTCATTATTCCCTAGACAACGATAGAGCTTGTTTATCATTGATTGGTATTATACCCACACTTTTAGGTTTAGTATTGCTAACGTGTATTATCTGTATATTTGCATTGATAGTGATTTGTATATTTTTACTAATAAACACTGTTGAAAATAGTACCACCAGACTCCCAACGGATACTTCTATCTTTGCTGGTAAGACACCCAGTTACGGGGTATAGCATGCTTTTTTAAATCCCAGTTTGAGATGACCTGACACAGTCCGAAGTACTGGAAGTAGGTAACGGGAAGAATATACATACGATAGGGGCAAAAAAAACCTCATTTTAATTTGGTCAGAAACTCAGGAAAGTCTGAAATCTGGCACAGTCTAGTCCTGAAAATGCTAGATTTTGGACATTGAACCTTCAGTAAACATTATTTGATATTTTAAAAATGAGGTTACAAATGTCTTATTAAATGGTGCTGCCTGAATTGTTTGGGAGTTGTATGGTGAAAGATGGTTGAGTGGCTAATGCCGAGTAAATCTGAATAACAAAATTAAATGTTCCAGGTTAAGGTTTTATTTTGAACTTTTTCTTTCATAACATGGATTACAAGACAGTAATCAAATTTAAAATTTTGAAACAATGTAGTTTGCTAACGATGTTGAATCCGCAAAATTGTTGGCCGTAAATTTTGATAATGAATGACAATGTTGTAATGCAGTCCATATATGGACTGGGTGCATCAGCCCTGAGAGCACAACATGGTCTGTGTCTGTTTCTGTCTCATTTGTGTAACTGGCAACAATCTCATGGTCCTGTTCTTGAAAGTGACATTGGCAGTTGATGGAAGAAATGCGTCATTTGTGAATTCTTAAGATTCAGATTCATTTATTTAACACAAGTATATTGGAAATGTACAGTTAAATGCGTTGTTTGTGTGAACAACCAATACAATGTAAGGATGTGCTGGCTACAGTCCTCCAGTGCTGCCATGCATTCTGGTACCAACATAGCATGTCCATAGTGTTCAGCAGAACATCATAGCAACAACAGCATAAACAAAAATAGACCCTTTTCTGCCTCATTCATCATCTAATCAAATGAACAGACAGCTCTCCAACCCCAGGGCAGGCTTTCTCTGGGCTTCCAACCTCTAATCTCTGGCCTGGACTTGCAGACATTGGGCCTTCGACTTCCAACCCCTCACTCCCATCCAAAGGGCCTCGACCATTGGGCTTCAACCTTCAGTATTGATCCCGAGACTCACCGATCACTTTGAACTCTGGGCCTCCAACTCAGGACTTGCGCAGGCTTTTGACCCCCAAGATTGGCTGACCTGTGTGTTTATCCCTGGCCAAGACATGTACACTTGCAGGCATTAGGCCTCTTGTCTTCCAGACATGCTAACATTGGGCCTCAATTTTTGGGCTTGCTGACTTTGGAATTCAATCTTAAGCTTCAACCACACGGATCTCCTGTGAGGAGGAGGAGGGAGGGGTGGGGATTGCCAACTTCAGTCATTGACCACTGGGACCGGCGGTCTTTGTCTCAGTGCCTGCTTGTAGCCACAGGGAAAATGAACAAATGCCCACACAGTCCTGTAAGTGAGAATTGAACGAGGGTTGCTAGAGTTGTAAGGCAGAAGGTTTATCTGTTGCAGCACTGTGCTGCCTAACTTGAGTGGAAAATGTTTGTCCATTGAGAGACTTTTTTAGAAAACAACACTTGCCTTTTTTTCCTGTATGGTAAGGAGTGTCAACATCAGAGTTTACCTCTAAGTATGTTTATTTTTGCCTTGTGTGGGATCCATAGGGGTCTTATCAACAATCATTGGGAAGCTTGAATGTTTTTAAAAAGAACAAGACTAATACTGGAAACATTAGAAATCTAAAGTGAAATGGAAAATATACAAATATTGGGCAGAGTAGGCAGCATCTGTGGAGAGATCTTTATCAGTGACCTTTATCAGACCAGTGCCATGAGATCAGTGACCACTCAGTGAACTTAGTATCACAACAGAAAGTACAGCTGTTTTATAATAATGGGACAATGAAATAATTTGTTCTTTTCCCATTTATACCACATTGCACCATTTTCAGCTAAATTCTTGGAATTATCATCACAAACCTAATCTCTTAGTCATTTCCCTGATTCTAGCATTTTGTCTTTTAACTCAATAAAGCTACCTCAGCCCCACATTTGGGAAATTACTCCCACTCATCCTTCTACTGCTGCCTTTTTAATTTTCAATCTCCCCTCAGTTTTCCCTCTTTAAGAGGAAAACCAATGGATTCCATGGTTGGAATGTTTATAGTAAATGATGTGGTATAAACTCAAGCTTTCACACACAAAATGCTTGAGGAACTCAGCAAGCCAGGTAGCATTTATGGAAAAGAGTACACAGTCGACATTTCAGGCCAAGTCCCTTCATGAGGACTGGAAAGGAAGGGGGAAGGAGTCAGACTAAGAAGGTGGGTTGTGCCTTCTGGGGTGTGAGGCATTCTAGCTGTTGAGTTAGTCTTAGACCCATATTGTCGACTCAATTACTAAGGAATCATTCTTTATTTTTTGTTTGTTAATTAATACATGCTTGCTAGATTAATATTTTGCAACTAATGTTAATCCAATTTTGTTTTATATATAAAATTTAAGTTATATATAATGAAATCAGTAACAGTATATTTTTGAATCATTTGAACTATTTAAAATTGATAGTTCTGCTTAAATAAAATTGTTCAGTGGTGGTTATTTGATGGAAAATTATTTTCTGTTATATACATGCATAAAGGACAAACAAAATGTTTGCTTTTGTTTTTCTCTGCAGAGTTGAAGAGAGCATTATATGCCTTGTTTTCTCAGTTTGGTCAAATTATTGATATTGTAGCGTTAAAGACTATGAAAATGAGAGGACAAGCTTTTGTGATATTCAAAGAGATAACTTGTGCAACAAGTGCTTTACGACAGTTACAAGGATTTCCATTTTATGGTAAACCCATGGTAAGTTGGATGTAAGTGCATAAAAGTGTAAAATGAGTATACTAGTCATAAAGCACAGAAATTCCCCTTGGCAGACTCTATTGATGCTGAGAATCAGGTTCCTGACCACATTAATCCCTTTAAACAGCATGTAGTTTGCAGCTTTGTCGTTAAATTTTTTTCTTGCATTTGAGAATTTATAACTAACTTCCCCAAGAACCATTGCTTGACATTTGTCAACATTTAAAATGTGTTTGGACTGTTAGCCACACAGATAAAAGGTTAAGAAAATACTGTCGGTCACATGTTAATCTGGATCTTTGAGTAGTTAATCCTATTTGCCAGCTCTCCCATTTTCTCCTGGGTTGTGTGTGGAGCACAAATGACTGGCTTGTAGCAGATTCTCCCAGTCACGAGATGAGAGTGGCCGAATGTTCCAAGTCCATTATTTTGTTCACCAGCGTAGTATTGATGTAATGTTTTCAGATCTAATGAATCAAATATAGTAAGGGGTCAAATCTCTTGTACAGCATTTTTGCTAAGGGGCTGATTGTAATGCGACCAAAAATTGATGATGTTAATTGATGTGACCAGCCATTACAATTAAATAACTTTAAAACACAGATTTAAAACTTAGTTCAATCAAATTTACTGAGAGTTCAGTGTTTCACCTAGGCAGCTTTTTTTTTAATTGTAAAACTGAAATAGCTGAGAAGATCATCGGGGTCTCTCTTCCTGCCATCACGGACATTTACACTACACGTTGCATCCTCAAAGGAAACAGCATTATGAAGGACCCCATGCACCCCTCATACAATCTCTTCTTCCTCCTGCCACTCGGGAAAAGGCTCTGAAGCATTCAGGCGCTCACAACCAGACTATGTAACAGTTTCTTCCCCCAAGCTATCATACTCCTCAATACCCGAAGCCTGGACTGACACCTTGCCCTACTGTCCTTTTTTTATTATTTATTGTAATGCCTGCACTGTTTTTGTGCACTTTACGCAGTCCTGTGTAGGTCTGTAGTCTAGTGTAGCTTTGTCTGTGTTTTTTTACGTAGTTCAGTCTAGTTTTTGTACTGTGTCATGTGACACCATGGTCCTGAAAAATGTTGTCTCATTTTTACTATGTACTGTACTAGCAGTTATGGTCGAAATGACAATAAAAATGACGACTTGACTTGATAAGGAAAATAATTTTAGCAGAGAAAAAAAATGTATCAGTAGGACCTAAAAAAGTTGGTAGCAAAGGAATAACTGGATTTAAGAAATGAAGGTAATAGTTTAGTGTGTTTTTGTGCACCAGATCTGGATGTCTGGACTGACACCTTGCCCTATTGTCCTTTTTTATTATTTATTGTAATGCTTACACTGTTTTTGTGCACTTTACGCAGTCCTGTGTAGGTCTGTAGTCTAGTGTAGCTTTTAATGTGTCCACATTTAATGTTAATCCCAAATTCCATTTGAGAAGATAATGCTAAGAAACACTCACATTTAGGATGAGGTTACTTTAATAGCACACAATATACTAATTATGTTATTTTGACACAGTAGCCTAATGGCTAGTATTTAATTATTTTAGTTTTTTGCAGATGGAAAATGGGGAAAATGTTTTTAACACAATTTAATATTCATTTGGGATTTGTCAACTTTGTTTCAAAAAGTTTTTATTTTATGAATGAAAGTATATTTTGCATTTCTAAATAATGTCTCTATAGTTGCCGTTCTGATGGGGAACCTGTGTGAATTCCCAGATTAGCGTAGAACTGTTAGTGTTTTTAATTGTTTAAAAAAATAAAATACTGATGGAGGTGAACTATAAATTCTTTGCATGAGGAACATAGCCTGGAGGTATTCACCTTTCTATCTCAATGATGTACTTACTGAAACGTGCTTATTTGTTTGTATTATTTGCAGCGCATTCAGTATGCAAAAACTGACTCAGACCTTGTATCAAAAATGAGGGGCACTTTTGCAGATAAAGAAAAGAAAAAAGAAAAGAAAAAGGCCAAAACACAAGAGCAAGTAGCTGCAAACAAAAAGGCTAATCAGGTAAAAACATGTCTTATATCTCGCAACATTTTAAAGAATTCACTTTTGTTTGCTTTTGACCTTTTGCTTTTTATTTTGTTCATGGGAATGGTGTGATTTGGCAGTAATTGTTTTTGTAGCTTATTGTTTATGACATATCTAGAGAAGCCTGTCAACAAAATAAATCTGAAAGCAAAGACTAAAGTATTTTGTGTTTGAGAAAGAAACAATAATAGAACAAGGCTGATGTTTAAACTTACAGTCTTGATGTACTTTCAATCTAAACTTTTTTCACTGATTAGAACACACAGAAACAGAAAATGCTGGGAATACTTAGTAGGTCAGGCAGCATTTTTGTTAAGAGATATAGCACTATTGCCACAGATGCTGCCTTACCCATTGAGTGTTTCCAACAATTTATTTTTCTTCCATTTTATATTTCCAGCATCTGTAGATTTTTGATTTGCTTATCAGAAATAAAACTTATGACAGAATGGTCTTTATTTAATATTGTAATCTGGAGGAAATTTTAGGTTACACCTTTATAAGCCAATTTGAAGGTTAGGCAGCTGCTGGCTTTTCAGGAGTTGAAAAAATGCTTGTCTCCTAAGCCATTTTCTTACAAAACAACTCACTTTGCAGAGTTTGGGAATTACCATTTTGTAATAGCCATTTATTGTTTCTTTGAATCGAATATGACCTTGTAGCAAATGCTCCCTAACACTGCATGAAAACATTTGGGATTTTACCATATTATCAATTGTGACAGTACCTTCTTTATTCATAATGTCAAAAACATTCCGCAGTTCAATTAAAGCCTATTTTGATTTTGAAATAAAATTGTTTCAATACTTATGAATTGTTTGTTCCCTTGTTCATTGTGCTCTTTATGTAAACCGTATTCCTGCCAGTATTATCTCTTGATGTACTTGAAACCTGTACCAGACGATTTATGTATGCTAACAAGATTTAAAAATTTTTTTAAAGTAAATATTAAATCCTGGTCACAATTGATCATGTCAATCCAGTGTTTTGTGAATTGTATTAAAGAGACTATTTAGCTTGATGACTATAGTCAGTAATTAAAATTGTAGGCTTTGATTAGTTATTTTAGCTTGAATTAAAATGATAAGCAATTTCAGGTTGTTGGCAAGATGTGGTTTGAAAGATTAGAAGTTTTTCATATTTTTCATTTCAAGTCAATATCTCTTTAATTTTAGGCAACAACACAGACAACAACTGCAAACTCTAACCAAACAACCTCTTCTACAGCTCAGCAGGTATGCTTTGAATAAAGTATTTGTTATAATTGCAGTACTTGATAATCAGCTTAGATACTGATCTTACAAGGCATTTGGAAATAGATTGCAAGTTTTCTGCAGTTCCCTTTTCAACAATACCTGACACGGCCATGTATCTAGGACCTCTGAGCTTCCAATGCATGTATTAGGGACTCTCAATTCCTACTTTCACCAGTGTGAGTTGGGCTCCAAGGAGTCTCTGGGGATATTGCATTGAATTGAATTGACTTTATTATTTGCATCCTTCAAATACATGAGTAAAAATCTTTACATTGTTCAAGTGTGCAATTGTAGTAATTTATTAATAAATATTACGTACAACAGGATAGACAATATAATGTAGAAATACAGTAGCGTCAGCATGAATTAAGCAGTCTGATGGCCTGGTGAAAGAAGTTGTCCTGGAGCCTGTTGGTCCTGGCTTTTATGCTGCGGTGCCATTTCCCAGATGGTAGCAGCTGGAACAGTTTGTGTTTGGGGTGACTCTGGTCTCCAGTGATCCTTTGGGCCCTTTTTACACACCTGTCTTTGTAAACGTCCTGAATAGTGGGAAGTTCACATTTACAGATGTGCTGGGCTGTCCGCGCCACTCTCTGTGAAGTCCTGCAATTGAGGGAAGTACAGTTCCCATACCAGGCATTGATACAGCCAGTCAGGATGCTCTCAATTGTGCCCCTATAGAAAGTTCTTAGAATTTGGGGCCATACCAAATTTCTTCAACCGTCTGAAAGTGTCACTGTTTGGGCCTTTTCACCACACAGCCGTTATGTACAGACCACATGAGATCCTTGGTGATGTTAATGCTGAGGAACTTAAAGCTGTTCACCCTCTCAACCCCAGATCCATGGATATATATAGGGATCAGCCTGTCTCCATTCCTCCTCTAGTCCACAACCAGAACTTTGTTTTTGGGACATTAAGGGAGAGGTTGTTTTCTTGACACCATTGTGTCAGGGTGATGACTTCTTGTCTGTAGGCTGCCTCATTATTATTTGAGATTAGGCCAATCAGTATAGAGTCATCAGCAAATTTAATTAGCAGATTGGAGCTGTGGGTGGTGACACAGTCATGGGTATATAGAGAGTAAAGGAGGGGGCTTAGTATACAACCCTGAGGGACACCTGTGTTGAGGTTCAGAAGGGCAGATGTAAAGGAGCCCACTCTTACCACTTGCCAGCAATCTGACAGGAAGTCCAGCATTGATCTGCACCAGGCAGGGTGAAAGCCAAGCTCCCTGAGCTTCTTGTAGAGCCTGGAGAGAATTAATGGTGTTGGATGCTGAACTGTATCCAAGAACAGCATTCTCAAGTATCCTTCTTCTCCAGATGGGTAAGGATGGTGTGTAGAGCTGTGGCATTTCTTAGTGAGGGCTTTTAGCACATCCTTGAATTTTGAACAGAGCCTGTTTTGGGACTGTTACATCAGGTATATGAACAATATGGTCAGTCCTTTATAACCAACATGTCCTCCTCACAAGGTGCCTGTCTTTGCATTGCCACCAAACTTTGTTCTTTCATCAGTCGTTAATGTTCATTGTTCTACTGTAACTCTCCTTTTAAAGGTTTATGTAATAAAGCTTGTTACATATTTGTCATAAATCCTTAGTTTTTAAGGTTTCCTAAACAGTACATTAAATTGATTTTTTTGCCAATCCAATTCACTTTTTGATCTGAATTGTACTTTTAATTGTATTTCAATCTTATTTTCCTCAAAGGTACCAGACAATCCACCCAACTATATTCTGTTTCTCACCAATTTGCCTGAAGAAACTAATGAGATGATGTTATCTATGCTGTTCAATCAGTAAGTAGAAATTGGGGGGAAAATTGTATGAACGTTACCTAAATTATTTTATGTATTACTGTATTAAATGACATGGATGTTGGTTTTCAAATCCTTATTTAATTTACTTATAAATGTAACTTAGATTTACTTGGGAGGGTATGTATTGTTTCCCTGCAAGAGCTCTGAGAAGTTGAAATGGAATATTTTTTTAGTAACTTAATTGAAAATGAGCTGCACCATAATCTGCACCCAAATACATCTGTGAAACTGATGAGCTACTGGGAATACAGACTCCAGACCAAAAGTATACCTTAGTACTTAGCTACTCTTATAGTTCAGCTGGTTCCAGTTGTTTCCATTGCATTTGTCCCTGAATACATAGGTATACTCTGTGATCAGTAATAGAAGCAGTTTCAAAAGACAAAAAATTGTATTTTCCAATTGTTAACTTTTTTTTACTTTGAAATAGTTTATTGGAAAGTACATCAACTAGGCAGCCTGATGATTGGCTTTTTGTTTTAAAACTGTTTATTACTTGCTTCACTGTAGTAAACAGGAAGACAACACTGCATTTAAGTTGTCATTTAAAATGATGACAAAGTTTGTGCAATTTATTTTTCTATTGTAATATTGATGGGTGTTTTTCTCCTGAATTAACAAACTTCAGGAGAATGGATATGGATGTTGCTGGCAGGGCCATCATTGTGATGATTGTAGTAGCCTGCCATCTTGAATTCCTATTTGTTGTGGGTACTCCAATATAGCTATCTGGTTGGAGTTCCAGGATTTGGACCTATTAGCACTAATATATTTGAGTCAAATTTTTTATTCGGGGGGGGGGGGGGGGGAGTTGACGTCATATCTTACAAGTAGTAAAAGTGCATGAACTAGTTGCCTCTACCCTTGTAGGTAGTTGAGGTCACAACTTTTGGTGGAGAATGGGAAGAAACTTTGGTGAGTTACTGGAGTTCATTTTGGAGTTGGAGCATAGTGCAACCATTATTGACAAAGAGGATGAATGTTGAAGATTGAGGATGGGCTTATTTGATTTAGGAGACTATTTGATCAGGATCTTGGCATAACTCTTGTAGAAAATGTTTTGGAGAGCTGGGCATTGAGCTACTTGCCCTAGAGTACTATCTTATAGTGGCAGGACTTGTGCGGCTAGCCTAGTTCATATATGGTAAATGGTTACTGAAAGTGGAAATTTACTAGTAGTATTACCATTGAATGAGAAAAGGCGGTTATCTGACTGTGGTTAGGAATGGTAATTATCTGGCTTTTGTGAGGTAGAAATAATTTTTATAGAGATGGTCTGATTGTTTTGGAGATGGCTTTTTTTTTGTAGTGTTGGCCTTTCAGCAGTTTCATTGCTCACTACTTTTTCTCCAGATTATTTTAAATGAATTAACCATTTTGTCTTGATATCTAGATCATTAGCCTGGGACTTTGGGAAACAACAGTATTATTATCCTAACTGGAATGTAAGATCCATGCTTAGCTGCTAAAAAGATTTAGAATGATGTGTGATGCACAATGTGGGTTTTAAAATTCATGCCTGCAGTCCAATGATTTAATTCCTGAAGTTGATAATCTATTGGGTAGAAGCAGTTAATACATTTAAAAATTCTGTTTGTCCAGAAAACAATTAATTCATTATAGTCAAGCTGTGGAGTTTTTCAACATGGCAAAGTGAATCCAAGTCTAAGCAATCGCAGTACATTTCTTAGTGAACACTTGAAGCTAACATTTTGGTTAGATGAGCTGCCCCATAGATGACTCCTGCATCAATATGACATGTTTACATTTTTTAAAAATTGTCCTTTACAGTCATGCCAAGGCAATTCATGAACAGGACATACCATGGGGAGATTGCACATTAGTTTACAAGAGTTGGTCTTGGGAGTCAGTTTGTCCCATGAAATCTCATAGCATCACATCAGACACTGGCAAGGAAGCATCCTCCTGGTTACTACTTATCATCTGTCAGCTGATGAATCTGTACTTCTCCATGTTGAAAATAATGGGAGAAATTGAGAGCAGCATAGGACATAACACCCACACTGGTAGTTATCAGTGTTAATCTCAGAGTGGTACACACAAGATTGGGGTGTTTGGTGGAGGCATTATCACATTCAAAGCTAGATAATTCCTGAGAGTCTTAACCACCTGCATGATTCACTAAAATCTTGCACCATCCTAACTTGGAAATATATTGTTATTGCCTCATAACTGCTAGGTCTGTTTCCTGGAATTGTGAGAATGTCTTTAGGATGACATCACTGACTTGAAGTCATTGCTGGAGTAATTAGAGTTAGGCTGTAATTACTGGCTGTACCAGCTCATCTGTGCCTCTCTGTTCTCCTTTATAAATTGACTTAAGAAAATGGAGAAATAGAGAATGTACCTATTGAGGGGCAGAACTAGATCCTACCTAGATCAACTAGAGATTTCGCTAATGTTTGGGTTGACTAAATGGGAATTGTGCCTTAGTAATATGCAAGGAATTTTTGATTCTTCAGTGAAACTCAGGAAGGATTGGTGACACTTACTGAATGAGCCACTAAATACAGATGTCTACAATTTATACCAGAAATTTTCAGCACTATTGAATGCAGTTAATAATCAGTTGCAGTGTTTTCTTTCTTCTTTCTGTAATATGATGCAGAATGTTCAGATTAAATGATCTAATTTGTTTATGATAAAGCTTCTCTTGGTTTTCATATTTACCTCTCACTATTTGGAGCTCAAAGATATCCAGCAGTTGACAGAATCATCATTCAACAACTGCTTAATAATTCTTACTGAGTAGTTCCACTTTAAGCATTAAGTTGATTAGCTCCTCATCAACTTAATTCTAATAAATCAATCTTTAGTGTTCAAAACACTTGTAATACCTGTACTAGATTACTTTTATTTTACTATCTAGATTTCCAGGCTTCAAAGAAGTACGTTTGGTGCCAGGCCGCCATGACATAGCATTTGTGGAATTTGAAAATGAAGGACAAGCTGGGGCTGCTCGTGACGCATTGCAGGGATTCAGAATTACACCATCACATGCAATGAAGATCACTTATGCCAAGAAATAACCCTGAGGTCACGGGAGTAAACCTGGTGTACAGTATGTTGGCCCCTTACTCAAAAAGACCCACACAACTTCTTGGATAATTGTGGACTTGTCACAATGATTGCATTCTTCATTGTGCCTTCTGTATGGTTAATTTTCCTGCAGATTTGATGGTGGCTGCAGTCATCGGAGAATGCCTAGAGACTGGTTGTTTTTATATAATAAATGTTGTTTTCCAATAACTTTTTTCAGAATAAAAGTTAATTCCTAGGAAAATTAAAACTCTGAGCTCTGATTAATTAAAATTGTAGATTTTTAAAAAAAGATAATTTGCATGTGTTCTTTTAATGTGCTAATTTCATAACTGTCCAAATAACCTGTTCCAACACTTAAGTATTACTGATCTAAGTTATGTATTAATCAGATAAGACATGTATGTGAGGAGGACCTGGAGCTGATGGATAAATTTAAACTGGCAAATTTGGAAGACAATTGAGAAGCTGTATAAGTAATTTAAAGGTGGGATTTGCTCAATGAATGTTACTGAGGAATAGATGTAATATTTTAATTGTCAGCTAAGCATGATCAGAATTAATTAGTGTGGGCTCAATAAGTTTTACTTTAAATGTTTGATAAATAAGGAAGAATGACTTTGGCAGAAAATAAACTCTTATTTAAGAAGACCAGTAGGAAAAAGCCTGGGAGGCTAACAGTAGTAGTAGGTAAGTTAATATCGAAAATTCTGAGGGATAGGATTAATGATCACCTGAAAAGACAGGGATTAAGTGGGGGGCAGGGCAGGATTGTTTTTACAAGACAAAAGAGATGGCGGATGTTGGAATCTGGAAAGAAAACAGCTTGCTGGAAGAACAGAGCTGGTCAACCAGCATCTGTGGAGGCAAAAGTTATAAGTGGACTGGGCCTGATGCAGGTGCAGGGTCATGACCCAAAATGTCAATCTACACTTTTTGCCATATGGCATGTTTCTATGCTATATAACTCTAGGATGTGAAAGATGAATTGTCACTAATCTGCCTACAGTATACAGATGAGCAGTAGAATCGATGGGAGGTGGAAGAAGAGTTGATGGGCGTATGGGGAGAATTAAATGGGATTACTCTAGTTGGGTCCTTGATGAAATCATCAGTTTGAAGGGCCTATTTCTGTGCCCTCTGATTGACTCCAAAAATAGTTTGTTCCTGTCCGTAAACAATGGGGGGGGGGGGTGTCTGCTAGATAAATTAAAAAATGGGATTATTTTGACAAAACAGAATTTAACTCCCCATATTCATGCTTCAGTAGCGTTGATAATTATTTTTCTGACCATCTCCAGAGTAACTTATTAGAAATCAGTGAGCAGACTACTTAATGGCAGGAGCATCATGGAAGGCCTTTGAAGGTGAAGCATTTGGACATGCAGAAGCCAATTAATACATTTCTGAATGAAGGCAGTTAAATCATTTACTGGTTAAAATTTTGAGCAAATTTTGGGAACTGAAGAGATACAAAATAGCAAAGTAGAAAAAGGATGTCCTGGAGATTTGTGGAGGAGGGAACAGAGAAGATGGCTGATTGGGATGTTCCAATGATTAATGCTTGGACTTTTAAATCTATCTTTAAAAACAGTGTAACTGACATAGTGGATTTAAATCTGTTTGAAGGCAATTTGTTGGAGATAGCAGGAATAAGACATCTGCCACTGAATTTGCACAAATCATCTGATACTTCCATATCCTATTCACATAAACTGAATAGTACTACCTTGATTTAACTGATTTTCATTCTAATTTCTAATTTTGAAACTTCTTGCACAAAACATCTACGATTAGTGGTAGATAAAACTAACCTAGGTTGAGTAGAAGTAGTTATAGGTGAAATAAATTTAAATTCTGGTTAATTGTCTCACCCTTGCAGGTCAGTAATAAGATGATGAATTGTGTAGCTATCTTTTATGAGTCCTGAATAAATCCGGTTGTCAGAAGATGTGTGTTAGAAAAGTCTTCAGAAAGTTGAGATTAATCCCTGTAAAGAAGCTTACTGAAGAATAAGAAACTAAATTGCATTGGATAGAAAAATCCAAAAATTACTTCAAATGAATCTTGAGTTCTCAACCGGGACCTCTCCCTTGGTCTTTAAGTACTACAGAAGAAATGAATAAAAGAGTTGATGGCATTTGTGAAATAAATGATTCTTAAGCAAATATCATTAAAGTTTGTTTTGCAATAATTAGTGATCAGCTAAAGTTTTAATTGTTTTTAAAAGCCTGGAAAGAAGATACAAGGCAACTTGGGTAGTGTGGAAATCTTCATCTTGGGTGGTCATGGAGTTTGAGAGGGCATCTTTGCCATCATAATTCCTAATCTGGAATAATTGAGAGAACCTTGCTTGGATCAATAATTAAATTTTGATAGCTTTATACTATACTGAAGTATATTTAGATTAATTTTGTTATTCCTTACAGATATTAGCAGTTTTAATGTTACTGGCTTAAAAATGTAATTAATGTTGCAGATTTACTTGCATATTCTGTTCAAAGCATGAGTCAGTGAATCTTAATTTTTTTTTGTTTAAGCTACTGAATTAGAAAGCACAAAGATCAGTACAGGTTGTACAGTTCAGATTTTGTCTATATTTCACACTCAAATGCCTTTATTTTCCTGTTGCTATTCATACCTGTCAGTCCTTCAGTGCTATTTTTCTGATTGTTTTTTTTGACAGTCTGCTGTTTGTCGCTATCAGCTTTGTCAATGTGGAGCTAACTGAACTTAAGGAGTTAAAAGAGTTAGGGTGGTGCAAATGTACTCTGTGGAGCCCGACTTAAAATTCACATTAAGCTGTGAAATATGGTTTAACTAATGTATAAATTCAACCATATATAATAGATGGTGTTAGAACAAAATCTGTAAAAAGTACTTTTCAACTTACAATTAGTGATGCTTTTGAAGTGTCTTTAAATCTTTGTCGAGGACTTATGGGGAATTGCTATCAGTTTCATCCAAAACTATCGGAAGTCATCCTCTGCAAGCAACAGGAAGATTGGAACATTAGAAGGTGTGTTCCAGTACTGACCAATCATTACAGGGAATTTCTGGCTGAACTTCAACATTGGATTGTTTCTCATACTGAATATTTCCTGATTATACTCTAACAACTGTTTCACCAGTGATGCCAGGGAGTCTACCTATTGAACCTGTGTCAAGTTAGAGCTGTTGCAGGAATAGCTAATTTGTTCATTGAATGGAGAGGAACTGCTGTGGTGAAGAAGGGCAAGTACAAGTAATTTTTTCAAAATGTTTAAATTATTTTGTCTTAATGTGTTTCATTCTTTCAATATCTGACATTTTTAATGTTTTCTGTTTTTTTTAATCAATTAAAATGTTTGATATTTAACACCATTCATAGTCTTTGAGAGCTGGCTAAGATCGGAGGTGCAGTGAATATTTTTTAAGTGGTTTTGCATTTTTGATAATGACCTCACAGCAATTTGACATTGTGGATACAGAAAACTTACTTTTTTTAAAGACGAAGAAAACTGCCTTGCTATTGGCAGCAAGTTATGACCTATTCAACTATTACTATCCTTTATTTTGATCATCAACCATGATCTCAACTGCTTATGTCAGTTGTATGTGAGTTTAAAAAAAAAATTAAGAATTAAAAAATTAATGCCTGTCTGTTAAATAGTACTGTTGGAAGAAACTAACTAGCCTTTTAACCTACACACATAAAATGCTGGAGGAACTCAGCAGGCCAGGCAGCATTGATGGAAAAGAGTACAGTCGATGGTTTGGGCCGAGACCGTTCAGCAGGACTGGACTCTCAGATTTTGTCTGTTTATGAATGATTTATTTCAAAACAGCTTTTTGTAAATTATGATACGACTGTTAAAGTTACAGTCATATAGATTCAGTGACCCTTCAGTATGTTCCCACATTTCACTTCATAACAAATTCAAATTTAGACGTGTTTAGTGCTGCAACCACTGTGTTCTGGTGCAATATTTGCTGGGTTTCCTGAGTATTTTGGCAAGGAGACCGGAATTGTACATAATATTCCAAGTATTAACTCTATTCACACTGAAGTACAATTGCAGCACTGGCATTCTGTGCAACAATGTAATAGATTGTCCCCTTCACAGAAAAGGGACAAATTCAGATTGGTTATTTACCACCCAGAATATATACACTCATCAGCAAAGTGATGAAAACTCATCAATAATATCATCAAGCAGCACTTGTCAGAATCCTACTTGCTGATGCCTAGTTTAGATTTCACCAGGACCACTGGGCTCTTGACCTCATCACAGCCTTGGTCCAAATGTGTGTCAAGAAAGTTAATTTTGGACACGAAGTGTGTAGGATCCTTAGAAAATAAAGCAGTTCATGCTCGCAAGCAGCAAGACACGGCAGTGTAGATAGATAGATAGATACCTTATTCATCCCAAGGGGAAATTCAACAATTTTCCAGTGTAGTAATTCATTACGTATTACTGCTGTCTCACAACTCCTAACAATGCAGACTTTATCCCGATCTTTGTGCTGTTTGTATGAAGTTCGCAATTTTCTTCCTGTGATTGTATAGGTTTCTCCTGGGAGCTGCACTTTCCTCATAAAGATCAGCTGGTTGGTAGTTTAATTAGCTACCATAAATTATTCCTGGTGAAGATAGATGGTTGGAGAATTAGCCACTGTTAATGGGCATGAATGGAAGACTAGGAAAAAAATAGTGAGTATAGTTGGAGGAAAGAGGAGTGCTTTGCGAGTTTGCATGGTCTTGATGGGCCAATTGATCTCCTGTGATCTCCAAAAGTAAATATGAAAATAAGACTAACTCCACACTTAGCCTAGAGCTGATGAGTTACAAATAACAGTTGCATCACAGTAATGTCAGGTATTGACCATTTTCAACAAGAAATGCCCATTGAAATTCAATAATTTTTAATGTTGGATCACCACCATCAATCATTTTGGGATAACTGATGATGAGAATCTCAACCAAATTGACTACAATTTCTGTGGCTACAAGAGTAAGTTTCCATCATCACTTAAGCCAATTTTCAATTCAGTGTGGTGTGGGATTAGATTAAGGAATTGCAAATCAGTAGATTGGAGATGTTATTCATTTGTTGTGGAATTGCTCAACTCTGTTTACTGCACATTCCTTTTAAACATACTCCTGCTCCTAACTTATTTGTACGTGTTCAACCCTTGAGCTGCTCCACCACTTATAACCTTGACTTGATTATAACCTCCAGTTTGCATTCCTGATTCAGTAACTTCTCGCCTCCTTGGTTATCCAACTACCTTTGCTTTAAGAATATACAAAGAATTTGATACAAAGTATTTAGTTTACAGGTAATCTTACACACAGTATAATATGTAGCCTGGCACTGTGCCTATCATGTCCTCCTGACTTCTCATTAAGACTGTTTCCTGATCAAAATAATAAAGACTAAGAAGTAACAACTCAGCATTAATAATTCTTAATGTGGCATTTTAGTACTGTAATTACCCTTAGTGCCATTGGTTATTGATTGTTCAGCTGATCACCTTTATTCACATTACTTACCATGATCCTTGACACACCACTACCTTTATTTCCTTTAAGCTTCTCCACTCAAAAACAATTGAACAATCTCCAGTGTCACTACAGTCTCTCATTATTGATATTGTTTGATCATCTGTCCTCAGTTTCATCCAATACTGTTGGAAGTGCTCTTTATGTGGATGTCCTGAATTGAATGCATTATCCGATTACTGTTGCAACATGGGCAGGACCAAATGCCCCTGGTTTATTACCATTTTCAAAAATCAAACTCAACCTTTCTTTAGGTAGGAGATAAGTTTCAGATAAATGGGAACACCCCAATTTCAAATTTTCTTCTTAATCTGTACATAGTCCTCTCTTGGAATATTATATTTTCTTAATTACTGTTGGGTCTAAATTCTGCGACTCATAACCAAATAGTGTTGCAGGGATACTGCCACCAAAAGAAATGGTTCAAGGCAACATTTTCTGAAGAGCGATAGGAATGGACGATAAATGTTCCCCTGGACAGTGACACCCAGACCCCGAAAATGAGTTTTTGTGTCTTAAGATGTTTTACTATAAAAATGACCCAGAACTTGCCAACAGCAAGCTTTCTGGTGCAACACACATCTGCAAATTTTCTCGTGTTCGTGCTAGCATTCCGATGTTACTCCAGACATAAAAGGACCGGCAGTTTGCGGCTCCCTTTGTCGCTATGTTTACTCTTTGCCCACGCCTCCCTTCTGTAGTGCTTTACCTGCTGCAGATTAAGGGATAGTGCTGTTGTACTCCCATGTAGAGCACAGCGGGGAGATGATTGGTAATTCCTTCATCCGGCACTAATACTGACTCAGGTCACCTAGTGAAAGAACTCCCGGAAATTTGGCCGTAACACGCTGGAGGAATTCAGCAGGCCAGGCAGCACCTATGGAAAAGAAGAGTACAGTCGACGTTTCGGGCCGAGAGTCTTCAGCAGGACAGGAGAAAAATAGGTGCTGAGTTCCTCCGGCATTTTCTGTGTGTTGCTTGGATTTACAGCATAATTCCTGTTAGTGTTTCCCAGCGTCCAGAGGAACGCGTGTAGCAGCAGCAGCATTGAGTTCACTGAGGGCGGCGGCGCGCCTGAGCGAAGGCGGGCGGGCACGCGCGGGGCGGGGTTGGCGCGCTTGCGCGGTGCCGAGCGGATCGAGCCCGGGGAGGAAACGGTCAGTCAGCTGGTGATTGAGGGGCAAGCGCAGCGTAGGTACGGCAATACCACAAGGTAAGCTTTGGGTGGGTTTAAACAATTCGGAGGCTGGCGTTCGACCTGCTCGGGATTTATCAGAGCTTGTTCCTCAGAGCGTGTTTAAGGGTGTTTGTCAGTGATCTGAGGGAGGGCAAAGGCCCCGATATTTACCAGTAATTGCAAAGTAAAGGAGAAGCTGATCGAGCTAGGGAGTGAACATAGTAAGTTACTGTTTGAGTGTTTTCTACTTGAAATCGGGCTGCCCCGCCCTCAACGCTGAAAAAAGTTTAAAGGTAGGAGTTACTCTGGGAGCTTTTTAGTTTCATCAGGTGACGCAACTATGTCGGTATGTGTTTAGGGCTAGACTTTGTAATGTACTGTATTATAGGCGGTTTTAATGTCCCGTTCCAACCTGCCTAGTGACATTGTTTAAAATGTTATTGTAAAACTTACACAGAAAACATGAAGTTCTGATATCCCAAGGTTACTCTGGTGTATTCATGCTAGGTTAGAATCTGCAACATCTGTTTTGAAAATGTGCGGAAGTCTTCAAGCTCTTCCACATCCCATGCTCGTGGGGTGGGTTGTAGAAAAGGGAGGGGATGGGCGGAGAAACTATCGCCCAAGTCCACTTCATGGACTTAGATGGAATTTATCACTGGAAGTCGCAAATCGGCCTATAAAGTTTTAACAAGAGTCGGGAAGGTTAATTGGCTGCTCTCTCCCTTGTGTAGATGGTTAAAGTGAAACTATTAAAAAACACAGAATAGTTTAAGCTCGAAATCATGAGAGAGGGTGGGTGGAGTATTTTAATTGGTTGCGAAAAAGTTGGTTAATTATTGGTGAAACGCTCCTCTGATAAATGGTTATATTTTTTGTAGAACTGTAATCACGTTACTGATACTAACCTGCGTCAGTGTTCCACCTTCATTTTGTAAGGTGATATCCTTGAGAACTTGACTTACTTTGATAGCTGTAAAGGAGGATCATATTTCATAATTGGGTTAATTAATATTTGAAATGACCAAAATTTAAGAGTTGATTAAAAATCGTGGTATACTGTACAGAATTTTTGAGAGGGGTCACATGCTGATATTAAATAGTTAAATATGTTTTTATGTGTATTTACAAAGTGTGGCCTAATTTCTGACAGTGAAAACTGCATTAGTTTAGAATCCATTTTCGTGATTTAGGATAAAAATCGAACTTTAAAGCTCAGTTTATAACTGAGTTCTTAATTAAGTTACAGAGTTGTATTTCTCTCGAGGTGTCCATTGTTTTAAGTTTACCTTCATTCCTTTACAAATGGAGCAAATGATTTACGCAGAAGAAATGGCTGTACTTAAGTTTTTTTTTACAAAGATAATTCCATATTTGAGTAGATATTGGGGATTTTAATTGCTCCTTGCAATCAACACTTTTTTAAAACATCAGTTTCAGAAGCATATGCTTTAACGTTGCATTGAACTTAAAGGAGGAAAGAAATCATCATCTGAGTTCTGTGCTCATCAGGCCAGTTATTAAAATATTCAGCTTTGTTTGCCTGCTCCATGTTTTTTGTAATATTTTTGCTATGTGAAAGAAGTGTTCAAACTTCTTGGATCTGTCAACATCTGAAAATGTGGAGTGATTTATTGTTGTAGGTATCATTTTATGGTGAATTTATATCATAATTTTTACCTATTTTCATGAAACTCCCCAAGTGCTAAAACTTTGAGAAATGTATAAATATTGTTGCCTTTGGCAAGGCCAAATTTGCAGTTTATTCCTAGTTATTTTAGAGTTAGAAACAAGTTCCTTAAACTGTTTGAAGGAATTCTTGCGGTTTTATAGGGATAGGGAGCTTGATGATATTGATAGGTGGTGACACAATATTACTTTTGGATCTTAGAAGGGAATATTAAAGAAGTCCCAGTGATTAGCACTGTTAATGCTGTTGACAATAGCACTGTCATCTCTGTAAGAAAAACAGATGTCAGCTGGCTGCTGATAACACCAATGATTAATGGAGTTTATCCAAATGATCAAAATGTTATTGATACTTAATCAGCCAAAGAAGATTGTATTATAAAATGGTATTAAAATATCAGGGTATATGTATATGTGTGTGTGTGGGTGTGTCTGTGTGTGTACGCACACCCACACACACACGCATACCCCCAGTAGGCCAGGCAGCACCTGCATCTGTTGGGGAGGAAGGTACAGTCGACATTTCAGCCTGTGTGCATTGCTCGGATTTCCAACATCTGCAGATTTTCTCTTGTTTGTGATTTTATGCTACCTTGAGATTTACCTTGCAGGCATCTAGAGGAAACTAAAGAAATATAATAGAACTTATGAAAAAAGAACTCTACATATAAAGACTGACAGCCAATGTGCAAAATAAGACATTGTGAAAATATAAAAATAATACTAAGAGTATGAGCTGTAGAATCCTTGAAAGTGCATCTATAGCTTGTGGAATCAGTTCAGAGTTATGATGAAGTTATCCACTCCAGTTCAGGAGTCTGGTTGTAGGATGATAACTGATGATGTTCAAAATTCTCCAATTCTCTGCAGGCAGGAATGAATCATTCTAGTCACAAACTCTTGAATTTGATCCCTTATGAAGTTTAGGTCAAAGTTGTCAACACTACCGTAATACTAAAAGCCAACAACAGTTGGAACAAAATGATATAAGGACAAATTGAAATTGAGCAAATTGGTGTAGGGGTATCTCAGTGACTTATGGTTTGAGTTAGGAGAATTCATCTTTGCAGAACTAATCTATCATTACTCAGAATTTTGGAATACAAAATAAAATGTGTGCCCATAAATCAACACTTTTTTCAACTTGTATTTCTTTATGAATGTGCAGATGTTAATGGCTTTGCATTACAGAAAATCACAATGCAATTCAGTGTTTAACAACTTTGTCCCCTCAGTATTAATCAATAAACTTCAAAATGTGAGCATCTGTACCTCTCTCTGCAACTGGATTCTTGACAGAGCCAGTTTGAATCAGAAATAACATTTCCTCATTGACAACACCGGTTGCTTCAAGGATGCACACTTAACCCTCTCTCTCTACACTCATGATTGTGTGATTAGGCACAGCACAAACACTACCCATGAATTCATCAATGATGCTACTGTTGTTGGCAGAGTCTTAGTGACGAAGCAGTGTACAGAAATAAGATGGGTGAGCTGGTAAAGTGGTGTTACAACAAGAACTTTGCATTTATTGATGGTGGAAGGAGAAGTCAATGGAATGCATACCAGTCTTCATCGAGGGGTCAGCAATGGAAAGGGTGAGCAGTTTCAAGCTCCTGGGTGTCAACATCTATGAAAATCTGTCCTGGACCCATCATTGATGCAATTATGAAGAAGGCATGGCTATATTTCATTGGGTGTTTGAAGAGATTGGGTTTGAAAATTTCTACAGATGTACCATTCTAACTGGTTGTATCACTGGTATGGAGGGGCCCCCGCACAAAATCAGAAAAATCCAGCTCCATTATGGACACTAGTCTCCTCAGCATTGAAGACAATCTTCAAAAGTCAATGCCTCATATTTGGCATCCATCATTAAAGATTCCTGCTATTCAGGACATACTCTCTTGTTACTAACTTCAGAAAGGAAGTACAGGGGCCTAAAGGCACTCAACGTTTTAGGAACAGCTTCTTTCCCCCCCCCCCCCCACCCTTCTATTTCTGAATGGGCAATGAACTCATGAATACTACCTCACAATTTTTGCTCTTTTTTTGCACTAATTATTTATTTTCATACATTCAGTGCCCACTTTATTAATTGATCCTGTACATCTGTTTGTTAATGAAAATATCTTATCAACCAATCATGTGGTGCAGTTCAAAGCATCAACGCATGTAGATATGGTCAAGAGGTTTAGTTGGTTGATTTGGCTATAGAACCTTTGGCGATTGCATTTCGAAGCTGTCCTGAATTGACCGGGATTTGGAGTGGGGGGGGGGGGGTGTTGAGCATAAAGTTTCTCTTTATGCTGATGACTTATTACTTTTTCTTTCAAATCCGTCTACATGCTTACCTCCAATGTTCTCACTTCTTGATCAGTTTAACCAGTTTTCTGGCTATAAACTCAACTTACGTAAGAGTGAACTTTTCCCAATTAATAAAGAAGCACAAGAATTAACATTTCGTGACCTCCCTTTTAAAGTAGTTCATAATCAATTTACTTATCTTGGGATTATAGTCACAAGGAAGCTTAAAGATCTTTTTCGTGAAAATTTTGCCAATCTTTTATATACTACAAAACTGAGTCTGTCACAATGGTCACCTCTATCTATGTCTTTGGTAGGTCGTATTAATGTTGTTAAAATGTTTGTTCTCCCTAAACTTTTATATTTATTTCAATCAATCCCAATTTTTATTCCTAAATCTTATTTTTTATTCCTTAGACTATTATTTTGTCATATCTGTGGAAGAATAAGCATTCTAGAATTAATAAAGTTTATCTCCAAAAATCTAAAAAAGAAGGTGGCATGGCCTTACCTAACTTTCGTTTATATTATTGGGCAGCCAATATACGTTGTGCTACCTTTTGGTCTTTTTTCCATGGCCAACCCGAGTGTCCTAATTGGGTGGCAATGGAGTTGAGTTCCACTAAAGATTTATCTACTTATGCACTTCTTGGCTCTGTACTCCCTAGTAGTTTGTCCAGATTAATTGTTAATCCTCTTGTTAGACACACTTTGCGAATATGGGCTCAGTTTAGGAAATTTTATGGTTTCTATGGTTTTTCCTTTTCTAGTCCTATCTTACATAATCACCTTTTTTTATCTACTATGTATGATTCAACATTCCATGATTGGTATAGGAAGGGCATTAGACATTTTGAAGATCTTTTTATTGATAATTGCTTCGCATCTTTTCAACAGCTCTCTGCTAAGTTCAATCTGCCCAATGCTCATTTTTTTAGATATCTCCAAATTAGACACTTTATTAATCCTTTAATTCCTAACTTCCCTGAAATGCCTGAGAAAAATGTTATGGATTTATTTCTTTCTATTAATCCACTGGGTAAAGGTTTAATATCATTTATTCGTAATAAATTAGCGTTCTAACGGCGTGCCCCTGTGGATAAAATTAGAATGGCTTGGGAGCATGATTTAAATATCTCTTTATCTGATGAGACTTGGGACTGGATTCTCAAATCGGTTAATTCAATCTCTCTTTGTGCTCGCCATTGCCTTTTACAGTTTAAGATTGTTCATAGAGCCCATATGTCTAAATCTAAATTATCTCGATTTTACCCTAATATTAGTCCTCTTTGTGATAAATGCAAAAGGGGCGAGGCCTCTCTTATTCATATGTACTGGTTCTGTCCTAGCTTAGAGAAATTTTGGAAAGATGTCTTCATAACTTTATTTTATATTCTGAATCACCACCTAGAACCTAACCCTTTAATTGCTTTGTTCGGTTTTTTGGGTGAGACAGATTTACGTTTGAGTTTGACTAAGTGTCGAATATTATCTTTTGCTTCTCTCTTGGCTAGACGTTTAATCCTCCTTAGATGGAGAGATGTTGCCCCGCCCACGCATGCTCAATTGCTTAATGATATTATGTCCTGCTTAGACCTTGAAAAAATTCATTATTCAGTTCTTAATTTGGATATAAAGTTCCATAAGGTCTGGGGACCTTTTATTGAGTACTTTCATAACCTTCCTCTTAACTAAGGTTTTTTTTTCGGTCCCTTGCTTTCAGCTCTTTTTTTTGGTAATAGGCATTATTATCTTCTGTTTTTAAGTGTACTTACAGTGTTGGGGGTTTGAATGTACTGATTTATATTCTCTATATTGTGTTGTGGTTGGTCTGGAGTTTTTTTTGTTGCGGGGCTTGGGGAGGATACTAATTTTACAGGTCTTCAATTTGGGTGCTTTCTCAATTATCTTTTTTGTATTATATTATTGTATGTTTATTTTTGCACTGTATTAATTTTCTTCATTTTGATTTGGGTTTTATTTCTATCTGTAGTGATGTAGAAAATGTATTTAAAAAAAAACTAATTTAAAAAAAAATAGAAAAAGAGGTTTAGTTGAGTTCAAACCAAACATCTGAATGGGGAGAAATTTGATCTAAGTGACTTTGCCAGTGGAATTATTGTTGGTGCCTAACAGGGTAGTTTGAGTATCTCAAAAGCTCCTGGACTCCTGGGATTTTCACTCATAAGTCTGTAGAATTTACAGAAAATGGTACAAAAACATCCAGTGAATGGCAGCTCCTTGGACGAAAATGCCTTGTTAATGAGAGTGGTCAGAGGAGAATGGCGAGGCAGGTTCAAGCTGACAGGAAGTCAAGTCAACTTTTATTGTCATTTCGACCATAACTGCTGGTACAGTGCATAGTAAAAATGCGACAACGCTTTTCAGGACCATGGTTTACATGACACAGTACAAAAAACTAGATTGAACTAGTTTTGGAAGGTAATGGTAACTAAAACAGCTGCACATTACAACAGTGGTGTGCAGAAGAGCATCTTTGAACGTACAATGTATTGAACCTTGAAGTGGATGGGCTACAGCAGCAGAAGACCACACTGAATTCAACTCTTGTACCTAATAAAGTGGTCACTGTGTATATTTCCTATATAATTTATAGTATATGTACTGCACTGCTGCAACAAAACTAATTTCATGATATGGCAGTAATAATAAAAATGATCCTGATTAAGATTCTGGCTGGATATCACATTCGTGAAGTCAGATAAAGGCATCACATTTTAAGGTAAAAAAGCTATGGAGCCACCTTACTTCAATGAAATGTGTCAAATAATGCAAACCCATGGATTATAGGGAGCAAGTCACATAATCAGCCATTTTTATTTTGCAGTAACATGCTTGTGGTTTATAAAAGTAGCAGTTTCTCAGTAAAGTGGATTGATGCTTGCTTTTCAAATGTGCATTTTAGTTTGCTTTCAAATATTTTTGCTGGTTTTTTTTATTGGAACTATATTTGAACTTTTTCATGAAGTCAGTAACTTAAAATAAATCACTTAACAGAAACTTTGACAATTAAAATGAACACTAGGTTATGGTAGGATTTTCTGCTGTTGTCGGAAACAGGTCAGACAAGTAATTGTGTGCAAATAAGAATTAGGTTTTTCCACCAGCTGTATTTTAGTTTATGATTTTTTTTTGTCAGTGGGCGGTGATAGAAATAAAGAATGGAGGTCAGGGTTTCTGATTAATTTAATTGGTATTGATGGCTTATATGATGGCCTTCTAAAGTTGGCCATGTTAATTTTATGGTAGGGACATTGACATAGAAAGATGTGTGAAAACATGCTCTTTAGCCCAGGCACTAATCCTTTCCTATCCCATTTCATTCTCCCTGCATTCCCATCACCAATGTTTATATACTGCCATAAGGATACAACAGATATATTCTTCACCTTTATGTTGTTCAACTATTAGATTTCAGTTGCATTGATGAATTAGTTATTATTCACAACGTTTATTTTTAATTTCCCAATAATTATTTTCATATTTGGTGACATGTTGTTAAAATAACCATTTAGTCAGAAGTCTAAATTTCTTGTAGGAGAATTTGAAGGAGATGGTGTGAGGTGATGGGAATGTGGGGAGAGTGAAATTGATGGGATTATTGTGCAGGTGGCTGATTGCTAGTGTAGGTTCTGTGGGTTGAAGAGTCCGTCTTCGTGTTGTATCGTTCTATGTTTATATCCCCATCCAATAATCATGAAAGTTACTACTCTAATTGTTCACAAATGAGTATTCTGTAAAAATACTTGTTGATTTTTACAGTTGCCGTAAGCTCAGTCACAGTATCGAACAAATACATTAAATTTTCCAAAATAAGTTTCAGTAATTGGTATGCATGTCTTGATCTTTATGAAAACCACCTAGCATGAAGCTCTAGGGAGAAAACATTTTTTTAATGTCAGAATATACTTACAAAACAAAGGCGCTGCTTTTTTTTTTACAAGTGGACCAGTGACTGGTTAATACTTAAGGAGTTTGACCAAGTACATGTGGAGTTCAACCTTTCCTTGCTAGAGGCTGCAGTCTCATTGAAGGATCAGCCATTCTGGGTGGAGATGAAAAGGCATTTTTAAAAAAAATTTGAATCTTTGGAGCTCGGTACCCAAGCGGACTGTGGAGACATAGTCATCACATAAGTAATGTTTAATTAGTGTAAAAAAGTGGGATTTAGGGGAAAAGATCAATTGTGATCGTTTTGAATGACAGTAGGAATAATGTGCCAAACACTATTGTTCATTTCAATGCATTAGAAAATGGTTGTAAGATTTTAGGTCTTTAAATTTTCAAAGTGAATATTGAAAGATGCCTGAAGAACATCCCAAGAAAATAGAGAAACTGAAACTCTGCTTAAAGTTTACCTTTGATCTAGCTTTTGATTTCCTCTATCATATGTTTCTTATTGGCTTCTGTTTCCTTGAGTCCCGATGGTGCTGTGTGAATACATCTTGATTATTCATTTGCAGAGTGTGAATTTTGAACGCTAGGACAGTCAGCGTTCAATTCCCATTCTTTTACCTTTGAACTGAGTGACCAATGGTAGCTCTTGGTGAGCATCTAAAATTCAGGCTGGCTAAATCTGAGCAAGTAATTAAATCAGAGCTACTGGTTTCACAGATTTATCTATTTTTTTATTTTATTGACGTACAGCCTAGTGTAGGCCCTTTTGGCCCTCAGAGCTGTGCTGCCTCAGTCATCCTGTATAATCCTAGTTTAATCATGGGCCAATTTACAATGACCAATTAACATACCAACCGGTACATCTTTGGAATTTGGGAGGAAACCAGAGCACCCAGAGGAAACCCATATGGTCATGGGGAGAGCGTACAAACTCCTTACAGGTGGGGAGTTGAATCCGGGTTGCTGGCACGAAAAGCATCGGGCTAATCACTACTCTACTGTGCTGCCCCAAGTATTTGAAAGTTTAATGCATTAAATTTAAATTCCCCAGGCTGTTTCAGTATAGTTTGAAGTTTAGATTCAGAGCCCAGGCCTCTGGATTGCCAGCATAGTAACACAACCATAATAATGTTTTATTGCTTTGTGTCATCTTTCATTTCTGTAAAACACATACAAAATGCTGGAGGAACTCGGCAGGTCAGGCAGCATCTATGGAAAAAAGTAGATTTGGAGTTTCAGGCCGGAACTCTTTGGCAGGACTAATTTTCCAGCATCTGCAGATTTTCTCTTGTTTGTGATTTCATTTCTGTCATTTGAATTGGTAGGAAAATAGTATACAGATAACATTTCCCAGTTTGGGTGGATAAAAGGAGATGTTTCAATGTTGTAATCAGTTTGAAGTGGTCTACTTGGTGTGTGTAAATTGACTAGCAGTTTTGTCCTGATTATGAGAAATATTTACGCTACAATAAGGTTCTATATTCCTGACGATGTGAAAGTTGTTATAATCACATCCTGAGGTTAGGTGGGGGTTAATTAATATGACTGTAAAGATTATCTTAATACTGCACATTGCAATACTTTCTTGGAGTAAATATACCCTTTAGAATGCCAAAAGCACTTTGTGAAATAAATTTAAAACAAAGATAAACAAGTAAAGTTAACTTCTTGTATTTATATTTACTTATGAAAAAAGAGGCTATTTGGTCCATGGACTCCATACCAGCTCTGGGTAATCCTATCATTCCCACTTACCAACTTATTTGCCTGAAATCCACATGCGTATTATCTTACCTCCTGGTTTTCCTACAGCCTGTCTACACTAGGGAACAATTTAAATTTACCATAGCTAATTAACTTACCAGTGTGCCTTTGGGATGTGGGAGGAAACTCGCACAGTCACAGAGAACATATAAACTGCTCTAACAGGACTGGATCAAAACAAAGATGTTGGAACTGTCTCTTTAGCAATCCCTTAATATTGAAAATGGTTTGTCATCACTCCAGTTTGTTGTTGTTTTTTTGGAGGGGGTGGTTTCTAAATGGCTCAGAAGGCTGATATGGGAATAGCAGGCACTTCTACTGATGAGACAGGAAATGGCAGAATGGGCAGACGACTGGTTTCCAAGAATGGCTTCTGTGGAGTCTTGATACGTAACCATGTGCTTCTCAATATTGTCCAGAATATTCCTCTCTGGTTTGAGCAGGGTTTACTGTGGTGAATTTTGTACCAAGTCCAAGAAGCTAAGCAAAACGTCAACAACTCTGCAGTAAGGTTGGAACAACGTATTATTTCTACAGTTTATGGAACCAAGGGCAATGTCCTTCAGACAATTCACGATATTGCTTTCACTTTTGCAGCTGCTGCTTTTAAGTGTAATTCTGCTGTTATTGGAGCCTGCGATCTACATTTTGGTAGTGTGTTTTTGGACTGAGTGGCCGGTTTTGCAAATTGCTGTCACTGAGGATTCCAATGAAGTGTGTGGCTTCAATACCAAGAAGCCTGTGATCAGTTCCATTTCTCGCTGAACCCATTGATTAAAGCATCGAGAAAGATTGAAATCATCGAGAGCGAAGGGTGTCAGTGCTGTGGGTGACCAGTCTCTCGCTCGCTGCTGCCAGAGGAAGTGACTGGTCTCTCGTTCTCGCTCACTACTCCCGGAGGAGGGTGCCTGAGTGACTGGTCTCTCGTTCTCACTCACTGCTCCAGGAGGAAGGTGCCTGAGTGACTGGTCTCTCGTTCTCACTCACTGCTCCCGGAGGAGGGTGCCTGAGTGACTGGTCTCTCGTTCTCACTCACTGCTCCAGGAGGAGGGTGCCTGAGTGACTGGTCTCTCGATCTCACTCACTGCTCCCGGAGGAAGGTGCCTGAGTGACTGGTCTCTCGTTCTCACTCACTGCTCCCGGAGGAGGGTGCCTGAGTGACTGGTCTCTCGATCTCACTCACTGCTCCCGGAGGAAGGTGCCTGAGTGATTGGTGTCTCGATCTCGCTCACTGCTCCCAGAGGAAGGTGCCTGAGTGACTGGTCTCTCGTTCTCACTCACTGCTCCCGGAGGAGGGTGCCTGAGTGACTGGTCTCTCGTTCTCACTCACTGCTCCAGGAGGAGGGTGCCTGAGTGACTGGTCTCTCGTTCTCACTCACTGCTCCAGGAGGAGGGTGCCTGAGTGACTGGTCTCTCGTTCTCACTCACTGCTCCCGGAGGAGGGTGCCTGAGTGACTGGTCTCTCGTTCTCACTCACTGCTCCAGGAGGAGGGTGCCTGAGTGACTGGTCTCTCGTTCTCACTCACTGCTCCAGGAGGAGGGTGCCTGAGTGACTGGTCTCTCGTTCTCACTCACTGCTCCCGGAGGAGGGTGCCTGAGTGACTGGTCTCACATTCTCACTCACTGCTCCCGGAGGAAGGTGCCTGAGTGACTGGTCTCTCGTTCTCAGTCACTGCTCCAGGAGGAGGGTGCCTGAGTGACTCGTCTCTCGTTCTCACTCACTGCTCCCGGAGGAAGGTGCCTGAGTGACTGGTCTCTCGTTCTCACTCACTGCTCCCGGAGGAGGGTGCCTGAGTGACTGGTCTCTCGTTCTCACTCACTGCTCCAGGAGGAGGGTGCCTGAGTGACTGGTCTCTCGTTCTCACTCACTGCTCCCGGAGGAGGGTGTCTGAGTGTCTGGTCTCTCGTTCTCACTCACTGCTCCCGGAGGAGGGTGCCTGAGTGTCTGGTCTCTCATTCTCACTCACTGCTCCCGGAGGAAGGTGCCTGAGTGACTGGTCTCTCGTTCTCACTCACTGCCCCCGGAGGAGGGTGCCTGAGTGACTGGTCTCTCGTTCTCACTCACTGCCCCTGGAGGAAGGTGCCTGAGTGACTGGTCTCTCGTTCTCGCTCACTGCTCCCGGAGGAAGGTGCCTGAGTGACTGGTCTCTCGTTCTCGCTCACTGCTCCCGGAGGAAGGTGCCTGAGTGACTGGTCTCTCGTTCTCGCTCACTGCTCCCGGAGGAAGGTGCCTGAGTGACTGGTCTCTCGTTCTCACTCACTGCTCCCGGAGGAGGGTGCCTGAGTGACTGGTCTCTCGATCTCACTCACTGCTCCCGGAGGAAGGTGCCTGAGTGACTGGTCTCTCGTTCTCACTCACTGCCCCCGGAGGAAGGTGCCTGAGTGACTGGTCTCTCGTTCTCACTCACTGCCCCCGGAGGAGGGTGCCTGAGTGACTGGTCTCTCGTTCTCACTCACTGCCCCCGGAGGAGGGTGCCTGAGTGACTGGTCTCTCGTTCTCACTCACTGCCCCCGGAGGAAGGTGCCTGAGTGACTGGTCTCTCGTTCTCACTCACTGCCCCCGGAGGAAGGTGCCTGAGTGACTGGTCTCTCGTTCTCACTCACTGCCCCCGGAGGAAGGTGCCTGAGTGACTGGTCTCTCGTTCTCACTCACTGCTCCCGGAGGAAGGTGCCTGAGTGACTGGTCTCTCGTTCTCGCTCACTGCTCCCGGAGGAAGGTGCCTGTGAATGGTCTCTCGTTCTCACTCGCTCCCCTGCTGGATGATGGCGCCGGCTGGGCAAGGTTTAATTGACGGGGTTCTGGTTTGGATTCTGTGGTTCATGTGTGTTTCTGGTTGTTTTGTACGGTTTTGATCGGGGCTGACTTGCACTGAGCCTGGAGGCAACGCGGCACTGGACTGGACTGTGCTGAATATTCTTGGACTAATTTGACTTGTGGTTCAATGTTTTATATTCTGTTTTTTCCTCCTTTTTTTGTGCTGTTTTTTGCAATTGGTTCTTTGTGCGTTGCAGGGCTTGATGAGTTTCTTCAGATGGGTTCCATGCTTCCCTTGTTTTGTGGCTGTCTGTGTGAAAACAAGCATCAGGGTTGTATAGTGTGTAAATACTTTGATAATAGCTCATATCAAACATATGAAGACTTGGGTTTTTCATTTTCTGCTTTCTTTTTAAAATATTGTAATTAGAAAAACAAGAAACTTAAGAAAATCTGAAATATTAAGTTTTCATCTTCATTAGTTTTACTCTAGAATCTAGGTAATATATATCCCTCAGAATCTATAAAATAAAGCGGAAGGTTATGGCATTTCCCCCTACCCCTACTACTCTCAAATGTCTTACTATCTTTCCTTTCAGTTGGTCCTGACGAAGGGTCTCGGCCCGAAACGTCGACAGTGCTTCTTATAGATGCTGTCTGACCTGCTGTGTTCCACCAGCAATTTGTGTGTGTTGTTGGAAGGTTATGGCATCTGTTTATCATATTGAGTAATTGTTCTAGTTTTGACAGTTGATTATCAACTGGTCAGTTTAATGTGGAATATTTCTGAAGCATGTTTTTTAAAAAAAAATGCATGTTTTTGATTTGCTTATTCATACAAGAGGTAAAGTAGCTTGGATGAAAATGGTACCAGTCTCTCATTTTGTCATACTTAATTGAACTGATTATTTGTGTGATCAATAGATATTTGTGAATTTGGGAATTGTGGAAAATTTGATTATCAAGAGTTTTTGTTGAATGAGGTCCTTTGTCCACGCTTGTATTCCCTGTTGTCTTGAATTCATTTGATCTAGGTCCTTACAAAGCCAGACTTATTCGGTCTTAATTGGATTTTGAATGACATGGGTTTAAATGATCTTCCCAGAAGACACACCTTTTTAAAAAAAATGTATTCAACCTTTGGCAGATACCAAAGTTAACAGTTCCAACATTGTGAATTGTAAAAAAGGGTTTATTAGTGATGCAGATACAAAATTCTATGAAAATTGAAAAAAAAATTTTCCTAAAATTAAATTTGCTTAAAGAATAAGTATACACACATTTAAAAAAAAAATTAAAACTTGGGCTTTTTGTGCCTTTTTCTGGAAGCTGTCCAATTGTCTTTCAATGAAAGCATTCACAGATCTGTCCCAGTTCTAACAGGGTGCAATATCTATGAACACAAGTTTTGATAAATTCCTTCTCTGTTGTTTGCATCTGTACAGTGGAGCACAACTACCAAGCTCAGTCAGTGCTAGTAGGACTTTGTGGGAACCTCAAAATTTGCGCACACATGAATAAAAGCCAGCAGTTTTGTGTGGAACTGTCAGGAAAATCTAGACCATTACTGACAAAATTGTGAAGAGCTGAAAATCTAAGGAAGTTGTGCAGAAAGAAAGAACAACCAAGGACATGGTTCTACAACGATCCTTTTAAGTTCATCAATGGTTTCTTCACACTGGAAAAAAGTGGAACTTTGAAAACTAGAAGAGCACCTGGAAAAGATTCATACTGACTTGAAAAGGCTGGAACATATGATCATTCCATCCAACATCCCACTGATTCACCCCCTCACCTACCACCTGGATTCTGACCCTCCAAAATGAGAGAAGTAGAGAAGACAGTCTGATGGGCAAGAACAGCATGTGCTTCCAGGCCTATTGGAGTACCATATAGGTTTTATAAGAATGCACCGGATGTCTTGCAGTTTCTTTGGAGGCTCATCAGTGTAGTGTGGCAGGGGCGAGTAATACCTGAAGGGCTGGCGGTGTCCTGATTCCAATAGAAAATGATGCAGAAAACATGTCAGTTTTGACCAATCTGTCTTCTGAGCATCGAGGGGATAAACTTTCTTCACTGCAATAGCTCAGAGCCTGGCCAACAACCTGCAGAGAAACAAGTACATTGACACATCTGTACAGAAAGCAGGAATTCCAGGGTTCCCTAGGTGTTTGGAACATACAAGCCTGATATGGCACCAGATCCAAGAAGCTGGGAAGGACAGAAGAAACTCTGTAATCTTCACGGACCTTGCAGAGTCGCTCCTCATGCACTCTAGGAAGCATTGCACTTCTTTCAAATATCAGAGCCCCTCACAACGTGGGTGAAGCCATACTTTCAAGACCTGCAATTGTGCTTAACAACAGCAGATTTTACCACAACATGGCAGAGACTGGAAGCAGGCATTATGGCAGATTGCACTATATTACCCTTGGGCTTCACAATGGTCATGGAGGTCATTATCAGGGCTTCAAGATGGGTGGGTGGTCAGCAGTGAAGGAACAAGTGCTGGTCTTCCCCCGTTAGGAATACATGGATGATATAACAACACTGACCATGACTGCAGCATACACTAAGTGACTGGAAAATGCTGGTGGATGTCAGTAAACAGCTGGTCTTTCCACTGGAAATTGCTACCACCAATCCTCAGGCCAGACTTGATTCTCTGCTCTGGTTCACTGCAGATCACCTACATCATGGAACTCTCAGTCCCGTGGGAGGATTCAGTGGCTGAAGGATATAAATACAAGAGGCTGCACTACGCAGATCAGCAGCTGAAGCTCAGCGATGGGGCTGGAAAGCTGAAGTTTGTCCCGTGGAAGTGGGATTTATAGCCACATCCACCATCAAATTACTGAAGGAGCTCGGGATCCACGGTCAGACTCTATTGCAAACCATCAGCACCACATCAGAGGCAGCAGAAAGGAGCAGTCAGTGGCTTTGGCTCAAGCTAAAAGACTCCAAGATAGCTTAAACAGAGTGGGAGGACACACCAGGGGGTGACTCTGGGATGCCAGAAGTCATTGTCAAGCTCTGCAGAGATGTAGTGGGCTAATCAATGAAACATGGCAGAGGGAAAACCCCTGCGTGTCAACCCTCTACCACTCCCAACATCAAGGCAGTCTTGAGCAATTGCTAACGAGCCATTGGCACGAGGGCTATTAACATCTTATCTTTTTTTTATTCTGATCATGTTTTTTTTATTTTGAATGAGGTTCATTAGTGCTGGTTTCAGAAGAACTTGGTAAGGTGGTGCTGTGGTATCAGTGTTCAGATCAGTTCATTGTTTTGGGTCATAGCAATATGTAAAAACAACAGTAAAACATGTTCAAAGGAAATTCCAATTTTTCTGGCTGATGTCTTTCTATTGTTCGTCTGAACTCTGAGAAACAATAGTGTTAATGTTACTATTGTTCCATATTGGTAATTGTTTATTCCTGTGCTTTTGCTATTGCTTTGTGATGACCTTTAAACTGAAATTAATGGGTTGTTGATGTAAACATCATTTTCAGTTATACATTGGAGGTGGTAGTTGTGGAGAACAATCATGATTAGTTTATGTTTTGGGAAAATAATCTGCCTGATAGGATAATTGCGATTGCATTTCATGCTTTCTGATATGCATTCAGTCCTGGTCTGGCAATATTTGACTTTATATAACACATCTTTTTCAAATTCCTCTGTCCTTGTTCATTCTTAATTCTGCAATTTCTCAGCTGAATAATACTCTAGTATTCCCAATTTTCTCTGATGTAGGGTTCTGATTTAAAAAAAATTAAACTATGATTGGCAGTGTGAAATTGGAACCTGAAGATCTACTTAGTGTCACTTTTTTTCACTACTACTGCAGTTGTTCTGTGAACATCTCCTTAGCCATGCTTTTTATTCCCAGTTATCCTATCTATTTATTTGGTTCAGTGCTAATTTTTATTTCTGTTTTTGTTTTTGTGTTGTCTTACAATTGTTAAAAGTTCTATGTAGGTGCAATTTGTTGCCGTTATATAAATAAAATAGTCTTTTAAATTTGCTGATTATTGTAGAAGATAAGAACATAATTAGCAAGAATTTGTGGTTGCTTCAAATTTTAATTTGAAAATTCTGGAATTTGTCGTTTTGGAAGCTTTTTTTAGCACTTTGAAGACCACATGAAATGCAGCTTTGGAAGGCATTCACCAAGCAATTATATTAGAAAAGTTTTAATTCATGCTTTCATACATCCAAGTGACAAGAATATTTGTTAATTTTCAATTTTTGTATATAACAAGTAAAGATTGGAACATGATTCTGCAACCTTTATGGAAAAATAAGTGGTTAGACAATTAATTACTCACATGAAAATTTGGATCTCTCAGACTTCAGTGATTACTTTTGTATAATATTCACTACATTCTAAAATTGATGTAATCACTAGTTGTATTTTGCATGCAAAATAATGGGAGTGAGTTGATCAAGGTTTTGATAGTAGCATCATCAAATATTAAGGTTTGAGCACTTTCTCAGTTTGGTTTGGAATGTTTGCATGATTTGTGTTTTTTTTCTCTTGCACATCATGTGTTGGTCTTCTGAATTTTTTTCCTTTAATTGGGGTTTCTTGCTTTGTGGCTATCTGTAAACAAGTTTCAAGGTTGTATAACTTATACATTCTTTGATAATAAATCTACTTTGAATCTTCTGAACTTTCTCTACCTTACCTCTGCTCCCCTCTCCCAAGCTTCCTATACAGATATGAATTTTAAAGTCAATTAGTTTAAAATATATGATTGAAACCTGTTGTTAAGAACAACAGGAGCTTATCATGTGTGTTGGGGGGGGGGGGAGTGAGATAGGGAATAATCTTTATGTACATTTCTCAAGATGTGATTCTGTGTTTCCTTGACATAAATTTAAAACTATTTATTAATATAACATGTTTCAGTGTTGATGTCTAAAGTACTTTAAATTTAGCTGTAGTCACTATTGTAAAATTCTAGGATAAATTGAAATCAGAATGCTCCAACAAAAATATTCTAAAGCAAAATATGAACACTTGATTATTTGTAGTGGCACTTAAAACAGGTTGAGGGTCAATCAGAAAATAAAACAGTTTTAGCAATTTGTTACCTTTTCAAAGTAATCTTTTCTGTTTATTAACTAATGAATGTTTTTGAATTTACAGCTTTGTTTATGGCTAATGCCATCAAATATTGATAAAACTTCATAAAATGACAATGCACTTCTGTTTTTTAAAAAAAACACACCGGATCTGGGGAAATCACATGACTTCAATAATTTGCTAGTTGACATCTTATCAGCAAGGCCTCTAGTTCCTTATATATTCTTGACAAACTAGGAAAATGTAATTTCCCTGCAAAGTAACCAGCTTTTTCTAGAGACAACACACACAAAATGCTGGTGGAACACAGCAGGCCAGGCAGCATCTGTAGGAAGAAGCACTGTCGACGTTTCGGGCCGAGACCCTTCGTCGGTCTTCCTGTGTTCCACCAGCATTTTGTGTGTGTTGTTTGAATTTCCAGCATCTGCAGATTTCCTTGTGTTAGCTTTTTCTAGAGTCAAGATTGTGATGAGATAGCTAGACTTTAATGTGGCTAAACCTATTATCATTGTAAAAGAATAAAATCATATTAATTATCTGAAAAGTATTGGGTAAATAACAGGTTGATCTTTGTTAGTGCAGCTGGAATGCTAGCAGCTTGGGTTTAATATTGACTGCAAATGCTGTCTGTGGTGGTTGCACATTCACTCTGTGACTATATCTTTCCTCTGGATGGTTTACTTCCCTCCTGTGTCCCCAAGATGTAGAAGTGGCTAGATTGAATAGCTACTGTAAATTGCATCTTGTGTGTGTGAGGGATAGAATCTGAGGGGAATGGATTCATGTAGGATTAGTGTAAATGGGTGTTTGATGATTTGTAAAGACAGTGGGCAAAAGGGTCTATTTCTGTGTATTTCTCAATGACTTTAATAGAAGTCATTGAGACGTCCTGATGAAGGGTCTCGGCCCTTCTCCCTAAGCACTACTCGACAGTGCTTCTTCCTATAGATGCTGCCTGGCCTGCTGCGTTTCACCAGCATTTTGTGTGTGGTATTTTAATAGAAGTACTGTTTTTGTGGTATTGTGTATTAAATGTAAACTAGATGAATATTCACAAATTCAAATATCTGAAAAGTGATTTGATCCCAAGAAGATGTTGATCGGTAGATATTCTGGATTTTCAGAGCAAATTTTTGTTTTACTTGTACTTGCTATTTGATAGGATTACTTAAATAACTCTTCCTGACATGCTATTTCAAAAGTTGTGCATGCTGTAATGCTGAAGCACCTTGTACAGTTCCCTTTATGTATGGCCTGGTTGAGTTAAATGCTTTCATTATTTGGAGTATTGTGGTTACCACATCATAGGGAATATGTGGAGGCTTTGGAGAGGATGCACAAAAGGTTTACCAGCATGTTGTGGATTGGAATGTATCAACTATACAGAAAAAAGCTTGGACAAACTTCGATTGCTTTCTCTACAGGTTTGGAGGCTGGGGGATGACCTGATAGAAGTATATAAAATTGTAAGAGCCTTTGATAGGATAGATGGTCTGGTCTGTCTTTTCCTCAGGAAGGAAATGTCAAATTATAGAGGACATAGGTTTAAGATGAGGGAGAAAGTTTGAACGAGAGATGTGAGGCAAGTCTACTTTTACACAATTAATTGCATGTGCCTGGGATGTATTAACAAGGGAGGTGGTTAATACAGATACAATAGCAACATTTAACAGTCATTTAAACTGATGTATGAACAGACAGGAATTAGAAGGATGTGGACCATTTCAGGCAGAAGGGATTAGTTAGGTTAGCATCCTGGTCAGCATAGATATGGTGGACTGATGGGACACGCAATGTACTGCGTTATATTTGTTTTCTGTCATTTTATTTTCCCCCATGTTCTAAAAATGGGGTTTCTCCATTTAACAAAACTTTGGGCTTGGATTGTGGCTAAAGTCAAAGTTAAGCTTATTGTCATATGCACAAGTACATGCATGTACAAATGCAATGAAAAATTTACTTGCCTCAGCATCATAGGCACGTTGCATCTGATACACAATATTCACAAGAGAAACAAATATAAATTGCACACAATTTTTACAAGAATGCAATTAGAACAAGAATTTTTTTTAAATCATTGTGGCACTAAGTAGTCATAGTGTTGCTTTAATGAAGTAGTGTTGAGGGTTGTGCAAGGTTGGTTCAACACCTAAATAATTGCAAGGAAGTTGCTGTTTTTGACCTTGGTGGTGTGGTACTTTTCTGTACATATTGCCTGATCGTAATTTTGAGAAGATGGCATGGCCTGAATAATGGATATCTTTGATCGCATTGACCTCCTTCCTCTTTCTAAAATAAGCAGTCTGTTCTTTCGTTTTATTGACATTGAGTGGGAGATATCAGCTGTGGCTCCACTCAACCAGATGTCCTATCTTGCTCCTGTATGCTGACTCATCACCACTGGTGATTTGTCTAACAGCTATGGCATCATCAGTAAACTTGTTTCCTATTTGTTCTCAAAGTTAGCTCCCAGCCTGTGGAAAGTTTATTAGAAGTGAGGTTCCACATTGTGGTGGGAAAGATTAAATCAATTGTTGGGACAGTGATGCATCTTGTTTGATTCTGCTGCTTACGGAGATTGGCTCTTTTGTAGACCCACTGGTTATGATCATTGTTTGGAAGCCATCATAAAGCAAACATAAGACAGAGACAAATTTCTATGGATGATGGAAGTTGAGTGTGCTCCACAGTTCCGCTGATTTGATTAAGTCAGTCAATTTAAGAGGTCAAAAATAGGTGTAAGATGCTATGGTTGTATTTCTCTTAGAGCTGTGATGCAGTGAACATTATCTCCACTGTGTGTCTTCTGCCACTGGGAAGAGGAGGTTGAGAAGGTTGCCGGCAGTGGCTTGTGGACAAGAATGCATCTGTGTATTTGCACACATGCACCTACAAACATTTTGATTATTGTTTAATTCGTTTGGCACAATATTATGGGCTGAAGCACTTACTCCTATGCTTTATTGTTCTATTTGCATAGTGCCAAGTACCATGAGTCTGTGAGGATTAGCCCGCATAACAAATTCCAGTGTTTTAACCGGATACTGCCATCAGGTCTTCAGTTCCCTTTCATAACTGGATCAAAAATATGCTCAGTCAATTATTTGAGTTAGCAGGTTAAAATTAACTTTCTATCTTAAGAAAACCCTGAACAGGTGGTTTTCACTCCATAGTGTGAAACTTAGGACCTGGAATGAGACTCTATACTCATGAGTTCCAGCGATAGTATTGGTGAATTAAGGCCACGCAGCTCACCTGCCACTGGTCTTGCCAGTGAATCGAACTTGCAGAATTCTACATTACTAATTTTCAACAGGGTTTTGCAATCATGAGAAAAACGTCCAAGACAATCACTTACATTGTTTGTTGGATTGCATATAGCCTCTGGCACCGCCTTCCCTGGGTGGCTGAAGCACACTGCAATTTGGTGCACAACAAGTCTGGCTCCACCGCTATCAAGCAACTCACTAGTGGGGTAGACCTGTTGTACTTGATGTTCTTGAGAACCAGCAATGTCTTGCAATTGTAAAAAAAATGTAAAGGATGAGCAGTCACACCTTTGGCTGGACCCAGAAAGACTACTGCATGCAAGCTCACCATCATCTTACCAGGATCCCTGGTTAAAATACTGGAACCTGTTAGATTATGTCACTGAAGAAGTGACCACAAAAATGGCTGGATCCCTGTGACTTACAGTGCCAGTATCTTCTGTACTCTTCTACCATAATGTCTCCTTCAGCATTGGCATTTGAACATCGGTGTCAACAGAAACGTTTTGCAAAAAGGTCAAAGGAGAAGTTTTCAAAGATACTGAAAGCACCAATTACAGTAAATTTCAATGCAAAAAATATCTATGATGTTTGTGGATAAATGCAATTGTACTAAACACCTGATGATATTTTACAATCAGAGTTTTAGTAGGAATAATTGTGAAATTGCAGGTTTGAGCAAATTGTGTCTCTTCAGTGCAGAACTCTTCCATGGTTCTTTGTTCAGCTTAAGGGAAGAAAAGAAAGAAATGAAACAATCCCCTAGTCAGAGATTCTATTTAATATTAGTTCCAGGAATTCCATTTAAATTACTACCATAAAAATTTCTGATAGTTTTATTTTTATATCAATTTGTATAGTTTGTGTTATTTGGCTTGTGGTTTTATTACTTTACAGTTGTGCTCCATTGCATTGAGATTCTTGAATTGAAAAATGTCTACCCTCGATTACATGTTATTCACATATTGCACATTTCAACTTCTATTCTCTTCTCATTTTTCTCTTGCTAGTAACAAAACATTCTCTGTGACAATACAAGTATTGTCCCTCAATTTCAACTTTACATGCCCCATCACTGAACTATTTCCACAACACTTTTAGGGACCCTTCATCTAATGATCTATCTATCCTTTATTATTTCTTTTTATTTGCACAATTTATTGTCTTTTGCACACTGGTTGAATGCCCAAGTTGGTGTGGTCTTTCGCTGATTCTACTGTTTTATTAAGCATTTATTGAGTATGCTTAATCTCGGTGTTGTATATGGTGACATATACATACTTTGAACTTAATGATCAATTGTATATTTATATAACAAGCCTCTAATGTAATCCCTCTAATTCTCGACTACTTACTGCTTAAACTCTCAATTGATTCCTTATGTTTTTTATGCTTTATTTTGCCTTGAAGGTTGCCAGAAGTTCACTAAATGAAAAGAAAATAATCAATGAAAAGAAAACCACTTAAATCAAAAGTTTTGGACCTGATTTCTGCAGGAATAAGAGTTATCCTGCTGACACTGACAAAGTTTTAATTCTACCTTAAATGCTCTGTGCCTATGCATGTGATCTGCTGCTTGCAATGTTACTGTTTCTCTGTGTTCTATGATTTACAGGCAGCATTTTGGCCTTCTGTTTTCCTTTATTTCTCATTTATGTAAAGAAGACATTAAGTGAATGAAATATAGGTATTTGAAAGAAAGTATGCGAAAATGGTAGGCATCATAATGAAGGGGATATTGAAGCAGATGAAAATCTAAAATTCATAAACAGGTGCAGAATATTAGAACAGGAAAGTTACATTGAACTGTATTAAACACTGGCTAGCACAGGAGAAACATTCAGTTCTGGTTACTGTACTTAAAGAAGGATGTGAAGATTCCTAGATTGCTTCTAGGAATAATGGCTTTAAGCAAGAATTTTTATTGATAAAGCTGTGGTTATTCTTTTAAGAGCAAAGGTTTGAAAGGAGAGCAGATTGATGTGTATTATAGAACATGGAAGGTAACTGTTGGTATTAGCACAATTCAAAGAGCATGGAGCACAGTTTTAGGCAAAAGATCCAAAGGGGACACAAAGAAAAACTTCTCTATGTAAAGTAGTTTGAATCTAGAATTCCCAGGTTATTAGGGTAGTGAAATACTCAATGTTATAGGAATAGCTTCTTCGGCTCTGCCATCAGATTTTTGAATAGAAAATGAACCCATGTACACTACCTCCGTTTGTGCACTAGTTTGTGCATTACTTATTTTTTTTTTATTATTGATTGCAATGTACTGTTGCTATAAAACAATAAATATAATGACATATGCCAGTGATATTAAACCTGATTCTGATTCAATTAATGTCTCCAGAAGGGAATTGACAATGCAGTTAAAAGATAATACTTTGAAGAGCAATGAAGAATAATTTGCAAAATGAAGGGGAATGGAATTGATGGGATTCTCTGTTGGGAATCATTAAATGAGCCAAATGGCAGCTTCCTGTGCCATTCTGATTCTATTAGGAATTCTCGTTTTGGGTTAGGATTCCAGCATGTCAATAATTTGTATTCTCTTATGATTTGCGGTTTAAAAATGGTAAGAAAATGCTCCTTGTGCTCTCTCATCCATTAACAATGCAACTTCCTCAGCTCTGAAATTCATCTGTATCAGGGGTTCCCAACCTTTTAAATGCTATGGACAAATACCATTAGGCAAGAGGATCGTGGACCCCAAATTGGGAACCTTTGATCTATATGGTATTGCAAATACCTAACTCACTATTGTGCGAAGGTTCTTGGGCCTGTATTGAATTTTTTAATATCCTGAGTTCCAAGGCCTTCTTGAAGTCCATCTCCTTACACCATTGAATGGCCTGTTCTGCACAGTGTCTCTATTTATTGCAAGGAAAAAGCTGTTGTATTTACACATGACAGAGTACAGGATAAAATCCATTCAGCAAAAAATACTTAGGTGCTAGTAGCAACTGTAGATTTAATACAATTTTAACTAACTTCAGATGGCACCCAACATTTGTAGAATTACAGCAAGAATTCAACCAACACTAATCAGAGTTGATTATTTATATAGCACCATTTTAATGTAACTAAAAGCCCCAAGATGCATCACATTATTAACAGTGTACCTTAAGTTTGATCAAAGCTCAGTTGAATAAGTAATCATTAAAAGATTTCTGAAAAAGCAAAGCATTTTAGAAACTGTATTCCAGAAGTTTATGTCCTAACTGCTGAAACAATGCAACCAAAAGAGTGGTTACATCTGGGAATGATTGGGTCCAGAATTAAAGAGCAATATCCCAGGAATTTTAGCTTTGGAGAAGTTGAGAGATAGGAAGGTATGAAAGACTGGAATGGAGAGATTTGAAAACAAAGGGGAGAGCTTAAAAGTTGTGATGATTTTAAAATGGGAGCTAGTGTAAGTCAACAAAGATGAAAAATCAAACACGAGGAAATCTGCAGATGCTGGAAATTCAAACAACAACACACACAAGGTGCTGGTGGAACACAGCAGGCCAGGCAGCATCTATAGGGAGAAGCGCTGTCGTCGTTTCGGGCCGAGACCCTTCGTCAGGACTAACCTAAAGGAAAGATAGTAAGAGATTTGAAAGTAGTGGGGGGAGGGGGAAATGCAAAATGATAGGAGAAGACCAGAGGGGGTGGGATGAAACTAAAAGCTGGAAAGGTGATTGGTGAAAGTGATACAGAGCTGGAGAAGGGAAAGGATCATGGCACGGGAGGCCTAGGGAGAAAGAAAGGAGGTGGGGGGAACACCAGAGGGAGATGGAGAGCAGGCAAACGAATAAATATGTCAGGGATGGGTTAAGAAGGAGAGGAGGGGCATTAACGGAAGTTAGAGAAGTCAATGTTCATGCCATCAGGTTGGAGGCTACCCTGGACAATAGAGGAGACCATGGATAGACATATCAGAATGGAAATGGGACGTGGAATTAAAATGTGTGGCCACTGGGAGATCCAACACATTATCCAAAGATGAAAAATGTTCAGGTGGTGAGATGTGAGTCATAGGGTCTTGAAGTTGACAAGGTGAACAAGAATGGAAAATGAATACTTAAGTGTTTAATATTTTTTTTAAATGGAAAAGAGGTGGTTAAAAAGAGATCAATGCAGCAGCAAGAAAACTTGGTTTGGAAGCTGTGGAATCTGAAAGTAGGAAATGGCAAGTTTTTTTTGTAGTCTATGGCTTTGCTAATGTAGCTGTACTCTCAGCTTGAATATAACTCAAGAAATTATTCTGTAATCAAAATTGATTTTTGATTCTTGTGTAGCTTGGATAAAGCAAAGTGACAAAGATGCTTGGGAGGATGATTTTGTGGAATGTATTCAATACATTGTGTAAGTAATTAGAGCAAACCATTATTGATTTAATCTGTGTTAATGAGACAATAGATTAATGATTTGGAAAGCATTGGATCCTTGGGGGAAGAGTGACCATAACCTGGTGGAATTTCATATTCAGCTTAATGAAAAAGTTAAATGTGACATTAATATCACAAACTTGAAGCAGTAACTGGCTAAAGTGGTTTGAAGAAAAATAGAGTAAGAGATGGAAATATGAGTTATGGAGGTTTATCTACCTAACTATTCAAATGAGCAATGAATTGAATTGACTTTATTACTTTTTTCATATTCATGACAAGTAAAAATCTTTACATTACGTCTCTGTCTAAATGTGCAATGTGCAATAAATAGTATGAACAACAGGGAAGTCAATATAACATAGAAATACAATTGTATCAGCATGAATTTATCAGTCTGATGGCCTGGTGGAAGAAGCTGTTCTGGAACCCGTTAGTCCTGGCTTTTACGCTGCGGTACTGTTTCCTGGATGATAGCAGCTGGAACAGTTTGGGGTTGGGGTGACTCAGGTTTCCAATGATCCTTTGGGCTCTTTTTACACACCTGTCTTTGTACATGTTCTGAACAGGGGGAAGTTCACATCTACAGATGCGCTGGGCTGTCTGCACCACTCACTGCAGAGTCCTGCAATTGAGGGAAGTACAGTTTCCATACCAGGCAGTGATGCAGCCAGTCAGGATGCTCTCAATTGTGCCCCTGTAGAAAGTACTTGGGATTTGGGAGGCCATACCAAACTTCTTCAACTGTCTAAGGTGAAAGAGGCGCTGTTGTGCTTTTTTCACCACGCAGCAGATATGTACAGACCACGTGAGATTCTTGGTGATGTGTATGCCAAAGAACTTAAAGCTGTTCACCCTCTCCATCCCAGATCCATTGATGTCAATAGGGATGAGCCTGTCTCCATTCCTCCTGTAGTCCACAACTAGCTTCTTTGTTTTTGTGACATTGGGGGAGAGGTTGTTTTCTTGACACCACTGTATCAAGGTGATGACTTCTTGTCTGTAGGCTGCCTCGTTATTATTTGAGATTAGGCAAATTAATGTGGTATTGTCAGCAAATTTAATTAGCAGATTGGAGCTGTGGGTGGCGACACAGAATGGGTATACAGAAAGTAAAGGAAGGGGCTTAGGTCACAGCCTTGAGGGGCATCTGTGGTGAGGGGCAGAGATGGGGGAGCTCACTCTTACCACCTGCAGGTGATCTGACAGGAAGTCCACGATCCAGCTGCAGAAGACAGGGTGAAGGCCGAGCTCTCTGAGCTTCTTGTCAAGCCTGGTGGGAATTGTAGTGTTGAATGCTGAACTGTAGTCCAAGAACAGCATTCTCACATAAGCATGCTTCTCCAAATGTGTGAGGATGGTGTGTAGAGCTGTAGCTATTGCATCATCTGTTGATCGCTGTGTCGTTAGGCAAATTGTAGGGGGTCCAGTGTGGGTGGTAGCATACTGCAGATGTAGTCCTGACCAGCCTCTCATAGCTTTTGCATATTATTGAGGTGAGTGTGACAGGACACCAGTCGTTCAGACATGTTACCTTGGTCTTTTTAGGTACAGGGACAATGGTGGATGTTTTGAAGCAGGAGGGCATTCTACACTGGAAGAGGGAGAGATTAAAAATGTCAGTAAGCACACCTGCCAGTTGTGCCATGCACATCCTGAATACCTGACCTGGGATGCCGTCCAGTCCAGCAGCCTTGCGACTGCCACTCGTTGGAAAAACCTGTGAAAGAAAGATAGTAGATTAAAACAAGTTGGGATCTCGTCAGTTTGAAGGAAAAGACATGTCATGTTGTGATGCTGTCTGGCAGACCAGAAATTTATAAAACAAGAAAAAAGTAGAAACCAGAAAAATAAACTTAAGATTAAGTGAACAAGAGGAAGAAATTAGTTAAGATAAATGTTGGTCTCTTTGATTGTTAACAGTGGGAAGTGAGGAAATGAAAGAGGCAGTGTAGTGATAATTTGGCTCAGCACATCACAGGTAAAGCCCTCCCAACCATTGAGCACATCTACATGAAATGCTGTTGTGGGAAAGCAGCATCCAACATCAGAGATTCCCACCACCCAGGCCATGCTCTCTTCTCGCTGCTGCCATCAGTTAAGAAGCTACAAGAGCCTCAGTTCTCTCACCACCAGGTTCAAGAGCAGTTACTATCTGTCATCCGTCAGGCTCTTGAATAAAAGGGGATAACTACACTTGCTCCATCGTTGTTTGTGGGAAGCATCCCAATGATCTCCCATTAAGAACTCTTTATCTCATGTTCTCATTACTTATTACTATTTATTTATGTTTAAATTTGCACGATTTGTTGTGTTCTGATTGATTTTTTTCATTGGTCCTGCTATAGTTACTATTCTGTAGATTCGTTGAGTATGCCCACAGGAAAGTGAATCTTGAAACATTCAATAAACTATTTGATAGCTACATCAATTATATCTTTAGTTTCTCTTCATCCAGAAGGTGGTTTAATGCGACTTTTTGATAAGGTAGACACCACTCATTGAAGGTGCTCAGTGAATTTGTTCTCAAGTGTTTCACAGAAAAATCAGTGATTTTTAACTGACCTTGAAGGTTTCCTTCTGCTTTAATGTGGCAGGTTGTTTCCATGATTGCAAAATCAATGATTTCACTTGTTTTGTAAACAACAAGTAAGCAGCAGCTAAAGAAATAGATCCTGAAGAATGATAAAAATTTGTTCTTTATAAGCTGCCACCCAGCAGTGTTCATTGTATATATTGACTATTTCGGTTACTGTTTCTTTATCAATTGATAATACAAATATGAACTTGCAATTATTTATGGTGACAAGTGGCTAATATTCTGACAACTATTACATTGGAGTGATTCTTGTCAAGGGCAATTTGAAACTTGTAAAAGTTGTCAAAAATGAATGGCTTGGATTTACCTGAGCCTATAATCCTCATTCCCAATTCTCTGAACTTTTCTTTGGATCTGGAAAGCTGATCTCATGAAGCTTGATAGTGCCAGTGTTAAGTGGTGGGATCCTGAATGGTAGCTGGGCACCAAAAGCCCAAGGGACTTTTTGACCTGGAGGTGGTGAAGGGGATCACCATCCTTAATCTTTGAGACCTACTGACTACAGTCTTCAACCACATGGATCCCTGATCTTTGACCTTAGCGCCTGCTAGCCAATTTGCTAGCTTTGACAACCAGCTCCTGCCCCTGCCCCTTCATTTAAGGAGTCAGAGTACATTTATTATTAAAGTATATATAAATTATACAACTTTGTGCTTTGTCTGCTTACAGGAAAAGCAAGGAACCAGAATGAACCCGTTGTTTTAAAAAAAAGACCAACACCCAATGCGCAGACAAAGAGGGGGATAAACAATAAAAGTAAACACCATTCCAAACCAAATTGAGTTCACAAACCCGAATCCCAGAGTAGGTCCCATAGCCTAGATCTCAGTTTATCATATAGTGGGGCAAATCGCCGCAACGTTCACAGACACGAAGCACGTAGTAGCCAGAGCAGTCTCATAGCCTCAGCACTTCAGAGAGGAGATTAAACATCACGCAAGAGCGAGTGGAATTGGCCTGATGGTTGCCTCTGGTCCCAACATCCTGCCTTTCCAGCTATCTGGCCAGCACTTAAGTCATCCGAACACTGGATCATGCCACACACTACAACCCAGGCCTGACCTCTAACTCCTTTCTATCCCTGTTGCAAAGCCATAACCTGACCCTTAACTCCTCACCCTGCCCACAAAACCATCCCCACAAACCTAGTCAGGTAGCTTTACTGGAAAGTGAATCAGAAAATGAAAGTTTTTTTAAAACTGGCAATATATTTGCTTTTCCTATTGACAAGGGGAGATTGATATGTGTGTGTGGACCAAGGTAGAAGGAGTCAATTTTAAAAAACCTAGCACATTTATTTTTCAACATAGTCCCCTCCTACATTTACACACTTAGTCCAGCGGTCGTGGAGCATACGGATCTTGGACCTTCACGAAGTGTCCACAGTTGGGTGATTGATAAGTTTGTGGCCTAAGGTAGAAGGAGATGATTTATACAGCTCTCATTACATGCGCATGCAGGTCAACTCTTTGAGTGATTATGCAGAAGGTTTGAAGTTAATATTATCAGTTAATAACTCATCGGGGTGATTGATAAGTTTGTGGCCGAAGGTAGAAGGATTTGAGTTTATTAACTTCAAACTTTCTGCATAATCACTCAGAGTTGACCTCCTACCTTAGGCCATGGCCTTATCAATCACCCCTTGTATATGAAAGAGAAACATTTAATATTTAGAGTTTAAGATTCATCATTAAAACAAAAGCCTACGATATTAACTCTCTTTCATTTTCCACAGACAATGACTGACTTGTGCAGATAAATAGGTTGGTGGTCTATTTAAAGTATGAAAAAGTCATTATTACAATTTTGCAATCACATGAATGGTAGCCAAGGCAGGTTTCTTTTCAAGGATATCAGTGAACCAGATGGATACTTACAACAAGCTGCATTTTATGTTCAGTGTTACTAATATCGGCCTTTTCATTTCTACTCTGACTTAATGGTTACCAGTTCCTTAAGTCAATCAAATGAGAATTTGCTCCAGATAATTCGGAGGAAATGGATACTTAAAAGATAAATAATACTTTGATCTATCTACTGTAGATAGCTTCAAGGCAAAATCTGGTCTAATGGTTGGCAAGGAATGACTGGTGATCTCTGCATTACAGGCTTCCCCCTCAGTCCATCAACACCTGGCTACTTAGTTCCTGACTGAATCAGAGACCTTGTTTTTCCCAAGGTCAGAGGCGTCCCAACTTTCAGCAGTCAAAGTGTGCTTTAAAAAAGGAAACCTTGATGCTTCCTGGATCATTGATGATGCAAAGGGTGGGGAGTTGTTTTCCATGGGAACTTGCCAATGAAAGGAAGGACTGTTTTAGCAGGGTGATCATAATTTCAGAGGATTGGGATTGGCACTAATCTCTGCCAAGGCATTCCCCTTCTATTTCAAACTGATAAATATGAGCTGTTGCCTGTTTTTGAATGATTTGACCTAATGAGGACATGAACTAACGTGAAAGTGCTTATAAATAGCAGAATTGTGCAGTAGTGACAAAGGTGGTAGCTCCATTTAATCTTGGATATGTGTATGCAAGGTATTCTAGAGTGCTATATATTTTTATAAAAAAAGGTTCAATGACAGTGTGCTTAATGTGAAGTAAAAGCCATGCCTCTAGTTCTCTATGTTGGGACTATAACTGCCTTAACCAAATATTTGCTTCCTTTTTTCTCACTAAAGCCTTACAATGAGTACTCTCACAACTGTGTTGAAATAATACAATTCATCAACTCAGAGATGCTGAAGAAAATCTGGAATAGACAGCAGTGTGACAATTTGAATGTCTATCATGTTTTAATTTTAATAAGGTACTTTGGTACTGATCACTAAAATTCTGAATCTTAGAAGGGTTTGACACGATCTGCTTCTACTAAAGTTCTGCTGCATTATGAAAATAGAGTTTAGAAAAGCCAAAGAAGTTAGAAACATAGAAAGCCTACAGCATAACACAGGCCCTTCGGCCCACAAAACTGTGCCAAACATGTCCTTGCCTGAGAAATTACCTAGGGTTACCCGTAGTCCTCTTTTTCTGAGCTCCATGTATTGTCTAGGAGTCTCTTAAAATACTCTACCGTATCCGCCTCCACTGCTGTCGCCGGCAGCCCATTCCATACACTTACCACTCTGCATAAAAAAAAACTGAAGTAGAGAAGTTTCAGAAGCATATTTGAAGTCAGTTCTGGAGATGCACCCCTCAACAGTGAGCAGTTGACTGTTTGCAATGATATGCTTGAAATTAAGAGCAGAGTAAGTGAAATTAGGGTCAAGCAAATCCCATGAATATAAGGATGTATGAGTATACTTAGGAGAAATCCCCACAGTTAGGGATCTTTAAGTACAGTTTAATTCTGAGCTGTATGTTTAGAAATATTGGTCTTATGAACTGACACTGGAGTCCTAATATTCTTTAAAGGAGGTTTCTCACTCCAAAATGAGCCATGACTGGGAAGAGTGAAGCTGGGGTCATTTCTTATTTTAGCTTGATGACAGATGAAATAAGTGAAGAAAACAAAGGTGGGGGAGGGTGCTACGTGACTCCGAATTCCTCATTATACTTTGAACCTTCAGGCAGGTAAGCATCTCCCTTTGCTCAGAGCAGGTTAATTAACAGATCCCCAAATTCTCTTAACTTATAGTTGTCCTTATGTACAACCTTTGGAAAGCTGTCCAGCTTCTTGAAAGTGCACTTTCTATTATTTCCAGAACATTAACATTTGTCAAGCCTGTCCTAGGTCATTCTTAAAGTTGCAGCTGGGTTGTTTATATGAACTGCTCCAACACGCCTTAACAAGCCATTTTGCTTGCAAGTCCAATTCCTCAACACAAAATACTCTGTAGGTGCTGGAGTCAAAGCAACACGCTGGAGGAACTCAGCAGGTCGGGCAACATCTGTGGAAACGAACAGTCAATGTTTTGGGCCAAGACCCTTCGTCAGGACTGAAGAGGGAGGGGGCAGGGGCCCTATAAAGAAGGTGGGGGGAGGGTAGGAAGGAGAAGGCTGGTAGGTGCCAGGTAAAAAACCAGAAAGGGGAAAGATCAAGGGATAGGGGAGGGGAAGCAGGGAGGGCATAGGCAGGAAAGGTGAAGAAGGAATGTAAGGGGAAAGCACTATGGGTAGTAGAAGGAAGCGGAACCATGAGGGAGGTGATAGGCAGCTGGAGGAGGAGGCAGAGTGAAACTGGGAGGGAGGGGGAGAGAATTACTGGAAGTTGGAGAATTCAGTGTTCATGCCAAGGGGCTGGAGACTACCCAGACGGTATATGAGGTGTTCCTCACCAACAGCAAGATCCAAATCTTACTGTGCAAAAGTCTTAGGCACATATATATAGCTAGGGTACCTAAGACATTTGCACAGTACCGTATATTTCTGTTTCCTAACCACTTTCCAATTTTAATCAATATACAGCACTCTGCAACTTTCTAGATGGTCAGCAAAGTGTGATAGGCCAGTGCTCATGAGCTCCTTATGTGCCAAATACTTTGCCATATTTATTATGACTGAAAACTCTGGATGACCTTTGTACTGAGGCTGGTTAAACCTTGGCTGTTAATGTGGATAGTTACTGTCAAACCTTTGATCATCTACTGTTTTAACGGTAGGTAGATTCCTTATTTGGTGCTGGACAGGTAAGTAAAGGTTGTGAAACGTATGTGAAAGATTGGGTATTTCTGAACTTTGCTTTAAGCAACTTACTGGAGGGTGACCGTTCTACAATGTGCTGATTGCTGCCTTTTTCTAAAGAGTTATAGGAAGTGTAAGAGGTAACTAGAATGGAGTGCTGTGACTTGATCCTGTATGTGTTACAGGCAGACTTGGACTATTGTCTAAGACACTTGGCTGGGTCCTGGATAGAATCGCTCATGCTCATATGTGCCCTGTATTATTGCTGGGTGACCTTTCATTTAACTGTAAAGCTCCTCACCCTCTTGCTCTGCTGCTGCCTCCAATATCTCTATGTGGGAGATAGCAGCTGCAGCCTTTCTTTCATGATGCAGGGCTTCCAAATTAGCCTCAAACCGAGCTTTGTCTGTTTTATTTGCAAACTCCCACTCTGCAATTGTAGCACATGCTTGTGCAGTCTTTGCCTGGCCTCTGCCTCATGATGCTGCAGCACCAACTGATGATTTGCACGATTGCAATGAGAATTATTGTTGGATGGTCTGACTTGTGAGCATTTTCTCTTCTGTGGTGTGTGTTTGGCCGGTTGCATTCTTGTCTTTTTACTTTTTACTCGATTGTATGTATACCTGCTGCTCAAATAAAGCACCAGGAGCTTGGGCACAATTTCCTGATTCCTGTGTTCAGTTGAGTGGAGTTTGGCTTACTGCTGAATTGTGCACTTCCTACTTCACACACAAGAAGAGCAGTACAATAAAAATACATTGATTTTGATGGTGCAAACAAAAGAAAGACGACACGGGATTGTATAAAAGTGCTTCAGTCTGACTGAAAAACTCCGTCAAAACAAAATGGCTGCTCTCAAACGAACCAACTGAATTTCAAATTTTAAGGCGCCGCGCCATCAGCATTTAAATTGGCAGTGCCATCAGAATAAAGATCAGTAAATAAAAGCCTAAACACTCCCCACCCAGTAGATGATTTTTTTTCCCAGTTGTATTACAGAGCACTAACATGTTACCTTGACACTTCCCAGTTTATGTAAGATTCCCATCGCAGTACATTTAAAAAGAGCAGTTGCCTCAGGATCCTGACAATGTTCCAGCCTTAGCCAACACCAGCAAAACAAATGAGCTATTACTCAATTACATTGATCTTTTGCTGCATGGTGTTTGGCACATGAATTTGTCAAAATAACAGGCCAGGCATTTAATTTCAAGGTTTGTGTGAGGTAATTTCTTAATTTTCCAGTGTATTCCAAAAGGAACAGTTTGAACTTCCAGGCATAATTTATTCCCTGCTAATAAAAGGCTCCAAGCCGAAATAATATCCATTATCTCCAGGAAAATGGGAGGCATATTGGGTGTTTAACCTAGGTTCTCTTTATGTTTACTGAGCAACTTGTGTCAAATACTCTTGCCTGCTTGAACAGAAGTCAGTTAGGTTGGGTCTATCAGCAGATATGCATTCTTGCATGTTAATTAGAATTTAATTAAGTAGGCTGTGAGACTATATCTTTGCAGCTACTTTTAACATTTATAAATCAACTGTACAGAAGTTCTTAAGTGGCTGTTAATTACAATGTACATCTTTGAAGTCTGTATTCACTGGAATGTCTTCATATTTGAAGTTACTGTGCTGTCTATTCATACAAAGGTATATTTGTACACTGACATTACTCGTATCACTACTTACACAAGGATTTACTTGAATTGAATTTTCCTACCATCCTATTTATGTCACTACAGTTAAATCTTAAACTTGAAACAAGTATCAGTAAGATCTGATTTTAAATGTGCTCACATCAAGTTACACTGGGGCCAGGTCTTTATTTCGAAACTGAAGAGCTTGTTTTTTTCCCCTCTGGATAGGGTGGAGTAATTCTTTCATTGTCAGTAGACAAAGTACAATCACATGGTGTTCTCTTGAAACTAGTAACAGGATTCAGTGGTGGGCCAGATTACCAATTTGGAAGCTTTATGGGGCTAGTAAGAGTTGACAAATGTCATGCAGTGTAGTCATAACTCTTAAGGTAAATAGAGTTAGTGAATATTGAGTTGAGTTGATACTTGGTAGGAATTTGCAGTTGTTCAATGCTGAACCTAAAACCAGTTAAAAAAGTTATTTCCATGTCTCATTCTCATTATCAGTGTAAACTGAGGTCTCTTTGTGTAGCATATGTTAATATATGTAAATTGATCACATTGTCAAAGCCATTTTGTAAAATTTCTCACCATCTGATCTTTCAACAAACCTTAGCTTTTTTAGTGATGAGAGGGGCAAATGTGATAACACATTTTCCACATTAAGATGAATATTAAGTTCTGCTGGTAGAGAATTGGCTCAATGAAAGCTGTCCTCATTTTTTTTTCTCTCCCTCTCTCTAGATGGTTCTGGCTCATTATCTGGAATTCTTGCGATCCTGAGTCATCCAGATATGTTCTTAACAGGGGCATTGGGTGAACCTTAGTATCTGAGAATACTAAGAAAAGCCCTCTTAGTGCTGCCACACACAGTTCGAAGTGGCTCTGTGAGGAAGAAAAAATATCTGGCCATCTCTTTACAAAGAAGGTCTGAAAGGAAAAGCAGTGTTGGTTTTAAAATTTCATCCTTTACAACTCAGTTACACAGTAAGCAGATTCCAGCTTCTTGTGTATGCAGTTGCAGTAGCCATAAAATGTTACCATTACTCTTTGGACCTTGACATTAACCCTGGTGCATATACCAGGGTGTAGTCCAAAACCCAGGAATGCCAAATTAAGGAAAGAACTGTGGGCCTGAAGGTCAGCAAGCAGCTTGCCAATATCAGAGATGTTTGAACAGCATTTATATTGTTTCTCATTTTCATTTAAGTTATAGACTAATTTTAGAAACATTATTTACATTTTCAAAATAATTTAAATACGTTAAAAAGCTAGTAAAATAAAAACATTAAAATATAGTAAATTTTAAAAAAATATAAGTAATTATGTTTTATCAGGAGATTGCTAACCCTATTCAAATGAATGAGGTCAATGTTTGTCAGTGAGCCTGAGAATAAGCGAAGGAGTTGGAACACAAGGGTCCTCTGGCCTCTCTATCAGTGATCCACCACTGGGCTCAGTGGTGGGGTGAGGGGAAAGGGAGGTGATCATCTGTGTTACCACTAGATCTCGGAGTTTTGTTCTTAGACTCTTCAGAGTGCAAGCATGTGCATTTTTTTTACCGGCTTTTTTCAGATGGAAATGTGGTAAAATCTTAAGGTTTGATGTGCTTGTAAAAAATCTATTCAGATGAAGGAAATCATTTCTTACACTATGCTTCATTCTGGTGATTCAGTGAATTAAACAGAGCTTTGTCTTACACTGAGAATAGCCCGAAACGCCAAATGTACTCTTTCCATAGATGAAGCCTGGCCTGCTGAGTTCCTCCAGCATTTTGTGTGTTTGCTTGGATTTCCAGAGTCTACAGAATTTCTCTTGTTTGTGATTAGGTAACTAATGCAGTAGTGCTTTTTACATAAAGAAAATGCATTTTTTTATGTTTGAAATTAAAGAGGTAGATTGGTAGTTCAGGTTGGCTGTTTGTTTGTAGGGCTGTTCACCGAGCCTGGAGGTTAGATAGCAAATGTTTTGTCACCAGTTGAAGTGACATAATCTGCAGAAAATTGAGTGTTGTTTCTGCTGAGTGTTTGCATTTGCACTGGTCTGACCTGTTGTTCTGATTGGCTGTCGCACTTGCTGCTAGTCTGCACTGAGTTCTAGCCAACTGCATAGTTGAATGATCTCCGCTGGCCCATATCCCTAGTAATCGGTTGTTGTGAGCGTTGGTCCTTTGGGCTTCTGTGGCTCACCCCTTGACCTTATTCCCGCAGACACATAGGTTTGTAAATTGCATCCAGCTGAAGAACTGTGGATATGCTTGAAGCATCTTGTTGCTCAATGGGACTAATCAATAAACAACGCATGGCAGTTTCTACAGAAGTTTCAGAACATCCAGCTGGGCAATGATGGTCTCATTCAATGTCATTGTACTCTTCATGTCAATCAATCACAACTCGGTGAAAGAAATGATATGCAAACTACTTAAAAACCAACAACAAACCCCATTCTGAGACCTCAGAGTATATGCAAACTACTGAACTTTTGCTCTGCAACATACTTCAGATTTAACTGACCTCTCTACAAACAGCTGAAAGGAACACCAGTGCGATCTCCTATAGCAAGACCCATTGCAGAAGCTGTCCTGCAAAACCTGGAAAGGGCAGTATTACCAATCATCAGACCAAAACTATGGGTGTGGTAAGTGAAAGCAAGCAACCAGCTCCTTTCAGGAAGGTCAGGAGGAAGGCGGACAGAAGTTTGGAAACATACTGACCAAATCGTCAATGGTCACTGCAATCACTCCAACTACCACAAATGAAGTTGTGTCCAAAACCTATTGAACCGAGTGGAAACACACTGCAGTAGCGTGAACTTCAAAGAAAGAAGAAAATCACTTTTTCAAAGTATTATACTTAATGGCTATCCAAAAAACTTAATCAGAAGGTGTCTTGTCCAGAGAAACAACCCTTTAACTCCTGCTGAACAGACAGGGAAAGAGGTTAATCCTACCATACATTGGGAATATTTCCAAAATGAAATCAAGACTGTTCCAACCACACAGAATAATGGTAGCACACAAACCTAGCACAACTATCAGAATGCTTGTATTGAGACCTGACGATCCAGCAGGCCACATGGAGAGAACAAATGTAATACGCCAAATCCAATGTGGAAACTGCCCCAAACACAGTAGGACAGACGGGGAGAAAACTACCTACGAGATTGCAGGATCATCAGCAAGCTGTAAGAAGACACGATCCTCTGTTTACTCATCCTAGTACATGAAAACCAAGAAGGACACCAAGTTCATCTGGGAAACTACAAAAATCCTGGCAGAAGCACAAAAGGAGAAATCAAGAGAATTCTTAGAAGTTTGTTTCTCATACAAGCGTATGGAACTGGATGCGATTTGTGAACCTATGTGTCTGCAGGATTTGGGCCGAGGATCCAATGCTCACAATGACCGATAACCAGGGATACGGGCCAGTGGAGAACACTCAGCTACTTCATTGGCTGGGACCCAGAGGCCAGTGCAAGAGCCAACCAATCAGAACAAGTCAAACCAATATAAACGCGAGCACTCAGCAGTAACACCTGATTATGTCACCTCGTGACAAAACGTTTGCGGCCTAACCTCCTGGCTCAGCCAGCCACCCTACAGATCTACATCTACAGATCATCGGGGGTGGTGGTGGTGTAGGGGGTGAAGAGCAGAACAAAGACAAGCAGGAGACCTACCTATGTAATAAATTAAGTGTTATCCAAAGCTATAATTAGGTGGAAATGTCATGGCCACTTTATAAAAAGGAGAGTGGGTGGAAAAGTATCTTTCTTAAATCTGAATCATAAATATTGTTATAGCCTTTTTAGAATTTGAAAAGTGTCAACTGATGCAGAATGTGTGCTAATCTTGATTAGGTACAGTGATGAGTTTTAATTGTACCATGAATTGTGTGGAATAATATCAAAACATAGTGATGGATGCCAAAAGATTTTAAGTACTCAGATATACTAATGCATAATTGAAATTAGAGATTATAGTTTAATCTGTAATTTTACAGGTTTTAAGGGACTAAATGTCCTACACCAGTTCGTATGTAATTCCATACCTGTGTGCATTTTGAAAGGTATCCTTGCACAGGCATTAAAATCTGGTAAAAGATACTCAGTTTAGAGGTAAATTAAAAACACTGGCAACAAAATTAAATTCCAGCTCATTACCAAGGGTGACATGCAATATAAGTATCAAGTACACTAACAATGAAACATGATTAGTCATTATCAGATACGACAAATGTTTTATCATTTTATTTGGTTAAGCAAAGTTTACTAATTATAAGTCCAGATTAGTCCATGAGGAGTTGAGATGATCTTTCACAATTTCCATTATTGTGGAATAAATGGTTCTCTTTTTTTAATATTAAAATGTATATGACCTTATCAAGTAATCTCACCACATCTTTGTGACTTTTACTTTTAACTTTGCATATTGTCCCTACTTGACCCTGGCCTTCAGAAGTAACTTGTGCCTCCCTATCACCTTTTTTTTTGAGTTTGAACTGAACAGAGAAAAAAAAAATCCAAGGATGTGCTCAAAGCCTCCTTGGAATAATGAAACATATCCATTGACTCATGGAAATCCTTGACATGTGACCACACAAATGGAAGAGTTCAATAGTTCCATTCAATATCAGAGAATGTATATAATATACAACCTGAAATTCTTGTTCTTGACAGACATCCTCAAAAACAGAACAGTGCCCAAAGAATGAGGGTCAGTAACATTGCTAGAACCCCCAAAGCGCCCCTACTCCCCCCCCACGCACAAGCAGCAGCAAACCATCGACTCACTGACTTCAGAATGAAAGCATCAGCACCCTCTACCCACCGAGTAAGCAATAGCGAAGCCCTCAAAAAAGACCATGATCTGCAGTACAGCAAAAGTAAATCGTTCACCCAGCATTTCAACATAGCACATGCACTCTGTCTCTCTCTAATAAAGGGTCAGAGAGAAGACAAAAATTTCACAATGGTGTTAAAAAATGGTGTTAAAGTCTGTCACACTACTTTTTCTGCCTTGAATTCTCCAACTCAAGAATCAGTAACAAACTCTCCCTCACCAATGAGAGAGAGAGAGAGAGAGAGAGTGACCCGAGCACAGAGCCCTCTGACGGCTGGTCCACTGTTCCTAATATTGTTTTCACCCATGATGCTTCAGTCAGACTTAGAATTGGCTCATCCCCTGGGCCACAAAGCCTTGGAACCCTGAAGATGCGCTTGTTTTCTAGGCTGCATTGTTGGGATATTGAAAGAAGCTAGTCTTACTGAAAGGGGGAACCAATGTCGTAAAGACCAAAACTTTGATTGCAGCTGTAGGTCAGGGTCTTCAACAGAACCCATCCACTTTGAAAAGGAAAAAGAGAGGCATTAAAGGTAGAAATTAAAGCTGTTTTTATGGATGACCTCCAAGAAGTTGGTGTCTAGTGCCAACGTAGCTCCACCCCTTCTAAGGAACAGGAGATTTGGGGTTTCTTTTCAACCTGTTGTCCATGGATTAAAGGACACAGAAGCCTAGCATAAATGACAGAAGCAGTGCACTATATCATAAAATGCCCATTCAACTGTTCAGTCAGTTATCACCTGCCCCATCTTTGAAACTCTGCATTTCTCATATTGGCCTCATTGGTCTCCTAGCATCACATAACTGGAGTGGAAGCAAGTTGCTGTCAGTCCTGAGGTACTACTTGTGAAGAAAGCTTGGAATAAATACAGATAACGCTGGAAGGCCAACATCAGGGAGTAGAAGATGTGAATCCTTCATCAAAAATGGAAAAATGAAAAGATAGTATGTTTTAAGTATGGAGGATGAAGTGGAGAGAACAGACTAGAGGGAATATCACCAATTAGAGGGACTATCACCAAAATGGGGGAAATTGATAAGTCAAGGGAGGAGGAAGCCACGATGTAAGCAATAGGAGCATGTGATTTCCTCATGCTTGCTCTGCCATTCAGTAAATTGTGAGAGATTCACACTTGGCCTCAACACATTTTCCCTAGACTCCTTGACTCTCCTATTTACATGTCTGTCACCTCCACAGTTCCTTGCTGCAGAGAATTTTAAAGGAAAAAGAAAATTATTCTCTTCTTCTGGAATGGGTGACTTTTATTCTAAACGAAGGGGTAGGAGATGGGGGACAAAGGTAATGAGAATAAAGGGGGATGAGAATCGGATAGGGGAACTGAAGGAACAAGATCATGGAAATTCATATGGACAAGATTATGCTTGTCTACATACATATGTGTGCTAAGTCTATGTCAGCTTGGTTTGTAATGGTTTTGGACCTTCGTGCCAAGTCAAATGTGATAGCAACAGTACAAAGGCCACACCAATTAAAATAAATGCTTGTGTATATTCCAGTCTTCAATATTGTCCTTTATCCGGAGAAATGGCGTAAGATGATGGATGACTGTCAGTGTCACTGTGTTTCAGTGTTGGTGGAACAATCGTTTAATTTTGTCAGAAAAGTTTAAATCAAATGTTGCAAGTTCTGCTTTGAAAACTGACTAGGCTAATTTGGACTTGAATAGAGTTTTAAAAAATCTTTTGAAATTGGGATTAGTTTAGTGGATCTAGAAAGTTAAACATGCTGGTAACTAATAAATGAAAAGTATTTGTTTATTTTCAGTTTTTTGTAGTTCTGAGTAATGAATGATTTTAAGTGGGGTGATTTTTGATTTATCCATATCAACGCTATGTTGGCAATTTAACATTAATCACTGTATATGTGAAAAGGCTTATATAAATGGCTTAACCTTGACCCTAAGCCCCTAATTTTGTAAAATATTTAACATTCAAATAAAAATGATGGCATAATAGCAATGCTATTTATCAGTTTTAAAAAGAAAATGTGTTTTGCTATGATTAGCTAACAGTTTTACATTTTATATATTTTTGTATTCTAAAGATTAAGATATAGAGTAAAGGTGGAGTTAGATTTTAGAGCGGTCATGAACTTTTTGAATGGCAGTGAAACATTGAAGGACAAATGGGTGTTTTTCATGTTAAATTTTGTTGGAAGTCATGCAAGTGATGCAGTCACAAAATACTAAAATGTCTCAACACAATATGCATAGTTTTTAGCTCTTGTTTACCATTATAACATAACCTCTTAAAATGTATTTGGAGATTAAAAGGCAATGGAATAAGTAGGTGACGATATAAATAATAATAAGTATTAGTTCAGTTTATTATCGCTAACATACATCGTGAAATTTTTTGTTTATTCACCTTTTGGAAAAACCTGATATTAAGTAATAAAAAATAACCTAAACTGTATAGTTTCCTAAGTTTCTTATGGTGCATAGGGCACGTATTAGTCAATTTCTTAAATATTTAAATCATGTAATTTACTAAAATATTTAAAAATTTGTTTGTGCTGCACCTGAATAGATCCAGTTGTGGTAAACTTCTAATAATTTGATCTGGAAATACAGCCATTTTGCAATCAGGGCTCTTTTCAAGCACATTTTTTTAAAGGCAGCTTACTAGGATTTGAAAAACTGATTTCTGCTGAATGTAATTTGAAATTTTCATTCTTTTAAGCTGGTTGAGTCAAGTTATGCTGAAAACCAGCCCATCTAATGAAATAATTATTTGGAGAAGGAATAACATCATCTTTACAATTGCAAGCTTATCTAGGTTAACTTGAAATAGATGGATGAGCATCCCAAATAATTAACTGGAAAAGAGCCACATACCATCTTACTGAAAAAATATTATTTTTATTTCAAGTCTTAAAAACTATTAATTCCAGTTCTCCTGTAGGTTCTGTCATGCTTTCCTACTTTGCAGAATTCAGGGCAGCCTCTAGTGCAGGGGTGGGCAAACTTTTTGACTTGTGGGCCACAAAGGGTTCTAAAATTTGACAGGGGGGCCGGACCAGGAGCAGATGGACGGAGTGTTTTGGTAGTACACCTCATAAGAGAAAATAAAATATCATGGGATGTGTAGAAAACATGTGCTTTAATTTCAATTGAAAATGAACAAATGCATTACAACAAAATATCTGTCTTTGAAGTCCCATGGTATTAAGCTATTTATTGAAATGACTTTTAAAACACTGAAAATTAAATGAATAAAATACAGCTTTTTTTAATAGTAACAGTTATTATTTTAAAGCACTGAAAATTCTGTTATCCTTCAAGATATTATCATCATCACTCTCCTCCTGACTGTCTTTATTTCAAAAACGGGAGAAGATGCAGGTCTACTTGTCCTGCTCCTTCTTATTCAATTGTCCCCTGTGCCAAAACTCAACAACGACCAGCACAAGAACAGAACAGTGACAGCGCACCAGTATGCGGAGCACGTTATTTGATCTGGAGCGCATTTTTTTATTTTGAGAACGTACATGCACCTGCGCACTACTCATGTCCAGCACTTAACAGAAATGACATGTAACACGTAAGGCTTATTGAAAAAAATATTTTCAAATGCATTTTTTACATAACACAACGAAGAAACTTATTTTTAATTTCAGTGGGAATAGTGTTGTTGGTCTCCCTTTTTAGCCAGCGCATCAAAGTCTGGATTTAGTTTTGTTGTGGCGATTCTCAGGATGGATCTGAGGTGTTGGTCAGTTAACTTGGATCTGTGGCTGGCTTTGTTGATGTTCATGACGCTGAACGCCTGTTCACACAAATAGGTCGAGCCGAACAAAGAGTAAAGCGCAAATGTGGAGTAATACGCTGCACCTCAACAAAGGTCAATGTATATAGAGTGCGTCATCTATTGGGAAAACGCCAGAATTGCGGGGAAAAAATGTTAACAAGGTTTATTAATATAATTTCATCAAGTTCTGCGGGCCGGATTAAAAAGCTTAACGGGCCGCATATGGCCCTCGAGCCGTAGTTTGCCCATGCCTGCTCTAGTGACTGGAGAGTGTAATCCTTGTGAGCCAAGTCAGTGTCTTGTTATTTCAAAACAAGTGTTTGTTTAAAGAAAACACTGTGAGGATGGGGAGTTGGTATTATACATGAGAAGATTTAGATTCAACAGGAAGTGAGATAAGAAACAAAAAATTCAATAGTCTGTGTGATTTGCTTCCTTTGTAACTTGGACCTTTGAGGTTTTTAATTCCCACAGAGGATAAGATTTGTTGTCTCTACTGCATCTAGAGGACACATAAGTAAGATTTTTAAATACAATTAAGATTTTAGCCCTGTGGTCAGTACAGCTGCCTCATAACCCCAGCAACTGAGCTTAGATTCTAACCTCTATTGTCAGTGTGGAGCTTGCATGCTCTGCTGCTGCCAGTATGGATGTCTGCTGGTTGCTCCAGGTTTTCCCACGTTCTGAGGGTATGTTGATATATAACCTTATAACAACTACAGCACGGAAACAGGCCATCTCGGCCCTTCTAGTCCGTGCTGAAATGCTTACTCACACCTAGTCCCACTGGCCCGCACTCAGCCCATAACCCTCCATTCCTTTCCTGTCCATATACCTATCCAAGTTTACTTTAAATGACAATACCGAACCTGCCTCTACCATTTCTACTGGAAGCTCGTTCCACACAGCTACCACTCTCTGATTAAAGAAATTCCCCCTTATGTTGCCCTTAAACTTTTGCCCCTTAACTCTCAACTCATGTCCTCTTGTTTGGATCTCCCCTACTCTCAATGGAAAAAGCCTATCCACGTCAACTCTATCTATCCCCCTCATAATTTTAAATACCTCTATCAAGTCTGCTCTCAACCTTCTATGCTCCAAAGAATAAATACCTAACTTGTTCAATCTCTCCCAGTAACTTAGGTGCTGAAACCCAAGTAACATTCTAGTAAATCTCCTCTGTACTCTATTTTGTTGACATCTTTCCTATAATTCAGTGACCAGAACTGTACACAATACTCCAAATTCGGCCTTACTAATGCCTTGTACAATTTTAACATTACATCCCAACTCCTATACTCAGTGCTCTGATTTATAAAGGCCAGCATACCGAAAGCTTTCTTCACCACCCTGTGAAGAAATTGTAGGTTAATTAGCCACCATTATGGACTCCCAACTTGGATAGTAGTGAGAAATTTGTGTGAGAGAATAAGCTACAGAAAGAGAAGTGGTAATGATGGATTGTTCTGAGAGCTAACATAGAATCATTGGACAGAATGGCCTACAATATAAGAAGAAATTGTCAAATGAAGCTTCATGCCTTATTACATACCATTTTATGCTTGGTGCATGGGATTTTTCGTCATATCAGACTCTTAAAAATGCTTGTTAAGTATATGAGTCACTTTTTTCAAGCAGCGCCGCGTGCGAGGCATGGGGGTCGCCATCTTTGTCGGCACCACCTCACCCTGCCCCCGACCCACGGGTGCTTACCGGGCACCTAGATGGCAATGTAACTCTGGCCTCCGTGACCCTCGACCAAAGTGCTCCACAACAGCTCGCAAGGTCAATGATGGACATCCTGGTGGAGGGGCACAGGACTAGCTGCCTGTTTGACACGGGCAGCACTGAGAGTTTTATTCACCCGGACACAGTGCAATGCTGTGGACTCGTGACACAGCCGGTAAGCCATTGGGTCACCATGGCTTCTGGATCGCATTCCACAGACATCGGGGGGGGGGGGGGGGGGGAGTTGTGTAGTGACATTGGTGGTGCAGGGCACAGAATATCGGAACTTTGCGTTACTGGTCAAGCCTCAACTGTTTGCCCCTGTGCTATTGGGGCTGGACTTCCAGAGCCACCTGAAAAGTGTGACAATGGAGTATGACAGGCCCCTCCCACCAATCACTGTCAGAAGTCCTCAGTTTTGTGGGACTTCATCATATACCCCACTACTGACCACACACACACACCGACCTGCACTTCCCACCCAACGCCATGCTAACGGCCACGCTACTGACACCACTTGCAGCCTCTTCACCCTCAAGATCCCTCCCCCACCGCTGTTCGCCAACCTGACCCCCGACTGTAAACCTGTGGCAACTAAAAGTAGGAGGTACAGCGCGGGGGACAGGGTCTTCATTAAGTCGGAGGTGCAGCGGATGCTCAGGGAGGGGATCATTGAGCCAAGCACAAGTCCTTGGAGGGCCCAGGTGGTCGTTATTCGTACCGTGCAGTAAAATAGGATGGTCATGGCCTATAGCCAGACCATCAATAGGTTCACGCAGCTTGACGCGTACCCCCTACCCCGCATCGCGGATGTGGTCAATCAGATAGCTCAGTATAAGGTGTACTCGACAATAGACCTGAAATCCGCTTACCATCAGCTCCCCTTCCGCCTGGAGGACCGCCCCTACACCGCCTTCGAGGCCTGCAGCAGGCTCTATCACTTCCTGTGTGTCCCCTTCGGTGTCATGAATGGTGTCTCTGTCTTCCTGAGGGAAATGGACTGGATGGTGGACCAGTGCCAACTGAAGGCCTTGTTCCCATATCTGGATAACATCACCATCTGCGGTCACAACTGACAGGATCACGACACCAACCTCCAACGATTTTTCCAAGCGTCCAAAGCTCTTAACCTCACCTATAACAGGGACAAGTGTGTGTTCGGAACCACCCGACTTGCTATCCTTGGGATGTCGTGGAGAACAGGGTCATTGGCTCTGACCCCAACCGTATGCGCCCCCTGTTGGAACTCCCTCTTCCCACCACCCTCAGAGCCCTCAAACGGTGCCTGGGCTTCTTTTCCTATTACGCCCAATGGGTCCCTCACTACGCAGACAAGACCCACCCCCTGGTCAAGTCCACCGCATTTCCCCTCTCCACTGAGGCCCGCGCAGCCTTCCGCCGCATTAAAGGGGACATTGCAAAAGCAGCGATGCATGCGGTGGACAAGACTATTTTCATTCCTTTCCAAGTAGAGAGTGACGCCTCAGACTTCGTGCTGGCTGCTACCCTCAATCAGGCAGGAAGGCCGGTAGCATTCTTCTCTCGTACCCTTCAGAGCCCTGAAATTCGGCACTCCGCAGTGGAGAAAGAAGCCCAGGCCATAGTGGAAGCTATTAGGCACTGGAGGCACTATCTCGCCGGCAAAAGGTTCACCTTGCTGACCGACCAGCACTCAGTTGCGTTCATGTTCAGCAACCAACAGCGGGGCAAAATCAAAAATGATAAAATTTTGAGGTGGAGAATAGAACTCTCCACCTACAACTATGACATCCTGTACCGGCCTGGAAGGCTCAATGAGCCCCCTGATGCCCTATCACAGGGAGCATGTGCCAGCGTGCAGCTCGACCGGCTATATGCCCTCCATGCAGATCTTTGCCACCCGGGGGTCACCTGATTTTACCTTTTCGTGAAAGCCCGGAACCTGCCTTACTCCCATGAGGACATCAGGACGATGACCAGGGACTATCAAGTCTGCGCTGAGTGCAAACCGCACTTCTACCGTCCTGAAAAGGCACAACTTATCAAGGCCACCCACCCCTTTGAGTGACTGAGTGTCGGCTTTAAGGGCCCCCTTCCCTCCACTGACTGCAATGTCTGCTTTCTCAACATAATCGACGAGTACTCGCGGTTCCCCTTTGCCATCCCCTGCCCCGATACCACTGCCCCGTCCGTCATAAAAGCCCTGCGCCAGCTCTTCACTCTGTTCGGATATCCCTGCTATATCCACAGTGTTAGAGGGTCCTCCTTTATGAGTGACCCCCGGGTCACTGTGCCAGTACCTGCTGGCTAGGGGTATTGCTACTAGAAGTACCACGAGCTATAATCCCCGGGGGAATGGACAAGTGGAGAGGGAGAATGCCACTGTGTGGAAGGCCACACTCTTAGTCCTTAGGTCAAAGGGATTGTCGGTCTCTCACTGGCAGGAGGTCCTCCCCGAGGTGCTCCACTCCATCCGCTCCCTGTTATGCATGTCCACCAATGCCACCCCTCATGAGCGACTCTTTTCCCAGGAAGTCTGCCACTGGGACCACCCTACCGGCTTGGCTGACATCCCCAGGGCCCGTGCTGCTCCGGAAACATGTGAGGAGCAATAAATACTCCCCGATGGTCGAGTGGGTTCACCTACTTCATGCGAACCCCCAGTATGCCTACGTGGTCTTACCTGATGGGCGGGAGGACGCGGTCTCCATCCGCGACCTGGTGCCCGCAGGAACACCAGACCCCTACCCCAAACACTCCACAGTGACTATGAACACCATACCCACTGATGTGTATACCCACGAGACACCGCGCACACCAAGCCCTACACAGACTCCTCATGACACTCTCATACCGGGTGCCATGCACACGCATGAGGGATTACTGACGCCTAATGGGCTGGCACCTCAAGTCAGGCCAGAGCCAGCAAAACCACCGTCACTGGTGCAATCACCACTGGTGCTATGTAGATCGAAGCGACAGACTGGACCTCCTGATAGACTTAACCTGTAAATGTAAGAAACTTCGCTCCGTGGGGACTCTCTTTTAAAACAAAGGGGGGGTGAATGTGGTAAACTATACCTGTCTGGACACATCCCTCTGCTGACTGCTCCTGTGGCTCCTCTCACAGACCCCTGTGTAAAGGCGATTGGAGGCACTGCTCCTCCCTCAGTCTCCGAGATGCCGTGCTCCGTTTTGCTGCTAATAAAAGCCTATCATTCGCCTCCCGTCTCCAAGAGTTATTGATGGTGCATCAAGACTAAAACTGAACAAACGGAGGAAAAACAAATCTGTTGGATCTGGTGAGACACTAAAATGGAGAAAGGAAGAAAGTAAAATACAGAAATAATGCATCTTGGTTTGTGGTGGCTGTAGTTTGGCAAGGAGAAAGTTATAGATATGTTTATAGCGATCCACAAGGTTGCATCCTCAGCTCCCAACTCTGTATCTGAAGCCAGATTCTGCTCTAACTCCATTTACATTTTACAGTTGATACCACTGTTGTGAGCTGCATCTCAAATAATGAGTCAAAATACAAGAAAGAGTTAGAGCTTGGTGACCTGTTGTCATGACAACAGTCTTTCCCTTAACAAAAGAATTAGTCATTGATTTCAGAAAGGGAGGTGATGCACCTGCTCCTGTCTACATCAGTGATGTTCAGGTTGAGAACTAGGAACTAGGAAGTTCCTAGGTGTGAAGGCTGCTTTTACTTCTTCAGGAGGCTAATAACATTTGGCATTTCCCTGCTGACCTTTACAGATTTTTTTTATTGGTGTATCATAGAAAGCATTCTGTCTGGATGTATAATGGCTTAGCATGGTAACTGCTCTATATGTGACTGCAAGAAACTGCAGAGTTGTGAATGTAGCTCAATAGCTCATGAGAGCCAGCCTCATCTCTATAGACTATGTACAGTATATACGTTATCTTATTAAAACAGCCAAAGACCCAACCCATCCTGGACATTCTGTCTTCTCCCCTCTCTCACTGGGCAAAAGATTAAAAAGGTTGAAAGCATATAGCACCAGGCTCAAAGACGGCTTCTAACCTACTGTTATTGGACTCTTGAATGGACCTCGTACAATAAGATGTCTCTTGACTTCCCAATCTAACTCATTATGATTTTGCACTTTATTGTTTTCCAGCATGACATTGTTTTGGTAGCTTTATTTTGCATTGTTATTGTTATTGTTTTGGCTTATTCTAATTCAGTGCCCTGTGCAATGTTCTGATCAGTTGACTGTATCTTGAAGCATGTGACAATAATAAACCAATACCAGTACCAATATACTTAAAGCAAATGATGAGAAATCATCATTCTCAACTTGCCCAAACTTCGAGAAGAGTATTTTGACTGATCACAGCCAGAATCCCCTCGTCTTGTGGCATGAGCAATTACTTAAGAATATCCCTATTGCCTGTTTTTCATCAACTTGCTGCCTCTAGGTAATGCTATTTGAAAATACATTTAGTCTTGTGTCAGCCTCAGTAAATATCACTTCAATCCCTGTCCCTGACAAGGCTGTAAAATTGAACCAGGCTGTTTGCAACTTTGATATTAAGTGGACACTTTTGACCTTTGGTGCCACCAGTAAATGGCCTGTATACTATCATCCTCTGCTTTGACTCATCAGCTGCAGAAACATTACCCATTGCCTTTGCTTCTGCAGATTTATTGGTATTCTCCCCCTCTTTAATTTTACTTTCTGTAAATTAGAGGTCATTCTAAAATAGTGTTGCCCTTGAATTACTCATTCTAGGCCTGTTTACCCATTATTCCTTATCTTTGTTGATTTATGTTTGTTAAGCAATGAGTTAATTTTAAAATTCTTATCCTTATTTTCAAATTTATCTTTTACTCAGCCATTGTAATTTTTTCTAAAGCTAAAATTATATCTGTGTTCATGTATAGTTTAGAATTAAAGTAATTGTTTGATGTGTTACAATCCACTGACACTTTCTTCCATTACACAGTCTACGATTAAGTCTCTTGTTGGTCTACAAGTTTCCATGAAAGATTTAATTGCTGAATTAATTTGTTTTTCATGCAGATAAAATTAAGTACTTCAGGTCAAAGTTCAAAATTTGCAGATAACAGTTTTTGTCAAGAGTGAAGTGAACAGTAGAGGGCAAAGGCTGGCAGAATGGACAGACAAATGGCAGATAAGGTTTTTAACAGAGAGAGGTGTAAAGAAAGTGAGGGGGGAGACATCAACTAAATGGTTCAAATCAAAAAGCTATGCAGGAACAGAAGTTGTGTACTCTAATTGTTTGGGGAGGGGGCTGGGGTCAGGAAACAAGTAGAATGTGCTGTGAAAACAATGACTAAAATGTCCAGCATTTACATAGAGTAGAAGAAATGTTGCAGATCTATAAAAAGGAACAAAGCATTGAGACTGACAGGGTTTCATTGCAAAGATCAATGCATTCTGTGTTGTCACAATTCTAACTGTGCAGTACCCTGAGGAGAGAGCTTTTGCGGGGGGGGGGGGGGGGGGGGGAAGGGAGGGAGGGAGAGAGAGAAAGAGAGAAATTGATAAGAAACTAGACTTTTATTAGTGCCTGCAAAAAGTGATTGATGAAACATTATATGTGAAATATTACTGGCCCATGTAAGGTAGATAGGGAATGTTGATTCAACATGTGCTTGATATAAGAATGAGAAATTAAATTTAAAATTGTTTTTGAAAAAAGGAAGCTTCAAGACATGTCAGAAGCATTTTCACCCATAAACATCTGCAACAGTCATCAGCTAGAAAAGACGGAAATATTTTTTGTACTATTTGAGCTAAGTTGAGATATGTTGTTTGGCCTCTTATGGGTTGTAATTCACTTTCATAATATATTTGAGATAATATTGGTATATAAACAGTTATGTTTTAAATTGGTTCACTTAAAACATTTAATTTTCTTCTGCAAACACGAGGAAATCTGCAGATGCTGGAAATTCAAGCAACACACACAAAATGCTGGTGGAATGCAGCAGGCCAGGCAGCATCTATAGGAAGAAGTACAGTCGACATTTCGGGCCGAGACCCTTCCTGACAAAGGGTCTCGGCCCGAAACGTCGTCTGAAGTTCTTCCTGTAATTGTCTTCTGCACTATTTTTAGTTCTGTCACATCCTTTCTTTGATCTGGTGACCAGAATTGTGCATGGCCTAACTGATGTCTTGTACAGCTTCAATATGATATCTCAACTTTTATATTCAATATCTCTGCCTATGAAGGCAAACATAGAAATTTCTTTCTTCCCTACAATTTTTAGAGAATTATGAAGATCTCTCTTGATGTCAATGTTCTTAATGTCCCTTCTATGTATGGTGGGCCAGTATTAGATGACCCAGTCTGCATCCTCTTGCACTTTTCACTTGCCGCCACTCCACTCAATTTTCCAGTTGATCTATTTCGCACATTGCAAAATACCTTGATTTCAACAAAATAAACTGTTAAAAGTGAGTTCAACTGTTTAACACTAAGCATTAAATTTTAAGGTCAGAAATGGTCTTAAACTTTAATACTTAGATCTGGAACATGACTTGAGATGGATACGAAGTATAAATTCTGCACTATTTTAGACTTGACGCTTAAAAACTCAAATGATTTTAGAAAGGGTTCATCAGAAAAGCACCAATTCTTCATACTTTATGCACAATTAATTTTCTAATTTTAGGGGAAACTCTTCAGCTATGTATGTATAAGATCTTTCTTTAAAAAGGGTAAAACTGGGCAATCTAAACAGGAAAGTATATTTTTTGTCATTGTGATTATTTTGTATTGTATTTGTAAATATGGAAAATGAAAGATCATAGATGTTCCTTTGTGAAGTTGATGGTGTCTTAAGTAATACGTACTTTGTTGTAACTTATTGCTTTCAGATTAAGAAAGTGCAATATTTAGCCATTTTGTGTTTAGTTAAGTTGAGGATGTGTACAAATTTGCTTCAGTATACAGTAGTGGTGGTGGTGGCATCCGTGGCATCCGTCGGTCTCAAGAGACCATGGATCTGCGCCTGGAGTTTCCAGGGTGCAGGCCTGGGCAGGGTTGTATGGAAGACCGGCAGTTGCCCAAGCTGCAGGCCTTCCCCTCTCCATGCCACCGATGTGGTCCAAGGGAAGGGCACTGGGACCCATGCAGCTTGGCACCGGTGACGTCGCAGAGCAATGTGTTGTTAAGTGCCTTGCTCAAGGACACAAACAGGCTGTCTCAGCTGAGGCTCGAACCAGTGACCTTCAGGTTACTAGTCTGATGCCTTGCCCACTAGGCCACGCGCCAACACACAGTATACAGTATAATCTTGTTAAAATATTACATATGGACATAATTAAAACTGTGGATGTGAGTAATGCTTCAGTTTGTCCACTTCAGTGGGACATCTGCTGCAGTTTCAGTTGTCTTTGTTAGGTGCAGTATCATCTGGTATAGAAAGGTGAGCTTGTGGCGACCCACTTCCTAGCGCACTTGAACCGGCTCACAAATAGGCACAAAGGCCAGGTCCGCAACAAAGGGAAAAAGCCTGCGGGGGTTTGTGAGTACGTGTCCCTTACAGCATCCGTGCCCGGGGAGGGCGGGATGAGGGAGGCTTTAAAGCAAGACTGTGAAGTTCGAATGAAATCATCTTTAATTGCAGTTTACCAACTCCGTGTCGTTATTTTAGCGCTGCCTGTAGCACACCGCTACAAGCTGATTTTTTTTTGTCCTGCTGAAGGGTCTCTGGCTGAAACGTCGACTGTTCTTTCCAGAGACACTGCCTGGCCTGCTGGGTTCCTCCAGTATTTTGTAGGTGTTACTTGGATTTCCAGCATCTGCAGGTTCTTTGGAGGTTTTTTGGATATAAATAGCTCTTAGCATTTCTGAGAATCTGTGATCAGGATGCCTGCTGCATGATTTATTGGTTTAATTCTGGATAGTGCCTTTTATCAAGATCCTAAAAAACACTAGTACCACATGTATATAATTTTTCAGGGGAACTTGCAATATAATTCCCAAAGTATTTGTAATTATCAACATTTGAAAATCATTATTATTGTCGACTAAGTTCAACCAGGAATGTACCAAAGTTGGCCTTTGTTTTTATTTATATATTGAACTGTGAACTTTCACTTTAGTCAAAATGTTAAATGACATTGAACTGATTTTACAAGCAATATGTACATTTTGGAGTTGAGAAGCCTCTGTTTTCCAGTACTGGTAGAGACAGGCACCACAGTGTATGATCTTAACCCTGATATACAGGGATAACTTTTCAAAAAGATTCATGAACCCTTGCTCCAATCATGTTAGAAAAAAGTTTGTTAAATTTTCACAGATTGGATCTAATTGTCTATTAAGGCAAGATGATGCAAATGAACCATGCTGACATTCTGCGGGCTACATACAGTGCTTCTAACTGTTCTTTCAAATTGCTCTCACTGCAGTCTGCAGCATGTAATTTCCCTCTAGCAATGTACTTTTAAATCAGCCTAATGGTCTACAAATTTCACAATTCTCTGAAAGGTTCCGCAGACCAGGCAGGTACAGCACCTTTGAATGGAATTGGCCAGAAGCTAAGCAGGAGGGGTGGGGACTCTAGTGTTGTTGGAGAATAAAATTGAGGAGCTGAGGGCCAGATTGCTGTGTCAGAGGAAAATTTACAAGGACAGGTGTGTAAGAAGGACTTGTAGGATCAGTGGGGACCTAAGCCATTCCAACCACAATCTATTCTAGCTGCTACCATCCGGGAAACGGTACTGCAGAATAAAAGCCAGGACCAAAAGGCTGCTTCCACCAGGCCATCAGACTGATGAACCTGTGCAGATCTGAGTGTACGTACGTTACATTGACTGTTCTATTTATTATAAATTACTATGATTGCAAATTTAGATGGAGATGCAACGTAAAGATTTTTACTCATGTATGTAAAGGATGTAAGAAATAGTCAATTCAATTCAAATGAGAGATTGTTGTGTCCTATGTCTGAGCCAAGACATGGATTTGTCTCAGCACTCAGATACAATGATCAGACCAGAAGGCTTCTCAGTTTACAGATTGCTGATCAAACTGCTGATTCAGAAAAGGCAAAAGGTGGAATTGTGTGTTTCATGATAAATTCTTGGTGGTGCTCCAATGTGGTAGTCTAGTCTTATTCTTGGTTCTTGTTCCCCTGAGCTTGAACACCTAACAGTCAAATGCCATCTGTTTTATTTATCTAAGGTATTCTCCTCCAGAATCCTAACCGCAGTTCACATACCACATACCATACCACTAGCAGCTGGCTATAACCACGCACTTCAGATACTGCATGATGCCGTCTCCAGTGCATTTCAAATCATAATCGAGGACTTAACCAGGCACAATTGAAGAAAACCTTGCCCGATTACCATCTGCAAATAATCTGTAGCATCAGAAGTCCCAACAGGAATCCATACCATTCCATACCCATTTTGCATTTCAGTAAATTGGATCACTTGGCAGTCCTTCTCCTACCTGCATACAGGCAGAGGCTAAAGAACAAAACTCCAGAGATTACGACAACAAAAACATTGTTGCAGGGGGCAGGGGAGCAGTTATGGAATTGCTTTGGTAGATTGGGCTATAGTCAAGGACTCATGGTTGTCACAGACTATATTAAAACAATTGTAGATGAGTATATTCCCACAAAGTCATTTAGAATCTTCTCCAGAAGCCTTGGATGAATCATGAGATCCGCAATCTGCTGAAGAGAAGATCAAAAGCATTCAAGTCTGGTACCAAGAAATTTTCAAGAATCCAGGTACAATCTCCGGAAAGCCATCTCGTGGGCAAAGTGGCAATTCCAGGCTAAACTTGAATCCGTGAAGGATGCTCGGCAATTATGGCAGGGCTTGAATATGATCACACCTTATAAAGTTAAATCAAGTGACATAGGTGACATAGGCTTCACTTCAAGATGAGCTCAATGTCTTCTGGGTTCATCATCAAAACATGGAGGAACCATCCTGATCTTCTATAGCCCCCAATGATCCTGTGATTTCTGTCTCTGAGGCTGACATGCGAGCAGCTTTCAGGAGGGTAAACCCACAAAAAGCACCAAACCAAATGGGGGACCTGGTCAGGTACTGAAAACCTGCACTGATCAACTGGCTAGAGTGTTCATTAAGATATTTAGCCTCTCACTGGCTCTCCACTCAACCCTGGAACATCTGGACAGCAAAGATGTATACATCAAAATGCTCTTTTATTGGCTACAGCTCGATATTTAATGCCACCATCCCCTTAAAACTAATCAATAAGCTTCAAGACCTTGGCCTCAATTCTTCCTTGTGCAATTAGATCCTTGATTTCCTTACTTGCAAGAGCCTGTTAGTGTGGATTGGCAACATTCTCCTGTACAATCATCATCAGCACAGGTGCACCACAAGGCTGTGTGATTATCTGCCTGCTCATGTACTTATGACTAAGGTTAAGCACAGCTGTAATGCCATATTTAAGTTTTCTGACAGCACCACTGTTGGCCAAATCAAAGTTGATGATGAATCAGTACGAGGGAGATTGAAAATCTGGCTGCATGGTGCCACAACGGCAACCTCTGAATGTTAGCAAGATCAAGGAGCTAATTATTGCCTTCAGGAGGAGGAACCTGCAGGTCTATTAGCTAATCTTCATCAGAGGGTTAGCGACTTTAAATTCTTTGGTGTTATCATTTCAGAGGTTCTGTTATGTACCAGATGCAGTGACCATAAGCTGTATATAATTCAATTCTTCCATGAGAAGAGTTTTCATTAGTCTATTCGTTAAGGATCTTTAAAAAAAGTCAGTAAAATTATTTTACTTACAGTATGTGGGCTGATTTTTATGTAAGTTACTATGTTTATGAAACAAACAATTATTGAGAACTGACTGGGCAGTTTCAAAGTGATTGAAACATGTCTGTTTATCTCCAACTTACTCCGGATGATAGAAGCACAAAACTCTGGGTGATTCCCAACTTTGGTGCCCAAAGTGTCGATCTCTGCCTTCATATAATGAGAAGAACAATGTGTGCTTGTTTCTTTAGTAATTTTGGGGAGCTCTAGAGAGCCATATAATGTTACTTGCTCAGTGATATTCTGCATTTCGTAAAATTATTTTACACCTAGGGCATAATGTTGACTGCAAACCAGGCAGGTTGAAGGCCAATGTGTGAATCTTACAAATATGCAGTCGGCTTGCAAGAAGTTTTATAGTTGCTATGTCATTAGGGAAAGCCTGATATATTTGGAAATGTTCAGGGGCAGAAGTTCCTTGATTATTTGACTATTTTGTAGGATAGATATGTTTACAGGATCCTTGGAAGAGGGAAACTGTTATGAGAGATTTGATAGTCATTGATAGACAAGTTAAGAAACCATAGGGAAAAGTGGTGCATAGGGGTATAACTTGACTATCTGCACAACACTTTGAGCAAGTGGTTCCTCACAATGCAAAGAGTAAGGATTAATAGTGCAATGGGTAAAGATTTAAACTAGATGGTTGGAGTGGATGTATTTTGAAAAAAAATTAGAAAGAATGTAGGGCCCTACAAAAATTGGTCCAGATGTTTAGTAAAGAAATGGGCAATTTACTCAATGAGTATTGTATATCCAATTTTCATAGTAAGGACAAAATTCAGTAATTACAAGGGGAGCAAAAATGCATTATATTTGATAACTTGTATTATGGTTTTCTAATGTTTTATTCATTGAATTCAAGTTGAAAAGTTGCTTTATTGTATTTTTGTTCAAAATTAGCTAATGTGGATTTTACAGTACTGTGCAAAAGTCTTGGGCATCCCAAGTTTTTAATACAAATTTTGTTTTAGATGTTTATTTTTTGTCTTCTGCATGAGTGTGTTAGTAGAAAAAAACAATTTTAGATTTCTAAACATTCATTTTCAAAAAAATTAAATGTTAGAGAAATTTTTGTATTTCATCAAAGAAAGTTGATTATTTGATGCGTACAAAACTTGATTATTTTGTAGGTAGAACGAGTGCATGATTAAACAAAGTTAACAAACAGGTTCTAATGATCAATGACATAATGAGTTGAACGAACTAAACTGATTAACTAAAATAGAAACAGGTGCAGAAGTAATCAAACTGGGCAAAGAACAACCTAACTAAAAGGCGAGGGTGTGGCACATGTGACAGTTCAACTTTCAAATCGTCAGTTCTTACACCATGGCAATAGCAAGCATAGCAACAAAACACAGTGGTTGTTCTGCATCATCAAGGTCTCGCCCAAATGGAAATTTTTTGGCAGACAGGGGTTTCATGATGTGCTGTTCAAGCTCTTCTGAAGTAGCACAAAGAAACAGACAAGGTTGAGGACCGGAAATTTCAGTGGTTGGCCACTGAAATAGTGCATCAAACTGGTGGCCCTTCTAAATCAGAAGTCCAACACTGCGATCAGCTCTGAACTTACAGAAACCACTAGAACCAAAGTACACCCTGTACAATCCAGAGAAGTCATGTCAGAAATGGGTTCATGGAGGAGTTGCTACCAAAAAGCCATTCCTCTGAAACAGCCAAGAGACTTGCCTGAGCACAACAACACAAGGACTGGGGTATTGAACAATGGCAGTAAGTATTCTGGATTGACAAGTCAAAATTTAGAAATTTTTGGCTTAAGCTAGGTGTACTTTGTCTGTCGAAAAGCTAGAGAGCACTATATGGATCAGTGTCTGCAGCCAACAGTGAAGCACAGTGGAATTCCTTGCAGGACTGAGGCTGCATTTCTCCAAATAGAGTTGGTCATCTGGTTAGAATTAATGGATACTCGATGCTGAGAGGTACAAGCAGATTCTCAGCCATCACACAGTACCATCAGGGAGGCATCTGATCATCCCAACTTCATTCTGCAGCAGGACAATGGTCTCAAACACACGGCCAAAGTCATAAGGAACCACCTTCAGTGAAAAGAGGAACAAGGGGTTCTGCAACAGATGGTATGGCCTCCACAGAGCCCTGATCTCAATTTCATTGAGGCTGTCTGGGATTACCTGGAGAGACAGAAACAAGGGAGACTGCCAAAGTCTACAGAAGAACTGTGGCAAGTTCTCCAAGAAGCTTAGCACAAGCTACTAGCTGATTTTGTTATAAAACTGCATGACAGTGTACCTAAGAGAATTAATACAATTCTAAAGGCAATGGGTGGTCGCACCAAATATTGATTTGATTGTTATTTTTTCATTGTTTACTGCTCTTCTTAGTATATTTTAATATTTAGAAACTTTTCATTATTTTTGAAAGCATCTTTGCTTTACAGAATTTTTTACATGTGCCTAAGACCTTTGCACTTACTGTACAAAATCTTACAGAAGGTATATTGAAACTATCAGAAAGTGAAGTTCAGCAGTCAATAGGATCCCATCCCTCAGGCACTCTTTAAGTAGAATTCTCTTGACCCTTTGGTGATTATAGAAGCTTGGGAGGAAGTTACTATTTTGAGTGGAATGAAGAAATTGCTTAAAATGAGCATGAAATTCAAATGGTTAGATTATCTATGATGCTACCCTCACCCAACATCTCCATTTCCAGAATATCTGCTCACCCCATCTTCCCATTGCCTTAACTGTAACTGAATTCCTCTTGTCCTTACCTACCACTCATCTCCACCAGTGCAGCTTTTTCTACATTGGTGAGACCTGTCGTAAATTGGGGCACTGCCTTGTTGAGTACCTCCATTTGATCCACCAAAAGCAGAACTTCCCAGACATTTTAATTCCTATTCTTGTTCTAACATGTTGATCCATGGCCTTCTCTTGTGCCACTTTGAGGCCACTCTCAGGAAGGAGGAGCAGCACATTGCATTCCATCCCTTCTATTCTCCACTCTGGTCTGTTGCCTCCTCTCACCTGTCTGTCTGACCTTTCCCCAGGTCCCTTCCTCCTTACCTTTCTCCTATGGTCCACTCTCCTATCAGATTATTTCCCCTCCCCGTCCTTTATCTTGATGACCTACCTGGCTTTACCACTCACCTTCCAGCTATCCTCCTTCCCCTCCACTCACCTTTTTATTCTGGTGATTTCTCCCTACCAATCCTGAAGAAGGGTTTCTTCCTGAGACGAATGACTGTTTATTTATTTCCATATATGCTGCCTGAACACTGATGCTACCATGCTACTTGACCTGCTGTTCCTCCAGCATTTTGTGTGTGTTGCTTTGGTTGGGTTTCATTTCATAAAAATTATTTACTGGTAAACGGACTTACTGGTATAGATAACTATTTGAAGACTACTATGTTCTTTAGTCTTTTTTCAAATACTGTTGATGGTACAAAAGAACACCTCAGTGATCTTGCATATCAATTAAAATTTCAGTCTTTTAGGCAATTGTCTTTTAACTAATACAGTTTGAAGGAAAACTTAGCCACTCCTTTCATTTGCATGTTAGTCATTAGAAAAACTTGTACTCAAACCAATGTTTATTATAATAAACCTGCAGATTGAGTGCTGACTTACCATGCTGTACATTCAATGCTATTTTAGGTATATGACCAAGTGAAACTCTTGATTCAAAGCTATTAATGAATTAATTATAGAATCCTTGGGTGGGGACATAAAACAGATTCAAAACGAACAAATTTAGCAGTACTGTACCCAATCATTGCGAACTTTTGGATCATCCCCTTCTGGGTAGGGTGTGAAAATGAACCCCAGCACATTTCCAGAATGGTGTGATTGTACAACCGAAAGAAATGCTTAAGTAAGTGTTAGCTGGTCAGGAGTAACTAGGTAGATCAGGTATATACAAAAAAACATGAAAGATTCTGCAGATGCTGGGAATCTTGAATAATGCACAACAAGTCAGAAGGCATCTGCTCAGGGGAATAAACTATTGACATTTCAAGTTGCAACCCTTCATGTGGACTGAAAAGGAAGAGGGAGGAAGCCAGAATACGAAAGTTGGAGAGAGAAAGAAGTACAAGAGACCAGGTGTGGGGAGAAGTATGCGGGGGTGTGAATTAAGAATCTGAGAGGGGATAGGAGGAGGTGTTAAGAGGCTGAAGGAGGAATCTAATAGGAGAGGACAGTGAACCATGGAAGAAGGGGAAAGGGGGGAACTAGAGGGAGATAATGGGCATGTGAGGAGAAGGGATGAGAGGACAACCAGAATGGTGAATGGAGAAAGAGGAGCAGGGGAAGAGAAATTACTGGAAGCTGGGGAAGTTGATGTTCATGCCATTAAGTTGAAGGCTACCCAGACATTGAAGGCTTAACCTAATTCAGATTGGAGGAGACTTACCTCATTTTCCATCTGATAACTCTAATTTTTGAATTCTCTCCCTATTCAGAAAATAGAAAATAGTAATAGTTCCTTCTACCAAAGTGCTTGATCATATACTTATGCTGTAATACTTTTGCCACTTTGCCCATTCTCCCAACCTGACCAAGCTCTGTTACAGACTCCTTGTTTCCACAACATTACCTGCCCCTCTACCAATCTTTGTATTTTCTGCAAGCCTTGCCACAAAGCTATTAATTCTGTCATCCTGATCATTAACATATAATGTGAAAAATAGCAGACCCAACACCAAACCGTGAACAGCAGTACTAGTTTCTGGCAGCCAACCAGAGGAGACCCCCTTTTATTCCCACTCATTGCCCTGTATCAGTTAGCCAATCTTCTGTCCATGTTAGTACATTTCCTGTAATATCATGAGCAGCCATCTTGTTTAGCAGTTCATGTGTGACACCTTGTTAAAGTCTTAAAGTCCATAATGGTTTTCCAGTGGTCCAATGTCCATACTTGCCTCTTTATTACTATTTTTATAACTGAAAAGCTTTCAGTATACTCTTTTATATTGTTGACTAGCTTACCTTCACATTTCATCTTTTCTCTCCTTATTGCTTTTTTAGTTATCTTCTGTTGGTTTTTAAAAGCTTCCCAATCCTGCAGCTTCCCACTATATTCTGCAATATTGTAACCTCTCTCTTTTGCTTTTCTTCTGTCTTTGACTTCCCTTGTCATTGCCTCATCCTCCCTTTAAAATATTACTTCTTTGGGAAGAAATGATCCTGCATCTTCCAAATTACTCCCAGAAACTTCTGCCATTGCTGCCATCCCTACTGGTGTCCCCTTCCAATCTACTTTGGCTATTTCCTCTCTCGTGCCTCTGTAGTTAACCTTACTCCACTGTAATATCAATCAGTGCATCCAGTTGTTGTTTCTGTCTCTCAAACTGCAGCATAAATTTTATCAGATATGTTCACTGCCTCTTTCAGGACTCTTGTTTAATAAAGGATATTGGTTTGATCAGAGAAAAGGAAATGTATCTCAGGAATAAGAAATTGGAATTATACCAAAAGGGTCAGGTGGCATAAAAAGGTCAAGAACCCTGCCTTAAACCTTGCACCACCAGCTCCTTAGCCACACATTCAACTGTTCTATCTGGTTTATTCCTTTACTCATCAGAACATGACACAGGAGGTAATCCTGAGATTACAATCCTAGAGGTTCTGTTTTTAATTTTGAATCAAACTCACAATTCTCTTTGTAGGACTTCCGATTTCCTCTTACACTCGAGGGATATACTAACTATCTTGCCTTAATTTATTTGCTTATCAGCTGTTGTTTTCCCCTTGAGCAGCTGCTCATAATCTATGTCTCCCAGATCCTGTTTTGCTTATTGAAATCCACCTTCCCTCGTGTTATCTGCTCAGAAGACTGGCTTCATTCCAGCTGGCATCATAAACTACTAATGGAGGACAAGTTTCAGATTAGGTTTTCACAGGTTTAGTGCCTGATGGTTTTGATTCTAACAGCTCTAGATGCCCCTTTTATCACAGAAGTATGGATAAAGGAGTTGAACTGCTTATCCATTTGCCCAGGCATGGATATGTTGGTAGCTGATTTTCAACGCACATTGTGCATTTGAGTAAGTGATGCCATCTAATTGTTTGTGCTTGCTTGTATGACAGCATAGTTTTGAATCATTAACAAGGAAGCTACGAGATGTATTTTGTTGATTTATGTCAACAGTTTGTTGTCAGGCGTGATAAACATTGGCCATTTTGGTGTGAAAATGATAACAGTTTGCTTCAGGAATTGGTTTGTGAGTACGCCTGATGATAATTGGCTTTCAGTTCAAATACTTTGCTCTGCTGAAGTGTTTACAGATGTCATAGAACAGACCTGCTTAGAATAGCAGAATATTGTAGAATATGGTCTAAATTAGCACTATTAAAAGAAGCAATTCCTGACCTTTTTTTCCTCCTCTCACATTACCAAATTCCTAGTTAAGTAGAGAATCATCTGAATGACCCTGCTCTTTCCCTATCTGCTTTCTAATATATGTATTTCACCTAAGGCCCGGAAGAGATCCCAATGATCCAGACACCTTAAGCCAGGGGTCTTAACCTGGGATTCCATAAAACTTGTTTTTTAATGCATTAATAAAGAAGCAAATTTGTTTTTATATTTTGATAACTATTTCAATATAATTGGTTTCTTTTGTAATCCAGTGTATTTTTATATATTTAATACTTTGTTCTGAGAAAGGTTCTACAGGCTTCAGCAGTCTGCCATATGGGTCCATGCCATAAAAAAGGTTAAGAACCCCTGCCTTGCATTGCCACCTCCTTAGCCATTCAATTCCTCCGTCTTCCTATTCCTGTACTCATTAGTATATGACACAGGAGGTAATCCTGAGATTACAGTCCTAGAAGTCCTTTTTTAAATTTTGAATCAAACTCTCAATTCTCTGTGCAGGACTTTCTCTCTCTTTCTTGTGTGTCATTAGTACCAATGTAAAATGCTATTTGCTCCCTCTCCCATTTCAGAATGCTCCACACCCACTCTGAGACTCTGGCACCAGGGAGACAATGAGCCACCCTTGAGACTCACTATGAGACACAGAAGTGCCTATGTCCCCCTTGACTGTCAAGTCCCTATCACCACCACCACTCCAGATTTTGTCTTTCCCTCTGTACAACAAAGCCAAATCTGGTGATACTGCTTTGGGTGTTACTATCCTCAGAGGCAATTCCTCCCCCCTCTCCCCAAAGTGGTATACCAATTAGAGAGGAAAATAGCCATTCGGGGAACCAGCACTATCTTCCTTCCCTTCTTAGTATCCAGCCTGCTATATTATTGAATCTTTGGTGACCATTTAACTGAAGCTCATAAAACACTTTGTGATTCTAGTATGCTTCCCATGTGGTCTGAGAGGAACTACAGCTGGACATAGCTGTTAGGAATGCTTGACCTCTCCCTGATCTCCCACATTTCACAGAAGGAGCATTCCATTCCACTGACTGCCATTTCATGTTATTACTAGGTTTAAAAGAAAAGCATAGATATTATCTGATTATCACTCAGCTTTCTCGATTAAGCCTTCTTTGTCAAGGCCTCTGCATTTAGATTATAATCTCAGCACTTTGACCTTGAAACATATTTTCCAAAAAATTCCGCTCTGAGTTGTCAAGGTGTAGCATATGGCAACTACTGAAGACAGGTACATTGAGCCTCAATGCGTGGAGATACACAGGAGACCCATAAAGTAGCAATAATGTGTACTAATATTCATGACTATGCACTAATTATTAGCTTACAATGATTTTAAAATAATGGAAAATCCAGCTATTCTCACCAGTGGAATATTTAGAACATAGAACATGTACAGTACAGGAGCACGTCCTTCAGTCTACAAAATTTATGCCAGCTGTGTTGCCAATTGAAATTGAACTTGGTCTGTATCACTCTGACTTTGTGCCTGTTTACATACCTGTTTAAATGCCTCTTAAGTTTTGCCTACATATCTGCTTCCACTGCCTCCCCTGACAGTGTATTCCAGCCTCTTACCACTTTCTGCACATTTTTTAAAAATCCTCACAAATCTCCTTGAAACTTTCCTTCCCACCACCTTGAATCTATACCCTCTTGTATTTGACATTTCAACCCTGAGAGAAAGACTCTGAATATCCACCCTATGCCTCTCATAATTTTATAATCTCCTGTCAGGTAACCCATCAATGTTCAACACTTCAGGGAAGTCTATTCACCCTCTCCATGTAGCTAACAGTTGCTAATACAGGCAACTTCCCAATGTTGTGTTTTTTTTTGCATTCTCTCCAAAGCCTCCATAATGCTTTCTCCAATGCAGCAACTAGGAATATAATACATACAAGTACTCTAAGTGTGGCCTAACTAAATTTTTATACAGCTGCAGTATGACTTGTCCAAACCAATAAAGGCAAGTAATGCATTATTTACCACACAATCTACCTGTGTTGACACTTTCAGGGAGCTGTGGATTTGCACCCCAGGATCCCCCTGTATATCACTGTACCAAAGGATCCAGCCATTTACTGTACACCTCACACTTGTACTGATCAAACTCATCTGCTATTTCTCTGCCCATATTTCCAATTGGTCAAATCCAGCAGCTCCTAAGACAACTGTAACTCCAATTATTGCGTTATCTGTAAACTTACTAATCAGTCCACCAATACTTTTGTCCAAATTAGAGATCCTTGTACTGATCCCTGCAGAACACCGTGGGTCACTGATCTCCAGTTAAGAACAACACTCTTCCACCACTATTATGTTTCCAATGGCTAAACAAATTTTGAATGCAATCTAAAAACCTGTACATTTCCAAGTGCCTTAACCTTCTGGATCAGCCTACAATGAGGGACCTTGTTATGCCTTAATGAAGACAACATAGACAACAACATCCACTGCCTTACCTTCATCAAGCATTTTCATCAACTTCTCAAAAACAAGTCGATCAAGTTTTTAAGACATGCTCTGACGAGCACAATATGTTTACTCTTCATGCTGCTAATCACCTTCAACATTGTGTAAATCTTTCATTTGTATTGCTTTTAAATTGGGAACCTTTTTAACTGTTGTTGTTCTAGCTTGTAGTTTTGCTGAGATCATATACCTTTTTGAATTGGAAGTATTTCACAGTTCAAACTTGTCATGGAACACTCCCATTAAATCATATCATCTTTCTCCTCTAGTTTCACTTTTCACACCAGACGTGCTCAAATGATTTGGGCTTCATCTGCTCTTTGACTGACTCCAAACTAATGTACAGCTTTAACACTGATATAAGTTACTGGCAGAAATTCTCTTGCATTTTAGGAAATCTTTTCTATAGTTATGACAATCCTACATGTACTCTCAAATGTTATATCCTATAAATTTAATATTTTAGATTGAGTTTATTCATCTATTTAAATGGCATGCAGAATTGTCCCACTGTACTCAATTCAATAAAGAAATTTCAATATGAAAACACGTTCTACATCACAATAATGCTAGAAAGCTAATGGTATTGTTACTTTATGTGACATTTCTATTAACATACATTTTTCCACTTTGTTTTCAATTTTAGAAGATTTCTAACTGCCAGTTGATCTGCAAGAATAATATCAACACAATCATGTCATATGATGATTCAGTTAATGAAGCACCCAGTGACAGCTTCTGGGAGGTATGGTTGAACTGTTGCTTTGTATTTTTTTCCTATGTTTTGATCTTTCTTGAATCAGTTGGCTGAATATGTATCACAAATATACAAATATTTCCCACTTGATTATAAACTCACAAATGCAAATACCAGTACTTGATAATACACTCACCCCTTGTTAATCAGTAATATCTGATCAACAATTCTTAATTGCTTATAGCCCATACCTGTATGGAACATGTTGGTCAGTTTCCAGACCATTTGTGTCAATGGCTTCTGACTATGTAATATTACCACTGCTGACCCAGTAGAGAATGGGTTGTGTTTATATAGTTGTACCCTGTGTTTTCAGATTTGATCACTTCTTGTTATTGAAGTAGTTCTTGTATCAATGGTTATGCTATGACCATGCTATGCTATGAACTCTAACTATGGCACTCTACTCCCTTCGGTGTAATTCCTGGTATTCATAAAATTAGTCCACAAACTGAGTTAACTCAACTCTGATCTCTTTCTTGGGTGCTTCCAAATTTGCACACATGCTATAATCTTTTGAACCTGTCATATTCCATAATTAACTTCTTAAATATTACAATACTGTTGATTTTAATGGATTATTTGGGTATTTTCAGCTAGAAGCATTAAGATGGTATATTTATTCTGGGCAAAATCATTCTTAGCAAAATTTGTTATTTGTGAGCAGAATGTATTATGAATGACAGAAAATAGTAGTTAGCAGTGAACAAATGGATCAAGTAAAGTTGCTATCAATACTTAAGATTATGTTAGATATTGTACCAAACTGTATGCATCAAAAAGCATTTAGACTTTTGGGGGAAAATGTTGACAGTATGTAAAGAGAACATTTTGCTAAGTCTGCAAATTGTACAGTGATGTTCTGATTTGAATAATAAGTTTACATTAAAAAAAAAACCCCAGTGATTTCCTATATCTGATTTTTCAATGATTCTTTATCTGGCTCAACATGGAATGTTTGTGGTACTTCCTTTGTACTCACCAGAGCACTGGTTCCTACATTTCCTTTAAGACAACCTAGTTCATTGACATTTGTAATTGTATTATAGTACTGCCTAATAACTTTTTTTTAATTAAAATGTCCTGGACCAATAATTATTTAAAAACCTTTGTTTGGAAAATCTTCTAGTCCAACAGTACCAATATGTCAGATTGGTTTTTAGTAGTTACAGGAAAAAGTAAAAGCTGTTATGAAAAAGTAGCTAACAGACTTTTGATTCATCACAGTTGTTAGATATTTTGCAGTATCTTTGTAACCGAAAAGCTGTTAACTTTGTGCGAGCATCATAGACATGGCCTGCATTTATTGTCCTTACAGTTGTTAGGCCTTTTCAGAGAGCAATCACAAGTCAAGCATCTTGCTGTAGGTCTCTCTTCACATGTAAGCCAGACCAATGAAGAACATGTCTCTTGCTTTCTTAATTGTCATTAATGAATTGAGTGTATTCTAATTTTTGTTACTGGTTATAACAAATAAATTTAGATTTATTGACTACTAGTTTTGACTCATGTAAGAGGGGAGATATGCAAAACATGAAAAGCCTTATACAGGATTTCAGAATTACAGAATTTTAAGTGGAATTCTGAGTATAATGTTGGTTCTTCTTTTTTAAAGTAAGGATGTATTTGTTTTTGAAGTAAAGCCAAAAAAAAGCAAGTTGCATTAATTCCTAGAATAAATAAGTTGTCTAATGAAGAAAGATTGAATAGGTCAGGCCCATACTCATGGAACAAGAAAAATTAGACTTCATCATATTGATGCATATAAAATTGTGTATTAGGGTAATGATATAACAGGTTAGAAGCTTTTAAAGCTAGAGCATAAAATTTCTAGAAGGCTTTTGATAATGTCCCATAAAGGCTGTTGATCAACAAAGATACAGCAAGTAGAATTTGAGATGATACATAGATAAGACTATAAAGCCTATAAGACATGGGAGCAGAATTAGGTGGTTCGGCTCATCTAGTGTGCTCTGTTGTTTTATCATGGCTGATCCATTTCCCTCTCAATCTCATTCTCCTGCCTTCTCCCTGTAACCTTTCACGCTCTGACTTATCAAGAGTCTATCAATCTCTGCCTTATAACATGGTGGCATAGTGGTTAGCACAATACTTTTACAGTACCAAAGACCAGGTTCAATTCCTGCCACTGCCAGTAAGGAGTTTATCCATTCTTCCCATGACCACACGGGTTTTCTCTGGGTCTCTGGTTTCCCCCTCTCAGTTGATAGGTTTATTGTCCATAGTAAATTGTCCTGTGATCAGGCTGAGGTCGCTGGGCAGCGCAGCTCAAAGGGCCTATTCCGCACTGTATAGCAATAAAAAAATAAAATACACCCAATGATTTGGCCAACACATTCGCCTGTGGCAACAAATTCCACAAGTTCACCACCCGCTCATCTCCATTCTAAATGGATGTCCCTCTGTTCTGAGGTTGTGCTCTCTGGTCCTAGAGTCCCCACAAGAGGAAGTATCCTGACCAAATCCACTCTTTCTAGGCCTATCAACATTCCATAGGTTTCAGTGAGATTCCCCCCATTCTTCTGCATTCCAGTGAGTACCAGTCCAGAGCCATCAAATGATCATCATACAATGACTCTTTCATTCCCGGGATCACTTTCATGAGCTTCCTTTGAACCCTCTCCAATGTAAACACATCCTTTCTTAGCTAAGGGGCCCAAAACTTCTCTCATTTCTCCAAGTGAAATCTCACCAGTGCCTCAAAGCCTCAGCATTATATCCTTGTTTTTTATTCTAGTCCTTTCAAAAAGAATACTAACATTGCTTTTGCCTTTCTCACCACCAACTCAACCTGTTAAGTTAACCGTTAGGGAATCCTGCAGGAGGACTCCCAAGTCCCGTTACACCTCGGATTTTTGAATTTTCACCCTGTTTATAAAATAATTTACGCTCTTATTCCTTCTACCAACGTGCATGACCGTACATTTCCTGACACTGTATTCCATCTGTCACTTCCTTGCCCATTTGCTTAATCTGTCTTAAGTCCTTCTGTAGCCACCCTGCTTTCTCAGCATTACCTGCCTTTCCAACTATTTTCGTTTTGTCTGGAAACTTGGCCACAAAGCCATCAATTCCATACACCGACCCCTGTGGACACCACTAGTCACCGGCAACCAATCAGAAAAAGCTATGTTTATTCCCACTCTTTGTCTCCTGCCAATCAGCCAATGCTGTATCCATGCTAGTATCTTTCCTGTAATACTATAGGCTCTTATCTTGCTAAGCAGCCTCATATGTGGCACCTTGTCAAAGACCTTCTGAAAATCCAAGTGTACAACATCCACTGTTTCTTCTTTGTCTACTCTGCTTGTTATTTCCTCAAAGTATTCTAACAGATTTGTCAGGAAAGATTTTTCCCTCCCTTCTTGAAAAGTGGAGTTTGCAATTTCCTGGACCTCAGGGATCATCATTGCACTGCCTTCACAATCTCATTGGCTACTTCTTTTAGAACCCTGGGGTGCAGCCCACCTGGTCCAGGTATCTTATTTACCTTCAAATCCTTCAGCTTCTCAAGCACCTTCTCCCTGGTGAAGCAACTGTACTCATTTATTTTCCCTAACACTCTTGAATGTCCAGCATACTGCTAGTATCTTCCACAGTGAAGACTGATACAAAATACTTATTCAGTTTGTCTGCCATTTCCTTGTTCCCCATTACTACCTCTCCAGTGTCATTTTTCAGTGGTCCAATATCTATTCTTGCCTCTCTTTTACTCTTTATATACCTGAAAAGAATATTGGTATCCTCTTTTGATATTATTGGCTAACTTACCTTCATATTTCATCTTTTCCCTCTTATGGCTTTTTTTTTTAGTTGCCCTCTGTTAGATTTGAAAAGCTTCCAAATCCTCTTACTTCCCACTAGTTTTTTGCTATATTATCCATCTTCTTTTGATTTTATGTTGGTTTTGACTGCACTTGTCAGCCACAGTTGCATCATTCTGCCTTTAGAGTGCTTCTTTACATGTGGATTAAGATTTGGTTGTTGGACAGAAAGTAGAGTGGGAATGAACAGATCTGTATCAAGGATCTAGCTGAGTGGACAAAATGTCATATTTCCAAGTTGTTTGACAATGTTAAGTTAGATGTGATTATGAATAGGAAGAGTGTATAAAGATGCTTCAAGTGAATATTGAACAATCTGAGTGGGAAATTGAATATAAAATGCAAAATATGTTATCTATATTGCAGTTAACAGAATAGTATTTATTAAAAGGCAAGCAATTGGATAGTGCTGCTGTTCATAAGTTCATGATGTTGGGCTCTCTATAATTTTGATCTTTGTACATAAAAAAAGATGTAGTTGCTGATAAAGACTGGCAAAAACTCACTGAAATTTTTTCTGAGATAACAGATTTGCTGTAGGAGGAGAGATTACATAGTCATAGTTATACAACACAGAAATGGGCCTTTCACCCTAGCTTGTCTACCTTCGTTCCATTTGCCTTCATTCGGTTACTTTTCTGTAAACCTTTCCTATCCATGCAGCTGTTTAAATGTTGTCGTTATACTCATCTCTACCACTGCCTCTGGCAGCTCATTCCATACACCCACCACCCTCTGTGTGGAGAAACCGGATCCTCAGATCCCTTTTTAAGATTCCCCTCTCTTCATTAACCCAATGCCCTGTAGGTTTAGACACTCCTACCTTGGAAAAAGATTGACCATTTACCTTGTATATGCTCCTCATGCTTTTATAAACCTCTGTAAGGTTGCCCTGATTTTATAAGCCTCTCTAGGGTCACCTTCATCTTTCTACACTCCAGAGAAAACAATGCCAACCTATCCATTTTCTTATAAGTTAAACCATCCTGTCCTTGCAATATCCTTGTGAACTTTTTCTACACCTTTTCTAACTTAATGACATCATTCCTATGGCTAGGTGAATGGAACTGCTCACTATGTCTAAGTGTGCACTTATCAATGTCTCATACTACTGTAATATGAAATTCTGACAGTGCTCAGTGCCATGAACAACAAAAGCAAGTAGGCCGAACGGTGAGTATTTTTCCCCAGCCTGAGACGGGTAGGGCCAGTGAGCAGAATTTCATAACAATGGGTAGGCCGTTTCAAATTGAAATAAGGATACATTTCTTCACTAGAGGGTGGTGAATCTTTGGAATTTTCTATCCTAGCCCTACTGTGGAGGTTGTCTGGTTGTAGCCATTTGCATCAAACCCACCACTTTAAATTAACCACTTCTTTAGAGTTTACTATTGTTAATGAAGTTTGAATACTGTATTTGGAGTTTTTTAATCCTCTGCGGCACATTTTAGTCAAACTATCATCTCAGTTTCCTCTGTGGTGGCCTAAAGTATTTTGGGTGATGACTTCCTGCCAAATTGGTCGATGAATAAAAACACTTCTGATTCGCAGTTAGATGGTATTGGCCTTCTCTGTGCACAGTACTATGTTTATCAACATGGAGCGGAGAGTCAGTTTGTAAATCTGATGGGAGCAAAGGATGTTGGGAGTGGTGAGGATAAAGTGCCTCGGGAGGCATGTGGGATAGGTGGCAGAGAAGGAGTGCCAGTGGCAGGGGGTGGTGTGGGTATAGACACACCTGGTCTTAAGACACCAGGCAAGATTATTTGATGACAAACAATTGGTTTAGTGATCTTTTCAGAATGTCTTTTAGGTGCTTCCCCCTCCCTCCCTTCTGTCTTCCACTTTTTCCAACCATGATTCCCCTCTCTCTGCCCCCTTCCCACTCTCAGTCCATATCAGAGTCAGGTTTATCATCACTCACATATGTCATGAAATTTGGTTTATTTTATGGCAGTAGTACAGTGCAATACATAAAATTACTACAGTACTGTGATAGTCTTGGGCACAGTAACTATATATATGCTCATATGTGTATAACAGTTCCAGCTTGATGAACTCCTTGGCAAATGAATTCAGCTTCTGTTTTGTTCATGTTTCTGTCTTCTAGCACAATCCTAATATCACTTTGTTTGATAATTACCTTATGGTTCCCGTAAAGTTGGATAGTTGGTATGCTTTTGGAACCATGACCATGTTGTTGCCCAATCAACCCTTGCATGTTTGATCAACAAAATTTCAAACAACACAGTTTGATCCTTCCACTTGAGCCTTCAGCACATCTGGTAACAGGCTAGGTTGCACTTAATTTGCATGACATTTGACTTGATGCATATGTGGGCTTCATGTCCCTTAATTTTGCTCTGCAAATATTTAATCTTCATATTGCTCTGGCAGTTTATCTACATGTGGCTATAAAGTGCTTATGCTTAAAACATCTTTCTAATCCACTTTTAGTTCTTTGTCCAATTTTCATAATAGAGTTGTTCTGTTTATGTAGTTGGTGGCTATAATTGGTAGTTTTGCTTTTTTACCATCATGTAAAACTTCATAAAAATAACCAAAGAAGCCAAATTTAGTTGCAATTCTGTCAGTATGTGCCTCTGTAAACACGCAGATTGCAGTAATTGCCAAGTATTGAGAATACCACACACCAGTTAGATCTTTTTGGATTCTTGTCTGCTGTCTGGATTCGTTATTGCCAATCTTTGAGATAAAGACAAACAGCTGTTCTTGTTGGCAGCCCACAGAGGCAATAGCAAGTCTCAATGACGACTGTGTTGAGACCTCGTCTTAATCATCAGTTGTCCAGTAAGCTGAAATTATTTTCATCTGAACAGAGCAAGCAAAGTTTAGCCTAACCATATTCACAATATTGACCTGCATATTTTAGTCAGCATTACATCTAGGGAAAAATGGAAAAAGTTAGAAAGACACAGCAAGTTAGGCAACATTTTGTGGAGAGAGAAACAAAGTTAACATCAGTTGTTAAAGTAATAAAATGCTATTGGGGCTGGTTCATAGTTGAAGGCAATTAGAAATGGAATTTAGAAGGGCGGCACTGTAGTGTAGCAGTTAGCATAATGCTATTAAGCACCAGCAACTCGGGTACAATTCCACTGCTGTCTGTAAGGAGATGTTCTCTGCGTGACTGTGTGAGTTTCCTCTGGGTGCTCCGGTTTCCTTCCATATTCCAAAGATGAACAGGTTAGTAGGTTAGTTGGCCTTATGGGTGTAATTGGGTGGTGTCTATCATTGAACCAGAAGAGTCTGTTCCTGTGCTGCATCTCTAAATAAATAAACAGACAAAAAAAATAAATAACATGCCGGCATTATAATTGTATGAACGCAGCAGTTGATGGTGCAAATTTATTTGGGCAAGTGGATTATTTCTATGCTTTAGCTCACTGCAATTTGTTTTTAAGAAGTTGAATTAGTCTTGTAGATGGATGACCTTAGAGTTAATGTTCTGGCACGAGCAAGAAAAGTTGGTTATCTGAAACTGCTGAAGTCAATGATGAGTCCTTAGTGCTGCAACAAAACTTGATGGAAAATTAAATTGTGTTCCTTGAATTTATTTTGGGCTTCCTTGGAATAGCTCAGGAAGCCAAAGAAAAGTAGTCAGAGTTAGATAGAAAAATAAAATCACATGCTTAAAGTCACTAATATAATTGTTGAATTTAAGATCATCCACCTGTAACATTAATTTCTTGTTTCTCTTTGCTTGATCTGGGTATTGCTAGCATTTTTTCTTACCTCTATGTTTCAACTATTGTGATTTGCCTCCTTACAATTCTGGACTTGTGAGAGGTGGATCACTAGACAGCTCTGAAAGCATTGTGTTCCTGGGAACATTTCTGTCTCTATCCTATCACAGACATTCCAATTTATTCTCCTCTCTCCCTCCCTCTCACCATCCCCACAACTTAAAACATATTTGTTTTCTGACATCAGTTCTGAAAGGTCACAGACCTGAAACATCAACTCTGTAGTTCTCTATATTAATGCTGAACTGATAAACAATTCCAGCACTTCGATTTTATTTTAGGTAACCAGCATCTGCAGTTATTCAGAGGCAAGTTTCGCTTATAATTTGCATTCATGTGAAGTGAATGGTTTTATAAAACTAGATTTAAAGTAAATTGATGTAAAATTTATTATAAAGATCTTTCTGTCATGTTCATTTGCAATAGATTGGCACTTTTTACTACATTCAAAATATTATTTCCCAAAATGGAATAGAATTGGCTTTCGTCCTCATTTGCCCATTGCTATTTTAAAGAACAGGTTATTTGTGCTAAAAATTTCATGAACATCAAAGCCAATCAGATGATTTAGTTTGTTTTGAAATTGCTGGCTATAAAATGCAGAATTCCCTTACTCATAAATGAAATTGAATCTGTTATGCTCATATGTAAAGCCAGAGTGTTGGTTTATTGTTTCAAGTTGGATAGGTAAGCAGGTTTAGCAGGTTATGGGCCAGATACTGGCAAATGGGACGAGTTTGGATGGGGCATCTTAGTTGACGTGGGCCAGTTGGACCAAAGGAACTATTAACATACTGTTTAGCTCTATGACTCTTAAGTAAAGGTGAGACCTTATTATTAACAGTATTTTCTCAGTACTACACTAATGAGACATGTTTCTACAGCAGATTCAGAAGCAGATTGTTACTACTGCAGCTTGGGCAGCATCTGTGATATGAGTTTATGTTGAGAGAGAGAGGTAGAACACTCTCCACAGATGCTGCCTGACAGTCTGAGCATTCCTTGTGCTTTGTTTTACCTTTAAAGTGCTAAATGTATTCACATAATAATTTGCAGAGAAACGTTGTTACTAAACAATATTCATTTATTTTGCCCCTTGCTGTCTATAGGTTGGGAACTATAAGCGCTCTGTAAAGCGCATTGATGATGGCCACAGACTCTGTAATGACCTTATGAATTGCCTCCATGAACGAGCTCGTATAGAGAAGGGTTATGCTCAACAGCTTACCGAATGGGCCAAGAGATGGAAACAGCTATTGGAGAAAGGTAAATATAGAATTCCCAATTCATCATCGTTTCCATCAGGAGGAATAGAAAGAGTTTTATTTGTGCATTGAATCAATTGTACTTTCATATTTCTTGGATGAAAATTTGTTTTTGAAGCTTATTTTTACTAGTATATGTTGGGCTAAACCATGCAAATTAGCTGAAACAGTGCAGAAAGTTGGGCTGGTCAATTAACCAGCAGGCACTTGATGTAAATAAAAATTAACATTTTTTTATTTAAAAAATTTTGTTAACAAAAACTCCATCTCTTTAAGAAAAAAAAATGAGTACTCTATGTATTACCTTTGGGTTTTTAACCCAGGTGATTCCGTGTTGATTAAATTTATAATCCGTAGCTGCTTCAGGCATCAATGGGAATTGATGGAAGTCTGTATCAAATATGCACGGAACTCTGACTCATTGGAAGCTACGCAAATGGTTTCAGTGAGTTCATTTTTGCAGTACATGGAACCCAAGCTGTGCTTCTTTCTATCTAGAAAAAAAGCACTCCATTCTCTGAGGACAGCCATGCCATGTTTCTTCTGTTCCTTCTCTTTTTCTGCCGGTCTGCTTATTACCACACAGACAGAGACCATTCAACCCATTTTGTCCACACTGGCTCCTAGCAGAGTAATTCCATCAGTCTCGTTTCCCTTTTGTCTCCCTGTGATCCTGAAAATCCCCTCTCTCAATCCCATCAACTCTCTTTGATTCTTTGGCCCGTATCTACACTGGGGATAATATATTGTATCCAGTTAACCCATTGCGTGTCTTTGGGATGTGGCAGGAAACCAGAAGACTTGTCATAGGGAAAATATGTAAACTCTACACAGATTCTACTTGGATCCAGAATGAACCCACATTGCCTGAACTGGGAGGTAGGAGCACTGATTCCTGTACCATTGTGCCATCTTTCTCCGCACTGTGCCACTTTTCAGTTACAAAGGGGTAGAAATGAGCACATGATTACAGGAGTGATGTAGAGGTGCTGAAGGGTAAGCTGCCTCATGTTAAGTACCTCCTACATCTTTGTTAAAGCTAGAGAATGCAATGTTCAACCTGAAGGGCTTCCTGTAATGGCCACTGTTCAGTCTTTGGGACCACTCTACTCTCTGCTTCCTTTTAAATTCAGTTTATTAAACTGCATCATTAATGTTTGAACAGCTAGACTGAAGGATTTGCTTGCACCATTCACAATATTGAAACTTAGTGGATCATACAACATTCTGTTGTAAAGAAAAACTTGTATTGCTTAATAGTTGTAGGAATGCCCTTAATTTTTATGTTCTCGTCTTCAACTTTCTTTGTAAAATGAATACAAAAACTGTATTCTATGGTTGCATTTATAATTATATTGTTAAGTTTAAAAAGTCAAAACATCTCGTAATCTCAGCAAGATGCCATTTTACTAGTTCTCCACACAGCTTTGGAGCAGCTAGATGAGCAAAACATAAGTCAAACTGCTTTTTATTAATTACAGCTCGGCATTCAGCAGCACCATCACCCACTACTAATCAACAAACTTCAAATCTTGGGCCTCTGTACCTCCCTCTGCAACTGGATCCTCCACTTCCTTATCAGGGGACAACAATCAGTGCAGATTATTAACAACATTTCCTTGCTGACAATCAACACAGGCTTATCTCAATGATGAATGCTGAGCCCACTGTTCTACTCTCTCATGAAAGTGTGGCACAGCTTTAACGCTATCTACAAATTCATCTGTGACAGCACTAATGTTGGCAGAATTTCAGATGGCGATGAGGTGTACATGAGTGAGATAGATCAGCTGGTTGAGTTGTGTCAAAACTTCAACAAATTCAAGGAATTGATTGTGGACTTCAGGAAGGGAAATTGGGGAAACACGCACACCAGTCCTGATTGAGGAGTCAGTGGTGGAAAGTAAGAGCAGTTTTAAATTTTTGGACATCAACATCTCAAATTTTTGGACATCTTTCCTGCACCCAACAAACTGATGCAGTCGTACAGAAGTCACATCAGTGGCTCTACTTCATTAGGAGTTTGAAGAGATTTGGTACAGAATGTCACCAAAGACTCTTGCAAATTTCTACAGATGTACAGTGGAGACCATTCTGGTTGGTTGCATCATGGCCTGGTATAGCACATACAATGCACAAGATCACAAGAGACTGCAGAAGGTTGTATTTCAACCAGTCAATCACAGCCACAACCCTCCCTACTATCAAGGAGATTATCAAGAGGCAATGCCTCAAGAAGGTGGCACCCACCATTAAAGGCCCTCACCATCTGGGACATGCACATTTTCTATTTCTACAATTAGGGAGGAGGCACAGGAGCCCAAAGACTCACATTCAACATCTCTAAAACAGCTTCTTCCCCTCCATCAGACTTCTGAATAGATCATGAACACTAGCTTGTTTCATCTTTTGCACTATTTATTTATTTTGTAACTTATAGTGATTTTTAGGTCTTCCTGAGTATTGCTGCCGCAAAACAACAAGTTTCATGACATCTCAGTGATAATAAACCTGGTTTTAATTCTGGCATTTTTTTTTCACCTACCATTCAAAACTAGTATTTAGTCAATTGTGTGGTTTAAGATTGTGATTATATCATAATTACTATTTAATAGCATTATGTTCGCCTGAGTGACATTCAAAACTGCAACCTTTTGTACTGGTTCAGGTTACTTGCAAATCAATCACTTGCTCAGGCTGAAATTGAAAGACTTTGCACTGCATAATTCTACATGTTGCTTGACTTCTAACATATAAATGTATAACTACTACTTATCAGCATTAAAAATACTGAAACCTTTAATTTAAGAAACTGATGAAGACTCTAAAGAACTGTATAGGTCTTTAAGTCATTAATTTTGAATCAAGTTGCACGCAGATGGAGATAAGCCCATTTTCAACCTTATTATTTAAGGTTGGGGAGTATATTAACTGGTTGCATCATGGCCTGAGATAGAAACACCAAGGCCATTGAATGGAAAATCCTACATAAAGTAGTGTATAATGCCCTCTTTTCCATTGAGTATATCTACATGGAGCGCTATCACAGGAAAGCAACATCCATTATTAAGGACCTCGGCCATGCAGATCATGTTCTCTTCTCGCTTCTGCCATCAGGAAGAAGGTACAGGAACCTCAGGACCCACATTACCTGGTTCAGGATCAATTATTAACCCCCAACCATCAGGCTCTTGAACCAGAGGGGGAAATTTCACTTGCCCCATCATTGAACTGTGGACTCACTTTCAAGGACTCTTCATCTCATGTTCTCGATATTGCTTATTTTTTCTTTGTAGATATACAGTTAAAGTCTGTCCCGAGCCTTATAGGCTCATCAGGCTGGTTCTTATGCCATTTTCCATGGCGTGAAGTGACTGAGAGTCCAAGGTTAACCCCCAGCATTTTCAGCTGGGTGCAATGTGTGGTTAAGTGCCTTGCTCAAGGACGCAACACGCTGCCTTGCTGGGGATCGAACTCACGTCCTTCAGGTTGCTAGTCCAACGTCTTAAGCACTTGGCCATGCGCCACATGTAAATATACAGTTAGTTCTCTTTTGCACATTGACTGTCCATCCCCATCATGCTGGGTGTGGTCTTTCATTGATTCTTGTTTTTCTTGGACTTGCTGTGTATGCCCACAAAAAAAGACATCTCAGGGTTGTATATTGTGACACATATGTTCTTTGATAATAAATTTACTTTGAACTTTATTAATACAACTGAATTGTGTTACCACTCTGTATATCAAAAAAATACATGCTTTTAAAGTAAAAATTCACAATGATTTGACCCTTCTCTTGACCATATTTTGTCCTTTCTGTTCAAATCCTGAATTATCTCTTGAATATTTCAATGTTTTTGATAAAATTGAAGATAAGATTGTTGACAGCTGTTAATATTTTGCAAATTGGCTCATATAATTGTTCAAACAGGTTTATTGATTGGTGTCATCTTTGCAGGTCCGCAATATGGTTCTTTGGAAAAAGCTTGGGTATCATTAATGACTGAAGCAGAAAAAGTCAGTGAGCTGCATCTGGAGGTCAAGAGTGCATTGATGAATGACGACTTTGAAAAGATCAAGAATTGGCAGAAGGAGGCCTACCATAAACAAATGATGGCAGGCTTCAAAGAAACCAAGGAGACAGATGATGGATTCCGTAAAGCACAAAAGCCATGGGCCAAAAAGCTGAAAGAGGTAGGGAGAAACAGATCTGTCAAAATAAATTGATTAAAATTGGTAATGTACAAATTTCTCTAGAGGTATTCTGGACAGTACATTTGAAACAAATTTCCAGATTTAATGGGGAAACTAAAAGTGGAGGTAGGGGGGCAGGGAAGGAAAGTTTTTCTCGTGTTTGATAATTAAAACTGAACTGTTTCTAAGTGAAATTAATAGAGAATCAGTAACAAGTTCCTTGTCCATTCTTTTGAGATCCAGACATCATGGGTTTAGGATCAATGCAGAGCTTAATTTGCTTTACATTGTGGCCTTAAGGACAGTCACCACGATTCTCCGTGAGCCTTTCGTGATTGGTTTGATTTGCCTTTGAATAAGTTTGACTTTTAATGGTGATGTCAATGCACATTGAAAGCACTTTGCATCCATTCCTAGTTATAATATGAATTTAAGGGAATAAAAGAGACATTTCCCAGAACAAGATATATTGGATAAAGACAAAATATATGGAGGGCAGGGGCTTGTTTGGAGCAGAGACACTGTTGCTTCAAATGCTATGTAATTTTAGTTTTATTTTGCCATTATAATATGAATATATTAAAAATGCTGCAGTGTTTTTGAAACATCAGTCCTGATTTGACAGGTGCTACAGTTTATTACTCAAGTGTTTGTTAAATGTTTTCTTTAAAAAAAAGTTTCATGACAGCCAAACAACTTTATTTTCTTTATAAGGTGGAAGCTGCCAAGAAAGCCTATCATGCAGCTTGTAAAGAAGAGAAATTAGCAATATCCAGAGAAACAAACAGTCGGACAGAATCAAACACAAATACAGAACAGTTGAAGAAATTGCAGGATAAAGTTGAAAAATCTAAGCAAGATGTTCAGAAGGTAAAGCTGCCTTACAACTAATATTCAAGATTCAGTCAAATAGAAGTGTATATACATAGTATAAAACAGTATTGACAAGGAACCAGACTATGTTCAGTTAATCCCAATTTAGTCAACTCTACAAAATCTCCCTCAATGATAGATAAGCGCTGATGGTCAGTCTTTAAAAAAAAAGTACATGCAGGAATGTACTTGGTGTGTTTATGTAATATCACTTTGCTTTGTTACTTTTATGCTGATTTTGAGGCATGTTTTATAAAATCGAATTCAACAAATATGATGACTAACAACACACACAAAATGCTGGTGGAACACAGCAGGCCAGGCAGCATCTATAGGGAGAAGCACTGTCAACGTTTCAGGCCAAGACCCTTCATCAGGACTAAAACTGCTTCCAGGATACTTTTAAGGGAAGGAAAGTTTCTATCCCAATCACACTAGACATTTGTGGTTCAAATCCCATCATATGTACTTGACAATGCAATTGAGTGTCAGTTTGACCTCATTGTACTTACCAACTCACATTTAGCAGCTGTTACCTTCTAATCCCTTCAACACAGTCCTTTAGTTTAATCTGGTCCAGAGTTGGAGGCAATGTGTGCCAGGACTATCAGTGTGAATAAAAGTGATTCATTATTCTTACTGCATAAGAGAGAAATTAAGTGGTAACAGAAATAATTTACATAAATTTGGCCCACACAAGTCAGGGGTGATGAACCAAAGCATACATGCCCAAGATGACATGTTCAAGAAACACTTGGTAGCATGTGGCGTGCAATGCAGCCCCTGAAATCATTAAACCCAGCCATAATAATGATTATCTTTACTGCCAGATGCAGCATCAGATGATTTTTTTTTTCAAGAACCTGAGAGCAGTGAGATGTTTTCATAGGAATCAGAATCAGGTTAATTATCACCAGCATGTGACGTGAAATTTGCTAACTTAGCAGCAGTACGATGCAATATATAAGACAGAAGGAAAAAACAAAATAAAATAATTAGAATAAATAACTAAATCAATTACTGTATACATATATAGAATAGATTAAAAATTGTGCAGAAAATCAGAAACACTCTATATTTAAGAATTGAGGTACTGTCCAAGGGTTCAATGTCCATTTAAGAATCAGATGGCAGAGGGGAAGAAGCTGTTTCTGAATCGCTGAGTATGTGCCTTCAGGATTCTGCACATCCTACCCGATGGCAACAGCGAGAAAAGGGCATGCCCTGGGTTCTGGAGGTCCTTAATAATGGACACTCTCTTCCTGAGACTCCGCTCCTTGAAGATGTCTTGGGTACTTTGTAGGCTAGTACTCAAGATGGAGCCGATTAAATTTACAACCCTCTACAGCTTCTTTTAGTCCTGTGCAGTAGCCCCTCCATACCAGACAGTGATGCAGCCTGTCAGAATGTTCTTTACGATACAATTATAGAAGTTTTTGAGTGTATTTGTTGGCATACCAAATCTCTTCAAACTGCTAATGAAGTATAGTCACTGCCTTGCCTTCTATATATAACTAGATCGATATGTTGGGACCAGAAACTGCCCACTCTCTCCGCTTCTAACCCCTCTATGAGGATTGGCATGTGTTCCTTTGTTTTACCTTCCAGAAGTCCACAATCAGCTCTTTCATCTTAGTGACGTTGAGTAAAAGGTTGTTGTTGTGACACCACTCCACTAGTTGGCATATCTCACTCCTGTACGCCCTCTCATCACCACCTGAGATTCTACCAACAATGGTTGTATCATCAGCAAATTTATAGATGGTATTTTGAGCTATGCCTTGTCACACAGTCATGGGTATATAGAGAGTAGAGCAGTGGGCTAAGCACACACTCCTGAGATGCACCAGTGTTGATCGTCAGTGAGGAGAAGGTGTTATCACCTCACACCAGCTTGGTGCCAAGCTAGACTGTTGTGAAAACATGTTATGTTGGATGGTATGTTTTGAAATCCTTTCAGATTGAATGTACACATCTGATAGTAAATGTTGAGCCCGTTGGTATTGGCTTTGCTCTGCTTATATTTTTTTCTTTTGTCATTTGTGAATAAACACTAGATAATCAGTGACTACTTTAAGTAGCTTAGCACCTCCATGAATATTCATGTGAGTTATTTCAGTAATTAACTCAGTTGTCTAGTTATAAGAGTAGACTTACTGATGAAATTACTGCTACATGCATAGGTCTTAAAACAACCAACTTTTAAATATTTGTAATTGTTACTGCAACAACAAAAGTCTCATTGAGTAAAGTGCTTAATTTGCCTGATGTTTTATGAAAATGCATCAAATCTTATAATTTCACATTCACGTTTCTTATATTGAATTTGAGTGAAATAACAATACTGTTTAGAAATTGTTACTTTTTCCATTGTCCTTTTAAAAGGTTAATATTAATAATTTTGAGCAGGTTTTCTAAATGCTTCACTTATTTCAGTCTGTCTCTCTTACACTTTTATTCATAGAAAAACAACGAATACCATAAATAAGCAACAGCTTTCATTTTTCTTTTTTTTAAAAAAAAGTCCATAATTATTGTTATTAATTTATTAATCAATAATCTCTCTCAAAATTAACGTGACATGTGAGAGAATTCACTCACACATCATCTCTACAGAGAGTGAGAACTGTTGTATACATCTCTGATACGAAATGGAACCATTGAACCACCGACAGTTTGGGCATACTCCCTCAAAAAGGTTTGCCACCCCTAGTCTATCTGTTGAAGCTACAATAGTCATAACATTGACTGGAACAACTATTAAACAGAGATGTAAAATTGAATAACCTAATTTGGGCAGTAAAATATACAGTTCATTTTCTCATTCTCAATGTTAAATAATAAAAGCTCTCTCAAAATATAACCATGTGCATTTTAATAGAAATATGTAAATACTGTAAACTAGTAATTTCATTTAGTCCTACTTGTGTATTTCACAAATTATACCGGTTGGCTTATGAAATATCAACCGATCTGCCTTTCTCAATTGATTTCATATCTTCCAGACAAAGGAGAAGTATCTAAAAAGTATAGAAGAGTTAAATAAATGTACACCACAATATATGGAAAATATGGAACAAGTTTTTGAGCAATGTCAACAGTTTGAAAAAAAACGATTAGATTTCTTTCAAGAGGTCCTTTTGGGGGTTAAACAGCATCTTGACCTATCTGCCACCAGGTAAGGATTAAAATATGCTTGGTATGAAATAGAACTGAAAAACTTAAAATATCACCTCAATTAAATTCCAAATAAATTGAAGTGGTATTTTAAGTGACCACTAAAATTTACTGAAGGAATATTGTTTCAAAACATTTTACAGTTAGTAAGAATGGTGAAGTTAGATTGAAATATAAAAGTAATATGAGCAGAGAATTAGACACTATTAGTCTATTAAGAGATCATTTGGAGCTGCCCTCTAAGGTAATCTGTAAAGAAGAAGAGGTTAAGGAATTAGGACAGGTGTGAATTTAAATTTTGTTGTTTACTGTGACTAGAAAAAGGAGGCTTTGGGATTATTTTGTCATATGTCAAGTAACAGCAGATCTGCTGAAGTATAGATGAAAGGCAAATGATATTATAGAGTTTAAAGTAGTTAATTTTAGTGACGGTTATGTGTCTGTGGCTCATCTGAAAGTCAAAATGCCCAAAATCTGGCCTTGTTTCATAGTTGTCAGGTTGAGGAATGGAGGCTATTTTTTGGGGAAGTTTGGCATAGACTAAGGACAGTGGTTTTGGCTTTCCTGATATACAGTACGTTGAAGAAAATTTCACCATATCTGCCATAGGATGTTTGATAAGCAGACAGAAGAATCAGCAGGAGTGGTGTTAAGGTATATTTCAGTGTTGTAAATGAAAATGTAGAACTTGCCGTGTTTGGAAGGCTTTTCCGAAGGTCATCTTATAAATAGGAAACGAGGTTGCCATGGATAGCTCTTTAGTGGATGACAGAGGTAGGGGATGGAAGGAGAGGTCATGTGAGTGATTCTGTGCCTACACTACAAAATGAAAAAAAGCTGCTAAATGTGTTCTACCCAGCTTTGTAAAAAGAATAGTTGATGTCATTAATGATATGAAAGGTTCAAGGCTGGTCAAGAGGGAGAAGAAAGAATTATTTTGCTCTTGTTAGAGGCATGTTATTTGTGCTCTAGCAAATGTTATTTTGGAGCTGTGGTAGGATAAAAGGTTAATTGGATATATTCAACAAGAGTTACGAGACTGATTGGAGGGATAACTTTATATTTCTGATATTTTTTTCTGCCAGCTGGATTTTCTACATTCCCACAAAGTCAACTCCTTTATAAACAAGGGCTAATAATGTGAATTATCAATTTGATAAAGGTGTCCAAATTGTGAAGGGCTGGGACATAACTGGTAGAAATCAGCCCTTTACAGCAATTGAAGTCTTCTGAATAAAAGGGCAATGATAAAAAGATTTTGGTGTGATTTTGTTTGAAATATGAAGGTAACAGTTTGGAAGAGATTTTTTTTCATTCCTCAACTGCATAAGTAAATCTGATTTGCTTTTTGAAAGTGCATTGTAATAAGAAGTCTTGATCCATGTTCCTTATACTTCTCCAGCTCTAAATGTGGGAGTTATATAAACCTGAATTTTAATTGGAAATTGATATTCTCCTCCAGTTTAAAAATAATTATGTAAATTCTTACATAAATGGAAGTAACTACAAAATTACTTGAATGTGGAGGTAGTACTGAAAGATAAACAGGAGCAAGGGATAGAATAGCTTTCACACTAACATTATGGTGGTTTAAAATGTAAGTATACTTAGAGTCTCTATAATAATTAGTATGAGATATATATATATTTGTTCCTTTGACCAACTTTTTTGCTTTCAAAGCTATACAGCTATATATCAAGAAATGGAGCATGCTATTAATTCAGCAGATTCTGAAGAAGATCTTAAGTGGTTCAGATGTGCACATGGTCCAGGAATGGCTATGAACTGGCCCCAATTTGAGGTACAAAAGCTGAATTAAGTCCAATGGTATAGTTAGAAATTTGTCTCCTTCAATCTGTCGGTCTATTTGCTTTTACTAATTACTACTTATAATTTTGTCCCGCTTGGTGGCGCAATAATATCAGCACCGGACTCCGGAGCGAACTTTTTACGAGTTCAAATCCAAGTCAGGTTGAGCGTCGAGCTAGCAACTCGGCCTCGTAAAAACAAGAATAGCTTGCTATGGAAACACCATCACAGCGGTGCCCCTGATAACTCCACTGCCCAGTTAAGGGCTATTCTTCTTCTTCTATTATAATTGTATGTAACAAAGATGTCTACTTGTACAACACTGATAATGATACTGTTCACACAAAAGTTTGCACCTTTAAGCCAGCTTTGTCTTAGCTGCTGCTAAAACATTGCTGACTCTGTGTATTCTTGAAAGTGCTTAAGCTATTATTATGCTTGTATAATTATGGCTATTCACCTGTTTTCAATTTTTGTTTTGTCTTTGGTTTCTTCATCTCTTCAAGTAGTCAACATTTCTCATGATTTTCCATACTGTGGGGCACAGTTAAATTCATTATAAACTACAGAGGGTGTAATAGCATAGTGAATAAGTTAATATTGGTGTAGTAACTAGTGACCAGTATTCAAATCCCATTATTACTGATAAGGGGACAAGTGAAATGTGAAACAAATCTAGAATTTTAAAAAATGCTTATATAATTAATGATGAACACAAAGGTACTAAATTGCCATACATGAAGATCTAACATTCCTACCTATTGGACACTTACATGTGACTCCAGAAATATGTTTTGTCTGGAAATTTATCCCATAGCAAAATTGTCGATTTTTACTGCCCATTAGGTTGAGAATGTACAACTTGCCAGTGATGTTCACAGATTGTGAATGCAAAGTACTGCATGCTTCTTTGGGGGCTGTTTGATGGAATTTAAACGTTGACATAAAATACAGATGCTTTCATTTTTAATAATGAAAGGAGCATGCTAACAAAATGCATTTTTGTTCTTTTATACCTTCTGGTGTAATCTTGTTGCCTGCTACCTCCAATCTTTCATATTCTAAAAGCTGTGTATCTTAGGCATAATCCAGTGATCCAGTGTTGCATTCTATATATATGCCGAAGATGGCTCAAATTGTCCTCTTAACTACTTCCTCTGTCATCAAATTGCCTTCCCAACAAGTAGACCTACATTTGTTGCAATTTTCTTCCTTAAATTTACTTTGACTATTCCCTCCCTACTACCAACATCTTTACTTCATTGCTAATTATATATCACTCATAGGTAGCAACTTTGATCTCAAACTAAGCTTCCAATCTTGTATCCTAGCTATTGCAAATATACTCCACTTTTATCTATATACCATTGCTTGTCTCTATTTCCTGTTAAGCTTATCTGCTTTTGAAACCCTAACCAAGGCTTTTTTTCTTGAAAAATCTGGCGCTTACTCCATCTTGGAAATAATGCAAAACTCTGCCCTACATCAAGTCCTATACATCTTTTATCTCTGTGCTTGCTGACTATCTTGGCACTTGATCAATGCATACCATAATTTTAAAATGCTCATTAGTTTATTCAATTCTATTTGTTCTTAACCAGGATCTTGTAATTTGGACAATTGGCTATTCATACTTTCAGTTTCATACTTTACTAGAAGCACTAAGGATGTCTAAGAACCAATATGCAAAAGTTTGTAAGATAATTCCCATCAATCCCTCACCTTACTACTTCTGTAATCTTGTCCATTAATAATACTCAAGAAAATCTTCCAGTATCTTAGGCATCATAGCCTGTAAGGTTTTGTAACTAACTCCAAAACATAAAAACTTAAGTGAAAGATAAACAAGGAGCCAAAGCCAGGGTTCATTTGTGTCTAGTTCATTTTTACTTTAGTGAGACATGCACCTATGATGTGGTGGCGTGATGACGTATGCCGTTCACATAATCTTATATATAACCTGTAATGAATTATTTAAGCAAAGAAGAATGCTTAATCAAATAAATTTTAAATTGTCACATTCAAGTCTACAATTTAATCACTCTGGTGGCTTTCTTACTCTGGTGGGATAATGTCTTTCCTGACTTGCTTGGCAGGTGACACTTTTGGCTGTGAAACAATCTCAGGTTCTGGAGCTTCCTTCATGATGTTTGTTGAATTGACTCTTGGGCTGCAATAAGTGGTTCTGATGGCTTTTCTTTTCTGCTCTCCTCAACTGATTGATAGGTCATCTCCAGATGACATCAGATTCAACCAGATGTGTAGGACTGTGGTCCATTTCTATCCTTAGTCTTGCCAAGTGCCCACTTTTGATCACCGCTGTGGATCCTTGCCGGGAGTGAAAGAGCAGACCTCCTCTGAGATGCCCTCAGTTTTTCTCGGCTGTTTGCCCTGCATACTCCTTCTGAGATTTGGCTGATGAAGTGCATGCATGAACACAAGGGACAAATTAGGAATAGCATAGCTGATGAATTGTTGGTTGTGGGGAATGATTCATTACAATATGCAAGAAGGAAACTGGCAAACATCTGATTCAGTGTTAATGTAGTGTATTCTGTTGACATTGCTAGCAGTGTGTTCTTTGTACTCTGGGCAAACCTTTCCACCAGGCCATTTGTAGTCAGGCCATATGGTGCACATGTAATATGTCTTATTCCATTAATTTTTAAAAAGTCTGAAACTGTTCCACAACAAACTGTGGTTGATTGTTACGGACTAAGTGTTCTGCACTGTTCCACAACAAACTGTGGTCAATTGCTGCTGACTAAGTGTTCTAGAATACCAGTCCTTGAGAAGAGGCTTCTCGGCACATCAACCATGTGTGAGGCTCTAGTGGAGACTATTAGAAATATTACTTTTGTAGCTGCATCCACTACTACCAAGAAATTTGTGTCCATGAATGGTCTGACAAAATCTAGATGAATCCTCTGCCAGGCCAATGCAGGCCATTCCCAGGAATGGAAAGGTGCTGCTTTGGGCATCTTGGCTCCCCAAGCAGTGCATGTCAAGCTGTTTGATATGCTGACCTATCCCAGGCCACCAAACAAAACTTTGAGCCAAAGCTTTAATTTTGTACATGCCTATATGACTGACAAGTAGCTCTACCGAAACTAGCTCTCAACTTGGATGCCACAACAACAATTGAATCCCCACATAAGGGCAAGTTCATCTCAGTGCTGGTAAAAATGGCGAACTGGAGTTTCTGCTACACCTTCCATCCATTTTGGGTGGTCATGTAGACCTGAGATGGTGTCTCATCTTTTCTGGTTTCCCTTTCAACCATCCTTGCCATAATAGGAAGATTTTCAATTTGCATTAGAGAGTACATCCAGAGGAGTGTCCTCTTTTGTAAATTTTTCAGGCGTTTCTTTTTCCAAGAGTAAACGGAACAATCCAACAGCATTTCCATGATTAGTTGTCCTCTTGAATTCAATCTTGTAATTGTGTACTCTGAGAAACAGAGCCCATCTCTGCATTTGTGTTGTTGCTGTTAATGAAACATCCTCTGTGGATTCAAAATTGACACTAGTGGTTGATGATCAGCAATGAGGGTAAACCCTCTGCCATACAAATACTGGCTGAAATGTTTTACATCACAAAGCAGACTCAAGGCCAGTTTGTCAATCTGTGTGTAAGTTTTCTTTGCAGCAGTAAGGGAACATGATGCAAAGGCTATGAGGAGTTCACTTCCATCACTCATAACATGTAACATGACTGCAAGGGTGAGGTGGCACAGGCAAGCTTCACTGGACCATGTGGATTATAATCTCAGAGTACAGTCACTATTTCTTTTGTGTTTTAGAAAGACACCTCACACTGTCTTGTTCATTGACATTTTTTCCCAATCTGTAGGAATGTGTTTAAGGGTGGAACTCAGTAGCCAGGTTTGGCAGAAACATGTTATAGTAATTGACAGATGCTAAAAGGGACACATAATTTGGCCTTGGGGCATTAGCGACTGCTTGCATTTTCTTAGCACACATGTGTAATACTTGTATGTCAATGTTGTGACTATAGTAAGTAATGCTTAGTTTAATGAAGTCACACTTGTTGCATGGTGTTCTGAGCCCATAATTCAATCTTTTCAAAACTAAATTGAGATTTTGGAGATTTTCCTTGTCATGCAGTCATGCAGTACCTGGTCCATAGCTTATTGCAGGTGCAGATGCTACTCTGAAAATAAGCCTATATAGCAATAAAGTCCTTGCTAAGTGTTTCTGGTGAGAAGCACTTCGGACTCCTTCCCTTTCTATCTCTAGGTAGGCGTCAGTTAAGTTCACTGAAGTATTTCCCTCCCTCCAAAAAGGTTTGCAAAGACATTCACTATCCTGGGCAGAGGGCATTGATCTACTTTCAGTACTGGGTTGATGGTGACCTTAAAACCACCACAGATCCTGACAGACCCATCCACTGGCGTTGTCCATAGGCTCTGCTCAAGCTTGGCAAGAATTCCTTCAGCCTCCATGCGATCTAGCTCACTTCCTACTTCATCATGGATGGTATGAGGAACCGTATGGCTTTGCAAAACTTGGATGTGGCATTTTTACTTAACACTATTTTACCCTTAATATGTTTGAGTTTTCCAGTGTCATTCTTGAACACTGCTGTGGCATCATCCAGTATCTTAATTCGCTTTCAGTTGACACTGTTGCAGGGGATGTGGCATGCAAGTGGTGAATGGATCTCCAATCAAGTTGTAGTTGTCTCAGCAAATCCCATCCACACAGTGCTGGTCCGCCTGTTTTTACCACATACAAACCCAGTGTTGGTTGTTGTATTTCACTGTTACGAATGCCATTCCCACAGGAGTTATCTTTTCTCCAGTATAATTTCTTAGTTGAGTATCTGCAGGCTTCAGTTCAGTATACTGCTCAAACTCATTTTGTAGAATGACTGAAACAGCTGAGCCAGTGTCTAAATTGTAATTAATTTGCCATTCACTTCTGGTGTAAGCCACGTTGTTTGTCTCTTGTTAGTTTTCACATTGTAAATCTCAAGGTTACCCAGTCCAGGCAGCATCTGTGGAAAAGAGTACAGTTGATGTTTTGGGACGAGACCCTTCCGCAGGTCCTGTGGAAGGGTCTCAGCCAGAAAGATCAACTGTAGAGTCCTGCGGAAGAGCCTTGGCTAGAAACATTGACTGTACTCTTTTCCAGTGATGCTGCCTGGACTGCCAAGTTCCTCCATCATTTTCTGCGTGTTGTTTAGATTTCCAGCATCTGCAGATTTTTTCTTGTTTGTGATTGAGCTACCCAGTCCAATGCACTCTTATCATTATCAGATTTTTCATCAACAGCATGAAAATTGATGCTCTTTTTAGAACTTCAACTTGACTTTTTAGCTGTTTCTCTCCCCCGTGTAGTCCATTTATTTTTGTCTGCCCAGCCTGCTCTTTGTATGCGGTCTACTATTTTGTTGCAGTTTCAGCAACTTGCACCTTTAAACCTGCATTGGTCTGGTATACGTGAACTCCTGCCAGAAGTGTAACACAATTTGTTTGGCTGGCAGGTTTTTGATTAGACATTGCAATTCTGCTCACTCTCACTTTCTTTACTGACTGCAACTCCATTGTGTCTCTGTCTGCTGTTTCCATTGATACAGCAATTTCAACTGCTCTTTTAACTGTGAGTTGTGCTTCAGCTAGAAGCCATTTTTGAATGTTTTCTTGTAAGGTTCCACAAACTCATCACTGAACTCTCAATGCTCTGACAATTTCTTCAGTTCAGCCACACAAGCTGAAATGCACTCCCCTTCCTTTTGATTCTGCTTATGAAACCTAAAGTATTCTGCAATCAACATGGTTTTGGTCCAAAATGTTCCTACATTACTTTCACATTATCAGTAAAGCTCAGTTCTGCTGGTTTGGTTGGAGAAGCCAAACGTCTAAGAGTGTGTTTAACACCAATGCACTTGGCAAAGCTAGCACTTGCTTTTTATTGGCTATTTCATTTTCTTCAAAATAGGTCTCAATTCACTCAGTATACAATATCCAGTTATCTTTTGTGAAATCAAATGTGCCTATCTTTCCAATGTAGGTATTTTCTTATTTATGAGTATCACCTGGTGCTCATTTTCTGCCTTTTTCAACTTGAACTGTGTCTGTCTCTTGAAGAAGTTTGTGCTGCTTTTTTTTATTTGACTATTTCTCACGGTGCTTTTTTGTTTAATTTTAACATCTCGCTGCACTTCAACAAGTAGGGAGTTGTCACGGGTTCATTTAAAACTTCCTTGTCGGCACTATTATATTTTGTAACTCCAAAACATAAAAACTTAATTGAAAGGAAAACAAGGAACCAGAGCCAGGGATAAATCATATCTAGTTCATTTTACTTTGGTGAAACACGAACGTATGATGTGATGGTTTGATGATGTATGCCATTCACATAGTTTGACATGTAACCCATAATGAATTATTTAAATTAACGAATGCTTAATCAAACAATATATTTACAATATTACTCAAATATTATTGAAATATTAAATAGACAGCATATCCTACTCTTCGTCATCTGGTATGTACACATAAGGACTCAAATTCTTGCACTAATGGCACTTTGTGCATTACTGTGATATTCTGGTGCTGCTGCAACTTATTTTCTGCTACTTATCTATTTAGTAGTGTTTTTTCTTGTTACTGTCTTGTTTATATCTACCACTTTATTTAATTGCCTGAGAGGAAGCTAAACAGTTTCATTGTACCTATGTATAATGACAATAAAGATCATTCAATTCAATCATTCATGTCTTTTGCTACTTAGCTACCTAACCTCTTTTTAGAACCTACCTTAATTAAGCTTTATTTACCATCTTAATCTCTAAATGTTTTTTTTGTATGTTTCTGGGAATAGTTTTGGGGCACTTCCCTACAATAAAGGTGCCTTAAGTCACCCTGAAGTAAAATATCAGCCATGATTTTATTGGATAGAGGGACTGACTAACCCTCTTCTGCTACTGATATTTACATAACTAAAGATTATTGTTCTTATTGTTGCTGTTGATGTTATCAATCCTCAGTCACTACAGTAGAGCAGCAATGCAAGGTTAAAAGTAGAAACGAAGCTGGAAATAATTGTCAGAGTATCATGTGCTGGTTTGATTTAATATGAATTTTACTCATAGCTGGCAAACATCATGTTGGCATATTTAAATGCAGTTCAAAGGTTAATGTAACAACGTAGATGATGTTACATTTTGTAACTGTTTCCTCCCATTTTTTTCTGGCTATCAATGATCAGGATGAGGTTAGTATTTCTTTTGCTTAAGCCATTTTTAATGAAAAATATTCTTTAATTGGTCAAATAATTCCTGTTGATTCATGTTCTTTGACCTGCTGAATATATAGTCCCTATAAAAAGTATTCACCCCCTTGGAAGTTTTCATGTTTTGTTGTTTTACAATATTGAATCACAGTGGATTTAATTTGGCTTTTTGTTTTACATTGATCAACAGAAAAAGCTTTTTGTATCAAAGTGAAAATACACCTTTACAAAATGATCTAAATATCAATATATAAAAAATAATTGATTGCATAAGTATTCATTCCCTTCAAGTCAGTACATAGTAGATGCACCTTTGGCAGCAATTACAGCCTTGAGTCTGTGTGGATAAGTCAGCTTTGCACACCTGGACACTAATATTTCCCCATTCTTCTTTATAAAACTGCTCAAGCTCAGTCAGAAGCATGAGCATCGTGAGTGAACAGCCCTTTTCAAGTCCAGGCACAAATTCTCAATTGGACATTAAGCCATTCCTGTGTAGCTTTGGCTTTATACTTGAGGTCATTGTCTTGATAGAAAACAAATCTTCTCCCAAATGACAGTTCTCTTGCATTTGCAGCAGGTTTTCCTCCAGGATTTCCATGTATTTTGCTGCATTCATTTTACCCACTACTTTTACAAGCATCCCCACAGCATATTGCAGCCACCATCATGCTTCACAGTAGGAATGGTGTGTTTTTGATGATATGCGGTGTTTGACTTAGCCAAACATAGCATTTAGTCTGGCCAAAAACTCAATTTTCATTTCATCAGACCATAGAACCTTCTTCCAGCTGACTTTAATGTCTCCAATATGCCTTCTGGCAAACTCGAGCCAAGATTTTTGTGAGATTTTCCAACAGAGGCTTTCTCATGGCCACTCTCCCATAAAGCTGCAACTGGTGAAGCACCCAGCCAACAGTTGTATGTGCAGTCTCTCCCATCTCAGCCACTAAAGCTTGTAAATCCTCCAGAATCGTCATAGGTCTCTTGGTGGCCTCCCTCACTAGTCCCCTTCTTGCCCAGTCACTCAGTTTTTGAGGATGGCCTGCTCTTGGGAGATTTACGGCTGTGTCATATTCTTTCAATTTCTTGATTGACTTGTAGTAATCTGTACTTCCAAGGGATATTCAGTGACTCGGAAATTTTCTTGTATCCATCTCCTGACTTGTGCTTTTCAATAACCTTTTTGTGGAGATGCTTGGAGTGTTCTTTTGTCTCGATGGTGTAGTTTTTGCCAGGATACTGACTCACCAGCAGTTGGACCTTTCAGAGAGAGGTGTATTTTTACTACAATTAATTGAAACACATTGACTGCACACAGTGATCTCCATTTAACTAATCATGTGGCTTCTAAAACCAGTTGGCTACACCGGTGATGATTTGGTGTGTCATATTAAAGGGTGAGTACTTATGCAATCAATTATTTTGTAATTTGTAATTATTTTATATTTGTAATTAACTTTGTAAGAGATCTGTTTTCAGTTTGACACGAAAGAGTCTTTTTCTGTTGATCAATGTCAAAAAAGCCAAATTAAATCCACTATGATTCAGTGTTATAAAACTACAAAGCATGAAAACTTCCAGGGGTGGGGGGGTAAATACTTTTTATAGGCACTGTAGATAACACAGTTTGCAGAAACATTCCATGTAAAACTTGTGGCTGAAAATGCATACACTAAACATGACTAAACTTGTCAATTTTTGTTTAATTGTTAATTAATAGATCAGTAAGGCAGTAGCTAAAAAGTGTCCATTTAAAAGAACATGTTAATTTGTGTAAACATGAGGAAATCTGCAGATGCTGGAATTCAAACAACACACACAAAATGCTGGTGGAACGCAGCAGGCCAGGCAGCATCTGTAGGAAGAAGTACAGTCGACGTTTCGGGTTGAGACCCTTCGTCAGGACTCATTAATAAGTGTATTTTGTTTTCTTTCTTGTGTCTGAAATACTGTATGCCTTTATCATTATTGGGTAATTGAAATGCAGTCAATATTTTTGGATTGGTAACTGAACTGTAAAGTCTTCATAACTAACATATGAATGACAGACCCTCCTCCTGATGGACGAGGGTGCATGTTTAAAAAAAAATTCATAGATGTTTATCTTCTGTGAATGGTGGGTGTCTTGATTTAAAGGCAGTGTCTCCTGCAATGCAATAATACCTTGAGTTTGAATATAGATCAACAATAGACAATCACTGTGACCAAGGGATGAGAGTGCTACTGCTGAGCCTTGCTGAACCATTGACCTCACTTTATTCAACTTGTGTCTTGTTCTTTTGCATGTTTGGAAACACATTTATTTAATTTAGCTTGAAGTACACTTAAAGACACCATGTTTGGCTTGTTTCTTTAAAAAAAACACTAGAAGAATCTTTCAGCAATGTGGAATTAAGGTTGTGCAACTCAGACCTGGTCATAATGACATGTAAATTTGTTGGAACCTTATCTGTCAGCAATGACGATTTATGATGGAACCATAGGTAGAAAAATGTCTGATGACACTTGATGTAGAGAGGAGAATATAAATGGGGCATAACTAAATGTTTTGTGCTGCAGGAGAGTGATTTTAAAAGCCCAAGTTAATCTTGATATTAACATTTTGAAGTGAAGGGAGAGATGAATGGGGGAGTCCAAGGAAATTGCAGGTTTTCTCACTAATAATGGATGAAAAGTTAGAAGAATTCAGTAGTCAAAGGCTGAGGAATTTAAGACCAGTGAACTTGCAAGAGAAAGATGGGGATTTAAAAAATAAACAAGTCAAGATCTGATGATTTGCACAAGTTTCACATCAGTGTTTTGGATGGTGGTGTTTGTACCACTTGACATTTAATAACCTGAAAAAGTTTAAAAATCTAGAGTTGAATGACGATGTTTTATGATCATACAGTGTTCAATTCAACTTGCAACTCTACAGAATTTTTAAAATAAGCAATACCGTGTTTTCATTGATCTGACCAATGGCAGATTCATTCTAATATTCATTCGAACAGAAGAAATAGTGCAGCCAGTTAACCTCTTGAGTCCGCTGTGCCATCAATCAGAATATAGCCTACCCATCTAGGTCTTTACAGCACTTTCCCATGCTCTTCCTGTACACATTGATCTCCTTGTGATCTAAATGTCTATCAGTCGTTTTCTTGAATATACTCAGTGATCTCTTCCAAAGCTCACTGGGGGTGAGAATTCCAAAGATTCATGATCCTCTAAGAAAAATTACCTTTTCCTCCAACTGACGTAGTCAACCCCTTATTCAGAAACCATGTCCCCTAGTTCTACATTTCTGCATTAGGTGAAATATCTTCTCAGCATTCATCTTATCAATTCTCCTCAGAATCTTAGGTTTCAATGAATATGGACCAAACTTTTCATCAGAAGTCCACCCTCTTTTCAAGGAATCAGTTCAATGAAATTCTCTGCAGTGCCCCCAATGTAAGCACATCCATCTTAAGTATGGAGACCAAAACTGTATGGGTAGCTAGAGCTCTTTAAAGGTGCATTAAAGCTTCTCTGCTATTGTACTTGCAATAAATGCCAATATTTTATGTCTTCATTCCTAATCACTTGCTGTACCTGAATGCCAACAATTAATTTCAAGTGCTAGAATTCCCAGATTCCTTTGTACAATAACCTTTTGTGGACTCACTCCATTTAAATAACAATTTACTTCTTCATTAATCATTTCGAAGTTGATAACCTCACATTTAACTATATTTGACTTCATCTGCTTACTTGATTACTCATTTATGTCTATCCCTACGCAGCCCTTTTGTGTCTTCCCCACAATTTGATTAATCCATCTGTTTTTATATCATCCTCAGTACTGCAGTGCATTCTGTTCCTCCGTCCAAATCATTAATATGTATTATAATTAGTTGAGGTTCCAGATCCCCACTAGTTATAATCTCCAATTTGAAAATTACCCAATTGTTTTCTGTTAGTTAATTATTTCCATAACTATGCCAGTATCTGCAGCCCTCAATGCTCTTGTGCTTTGAACTTCTATTTGCACCTTATCAAAATGCCTTTTGGAAATCTAAAGAGATTATGTTCACTTGTTCCCCATTATTTAACTAGTTTGTTAAATCCTCTAAAATCTCCTGCAAATTTTTTTCTTCCACAAAACCATTTGGGTATGATCTGATATATGTCAAGTGGCATGTGCCATACAAGTGTGAAGAAATGGCCGTTTCCAACAAGTACAGTATGAGCCTTACTTTCAATGTTTGTTGGTACTGTGGTATGCCTTCATTGAGAAAGACTGTAGCAATTCACCACCACGCCCATCTTATGGGCAACTGGATGTAACTCTAATATTGTGCGAAAAATTACTTGTGACTGCTATGTATTTAGTTTTTACAATTTCGACATTTTCTATTTGATTTTATAATAGAATTTCAGGTTTATTTTTGTTTCTGTGTCTGGTTTTGAATATGGTTCTTAGTCATGGAGTTGAAATTTAACTGTCATTTAAGACAAAACTCTCAAGGCAGGTTACAGAAATTGCACACTGGCCTTATTCCTGATTATTTTGAAGATGGCAGCAATTTTTAACTAAATGTGGCAACGTTTAATATATTTAATTGGCTAAATGTGCTGGAAAAATTATTTTTTCATTCAATGTTACTTATAATAACAGGAATGGAGTGTAGATATCAATCGTACACTCAGCAGGAGAGAAAAGCCGAAAAAGACTGGAGATGGAGTGGTCTTGACAAGTGTCAGTCAGACGGGTGATCAGGGAGTCCAGCCATCAAAATACAACAGGTAAGAGATTGAGTAATTGCAAACTATTGTTAGCTCACCACTGGGGAAAAAATTGACACAGAATATTCCTTGACAGTGCATATAGTGCAGATGAGCATTTTGGTGACTCTTTGTACAGAATACGGTGATACAGCAAAACTGAGTGCCCTTGTGTATGAAGTGCAAAGTTCCTATGCAGGTATGACAAGTAATTAGGAAGGCAAAAATAGTGTTGGCTATAATTGCAAAGGGGATATGGTATTAGAATGAAGAAGTCTTGCTTTAATAGTGTAGGATGTTTGAATGCATTGGTATATTACATACTGTATAATACATCTGGAACACTGTTTTTGTTTCTACATTTATGGAAGAATATACTTGCATTGGTTCACTGAGTTGATTCATGGGAAGAAAGGGTTGAGTTAGAAGGAAAGATTGAGAAGAAAGGGCCTCTGCTGATTGATGATTAGAAAACCAAGAGGTGACTTGAAGCAGATAATGAGAGGATCTTCAGGAAAAAAAAATTAGAATAAGGGGACATGTGTGTCTCCTCTTCTTTTCAACAAGGTAATAACCAGTCTTTTGCCTAAATGATGCAGTCCTACACGATTGATGAGGGCAGGGTAATAGAAGTTATCTGTATGGACTTTAGTCAGACCTTTTTGACATGTATGGGAGGCTGATCTGAAAAGTTAGATACTGTGGGATCCTGGGTGAGCAAAGTGGTAGGAGTGAGGGTGTGGTGGTGGAGGACTGTTTTACAGATCGAAAGACTGTGCCAGAGGGATCATGCTGGGTCCCCTGTTGTTTCTCATCATTACTAACATTTGGATGAGAATGAAGATGGTACCAAAATTTGTTGCGTAGTGGACAGTTAAGAAGGTCTTCTAAGATTACAACAGGTTCTAGGTCAAATGGAAAAGTGGGAAAAGGAAGAGATATCAAATTTAATTCAGAGAATTTGAAGTGATGCATTTTGAGAAGTTAAGCCAAGGCAGAAGTCTGGAGTGTGTTGTTGAATAGAGATCTAGGGATCAAAATTTATAGTTCCCTTAAAGTGTTGACACAGCTGGGTGGGTGGTGAAGAAGACATTTGGCATGTTTATTTTCATTAGTCACGGCAGTGAGTATCAAGACTTGTGATGTCATGTTACAGCTGTACAAGATGCTGGTGAGACAGCACTTGGAGTATTGTGTGCAGTTCTGATGCCAAGCTCTAAGGAGGATGTCATTAATTTAGAGGGTGCAGAAAAGATTCACAGATCAGCCTTGAAAATGACAGAGGAGTCTTGAGGGGCATGTAACCTGCTCATGATGTTCTTGCATTCATATTGACATTTGCAAATTCTTGTTATACTTAACAAATTTTGCAATGTTTATGAAACTGGGGCTTCTGTAGAAAAGCCTGTATTCTTCTTTAAATACATTACTGTCCACCCCTACAGATTTGTATGGAACCAGTCAACCTTTTAGTGATGAACTAAAGATGTTAATGATTCAGTTGTAAGTTAATAGGCAAGTTTAAAATTTGTCTTTTTTAAAAAGGTATTCTGTACAAATTGCACCAAATATTTTTGAGATTATCCTCAATCAATTTTTCAAGACTGACATTTCACAAAAGTCATTTTACTGCTTGACTGTACCATTAGAAAGATATCCAGATAATCTGTGGAGGTTTGCCAATGTGTCTGAATCAAAGTTAATGACCCACCAGCATTAGAGGTTGTTGATTGAACCATAATTAGATGCTAACTGACATGTTGTGAGCATTGCCACTTTAAATGTAAAAATTTACATCGGTTCCAAGATGGTAGCATAGCAGTTAGCACGACACTATTACAGCTGGGGCATCGGAGATCAGTCCTGGCGTCCTCTTAAAGAAGTCTCTGTACGTCCTTCCCATGGAGTGCACGAGTTTTATTGCGTCTTTAAGTTTCTTCCCACAGTCCAAAGATGTACTGGGAAGGTTAATTGATCATTGTAAGTTGTCCCGTGATTAAATTAGGGTTAAATTGGGATTGCTGGGTGGTGCAGCTCAAAGGGCCAGAAGGTCCTATTCTGCATTGTATCTGTAATTAAATTTAAAGTCCAGATAAACTGTGATAAATATCTGCAGAACTCTTGACTAAAATTGTAAATACACAAAATCTTGAAATGCATAATATGATTTTTGTTGATAAAGTACATGTATGTTGGGATTTGACTGCATATGCTAAAAGCAGGACAGAAACAATCCTGAAATACAAGAATGTATTAATTAGCAAAAGGTATTGGTATGTTTTGTGGATTAGTTGGTGTTTGGAAAAAGTCATTGCTGGTGCATTTAACAATCATTTCATGAAGCTCCAGCAGCATAAGTAACCTTATTTTTGACAGCTGACGGAAGAGTACTGATTGAATTACATTGTGAAAGAAGCCTGCTCTTAATGATGTTATTTCAAATGACAGTCTTAGTGTCCGGAGTACTACTAACTCGATACGTTCCAGTTGTAACCCATTTGAGGAGGAGGAGAATGAAAAGCCTGTCGATGAGAAGGAGAACACAATTCCAAAAAAGTCGGTGAAAAATTGTTTTTGAACTTCACAGTTATGTTCTGCTGCTTAACATTTCCTCATTAAATCAACAAAGACATTGGACTGATTAATGCATGGATTTCTGCAGTGCTGTGTATTTCAAAGATTCCAAATGTATTGTTTCTTCCTTTAAACAGTTATTTATTTGGAGTCTTGGTTTTTATACTTGTTTCTTCTGATGTCAAGCTATGTCACTTTAACATTGCTTAAATATCAATCTGCTTTTCTTATGTGTATTCTGTAATGTTCTTGAACTTGAACTGGTGTATATGTCTGCATGTTGACTTTTTTTTATAAAACTTGTGATGTTCAGTTTATGGAATCTGCTATTTGGTAGAAACTAATCACTTGAGTTAGACAAATGATTAATTTTGTCATAATACTGTGCTTCATTAGGGAAAAGGATATCCTATTTATTTTTAATAATCAAGGGAATATGTATTTACACAGCTGTCATTAGAATTTAGATCTAAGGTACCTTGTCAATGAGTTGAGATCACGCTGCTCTCTGCCAAGATGAATTGATTCATTTTATGGCTTAGTGCCCAAATCTGACTGTGGCCCTTAAATACTGAAGCATAACTTATTCTATTCCATATCCTTACAGGTAAAGGTTGGTGCTCCATTTAGATTTTTACTACTTTTTGTTGCTGAACAGTGGACATGAACAATTTGTTCAGTTGCTGCTCATTATAATTAAACCTAATCTTACCTCCACCATTTATCCACACAAGCACAGTTCCATCAGGAACTCACAAGAATAAGAATCCAGCATATTCTTCACATGTTGAGGGCAGACACATTATCCATGCCTCACCTATTTAAGTCAAGGTTGATAGGCTGACCCCTGCCTGCATAGACCAAAAATCAAACTTCCCCACTCTGCAGTGTACAGCTCAGTTAATTTATTTTTGAACTAATTTTGATCTAGATTAGGAAATGGGTTTAGTAGCATAATTGAACATGAGTCAAGTATCTTTATTTTTGAACAGTAATTACTGTACTTCTGTTTTCATGTTAAATTGATTGTATGTGTGCTATCGTTATTGAATAATCAAAATTTTCTTTCATAGTACTTTATTTTTTTAAACTATTGATCCTGATGTGATTTCAAATCGTATGGAAGGTTTGATGCCAACTCTCAGACCTTACAAGCTCCCAAAATCCATCACTTTCATTGCCAAATCCACTCATGGCAAGAACCAGAATTGCTTTTCTTAATATGGAAAGGACTACAAATCACTGAATTGTCATGGACTCTTTCACTGGCAGTGCTTAAAATACAGATATATTCCTCTTTCTCTGATAATATGTTTAGCTTGTTTTGGAATGATTTGATAAATTGCTTGCCTTGATTATATCATCAGTTTAAATTGTCTGAGAAGTGTACTAATTTGAGAATGATTAATAGTTATTGCAAATTATGTTAACTACTTATTTTATTTTTGTTAACAGTGTTAGCACTTACGAAAAGAACCAGAATTACACTACTGAGTGGTCAGATGATGAAAGCAATAATCCTTTCAATTGCAATGAGACAAATGGTGACAATCCTTTCGATGAGACTCATTCGTCAGGGTCAGAAGTGCGAGTACGAGCATTGTATGACTACGAAGGACAAGAACATGATGAGCTAAGTTTCAAAGCAGGTGACTATTTATGTATTTCTAAATGTAAATCTGAATAATTTCACTCCTGGAGCTGGCAGAACTACATTTAATGGATGGAGATTATTAGAGAAATTATTGTTTTCATATTTTTATGATGGGTGGGGGAGGAAAGCTCAAAAAGAGTGCTGAATAAAAGCGTTTATTCTGATTTGAATTCTTTGGATATTGAGCCAATTATTCAGCAACAGATATTCCAAATAGATTGCAACATGTATGTTCATACCAAGAGGGGAATTTTGCCAATGTTAAATAAATAAGGAGATTATTGGTGTGATGAAAGGAATTTAAAAAAAAAAAGGAAAAAGGATATAGAAAGGCTGATGTTGCCTGGAAGTCGGCAGTGCCAAGCAAACTAACGAGTATGATCCATGTGTACTCTGCTTCCAAACTCATTCATCATTTAGCACCTAAAAAAGATAAAGATTAGCTTTATTTGCCACATGTATATCGAAACATACAGTGAAATGCATTATTTGCCTCAATAATCAACACAGTCCAGCTATGTGCTGGGGGCAGCCTCCATGTGTCGCCATGCTTCAGACACCAACCTAGCATGCCCACAACGTACTCTAACCCGTACATCTTTGGAATGTGGAAGAGAACTGGAGCACCTGGAGGAAACCCATGCAGTCACAGAAGAACATACAAACTCCTTATAGACGGCAGCAGGAATTGAACCCCAGTCTTCTGATCACTAGCAGTGTAAAGCATTGTGGTAACTACTACACTACCTGCTGCCCTAACAAGTGACGTTTTAGATAATGGTTAAGTTGTGCAGTCCAAATGGATTGCAACCTGGGATGTTTGGAAAGTGCTGATCACAGCCAGTCTTGAGTGATGAAAATTGGCCAAAAACTGGAAAATTGCAGGTGTTGCAGTCTTGTTCAAGAGGCAGATAGGCTTGGAAATTGGTTTTACAGAAGTGTTGGGATTCTGGAGGAAAGTAAATGTTTGGTCAGAAATGCTCTAATAATGAAGCATTTACAGGACTTAAAATAAAGTCTTATTTGACCAACCATTCTACCTAAAGTATCTGTAATAAAAATATTAGATTGTAAATTATAAATTGTTCCAGATAAACCTTTTGTGGAAAATGCATATTTCCTGCTAATGTTAGGCATATGTTATGTTTATCGCAACTAACTTGGTGTTCTTTCTGTAACAGGTGATGAACTAATAAAAGTAGAAGATGAAGACGAGCAGGGTTGGTGCAAAGGGCGACTAGAAAGTGGTCAAGTTGGCTTGTACCCTGCCAATTATGTTGAAGTTATTCAGTGATGTAGAATGTACCAATGCAAAATGCTATAATCTCTTTTCACATTTAAATACAGTTACGTCAACCTAAAAAAAAAATATGTTGGTGTAGAGAATGTACAAACTTATTATATTAGGCATCATTTCTTCAGCTACTGCTTTGCTTTGAGAAGAATCAAGTTTTTAACAGTGAACGAATATATGTTTTAGCAGGCTGGTGACCTCTGAAGTTCAGCTGAAGCTTCCTGGTAACTGCGATATTGGATTTAAATATTATCTATTAGTCCATGGCAATGGCAAGTTTTGTTTTCAAACATACAGATTGTAAAAATTAATTTTAAAAACTTGCCTTGTGTGAGTGTTGAATACCAATTTTAATTGTTATGCACCCTTTCAATTAAGTGATTTCCCTCCCCCACACAGTTTTCCATTTTTGAAAGAGAAATCAACTAAGTTGTTTGTTTTCAATGTTATTTTTAAAAATTAAGGCTTTCAATATTTTCCTATTATTATAATATTTAATTTGTTGCAGTTTCTCTTTTATAGAAATGGCATTCTTTTAAATGCATGAGGTATTGTAAGAAAGAAAGACCCCATGATCAACTTTGATTTCCTCCCTATAGCGTAGAAATATTTAATCATTTATAGTTGTGCAAAACCATGTGCTTTGGTGTGCTAGATAAACTTCCTGCACCATGTATTCAGCACATCAGTGAAACACTGGGATGCGTTTTAGTTAAGTACTACTGCACTTGTTGCCTGTTACTTTAATGTGATGTATCATAATTGATATATATCAATTGAAATAGTGTAACGTTAAATTTAGGCAGTCTGCATTGTGAACATTGTGGATTTTAATGTGGCTGCAGAATACAGGACTCCATGACTTTTAATATGATGTTCATTTGCTCCTAACCTTTGGAAGAGTTAATGTTAGATGTTGAAGAGAATGTATTCCAATGTTTCATTTATTTTCAGTTGTTAGTACACTGTTCTGCATATCTCTTTGATAACTGGAGGGTTTGAAAATCTGCTTTAATATGCAGCATGGAATGCTCCTTTACAACAAAGACTGCAGAACTCTTATAGTATATTAAAAGTTCACATGAACAAATAATTTGGAACTGGTGAATGTTTTCTAGTGCAATTTTGTTCAGTGAATCCTTCCAAGTATTCTTCACTGCTAGGATTAAACCAGAAATTGTGTGTAGTAATAACAAGGTAGACTTATGATTTGTAATACTATTCTGGCCAACCATCTAGCTGAATGGAATGTTTAAACTCTACAATTTTAGGTAAGTAGCTTTATTGGAATACAGTGTATTATAATCAACTAAATGGTAGGTTTTTTAAAAAGTCATTGTTCAGCTGGTGAGAAATGATGCTTTTAAGTATTGCATTTGTGTCATTTAATTCAGTAACTTATTGAATGATGGTGCCTTAGAAAACTTTTTCTCAAATGTTTTTGTAGAATCTTCAGACAATAGGTTTCTTTTTAAAAAATCTTTTTTGTACACTAGTTTGAGGGTGAAATTTTAAAAGTTAAACCCATCCCTTGACTCCAATATTTTGAATTCCCAGTAAGTTGGCTTTTACAAAATTAATTATCTTTATAACACAAGTTTTGACTTCTAAAATTTAGTAGCACTAACAAGTACTTGATTAAAGAAAGTCTTGTGAACGAAACCATTTTTAACATCTGTTTGATACTTCAATCCATTTATAGCGATGTTTTCTTTGTACAGAACCCGGAAAAATTTCTGTAGATAATAGAGAATGAAAATGTCAAACAGAAGGAGAACTTGGAGCCATGTGATCATATGAACACATGAATTATAACAGGAATAACACCTGAATCCATTTAGTAACATTATAGATCTGATTGCAACCCCACCTCTGTAATTCAGTCTACCTACCCACGCCTCTTGATTAAAAAGAATCTATGTCTGCCCTGAAAATATTAAAAGCCTTTGTTTCATCATCCTCTGAGGTAAAGAGTCTCTAAGCCTTGTTGTTATGAGGGAAAAAAATCTCACCTGAGTCTTAAATGTACAACCCTGAATTTTTAAATGGTGACTACCCAGTTCTAGATTCTCACATAAAGAGATGCATTCTCTCTGCATCCATCCATTTGGAGCATCTCAGGATTTTAAATATTTCAGTTGTCTCCACCCACTCATCTGAAATCCAGCAGATACAGCCTTAGCCTTTTCAATGTTTCCTCAGAAGGTAACCCAGCCATTCTAGTTAAGTCAGGATCACCTTTTCTGAACTGCGATCAACACATTGATATCTTCCCTTTTAAAAAAAAGGTACCAGTACAGTACTCCAGATGTGATCTCAATTTCCACAGCAATAAGTCATACTTGTTAAAACTTCCCAGTATCCGTATACCAGACTTTTGCTCATGCACACCAGAACACCCATATTTCACTGCAAGCTAGAAGTTCTGTAATTCTTTAGTTTTCCAACCTAACTAGACAGTTCTGCATTTTCCAACGTCTAGTTTTCAGCAGTTTGTCCACTTAATCCATCTGTAGCCCTTTCTCTTCTTATGTATGTTTCACAACATTTACATTTATTTTATGTTATCAGCAAATTTATCAACCATCCCTTTAGTTTCTTCAACTCCGTAATTTTCAGAAATTGTAATCAGTTGAGGCTCCACCACTGACAGCTTTCATGACATTCTGGCAACCAGTAAAGGACTTGTTTACACTCATTCTCTGTTTCAGTCTATCTTCTAGCCATGACAACGTTTTACTTACTATGCCATTTGTTTTGGTCTTCTGCAGTAACCTTTGATATTAAATTTTATCAGAAAATATTAGAAAATAGGAAATAAGATGGAAAATAGTTATAGGAAGAACGTAGTTAATAGTGAAATTAAAAGATTTTGGTTTCTCCCATTGATTAGAGCAATTTAAATAACAGTGTATGCAAATGGAGATAGGAGGTAAAGTGAGGCTTTAGAGGGTTTTAAAAGAAGGATGGAGATTCTGTACTGATTATTTGAGGATATTGAGATAGTGAAATTTCGTTAAAACTAGTAAGACACCGCAACACATTTTCAAGGTTTTAAAGGAATGAGCTGAGGAGCTTTGGAGAATACTGTGAAAATAGTGGAGTTATGCTTAGGAGTGTGAAGTAAACATTGTTTGATAGGAGGAGTGATGGCTCTGGTGGTGAGTTGAAAGCTCAATTCAGAAGCAGTTTGCATACCAAACCTGTGCATCATCTGATGAAGCTGATGAAATCCAGAGTCGTGTAGGTTGTGGTTGGACAAATAGTTGACTTGACTGCTAACGGCCATTGTGCATATACCTCAAAATGAATCTCCATAGTAAAAGTAACAACACAGCAGGGCCTGGTCAGTTAGCATCTGCAAAGAGTTAATGTGGAGCTAATGTTTCATGCTTGATTCGTCATTGGAGCCAGCCAAAACTCCTCCCTTCCTGCCACAACCACCACCACTACAACGCCATCTATTGGTGAAAGCAAGACCATTCCAGCAAATGGCCCTATACTAGCAAATGGGGTAGCGGCATTAAACATATAGTTCTATGTGTGTTTGAGTTCCGAATTTATTTACTCTGTTAAAACTAAGTGGACGTTCCATGATACTGGCTTTCAAAATTTCTGCTGTGCATTGCAAAGGACAAATAACATTACTGAACTGTATTTACATTCTTAGAAGTCTCATAACAGATATGCAAATTGGTAATCAGTCACAATGAACTCTCATTATTTGTTTCCTTTTTATGATGCTACTGAATTGAATTTTAATGAATTTTAATTCACTTCAGAGCCTTCCTTTCATGTTTTTGTTGACAAGTCAATTATGCTGAGCTTTTAATCTTAAGTGTGCCAGTTTAAAGATAAATTTATTCTTTAGAGGTGAATAGGTACTGACATTGATTTCAAGAGTGGTGAAAGTAGGGGAGGTAGTAGTGATATAAATTGTCAGTATGTTTGTAGTCCTTGTTTTATTCAGGATACATTGGCTTGGGACATCAAAATACAAATTTTCTGATGGGTTCTACCACAGGCATAAATATAACCAGACACAACAGTTTGAAGTTATAAATTGGGATTGGTTATCTGGAATCATTCTCTAAACTAGGAGTCATGCACATTTCCAGTCAGGTGTAAGAAGTATCCACAAGCTCTCAGTTCTCCTGTGCCTCATACATAATTTCACCCAGTGGCAAGGATTGGATGGAAAAGTGACCAAAAGACATGGGAGGTTTGTGGTGTCAACAAGCAGTGCACAGAATTGAGATGCAGTTTGCTGTAACAAAGTATTTCATCATTTTCCCTATGGCCAACAGCAGGACACATTTTTCATTATTGGGACATTATATTTGAGCATGTGCCCTGTAATTGACAAACAAAAAAATAGCAGTTTAAGTGTCATTAAGCTAAAGTCAAAATATATTCACCTATTGCATTATTTTTCCCACATCAGAAAATGTAAACTTTGTTAAGAGACTGTGCAGCCCTGAGTAAAATCATAATGGACATATTGTATATCTGTTAACACATTGATAATGAGATACTGTACATGGAACTATTTTTTTTTTATCTTGATGCTGAGATACATGTTAGGATGGGCTGGGACTCATCATCAGTGTTGGGGTCACTGGGTGTTTCAAGTCTTTCAACATCAGACATCCTCATCTAGGAGACTCAGCCAGGGTTAATCAGGCCCCACCTTATGTCCCAGCAGCATTGGTCTATGGGGCACACCTCATGATCCACAGCTATCTGAAGACCTGCTCAGCAGCCTCCGTGACAGTCCTGATTGCTCTTTTCTTTGCAGCCCCTGTAATGCCCTGATATTACCATCACAGCAGGTTTTTTTTTGGGCAATTCTAAACGCTTTGTAACTAATTCAAAAAGGAACATTAAGGAACAGCCATAAACGTTGACCACCAACAGGAAAGAGGCAAAGTGGAGCAGAAGACAAGATTATTTATGTTAATTTGATTCTTAATAATCATTGTATATATTGAATAACCTTACTTTATTTAGTAAACTCTTTTTACTGAATAAACCAGTAACAGTTTATTCTGTGCAAGTGTATCTCAAAATGACACACCAGGGGGAGAAAAAGGAAGGCATAGGAATCAGCAGGTCAGGTAGAATCTGCAAAGTTCAACATCACTAGTTGCAGTACATTGTATCAACACTTCACATCTTCATGTTAACAAATTATTTATCTGCAGTGTCTCTATTAACAGCTGACAAATCCTATTCTTAGTGCTTGATGTCATTAAATGTTGTTTATAGAATGCTTATGATACACAGTGAAAATTAATAGCTGCATGCCTTCCTCCCATGTATGAAGTTCCTATCATTCACACTTGCCAAATTTCTTTCATATTCTGTTTCCACTAGATGTCACTCTGTATTTGATGTGCTGTTTAGTCTGCCTGTTCAGTACTTTTGCAGAACTGTTAGCATCTCAGCATCAAGTTCATCATGAAACTCGAGGAGTTAATTCCTGAGGTGGCTGACAATTTGGCTTTGTTTTTTAAGGTTTTTTGAAAACGTTATCACATTGAATGTTATATACAATAGGTGCAGAAGTAGACCATTCGGCCCCCCGAGTCTGCACCGCCATTCTGAGATCATGGCTGATCATTCACTATCAATACCCAGTCCCTGCCTTGTCCCCATATCCCTTGATTCCCCTATCCATCAGATATCTATCCAGCTCCTTCTTGAAAGCATCCAGAGAATTGGCCTCCACCGTCTTCCGAGGCAGTGCATTCCACACCTCCACAACTCTCTGGGAGAAGAAGCTCTTCCTCAACTCTGTTTTAAATAACTGACCTCTTATTCTCAATCCATGCCCTCTGGTACTGGACTCTCCCAACATCTGGAACATATTTCCTGCCTCAATCCTATCAAATCCTTTAATTATCTTAAACGTTTCAATCAGATCCCCTCTCAATCTCCTCAATTCCAGCGTGTACTGGATGAAAACAGTTTAATTTTCTTTGCCACATGAGTAACTACAGACCCAATATGCCAGTGAGATATGAAACCTTGACTACATTTAATGCATATTAGATGTTCCAATATTTTAATTCTGTAGGCATTGTTAGATGCTAAGAAATAAGAATAACTAGCAGCACCTTATTGGCTATAATCCATGAGTTCAAAAGGTACATGAAGATCCCTAGTCAACAACTTGACAAAAATGAGCCTGCAGCTAATTCCACTATGAAGTGTAATACAGTCCCAGCATCAGTACAAAGTCAGCATGATTGTTTTTCTCTTTTCCCTCACTCTAGACATGCTTTAATTTTTTTCTGACTTTCAGAGAGCTCTCCCAGTTATAATAGCCTCACAACTTTGTCTGCCTAAACTTTTTGTTGTCTCATCCCTTCTGTTTTCTTTTTGGGTTCATGGGTATTTCCATGGATGAAGAACATTATTAGTCATATTTGCTGTTTCTTTCCTCTTGATAATTCATGGCATGATTAAAACAGGCCTGTCCTTGTATTTCTTTCAGTCCTTTTTTTTTGAGGGCAAGTGTTCCAAACAAAAAATGCTAATAAATTTATATACCTGTCAGCTAATAGCAGGTTAGTTTCAGACAAATTTCAGTAATTAGATTTAGGATTAAGAGAGAAAATCTGCCTGACGCGGTGTTATGTTCATATAAAGAAAGTTGATCGATTGCTTTCTGAGGCCTCCTATTGGAAATATTCCCAGATAACCAAATAATTACTATTATCCTAAACTCTCTTGATCTGTATTGAGATGTGATCAAGAAGTTGCAATAGATAGAAATCTTTTTAAATTTTCTATTATTTTGCTTAAATTGCCCAATAATTTTATGAATACATCATTAGCTCCAGTGAAACTGCAGTAAAACACCTGCGCTGATGCAGGGTTTTGACCTTTCTATTCCTTTCTCCCACAGATGCTGATCAACCCATTGAGTTGCTCCAGCAGATTGCTTGTTGACTAATCTAAAAGATCTGCTTTAACATGTAAATTTAATTAGGTACCTTGGTTATCATATTTACTAAGTATGATAACACTTAGCTGGCTTAACTGCACATTCAATTAAATATCCATAAACCAATAAGTTTTTAAGATGTAGGTTGTAGTTCCTGAATACACAAAGGACTTAGACAAAATACCACAAGCAGAGGCTACCAGTTGATAACTTGCAATTCTAGATAAGACTGTACAATATGAAAACCAAGAATTCTATATAATGAAATATTCTGACTTGTTAAATAAAAATTGATTACTGCTCCTATTTGATAACTTTGTAATGTTTCTTTGTATTTAAATTTCTAAATATTAAGGATTATTCAAATTTAACTAGTTTTGTTATATTTCAGTCATTTTTAGCATTATTGTTGCAACTGTTAGTAAAGAATAAATTTGATTGCTTTTAAAGTTTAAGTTCATGACAATATTCGCATTATAAACTGAAAATGAGTTTAGATCAACAAACTAAATAGCTGGTTCCTACTGAAATTACTGGGAAAAACTTCTGGTCAACTTTGATAAGTTACGTATTTTCTCTAGTAAAACATTTCTTCTAACTGGTGAATTAAGATCAAAGGAATATTCTTTAAATTAGAGCTCCTCCATACAGGATCTAAGCTAACAGAAATAACTTTTCAACTAGATATAAATAAAAGCTGGCTATGTCTTAGTTAGTCTTGTGATTACATTGTAGATCACTGCTGATTGTGATCTGCATGAGATGATTCAGACTTGGCTTCCGGTCTTGGTTTTAAAAATTGCATGAGCACATGCAAATCCTTGCACTACTTAAACCTTAAATGTTTTCAGATTATGAAAGAATAAGAGTAATAATTATGATACTTGCGTTCTAATATTTTTGCCTTTGTTGAAAACCTTAGATGTCATGGAAATTATGAATATGAAACAAAGCAATAATGAAAATGAGTGTGTTTTCCTGTTGTTTCATTGATATTACCTTTGACATGGTCAACAGAAGACTATACCCTTGAGTGGACCTGTGCTTCTTCCTGAAAATAAGTCAGCCCAGATTCCATAGTGATACTAAGGCCTAAATTCCAAGTTCCACTAATTTTGGTTACAAATAACCGTGTTTCCATCATACCATTTACTTCATGGAAATAAGGTGCTAATTTGTGTACTCTTTGTCCCATTACCTTATATTTTTTTTAAAAAGCAACACCAAAAGTGTTCCACCTTATGATTCTATGTAAAACTGCTCTATTGCTCAGCTTGGAAAATGTTTCCTGAGTTGTCTTTTATTCTAATAGAAGGCACCTTTAAAACATCAAGAGGTGGAAAGAGAATTATAATTAGGACTTGAATTTGCTCTAATATTGAGAGCTCTAAGTTTTCACAACAATAATAAAATGAAAATTGAGCTTGTTAAAGTGTATAATTTCAAAGGTTATGTATGTTTTTGCCCAGAAATTGGAGTTTTGCCTCTTTGGTATGCTGAACAAAAGTGTGTAGTATTAGTAACTTGCAATGTATCAGGAAATTGGCAAATAACCTGCTTAGAAAATGGAGTGCGTTGAATTCTGAGTTAGATTGCAGCTGCCTAAAGGACCACTGTCTGTGGAAGCCAGTGGGCAGCTGCAGGAGGAAACAAAACTGCTGTCGGGGAAATTGCAGAAGAGGGGATACAGACAGTATGTGGGGTTGCATCATGCTGCCCACCCACCTTATAATCATTAACATAGATTCACTGCCTTCACAAGATATGGGCTTATCATACTGACACAGATGGACAAACTAGTGTGTACATCTGTTGCAAATTAAATAGAAATTCTGCAAGATATATGTGGGCAAGAAATGGGCTGGAAGAGTGTACAGAGAAATGTATTTGATAGAACATAGACTTTTTAAATTTATTATGATCCATTGCTGATCCACAAGGCTTGCACATTGATTTTCTTACATTTTAAATGTAGGTGCTGGGTTGCAAATATTTCTGTTAGTAAATGTGGAAATGGCTATTGCCACACTGGATTGAAATCATTAGAAATGTTTTGTATATCAGGTAAGCTTCAGACAAGCCAAAGTGAATTTCAGGTTTTTCTCCTGTTCTATCATCTCATTTATCTCAAGCTCCTGTTTATTGCCCATTATTTCAGTTATTTACTCAAAATTCATTTGAATTGTTTTTTAAAAAGGTATTTGATGTTATAGATACTGCTGATTACTCAGCTTGTCTTCAAGCTTTTCTCAACTTTCCTGATTCCATTAGTATCTGAGCTTGTATTTTCTGTTGAAAGGTCCACACTGAACTCAGAACAAAAGGCAATATACTATGAATCTAATTCAGATACAATATTAACAGAAAATGCAAACAGCAGGTCATGTTGCATCTTAATGGAAAGCTGGCCATTTAGCTCCTCCAGTCTTTTACACAATTCATTGAGGTTGTGACTGCTCTGTGGCCAAAGAATACAGGCCTGAATTTTCATCATGTTCTCCAAGAGTTTAAAATTACCAATGAAACTAACATTGATTGCACTCACAATTAAGTAGCCACATGACGTGAAATTTTATGATGTAAAGGAAAAGTTGCTCAGTTGAATAGTTAAATAAGATAACCTACTTTAAGTATTTGAATGAAAAAGGAAAATTCTGGTGATTTGCCACTGCTTTTTTTTGGTACTGTGATTTTTATCAGTCCCTATCCCTGATTAAATGTTAAGCTTCTCAGGATGTTGTTTTCTTACTCCAGTGGAAATAATGCAGAATAATTATTATCTGTTTTTAATTTACATCATCACTTAAGAGCTTGCACAGCAGTTTAGAGTTAAGCACATTGATGGGCTTTGGAGTCTGGGTTGTAGATAGACCAGAGTAAGACTTGCGTGTTTCTTTCTCTTAAAAAAAAATCCAGTTGTTTTATGGTTCTATTTCTGATCCTAGAGATGTATTATAGATCTTTGATACCTCGCATTTAATGTTGAGTTTCAATTTCATTCATATGTTGTGATACAGGCCTCTGGATATTTGCCAAGTAACCATTACAATGCCTGAAATCCATATCATACCATATAATCCCTTCTCATGAAGAATTAAATGAAAGAGAAGAATAGAATCAGCATGCCTAATATGCATATGTAAGAATTTACAATTCATTAGCCAGAATATGGATTACATCTGTAATTCTAGTAAATTTGATAGCAGGACCAATTGTCATTCTTGGAATAATTTACCATTTGTAGCCAACAATCTGCTTGAATTTGGGTGGATACATCTACTGCATGGAACCTTGCTCTTGTTTGCAGGGAGGGAATGATGGGAGTTTTGTGAGTTATTGATTTGAGAGACTGGAATAATGGGTCAAGAGGAAGAAGATTGTAGGAATTCAGGAAGGAACAGTGGGAATGCAGCAGGCCTGTGAGCACATGGTGGCTGTGGGCTAGGGAAGAAATTGTAAAGCCTTGTTTTGCTCGGTTGCCATGTTCTCCAGTGCTCTCACCTGAACAAATTAAATTCTAAGGATTTAGACACTGTTAAACTGAATGTTGATTCTTGTTTTATTCTTCTCGTGTTCTTTCTGACATGTTAACTATTTTAAATACTTTCTTTGTATAGTGTCTGCATAAATGCTGACCCATCCATTTTGTGTTTTAATGTAAAGAAACTTGAAAAGGAATTCCAATTGCCCATTATTATTATTTAACCTGAATAAAGCTTTATTTGCATAATGAAAATACCAAAATTTATTTTAACCATTTGTGTGCTTATTATTTTGGGAAGATTTCACATGCACAAGATGCACATTTCAACTTTTTCTCTCTATCAGAAAATTCCTTTAATGGGTTATCTGATTACCACTCAGATCATTTTGAGAGATTGGGAGGGACATTTTGGAGAGGGAGGGAGAGCAGCCAGATGTCTTGGTACATATTGGTACCAATGACAGGAAGGAAAAGCAATGAGGTCCTGAAAGGAGAATTTGGAGAGCTAGGTAAAAAGCTGAGTAACAGGACCTCCTGGGTAGTAATTTCTGCATTTTAGTGAGAGTAGAAACAGGATGATTTGGCAGATAAATGTGTGGCTGAGAAGCTGGTGCAGGGGGCAGGTTTCAGGTTCTTGGGACACTGGGATCTCTTCAGGGTGAGATATGACCTGTTCAAAGTGACAGGTTGCACATGAACCTGAGGGGGACCAAGATTCTTGTGGGCAGGTTTGTTAGATCTGTTGGGGAGGGTTTAAACTAATTTGGCAGGGGGGTGAGAACTGGAGTGAAGGGACTCAGGATAGGACAGGTTGTAAAAAAAAAGTGAAGATAACATGCAGTCAGACTGTCAGGAAGGGCAGGCAGGTGATAAAACTTAGTTGCAGCCAACAGGCTGAGTATCAAATCATTAGGGATACCGAATCAGAAAGGATAGCAAATACGATACTCCAGATGGTGAATCTAAAAGTGCGTAGTATAAGAATGAGGTGGATGTTATATGCCCTTTCTTTTGCTTTTACAATAGCTTTGACTTCCCTTGTCAGCCATGGTTGTACTATTTGAGTATTGCCTCATTTTTGGAATACACATGTCCTGCACCTTCCTCATTTTTCCTAGAAACACACACCATCGCTGCTCTGCTGACAACCCTGCCAGCAGCTCCTTCCAATTTACTTTGGCCAACTCCTCTCTCATACCACTGTAATTTCCATTACTCCATTGAAATAATGCAACATCAGACTTTCTCCCTATTAAATTTCAAGTTGAACTCAAATCATATTGTGATCACTGGTTCCTAGGGGTTCTTTAACCTTAAGCTCCCTAATTGCCTCCAATTCATTACATAACACCCAGTCCAATATAGCTGATTCCCCCAGTAGGCAACAACAAACTGCTCTAAAAAAATATCTCGTAGGCATTCAACAAACTCACTCTAGAGATCAATTGCCAACCTGATTTTCCCAATAATCTCCCATAGCATTGCCCTTTTGACTCGTCTTTTCTATTTCCTATTGTAACCTGTGGTCCACCTCCCAGCCACTGTTGGGAGGCCTGTACATGACACCCATCAATGTCAATTTGCCCTTGCAGTTTCTTAACTCAACCCACAAGGATTCAGTATCTTCCGATCCTATGTCACATCTTTCTACTGATTTGATGCCATTCTTTACCAGTACAGACATGTCACCCCCTCTGCCTACCTTCCTATTTCTCCCATATAATGTGTAACCTTGAACATTCAGCTCCCAACTACAATCATCCTTCATCACAATTCAGTGATAGCCACATCATACCTGGCAATCTGTAATATTGCACCCTAGGGGTCTGAAAGAGGTAGCATTAGAAAATTATGGTGGCATTTGGAAACAATCTTTCAAAAATCATTGGACTCTGGCATGGTACCAGAGGACTGGAGAACTGCACTTCACTCTTTAAGAAAGGAGGAAGGCAGCAGAAAGGAAATTACAGACCAGTTAACCTGACCTCAGTGGTTGGGAAGATGTTAGAGTCAATTGTTAAGGATGAGGTGATGGAGTACTTGGTGACACAGGACAAGATAGGACAAAGTCAGCATGGCTTCCTTCAGGGAAAATCCTGCCTGACAAACCTGTTGGAATTCTTTGAGGAGACTACAAGTAGGATAGACAAAGGGGATGCAGTGGATGTTGTATATTTGGACTTTCAGAAGGCTTTTGACAAGGTGCCACTCATGAGGCTGCTTACCAAGTTAAGAGCCCATGGTATTACAGGAAAGTTACTAACATGGTTAGAGCATTGGCTGATTGGTAGGAGGCAGCAAATGGGAATTAAAGGATCCTTCTCTGGTTGACTGCCAGTGAATAGTGGTGTTCCACAGGAGTCGGTGTTGGGACCTCTTTTTATGCTGTATCTAAATGATTTAGTTGATGGAATAGATGGCTTTGTGGCAGATGGAAAATTAATGGAGGGGCAGATAGTGTTGAGGAAACAGGTAGGATGCAGAAAGACTTAGTCAGATTAGGAGAATGGGCAAGGAAATGGCAAATAAACAATAGGTGCAGAAGTAGACCATTCGGCCCTTCGAGCCTGCACCGCCATTTTGAGATCATGGCTGATCATCTACTATCAATACCCGGTTCCTGCCTTGTCCCCATATCCCTTGATTCCCCTATCCATATGATACCTATCTAGCTCCTCCTTGAAAGCATCCAAAGAATTGGCCTCCACTACCTTCCAAGGCAGTGCATTCCAGACTCCCCACAACTCTCTGGGAGAAGTTTTTCCTTAACTCTGTCCTAAATGACCTACCACTTATTCTCAAACCATGCCCTTTGGTACTGGACTCTCCCAGCATCTGGAACATATTTCCTGCCTCTATCTTGTCCAATCCCTTAATAATCTTAAATGTTTCAATCAGATCCCCTCTCAATCTCCTTAATTCCAGCGTGTACAAGCCCAGTTTCTCTAACCTCTCTGTGTAAGACAGTCCAGACATCCCAGGAATTAACCTCGTGAATCTACGCTGCACTTCCGCTACAGCCAGGATGTCCTTCCTTAACCCTGGAGACCAAAACTGTACATAATACTCCAGGTGTTGTCTCACCAGGGCTCTGCACAAATGCAAAAGGATTTCCTTGCTCTTGTACTCAATTCCCTTTGTAATAAAGGCCTTCTTAGCCTTCTTCACTGCCTGCTGCACTTGCTCATTCACCTTCAGTGGCTGATGAACAAGGACTCCTAGATCTCTTTGTATTTCTCCCTTACCTAACTCTACACCGTTCAGATAATAATCTGCCTTCCTGTTCTTACTCCCAAAGTGGATAACCTCACACTTTTTCACATTAAACGTCATCTGCCAAGTATCTGCCCACTCACCCAGCCTATCCAAGTCACCCTGAATTCTCCTAACATTCTCATCATATGTCACACTGCCACCCAGCTTAGTATCATCAGCAAATTTGCTGATGTTATTCTCAATGCCTTCATCGTTACCCTTTGCTTTTTATCTGCCAACCAGTTTTCTATCCATGTCAATGTCTTCCCCCCTATGCCCTGAGCTTTGATTTTACCCACCAATCTCCTAAGTGGGACCTTATCAAATGCCTTCTGAAAATCGAGGTCCACTACATCCACTGGATCTCCCCCGTCTAACTTCCTGGTTACATCCTCGAAAAACTCCAACAGATTAGTCAAGCATGATTCACCCGTGGTAAATCCATGCTGGCTTGGCCCAATCCTATCACTGCTATCTAGATATACCACTATTTCATCCTTAATAATGGACTCTAGCATCTTCCCCACCACCGATGTCAGGCTGACAGGTCGATAGTTCTCTGTTTTCTCCCTCCCTCCTTTCTTAAAAAGTGGGATAACATTAGCCATTCTCCAATCCTCAGGAACTGATCCTGAATCTAAGGAACATTGGAAAATGATTACCAATGCATCCGCAATTTCCAGGGCCACCTCCTTTAGTACCCTAGGATGCAGACCATCCAGACCTGGGGATTTGTCAGCCTTCAGTCCCATCAGTCTACTCATCACCGTTTTCTTCCCAATGTCAATCTGTTTCATTTCCTCTGTTACCTTATCTCCTTAGCCCATCCATACATCTGGGAGATTGCTTGTGTCTTCCTTAGTGAAAACAGATCTAAAGTACTCATTAAATTCTTCTGTCATTTCTCTGTTTCCCATAACAATTTCACCCAATTCATTCTTCAAGGGCCCAACATTGTTCTTAACTAAATTCTTTCTCTTCACATACCTAAAAAAGCTTTTGCTATCTTCCTTTATATTCCTGGCTAGCTTGCGTTCGTACCTCATTTTTTCTCCCTGTATTGCCTTTTTAGTTAAGTTCTGTTGTTCCTTAAAAACTTCCCAATCATCTGTCCTCCCACTCACCTTAGCTCTGTCATATTCCCTTTTTTTTAATGCTATGCAATCTCTGACTTCCTTTGTCATCCACTGTGGCCCCTTTCCCCCCTTTGAATCCTTCCTTCTCTGGGGGATGAACTGATTTTGCACCTTGTGTATTATTCCCAAGAATACCTGCCATTGCTGTTCCACTGTTGCAACACTGACACCTCCAAGCTGCCCTTATCCTTCTCAAATTGCAGGTAAAAACTTATCATATTATGATCACTACCTCCTAATGGCTCCTTTGCTGCAAGATCGCTTATCAAATCCTGTTCATTACATAACACTAAATCCAGAATAGTCTTGTCCCTGGTCGGCTCTCGTACAAGCTGTTCCAAGAATGCATCCCGTAGGCACTCTACAAACTCCCTATCCTGTGGTCCAGCACCAACCTGATTCTCCCAGTTCACCTGCATGTTGAAATCCCCCATAACTACTGCAACATTACCTTTGCCACATGCTAATGTTAACTCCCTATTCAACTTGCACCCAATATACATGCTACTGTTTGGTGGCCTGTAGACAACACCCATTTGGGTCCTTTTGCCCTTACTGTTCCTCAGTTCTATCCACCCAGACTCTACTTCTCCTGACCCTATGTCCCCCCTTGCAAAGGACTGAATCTCATTCCTCACCAACAGGAATCTCATTCCTCTGCCTGCATTTTTGTCCCTACGATAGCACGTATACCCTTGTACATTCATTTCCCAGGTCTGATCTCCCTGCAGCCATGTCTCCGTTATCCCAACAACATCAGTTACCCATTCACACCTGACCTTCAAGCTCATCCGCCTTATTTCTGACACTTGGTGCATTCAGATATAGAATTTTTAGCCCATTTCTCCTCTCTCTGTTTGAATTGCTGCCTATTGTGCTTAACCCAGCTCCCCGAATTCCCATCGGGCTATGCGCCCCTAGAATTTTGTTGTCCTTCCTAAATTTACTTATTCTTTCAACACACTTAACTCCATGTTCCGTCAGACCATCCCTCTGTACGTGTCCTCCTTATCACTTGTTCCGCCTCACCTTCCTCTACTACACACTTAATATTCCAGAACCATGTAGTCCGGAACAATGAAATACAATGTTAGAAAATGCATGGTTATGCACTTTGGTAGTAGAAATAAATGTGCAGACTATTTTCTAAATGTGGAGAAAATCTAGGAATCTGAAATGCAGAGGGGCTTGGGAGTTCTTGTGCAGAACACCCTGAAGGTTAACTTGCATGTTGAGTTGGTGGTGAGGAAGGCAAATGTCATGTTAGCATTTTTTTCAAGAGGTCTAGAATATTGGAGCAAGGATGTGATGCTGAGGCTTTATAAGGCACTGGAGAGGCCTCACCTTGAGCATTGTGAACAGTTGTGGACCCCTCACCTTAGAAAAGATGAGCTGGCATTGGAGAGGGTCCAGAGAAGGTTCACAAGGATGATTCCAGGAATCATACGAGGAACATTTCATGGCTCTGGGTCTTTACTCGTTGGAATTCAGAAGGATGAAGGGGGATCTCATTGATACCTTTCGAATGTTGAAAGGTCTAGACAGAATAAATGGAAAAAGGATGTTTCTCATGCTGTGAGTGTCTAGGACAAGAGGGCACAGCCTCAGGAAAGAGGGCACCCTTTCAAAACAGATACGAAGAAATTTCTTTAGCCAAAGGGTGGTGAATTTGTGGAATTTCTGCCACATGTGGCTGTGGAGGTCAGGTCATTGGGTGTAATTAAGGCAGAGGTTCTTAGGTTCTTGACTGGACATGGCATCAAAGGTTACGGGGAGAAAGCCAGGAACTGGGGTTGAGGAGGAGAGAAGAAAGGATCAGCCATGATTGAATGGTGGAACAGACTCGATGGGCCAGATGACCTAATTCTGCTCCTATGTCTTATGATCATGGCCTTCTAATCGCAATGTCAGTCAATCTGTATTGATGATGTAACCTCTATTTTATTTAGTGATACAGCATGGAACAGGCCTTTCTGGCCCTTCGAGTCACAGTGCCCTTTCAACTCCCTGACAAATCTGAATAACCGATTAATCATGGGATAATCTACAATGACCATTTAACTTACCGTTTTAACATTTTTGAGGAAACTGGAGCACCAAGGTAAAACCCATGTATTCCACAGGGAGGACATACAGAAGCTCCTTACAGAGCAGCTCCAGAATTGAACACCGAACTCCCCAAGCTGTAATTAAGTCACGCTAACTGCTACACTACCATGACACCCAGATATTGTCACAGTAGTCAAGGTGAGCAACTGCAGTCTGGTTTGAAAATGGAGAATGGTGATGCCGTGGTGAGATGGTAGTTGAGGAACTGAATGCTGAAGATGGTGGATGGGGTGCCATTTAAGCACATTGTTGTCCTGAATGATGTTAAAATATTTGAGTGGTGTTGAAACTGCATTTACTGCCTGGTTACTGACATCCACCATCATGAAGTGCTTGGAGAGTCTGGTCTGGTCAAGGCACACATTAACTCCAGCCTCCCAGACAACCTCAATCCACTGCAATTCACCTACTGCAGATGCCATCTCCATGGCCCAATGCTAATTTCTGGAATATCTGGACCATAAAGGCACCTACATTGGATTATTGTTTATCCTCCTCCAGCACTAAATTCCAACTAAACTTGTAATTAAGCTCCTCAAGCTGGAACTCAGCACCTCCCCTTGTGACTGGATTCTTGATGTCCTGGCAAATAAGCTACAGTCAGTAAGGATAGACAGCGATACTTATGCCATGATTATCCTCCATATTAGTGCTCCACTATGTTGTGTCTTCAACCTCTACACTACTCCCTATTCACCCACGGCTGTGCCGCTAGATTCTGCTCTAACTCCAACTACAAATTTGCAGATTGACACTCAAGTAATGATGAGTGAGGCTACGTCCACACTAGAGTGGATAAATCCGTAACCGAAGTTTTTTCTCTTCATTTTGACCCTCTGTCCACACTGAAACGGTGTTTTCCTCCCCTGAAAATGGAGCTTTTCTAAAACGCCCTCCAGAGAGTGTAAATTTGAAAATGCTGATTGGGCAGAGTAGTGTGGACAGGGTAACTGGAGATTTTAAAAAATGCTGTCATGACGTACCAGAACAGATGGTGGCAGCAGCACAGCATTTCATTGTTTTCTTGAACGCAACCCCCACACAACCTAACAATTTCAAGACAGACAGCAATGAGACTGAAGCCAGAAGAGTTAGAAATGTACTCATCAAATACTTTGACCCATAACTTACTGAATAAATAAGTATACTCACATTGCCCTGTTTTCTGTCCTTGCTTGTATGAAGGTGGTTTACCTATTTATGCAAGTACTTGTCTGACAATAGATGTGTAACAGCCTGATGTAGCATTGTATGGAAATACAAGATAACAGAGATATGTTTTATAAATTTAACAAGGTGTTTTATTAATGCAACACAGTTAGTCAGTTTTTTAATGTTCGTTGTCAACCGGATCATACTGCCTGTGAATTCCCTGTCAGTTGCCTCGATATGCTCCAGTATTTGTTTTTTTAAGTTTTAAGTCCTCCTGTGTGAGAACCTACAGCTGTCCGTCATTTAAGTTTTCCCAGGAAACACAAAATACACTGCAGATGCTGTTGTCAAATCAACACGTACAAACAAGCTGGATGAACTCAGCAGGTCAGGCAGCATCTGTTGAAATGAGCAGTCAACGTTTCGGGCCGAGACCCTTTGTCCTGATAAAGGGTCTCGGCCCAAAACGTTGATTGCTCATTTCAATGGATGCTGCCCAACCTGCTGAGTTCATCCAGCTTGTTTGTACGTGTAAGTTTTTCTAGTCTGTAACTGGACAAATGCGCACCAACTCTTTCACAGCGAGATTCGACACCAAACATGTTGCTTGTTTTCGGTAGATGTGTCTTGCGCATGCACAGTAGGAGGAGATTCGCTGAAATCTCCGTTTCAATGTGGACAGAGATCTTTTCAAAACCATTTGCTGTGGATTCCTATCATTTTTACGCGAAACCAGCATTTTCAAAATTATCTGGTTTAGTGTGGACGTAGCCTTAGAGTACAGGAAGGAAGTTGAGAGTCTAGAGGCATTCCATCATTGTAAGAACCTTTTAATCAATGTCAACAGAACAAAAGAGCTGGTTATTGACTTCTGGAAGGGGTGTGGTGCAAATGGTCCTGTTTATATTAACAGTGCTGAGATCAAAAGGGTTGAGAGTTCAAGTTCTCAGGAGCAAACATCACCAATAACATGTCTTGATCCAAGCACAGGAATATGAATGACAAAGCACACTAGCACTTCTACTTCAGAAGACTAAAAAGATTTAGCATGTCACCATGACCCTCACCAATTTTTATAGATGCACCATAAAAAACTCTGTCCTGGCTGAAATCATTATAGCTTGATATGGCGACTGCTCTGCCAAAGACTGCAAGAAACTGCAGAGAGTTGTGGACACAGCTCAGCATATTGCGAAAATGCCTACCTTCCATGGACTCTTGATTAAAGTGGCCAATATAGTCAGACCTCACCCACCCCAGATATTCTCTCTCCTTCCCCATCCTATCAGATAAAAGAAACAAAAACCTGAAGGCACCTACCACCAGGCTCAAAGACAGCTGTTTTGAAGACTATTGAATGGTTCCCTTGTATGCTAAGATGGATCTTGAACTCACAAGCTACCTCATTATAACCCCTCATTATGGTACTGCATCTCACTATCTGCACTGCACTTTCTTTATAACTGTAACATTTTATCCTACATTCTCCTATTACTTTCCCTTGTACTATTTCAATGTACTCTCGTGAAGAAATGATCTGTTTGGATGACATGCAAAACTAAGTTTTCCACTGTACCTCAATAGATGCGACAATAATAAAGCAATTAACTACTTTTCCAAAGTTTCAGGCAGACCAAAATGCATTTTTCACTGGACTGGTGATTTTCCATCAGCAGGTACTGTTTGTATGCTAGGGAACAGCTTGTAGAGCACAGGTCTCAATCACATTGCAGCACCTTAGAAGGCAGCATGTGGTAAGGTAGAGACAACATTGTGAAAATCTTGGGGAAAAATTGATCTGCATAGATAATTTTTATGTGTAAAAATGGCTTGACATAATTTTATGGGTTTAAATCTCAAAGGAATTCAAAGAGGCAAAGTAGGAAGGAGATGATAGAAATGTAATAAGTAAAATACAGGGTAAAAAAGTCAGGCAGCAAAGTATAGAAACATATTAAAATTACAGAAGTAGGCATTATATTTGAATGCATAGACATGAGAGCCTCCGATGCTGGAAATCAAGAGCAACCCACACAAAATGTAGATAAACTAAAAGTACAACTAGAAAGGATTGGGCAAGATCTACTTGTCATTACTGAGACCTGCTGCAGGTTGAGTAAAGCTGGAAAGTAAGTATTCTAGGGTATGTAGGAAGGACAATAAAGAGAAAGGGGTGGTGTAGCTCATAAAGAAAGGGGTTCAGTGCTGAAATGAGAAATAATCTTGACAGATTGTGATGCAGAACTAGCATCAATTTGGGTCAAGCTAAGAAATGATAAGGTGCAGGGGAAAAAAATGGTGTAAATCATTTATTTGCAACCAAAAAATAAACAATGAGCTGTTGGATGTACATTGGAAAAAAAGAAAATTAATTATGGTGAATAGGCAAACTTCCAAATAGAGAAGAATAATTTATAATAATTAATAAAGCAAATGATGGAGAAATTAAACAATTGTTTAGCAATTGTTTTTACAAGTAAGACACAAAATATGACAAATGTATATTTGATTATCAAAACTATAAAAATGGACTCTTGAGAGCCATTGGTCAAACCAAAAAGCATTACCCTGCAGTTTGAAAAGTGATAAATCCTAAGGACTGAGTGATTTACATCCTAGAATTTGGAAAGAGGTGGCAATAGAGGTAGTAGGTACACTGTTTGTTATCTAGCATAATGACTATATATTGATTTGCAGGTAGTAACTGTGACCCTCACTATTAAATGTAATACACGTAATGTGTTGGAGGAACTCAGAGGGTCAGGCAGCATCTATGGGTGGGAATAAACAGTTGACATTTCAGGCCAAGACCTTTCATCAGGTCTATTCATCACCCTCACTATTGAGAAAGGATGGAGTTAGAAAGATTTCCTGACCTATTGATTTAATGTCAGTGCTAGAAAAAATGCTGGAATCTTTTTGAATTACACAATAACAGGACATCTTGAAAAGAAGAAAAGAACAGAGTAGATTCAGCATGGATTTATGAAAGAGGAGTCATATTGAACAAATCTGCTGGAGTTCTTTGAGAATTTAACAAGCAGAATAGATGAGGAGAATGGTGGAGCTGGATTTTTTGGGAAGATTTCAATAAAGTGCCTCAGAGAATATTGGTCAACAAGGTTAGAGCATATGGAGACAAGACATTGCATATGGAATGGGCAACAACATATAGTCTGCTGGAGGAACTCAGCCAATCATGCAGCATTGATGGAACTAAAGAAATTATTCACATTTTGGGTTAACACCCTGCAGAGAGTGGCCAGCATAGAGAAAAGAAGGGGAATGGCAAAAAAGGACTGAGATGAATTGTGGACTGAACAGGAGCGGAAGATGATAGGCAGATAATGACAGGTAGGGGTGCTGAGCAGAGGTGGAGTTGGGAGATTGGCAGTTGAATGATGGAGTTAGACGGAGAGAGGAAAAAGACAAAAAATAGAAGCAGCTGTAGAGAGGGGAGTGTAGAGCAATGTGGAAGAGCCCACATCGAGAGCACTGAATGAAGAAAACAAGGTTGGAGGAGATGCATGTGAATATGGAATTGGGAGTATTGAGACTGCCGGACTGAGCCACATAGAAGCAATTATTGGGAGATTCTATTTCTCCTCTCTCCACACAGTGAACAATGCTTTATATTTTTTAAACATGAAGACAACAATAAGTGCTTAACTACAGATCTAATGTATATAATGAGATACATAACTTTAACATTTTGAATGTTGAGAAGTAACTTCTACATAACAGCATGGTTATAATGGGGGCACATCATAACCAGCAGAACCTTTGAATATTGAAATACTGGGACTGAGCCAAGAGTTTCTGAGCACAAACTTCAGATACCCAAACTACATGTATACCCTTTTGTTATGAGGATAAGGGGTGACTCCCTGGATATACAAACATTAAACGACAATGCATGTCTTGAACTGTGCATTCAGTGGCAGGGACATGCTGTTAGGAATGCGTTAATACATGGGATGGTCACTTAATGGCTCTCCTGATCTCATCAAAAATTCAAAGAGCATAACTTAATTGGAATATTCATCTGTTGTAATTAAAATGAGAAAGAATCAGAATGTTCCTTATGGTTTTTGATGACCATAAAGAGTCTGTGAAAGTTATACTGTGAAGAGGTATTTCCTACAAAATCTTTATATGCCATCTACACTCTGGCCACTGTACTACGTACCTCCTGCACCTGATGAAGTGGGCACTGAGTGCTAGTTCATGGTCTTCTGCTGCTGTAGCTCATCCGCTTCAAGGTTTAACATGTGTTTTCAGATATGCACTTTTTCGCACATTGTTGTAATGAACAGCTATTTCAGTCACCGTCACCTTGAACCTGTCTTCTCTGACATCTCTCATTAACAAGGCCAGAGAACTGCCACTTACTGGATGGTTTGTTTTTGCTTTTCGCACCATCCTCTGTAAGTGTTGTGTGTGAAAATCCCAGGGAGTCAGCAGTTTCTGAGACACCAACAATCATTCCACAATCGAAGTCACTTAGGACATATTTCTTCCTCATTCTGATGTACGGTCTGAAAAACAACTGAACCTCTTAACCATGACTGCATATTTTTATACATTGAGTTGCTGCCACATGATTGACTGATTAGATATTTACATTAACAATCATGTGTACAGGTGCACCTGATAAAGTGGCCACTGAGTGTATATTATTTCTTTATTCCAGACTAACCTTTGCGGAGGAATATGCAGACAAGAAAGGACAACAACAGTTGGATCATATTCTGGCTGGCAAGTTTTGACTGGTGGATGTTAAACTAAGGCTATACCTTCTGGAGTCCAGAAAAATGAAGAGATCTCTTCAACATGTACAAAACTCATAGAAGATTTCACAGGGGAGAGACCGTTTCACCGAACAGACTGGGAGATCATTTCACTGAACACCTACACTCTGTCCACCAGAGAAAGCAGGATCTCCCAGTGGCCACACATTTTAATTCCACGTCCCATTCCCATTCTGATATGTCTATCCATGGTCTCCTCTACTGTCAAGATGAAGACACACTCAGGTTGGAGGAATGACACCTTATATTCCATCTGGGTAGCCTCCAACCTGATGGCATGAACATTGATTTCTCTAACTTCCATTAATGCCCCTCCTCCCCTTCTTATCCCATCCCTTATTTATATATTTATTTATTCCCCCCCCCCCCTTTTCTCTCTTTGTCCCTCTCACAATCACTCCTTGTCTGTCTTCCATCTCCCTCTGGTGCTCCTCTCCCTCTTTTTTTCTCCCTAGGCCTCCCATCCCATGATCCTTTCTCTTCTCCAGCTCTGTATCCCTTTTGCCATTCACCTTTCCAGCTCTTAGCTTTATCCCTTCCCCTCCGGTCTTCTCCCGTCATTTCAGATCTCCCCCTCCCACTTTCAAATCTCTTCTTTCAGTTAGTCCTGACAAAGGGTCTCGGCCCGAAACGTCGACAGTGCTTCTCCCTATAGATGCTGCCTGGCCTGCTGCATTCCACCAGCACCTGTTGCTCACAGGGGAGATGTAGGAATATTTCCCCTGGCGTCGGAGTTTTGGATGAGGGAGGGCAGAGTTTCAGAACAAGGTGCAAATTGTTTAAGGCTGAGAGGAAGAGATTATTTCTTTCAGAGAGTGGTAAATCTTAGGAATTGTTTACCCCAGAGGGCTCAGTCATTTTGTTCAATCAACACAGATGGATGTTTTGGGGATAGATCAGCCATGATCTTAATTAAAGACAAAACTGGCTAAAAAAAAGGCTGGCTGGTCTACTTTTTTTGTTATGCACTTATGCAAATAAACTTCAGTATCTGGGTTGTGTAAGAGCAGAAGTAAAACTGGAATTACCAGTTTCCCAAGTGTTACATTGTATTCTACATAAAACTATTGATAAACTTCACAAACAAGAGAAAATCTGCGGATGCTGGAAACCCAGCAACACACACAAAATGTCCTGCCAAAGGGTCTCGGCCCAGAACATTGACTGTACTTTTTTCCATAGATGCTGTCTGGCCTGTGTGTTGCTGTTAATAAACTTGTTGGAATTTTAAATTTTAAACTAACCACATTCAAGGGAACAAACATAGAACTAAATTTGACAAGAGTGACAAGACAGGACACGGAACTGGGCAGAGGAATGGGAACAAGCCCTTCTGCCTACCATTCTGTGCCAACCACATTGCAAATTAAACTAATTCCAGGATACCTGCGGTTGGACTGTATCCTTCTATTCATTCTGTTCTGTTCATGTGCCTGTCTAAATGCCTCTTAAATGTTGCAATCGTATCTGCTTCCATCTCCCCTAGCATCTTGTTCTAGGTACAGGATACTCTGTGTAAAAAGAGTGTCACTCAAATCTCCTTTAAACGTTCCTCCTAAAACCTTAAAGTTTATGCCCTCTAATATGTGACATTTAACTGCACTCAATAAACTTTTCTCAGTTGTCAACAGCCTTGTAATAAGATACCCAGAAGCAGTTGTCATCATTGCCAGTGACTTCAAATAGACAATTTCAAGAGTGTGATAACTCCTGTCCTGCCAGGGGCCCGTACACCCTCAACCATTGCTAAACAGCCATCAAAGATGCCTACCAAACCATCAACCACCCACCCTTTGGTAAATCACACCATTGGACTGTGTTCCTGATTCCTGCACACAAACAGAAACTGAAATAGGAGGTTCCAAACAGAAAATTGTAAAGAGACTGGTCTGAAGAAATAGATGAGCCAGTGCATGACTGCTTTGAGTCAGTAGACTGGTCCATGTTCAAAGACTCAGCTGCCAGACCAGATGAGTATGGCATTACCATCATAGACTTCATCAACAAGTCTGTTCAGGACTGTGTGCCAAACAGGACATTGTACACAGGGGTTTTTCAAACCAGGATCCATGGTTGAACAGGGAGATCCACTCTCTTCTGAAGTGTCGGTCTGCAGCATATAAAGGCCCTGACCTTTATAAGAAATTATCTCTGCAAAGCTTCAGAGATGCTAAGAAAGGGTCCAAAATTGAGTCTCAGCTCAGCCAAGCCGTCAGCTGCGGCAGGGCTACATACTATACCAGGTTACAAAAAAAGCCCGGCAAAAATTGGCAACAACAGCATATTCCTTCCAATGAGCTTACCACATTCTTTGCATGTTTCGAACAGAAGGGAACAGGTATGTCATTCCCCCACCCCAACCTGACAGCCTCCAATACACTTCAAGTCAAGTCGTCAACTTTTATTGTCATTTCAACCATAACTGCTGGTACAGTACATAGTAAAAATGAGACAGTGTTTTTCAGGACCATGGTGTTACATAACACAGTACAAAAACTAGACTGAACTACGTAATATAAAAAAAACAACACAGAGAAAGCTACATTAGACTACAGACCTACACTGGACTGCATAAAGTGCACAAAAACAGTGCAGGCATTACAATAAATAATAAACAGGACAGTAGGGCAAGGTGTCAGTCCAGGCTTCGGGTATTGAGGAGTATGATAGCTTGGGGGAAGAAACTGTTACATCTATAGTCACCATCACGGATGTAAGATCAGGTTGGTGAACCAGGCCTGGATGCTGTCCCTGGCCACATTCTTAGATCCTGTGCAAATCATTTGGCAGGGGCATTTACAGACATTTTTAACCTTTCCCTGCTTCAGGCTGTGGTTCCCTCCTGCTTTAAGAAAGTCACTATCATCCCAGTATCCAAGAAAAATAAGATAATATGCCTTAATGACTACTGCCCAGTGGCTCTAACATCAACCTTCATGAAGTGCTTCAAGAGGCTGATCATGATGTACATCAACTTCGGCTTTTCAAACAACCTCAACCCCTGCAACTTGCCTGTCTACAATGGAAGCCATGCCCACACCTCCACTGCCCTATGCATCTGAACAATAAAGACACCTGCATCAGACTGTTGTTCTATTTTTAATACTATTATTCCAGGGAAGCTCATCACTGAACTCAGGACCCTGGAGTTAATGCCTCCCTTTGCAATTGGATCTTTTATTTTTCTGACCAACAGACCATTACCTTCATTTTTTTAAACACTGGTGATCTCCAATAATGATGAGTCAGGGTACAGGAATTAGATAGAGAAATTTGTCGTTTCACTGCAACATCCTTTCCCTGAATGTCAACAAGAGTCAAGATGGTGCCTAGCTGTGATGTCATGGCTCAGACTTAGCTGTTTTTTTCCAAGTTCATAGCAATGGTCTTGGGACAGTGTGGGAGTTAAAGATAAGCATAGGGTTTAGGGACATAGATGAGGGAGAGTTAGAGATTGAGGTAGTAAATGAAGAGTCAGGGCAACACACACAAAATGCTGGAGGCACTATCTCTGGAAAAGAGTAAGCAGTCAACACTTTGGGCTGAGATCCTTCTTTAAGACTGCAAGAGCCAGTGTTCAGAGTTCAGGTCAAAGTGCTCTGCAGTCGGAGGTCAGAAATCCCAGAGATCAGGTCAGAAGGTGCTGAGGAGACCAGCGATCCCCAGGTTAGTGAATCCTGGGTTGGAGGTTCATGTGAATCCAGGGGTTGAGACCTTAAGGTCTGATTCATGATCAGCAAGTCCTAGGTCATGGCCCAAATGTCATATACATGATCAGCGAGTCCTGGGTCAAGGCCCAAATGTCAAATACATGATCAGCAAGTCCTAGGTCATGGCCCAAATGTCAAATACATGATCAGCGAGTCCTGGGTCAAGGCCCAAATGTCATATACATGATCAGCGAGTCCTGGGTCAAGGCCCAAATGTCAAATTCATGATCAGCGAGTCTTGGGTCAAGGCCCAAATGTCAAATGCATGATCAGCGAGTCCTGGGGTCGATACCCAGAAGCTGATGAAGTCCAGAGAGTAAAGCTAAAGGTTAAAGACCAAAATCAGCAAGTCCAGAGGTAGATACTCAAAAGTCAAAGCCCCAGGGTTGGCTTGTCTGGAGGTCAGAGGTCTGATGTCTGCCAGTTTGCAAGTCTGGGCCAGGGATTGAAGGTTGGAAGCCAGATATCTGAGAGTCTGGCACAAAGGAAGGGAGGCCCAGAAATGGTCTGTCTGTGTGATGAATCATGGCCTGAACCATCAATAGTTTACTCTTTTCCATTGATATTGCCTGGGCTGCTGAGTTCCACCAGCATTTTGTGCTGCTTTGAATTTCCAGCATCTGCAGATTTTCTCGTGTTTGTGTGCTTGAGTGGGTGGGAGGGTGTAAAAGGAGTTTGGTTTGCTGTTGCTGTTCTGCCTATGTTGTGTTGTGCTGTGGACATGTTATATTAGTGCCGGAATGTGTGGCAACGCTTGCAGGCTGCCCTCAGCACAACTTGGTTGTTAACATAAATGACTCATTTCACTGTGTATTTCGATGTACATCTGATAAATCTGAATCAAAATCTGAACTTGAGTTGGTCATTGACTTCAGGAAAGAGGGGAGTGTGGTGCACATTGCTCCTGTCTACATCAACAGTGTTGGGGTTGAGAGGGTTAAGAGCTTCGAGTTCCTAGGTATGAACATCACTCTGCTGGTCCAACCATGTTGATGTCATGGCCAAGAAAGCTCACCAAGGCCTCTATTTGGCATGTCCCTATTCACTCTTGTCAATTTATATCAATGTACCACAGAAAGCATTCTGCCTGGATGCCTAACAGTTTGGTATGGCAACTGTTCTGCACGTGACAGGAAGAAGCTACAGAGAATTGTGGACACGACTTAGCACATCACAGGAATCACCTTCACCTCTATGGACTGTCTAAACTTCTCACTGCCTCATTAAAGACCCCAATGGTTTTTTTTTGGTTTTTTTTAGTTAGTAGGGGTTCTTTTTTTTCTTTTAAAAAAATATTCTCAATACTTTATTTTTTTCTTCTTATTATTGATATATTGCTTAGCTTTGTTAATCAGTTATTTGCTAATTTAATTCTTCATTGTGCATAATGGCATATTGACTTGATTACCTTAATGTATTTTTGTTGATCTTCAATAATAATTAATAAAAAAAGATTTAAAAAATGAAAATGAAAGACCACACCTACACCAGGCATCTCTTCTCCCATCTCCCATCAGGCAGAAGAAATATAAGGCTGAAGGACAACTTCTAACCCACTGTTATCAGACTTTTCAACAGACCTCTTTACCATCTGTACGATAAAATGGACTCTTAGCCTCACAATTAACCTTGTTATCATCTTGCACTTTATTGTTTAACTGCACTGCAATTTTTCAGAAGTTTTTACACTTTATTCAGAATTCAGAGTAAATTTAATATCCAAGTACATATATGTCACCATATACTACCCTGAAATTCAATTTCTTGTGGTCATTTATAGCAAATACAAAGAAACACAATGGAATCAACAAAAAACTATACACAATGATAGACAAGCAACCAATATGCAAAATATAAAAACCTATGCAAATACGAAAAGAAAAAACAAATAATAATAATAAAAAAAGTTAAAAAATAGTATTGAGAACATTAGCTGTAGCGTACTTGAAAGTGAGTCCATAGGTTGTGGAATCATTTCAGTGTTGAGGTGAGTGCAGTTATCCACTGTGGTTCAGGAGCTTTATGGTTGAAAGGTAATAACTGTTCCCGAACCTTGTAGCATGGGACCTAAGGCTCCCGTACCTCTTTCCCAATAGCAGCAACAAGAAGAGAGCATGGCCTTGATGGTGGGGGTCCTCAATGATAGATGATGCATTGCTATTGTCATAATTTTGCTGGAAAATGAGGTTGGTGAGGTAGTAATGGAGAACAGAGAAATGGTGGATGAACAGAATAAGCATTTTGTGTCAGTCTTCACTATGGAAGACACCAGCAGCATGCCAGAAACTGTGTCAAGGGGAAGAACTGTGTGTAGACTGTATTACTGGAGAAAATGCTTGGAAAGCTGAAAGGTCTTAAGATAGATAAGTGGGCTGGACCTGGTGGGCTACACCTCAGGGTTCTGAAAGAGGTTGCTGAAGAGATTATGCAAGCACAATGTGTTCTTTCAAGAACACTAGATTCTGGAATGGTTCCAGAGGACTGAAAAACAGCAAAAGTCACTCCATTCTTTAAGAAGGGAGGGAGGCAAATCCAAGAAGTTATAGTTAGCCTGATTTCTGTGGTTGGCAAGATATTACAGTCCATTATTATGGATGAGTTTTCAGGGTACTTAGAGGCACATGATAAAATAGGCCAAAGTCTGCATGGTTTCCTTAAGGGGAAATCTTGCCCGACAGATCTGTTGCAATCCTTTAAGTGTAAAGGGGGTTTCTTTTTTTTCTTTGTTACTGTTGGGAAAGGGTTTCCTTTTGTTAACTAGCAGGAATGCTAATTTACTGATAACGAGAATGGTATTCCTTTGTAAACCAAATGGGGATTAATGTTCTTTCTTCTGAGTCTGTAAGCTTTTGTTGACGGGCTTTTGGGGAGATCGGCGCGAGGGAGTCGAGAGAGAGGACGCAATGCTCTAAGCTGGGCGAGGATCGGACCCCAAAGGGGGGTCCGAGGCTGGGAGATTCTCCGAGGGGGGGGGGGGATGAAGCTAGATGTGCTTGGTTGACCACTCGGAGGGTCCTGAGCTGTTTGGAGAGTCGAGGAGTTCGGAGGGTCCTGAGCTGCGAGTCGAGGAGTTCGGAGGGGATCGAATGGTGGCCAGAAGACTTCAGTAATTGAGCTCCAACGGCTGTGCACGAAGTGGTTTGGACTTTGATAAGTTTGGCGCCTTTTCTTTAATTTTCTCTTCATATATACTGTATCATTATTAATCACTTAGTTATAGTAACCTTTATAAATTGTACTCATTTAATCGCATATGGTGTACTGTCTGTTTTTGGGCGAGGCGGGGACATCACACAGCATCCACACCAGCTGATTACCCAGTGTGGCGGGGCCGAAGGCTGCTCCCCCTAGACGAGAACGAGCTGAGCGAGCCTGAGGCGACCCAGGGGGTTACATAAGGAAATAACAGGCAGGACAGACAAATGAAAGTCGGTAGATATTGCTTACTTGGATTTTCAGAAGGTTTTTGTCAAGGTGCCACGCATGAGGCTGGTAAACATAATAAGAACCCATGGTATTACAGGAAAGATTCAATGTTAGCATTAATTTCTAGACGACTAAGATTTAAAAACACAGATTTAAAACTGAACCTTTATAAGGCAATGGTTAGAATCAGAATCAGGTTTATTTTCACCGACATGTGTCATGAAATCTGCATTTGGAGTATTGTGAGCAGTTCTGGGCCCCAAATCTAAGAAAGGACATGCTGGCATTGAAGAGGATCCAGAAAATGTATACAAAAATGATTCTGATAATGGAAGGGTACAGGCCTTTACTAGCTGGAATTTAGCAAAATGAAGGGAGATTTTATTGAAACCTACTGAATATTGAAGGAGCATGGAGAGAATGTTTCCAAAAGTGGGAGAATCTAACATTACCTCATAATATAAGGTCATTCCTTTATTAGAGATTAGGAAGAATTTATTTAGCCAAAGAGGGGTGAATCTGTGGAGTGGATTGCCATAGATGGCTGTGGAAGCCAAGTCATTGGGTATATTTAAATAGGAGGTTGATAAGTTCTTGATAAGTATGGGCAGCAAAGGTTACAGGGAGATGCAAAAAATCTGCCCTGGTTAAAAGGTGGAGCAGGCTCAATGGACCATTTGGCCTAAGTTTGCTATGTCTCATGATAAAGATGTGATCTGTATAAACAATATTTTTTAAGAAGTTTTTCACTATATCTTGGTATAATAGTAAATCAGTAAATCAATACATTTCCATCATGGGAAAAAGACTTTATCTACCTTATCTATGCCTCTCATAATCTTATAAATTTAGTGCAGGTCATTTCACAGCCTCTGTTGTTCCAGAGAAAACAATCCCAGTTTGTCCAATCTCAGAATCAGAATCAGGTTTATTATCACCAGCATGTGTTGTGAAATTTGTTAACTTAGCAGCAGTAGTTCAATGCAATACATAATATAGAAGAGAAAAACAAAATATAATAATAAGTAAATCAGTTATGGTATACGTATATTGAATAGATTAAAAATCATGAGAATAACAGAGATAATATATATTAAAAAACTGAGGTAGTGTCCAAGGGTTCAATGACCATGTAGGAATCGGATGGCAGAGGGGAAGAAGCTGTTCCTGAATCGCTGTGTGTGCCTTCAGGCTTCTGTACCTCCTACCTGATGGTAACAGTGAGAAAAGGGCGTACCCTGGGTGCTGGAGGTCTTTAATAATAGACGCTGCCTTTCTGAGATACTGCTCCTTGAAGATGTCCTGGGTACTTTGTAGGCTAGTGCCCATGATGGAGCGGACTACAACCCTCTGCAGCTTCTTTTGGTCCTGAGCAGTAGCCCCCGCCACCCATATTAGACTGTGATGCAGCCTGTCAGAATGCTCTCCATGATACATCTATAGATGTTTTGGGTGCATTTGTTGACATACCAAATTCCTTCAAACTCCTAATGAAGTATAGTCGCTGTCTTGCCTTCTTTATAACTACATCAATATGTTGGGACCAGGTTAGATCTTCAGAGATCTTGACACCCAGGAATTTGAAACTGCTCCCTCTCTCCACTTTTGATCCCTCTATGAGGATTGGTATGTGTTCCTTCGTCTTACCTTTCCTGAAGTCCACAATCAGTTCTTTCGTCTTACTGACGTTGAGTCCCAGGTTATTGCTGAGACACCGCTCCACTAGTTGGCATATCTCACTCCTGTATGCCCTCTCGTCACCATCTGAGATTCTACCAACAATGGTTGTATCATCAGCAAATTTATATGGAGCAAAGAGGATGTGCTGGAGCTTTTGGAAAGCATCAAGTTGGGTAAGTCACTGGGACCGGTTGAGATGTACCCCAGGCTACTGTGGGAGGCGAGGGAGGAGATTGCTGAGCCTCTGGCGATGATCTTTGCTTCATCAATGGGGATGAGAGAGGTTTCAGAGGATTGGAGGGTTGCAGATGTTGTTCCTTTATTCAAGAAAGGGAGTAGAGATAGCCCAGGAAATTATAGACCAGTGAGTCTTACCTCAGTAAGTTGATGGAGAAGATCCTGAGAGGCAGGATTTATTAACATTTGGAGAGGTATAATAAGATTAGGAATAGTCAGCATGGCTTTGTCAAGGGCAGGTCGTGCCTTACGAGCCTGATTGAATTTTTGGAGGATGTGACTGAACACATTGATGAAGGAAGAGCAGCGGATGTAGTGTATATGGATTTCAGCAAGGCATTTGATAAGGTACCCCATGCAAGGCTTATTGGGAAAGTAAGGAGGCATGGAATCCAAGGGGACATTGCTTTGTGGATCCAGAACTGGCTTGTCCACAGAAGGCAAAGAGTGGTTGCAGACGGGTCATATTCTGCATGGAGGTCGGTCACCAGTGGTGTGCCTCAGGGATCTGTTCTGGGAGAATATAGCATTAATGGTAAGACTCTTGCAGTGTGGAGGATTAGAGGGATCTTGAGGTCCGAGTCCATAGGACGTTCAAAGCAGCTGCGCAGGTTGTCTCCGTGGTTAAGAAGGCATATGATATATTGCCCTTCGTCAATCGTGGAATTGAATTTAGGAGCCGAAATGTAATGTTGCAGCTATATAGGACCCTGGTCAGACCCCACTTGGAGTACTGTGCTCAGTTCTGGTCGCCTCTCTACAGGAAGGACGTGGAAGCTACAGAAAGGGTGCAGAGGAGATTTACAAGGATGTTGTCTGGATTGGGGAGCAGGCCTTATGAGAATAGGTTGAGTGAATTTGGTCTTTTCTCCTTGGAGCAATGGAGGATGAGAGGTGACCTGATAGAGCTGTGTAAGATGATGAGAGGCATTGATTGTGTGGATAGTCAGAGGCTTTTTCCCAGGGCTGAAATGGTTGCCACAAGAGGACACAGGTTTAAGGTGCTGGGGAGTAGGTACAAAGGAGATGTCAGGGAGAAGTTTTTTACTCAGAGAGTGGTGAGTGCGTGGAATGGGCTGCCAGCAATGGTGGAGAAGGTGGATATGATAGGGTCTTTTAAGAGTCTTCAGGATAGGTACATGGAGCTTAGAAAAATAGAGGGCTATAGGTAAGCCTAGTAATTTCTAAGATTCAGCACAACTTTGTGGGCCGAAGGGCCTGTACTGTGCTGTAGGATTTCTATGTTTCTATCTCTCCATATAATCAATACACCCAAATCCAGGAATATCTGATGAACCTCTTATGGACCCTCTCCAAAGCTTTCTCATCTTTTCAAAAGTGTGATGACCAGAACTGCACACAATACTATTCTTCAAAAGTGGCTTAACCAACGCTTTATACAGCTGTAACATGGCTTCCCGACTTCTATTCTGAATGTCCCAACCAATGAAGGCAAGTAAGCCCCTTGTCACCTTTACTACCCTAACCACAGGCATTGGAGAATATCTGTAGCTGTAAATTGATTAGGCTGTAGAGGAGAGTGAATAATTATTGCAGGTGAATTTCAGCTTGAATGGAAATGCTTCACTTTATTTTTAGACCATTTGACCAAATTATCAAGGCTTTCCAAATAATTTATCGGTGACCATAGTTAAAATGTGCAAATAATTTTTTTGATAATATTAACATTAGACTTTACATGTAGACTTATGATCAAGCAGCCAGCCACCATTCTTAGTCTGGGATCATCCAAATATCTATTTTCAATATGTTAGGTGCAGTGAAGTTGGCACCTTCTGCAGTGCATGATTTCAAAGTGGATGAAGCACAGCATCACAAAAAAAGAGAAAACCTGCAGATGCTGGAAATCCAAGCAACACACACAAAATGCGGGAGGAACTCAGCAAGCCTGGCAGCATCTATGGATAAAAGTACAGTCGACATTCAGCCCGAGACCTATCCTGCCAAAGGGTCTTGTCCTAAAACGTCACCTGCACCTTTTTCTTTTTTTTTGTAATTTATTTTTTTAATTAAAGCTAATCATCAAACAAACATTTCCATAAGATGTATTTCAGACATTATGCATATATATCATATATGTCACAAATCTCCTCATTCTATTTATCTGAGGTATACACATAGAAAAGAGTGGAGAGAAAAAAACAAGCAAAAGGAGAAAACTATGTACAAGTAGGGCGTGATCTTTTTTTTTTACAACATATTCATTGATCTGTGAGAATAAAATCAGGCCTATGAGGCATTATGTAGTTAAACCATTTTTCCAGTATGAATCAAATTGTTCCAGCTTATGATTAACAGATGCTGTTATCTTCTCCATTTTGTAAATGTCCATTGTAATTTCCATCCATGCATTTAAAGTTGGGCTCTCCTGTGATAACCATTTCCTAGTAAGAGTCTTTTTACCAGCCACCAACAGTATATTCATTATTTATCTCTTTTCAACCATTCTTGAGGTATATATTCAAAATATACAGTCTTACTCTCTAAGGGTATTTCACATTTAAAGATGTCTTGTAGGGCATTGTGTATCCCCCTCCAATAGTCTTTGATAATAGGGCAGTCCCAAAAAATATGATAATGATTTGATTTCCACAATTTCTCCAGCAAACAGGGAGGTTACTATCATAATGGGATTTCTGAGAGGGTGTAATAAGTTATCACCCTCTTATCAAGTTCTTCCAGCCAAACTCCCTCCATTTCTGTGAACGGGTACACGTCCATTGATACCTCCATATTATTGTCCATTCTTACCTGTACTTTTTTCTATAGATGCTACCTGGCCTGCTGAGTTCCTCCAGCATTTTGTGTGTGAAGCAGAGCATCACCTTGCTTCTTCTTACTTGGCCACTAATGCATGTGCTTATTGATGTGATGCATCCTCTCAGTGGGTCTCATTACCAATGCACTGAGGAAACCCTGTTTAACTTTTTACCATTGGGAGATGATTCAATTACACCAAAAATGTAATTTAATAGTAACAATATATCTTTGACCTATTTTCTGAGCAGTATTAAATCTGCTCTTTGTAACTGTTGATTAAATACCATGTGATGCCCTGAAAAAGAAATTTGATCTTGCCTTGTAGTCTGTCTAAGCAAAAAGGGAAAATACACATCCCTGCATTGAGACAGAACCAGAGCATTTAGAACCAAACCAAGAGAAGTTAAAGGTTATTGGTACTGACATTGGTATTGGTCTATTATGTATAGAGATACAGTGAAAGCTTGTCCTGCATACTGTTTACTGCAGATCAAATCATTACGCAGTGCTTTGAGGTAGAACTAGGTAAAGCAGTAAGAATGCAGAATAAAGTGTAATAGAAAGCAATAGATTAATTTTGTGAACAGATATCATGCCCAATCATACTAAAGGTACAACCCTGCCTTGCCAGTGCCCTATACCATCAGCTTTACCTACTGATGCTGAGTGATGCCACAACAACCTCTTACTCAATGTCAGCAAGACCGAGGAATTAATTATTGACTTCAAGAGGATGAAATCTGAGGTCCATGAGCCAGTCTTCATCGGGGGATCAGGGGTGCAGAGAGTCAACAACTTTAAATTCCTTGGTGTTATCATTTCATAGGACCTGTCTTGGGCTCCACATGCAAGCACAGCAATGCCTCTACTTCCTTCAAAGTTTGTGAAGATTCAGTATGACATCTAAAACATTGACAAACTTCTATAGATATGTGGTGGAGAGTATATTGGAAACACGTACACCCTTAAATGGAAAATCCTACAAAAAGTAGTGGATATGGCCCAGTTCATCATGGGTAAAGCCCTCCCCACCACCCAGCTCACCTACATGAGGAGTTGTTGAAGGAAAGCAGCAGCCATCATCAGGGACCCCTACCATGCTGCCATTAGGACTCACACCACCAGGTTTAGGATCAGTTATTACCCCTCAACCATCAGGCTCTCGAATCTGAGGGGATATCTTCACTCAACTTCACTTGCCCCATTACTGAACTGTTTACACAACCTATCGACTCTGTATCTCATGTTCTTGATATTTATTGCTTGCTTAAATCTATTTATTTATTAATTAATCATTTCTTTTTGTATCTGCACAATTTGTTGTTTCTTGCACACTGGTTGTCTGACCTGTTGGTATGGTTATTGGATTTAAGTATGCCCGCAAGAAAATAAATCTTAGGGTTGCAGATGGTGACATATACTGTATGTACTTTGATAATAAATTTATTTTGAACTTTTATTTGACCAGTGACTGGCATTATTTTTGTTTTGAACAACAGATATTTTTAGATAATAAAGTACTATTCTAAATGTACATACAGTTTGCTCAGAAATCAGAACATTTTTATGGCTTTTACAGTTCTTTGATTCATGTGAAGAAACATGCGAGACGGGGTAATGGACACGGTAAGGGTAAAAGAAGGAGATGTCCGTGGGGAGTGTGGTGTGTTTGTGGACAGCCTGGCTATTCGGCTTGAGAGTGTCCTCGGTGCCAAGCTGCCCATAAATAATCCACTGACTGGATTGTTCCAGTGTACTGTTATTACCCTTCCAAGATTATTCTTAACAGTTCATTCAAAACCTGTTCCAAGTGTGCCTTCTGTACCTGGTTCTCTCTGGCTAGTTCCCCCACCCTCACCCTCACCCTCACCCTCACTCGGAGTCTCTCTCTGGTGCCAGTAGCTCTACCTTAGTGCCTGGTTGTGTAGTAGCGTTCTGCCCCCAGCGCCCGGCCGGCTCCCTGGCCTCAGGGCTCTGCCAACAAGGCCGGGCTCCCCTCGCCTTGCCTCGCCTCTGCCGGAAGTGTGACGTTTCCCGGTGCCGCCGCTGGTCTCGCTGCAAGATGTCGAACCCAAGCAAGCAGGATATCATCTCCATCTTCAAGCGGCTGCGCGCCGTCCCCAGCAACAAGGTGAGAGGCGGACAGCGGCCGTCCGCGTCGGCCAGGGCCAAAGGCAGCCGGGGCAGCGGCGCCGGGGCCGGCCGCGCCTTGTTTGTTCGGCGAACGCGGCTTCGGAGTCGGGCTGAAGTGACACGTCGCACAGCCAGGCTGGAGAAGGCCTTGAGCGGCCCGAGGGCCGCAGGCCGGCGATTCCAGCCGGTACCCGGGCTGGCTTTCAAATCCCGTCCGTGTCCACCGTTGAGGCAGAGAACTGTGCAATGCGGGTCCCTGCACTCTGCTGTCGTACGTTGTGAATTATCAAGGGAGGATATCAGCCAATTTACTTAAACCGTAGTAAATCCGACACGGCTGTAAAGTTTGTAGTTAGATTGAACGCGTGTTTTATTTTTAAAACGGACTTAAAATAACATCTCAAAGGGATTTAATATTTGGTTGCCTGCGCTAGCAGATGTTTTCTAACCTGTTACTGTGGTAGTTCACGGAGCTTCTTAGAAATTGTTCCGTTTTGTGGTTACTGTTTGCTGTCATCTGCATTACAAGCGTTTGAAATTGCACAGCTTTTAACTTAATTGCATATTTAATGACGATCTGAGAGTAATTTTGTTCTGCGAAAGTCCCATATGGAAACTGAATAGCATATTATACACCATTTGCTAATAAATATAAAGATTGTGTACTGTGATAGACGACAGAAATTTTAAATTGTATTAGCTAGGAAACTTTATTTGATAGAATGTAGATTGGAGTTTCATGTCGGTTACTTCTCAGGAGTCTAAAATGATTCCCCCCAAATCGGAAAGCGCAGCATTTTTGAACTTTAGTCAGTTGAAATTAATGGAACATCATACATCTACCAAACATCTGTTTGGTAGAGGGAAATATTTACAAGTGCTCTCACGACGTCAGATGAAAACATGTATTTGGTCTGGGTGCTTTATCTTGTTATAAAGAAGTCGGTTAAGAAAGGTTACTTGTATCTTGAAGAGAATGTTTATGTTGTGCTGCATCATTGAACAAGAAAACCAGCTTTCGGTTTTAAAATTTTTTTTCAAGGAAGCCAAGCTGAACTCAAATAGATCAGTTTTAATTCACCAAATATGTTTGAGAAAGGGAATAAGGAATATAGGATTTGCACAGTAAAATGCTAAATCTTGCTAATCAGGGTTAAAATAAAACTTGCTTTTTAACATTTTAACTTGTCAAAACATAATTTCATACAACTGCTACATGGTCAGGTTTTATGATAATGCACTGAATTAGCAAACAATATATTTATTGCCTTGGACCAGAGTAACAGATGCAGGCTTGAATTCACTCAATTTTGAGATTAGGTTTTGAGGTGTGGTGCAGTTGTGTTTGCTGAAGTTAAGTGTTTCTTAAATGGGAAGGAAAAAAATAGAAAATCACCCTTGACCTGCACCTGAGTTGGAACAGCATTGGCATGAGATTAATTTGCCATCCGTATTTAATGGCATATGACTCAAAGAAAGATCTCATTTTTTTAAAGTACAAATCTGGAGGAAACAGTTTGACAATGTGAAAACCTTCAAATATTATTATAAAGAAATGATTTAGAGAATTGTATGGAAATAATTTTGCTGTAATCTTATGAAAGTATAGTTTGTATGAGCATAAACCACCTTAATTCCTCTGATGTATTTATTGTTCTGGAGTCTTGATAAGATCATAGAAATGAACAGTGCAAGAATATGTCCTTTCAGCCTTGCTCACGCATACCAACCATCGTGCCTACATACTGTACACTGATCCCATTTGCTTGTGTCAGGCCCATATCCCTCTTTTCTTATCCAAGTACAGATTGAGTATCCCATATCTGAAGGAATGGGACTGAAAGTATTTCAGATTTTATATTTTTTGGATTTTGGAATATATAATGAGGTATCTTGGGATCGCCATCAACTCCAACTAAATTTGTGCCACCAGTAAGAAGTGTTTCTCTTAGACTTGTTCATCACACCTAAGCACTGATGCAGCCATTCAGTGTGTTAGATTTTCATCAGCAACGATCTTGGCAAACTCATCAAAGAATTTCCCTCAGCAACACACACAAAATGCTGGTGGAACACAGCAGGCCAGGCAGCATCTATAGAGAGAAGTGTTGTCGATGTTTCGGGCCGAGACCCTTCATCAGGACTAACCAAAAGGAAATAATTTCCCTCCTGCTTTATTATCAGCAGTTGCTTTCTCACCACAAAACTTTAAAAAAAAATTAAATGCCTTGCCTTTTCTTAAATTTCTGCAACCAGTTTGCTGAATATTCACAATTACCTTCAATTTTCAGTTTGTTGTAATAGATCTTAGCTTGTTTCATGATCAGCGTACCGTTAAGCAGCATATGTTCACTCTCGCTGACGAATCCACTCTTTCAATGCATGATTGAGATCTTCATTTTTCACTCTGTGTAGTGTATTTCAATAACCTGTTCATTACATTGTAAGATCAATTCTCAAAACTGGTGAACAGACATCTGTGGATCGCCTGGGAACATTCCCTTGCACTTTGTGGAATTTTTCATTTGTGACATCATGTTGGGGCTCAAAGATTTTTGTATGCAGAGGTTTTGGGGTTTTGGAATTTCTGCTAAGGGGTATTCATCTTGTACTTGTCCATATGCCCTTTAAAAATTGTGATTATATTTGTCTTTACATGCACTTTACATACATCTGCCTCCTTGTTCCAGATATTCACTGCCCTCCGTGTTAAAGACTTGGACTTTTTTGAAAATTTCTCTCCTCTCACATTAAGCTTGTACCCTCAATTCTCAACACCCTTGCTCCGGGAATACGAGATTCTGACTATGTATCCTAACTGTTCTTCATAATAATATAAAGCTCCTTGGCTGCCTATGTTCCAGTTTTTTTGATTACTACTTCCAGTATAACAAGTGGAACTAGGAAAGGCTTGGTTAGAATATTGATTAGGTTTTGTGCTGTTTTTATAAAAGCTTAAAGACATCAGCACTGATGGGCAGTTGGAATTTGACCATTGGTCTTCCTTGTCACTTGTTGACAGGTTTTTTCCCCCAAACTTTATTACTCTTATCATGCAGAAAATAATAAAAGATAGCCTGAAGTTTTGAGCAGAGCCAGCAAAATTAATAATTATTATTTAATAATATTGAGAATTAATTGAAATTGGCTGCCTGGAGTTTTACATTCAGTTATATTTGCTTTTCTTTTCTTTTTAGGTTAATTAAGTGTTTCTCCATTTGATAGTTTGACACCCTGACTGGAACTTACATGGGAAAAGCAGTTCAATTACAGTACATTTTACTATTTTTGTCCCAACTTTCACTTCTTACTCAATTTCTGTAACAAGACTTCTAATTCAATTTACAGTAGAGTTTGAATCAGTAACTTAGTGGTCGTGTCATGATAGGCTGTTTGTGAGTTAACAATCCAGAATAAAAGAATGAGTGCCTTCTGCTCATTTACCACTACATGTAATGTCTTATTGTTTTGCTTTCTTCAGAAAGGATTTGTATTGCATTGACTTCAAAACTGAGAATACAAGTAATCTTTGTTCAGCATGTATAATTACTAGTTTTCATCAGTGTACATATCTTAACTTTTATAAATATTTAATTTTTGATATTTTATGTCATATACTTGCCTAGAATTAGAGGAAGAAATAAAATGAAGTATGCAACCCACACACTCTTCTAAGAGTTAGTTAGGAAAGACGGATTGCATAAGACAAGGCATTAAACGTTCAGGATGAGACCCAACAAATGGCAAATTATTTTATTTGGTATGTTTTAGTTGATGACTTTGGGATAATCATAAATTTATAAATGGTTGTACTGTTTTCATCTCAGAGATTTTACACGATAATGACTGTCCACTTTTGCAGAAGGTTGAGTTAGGTCACCTAACAAGTTAACATCATATTAAAAAGCTTCTCTCCCCTTTGGTACCAAGCATGTTGTAGCACTATTTTGAGTACATCTCTTAAAACAACAGCAATTTAAAAAAAAAAGCTATTTCTTAAGCTAAGGGTGATACTCGTTACTCAAAAATGAACAGAAGAATTCCTGTGAAAATAATGTTCTAGAAAATCAGCTTCAACAGTCTGCTATAAATACTTAGTATTATGTGTTATATATGATATAACATCATGCCGAATGTTATTTTTGGAACTAACCTGACAGCTGTTCAGACTAGGGGCTGGAACCAGCAGAAAACCATATCAAGTTTTTGCTATGCCATAATTATTGTTAAAATAGAATATTGTGACACAGGGAAGTTATTCCAACCATTGTGTCTATGCTATCTGTGTAAAAGAACTTAGTTTTGAAGTATTTTCCCCCATGGTTTAATATTTAAAAAGAAACCCATGATCTTATCAAAAACTACCTTTCATTAAATGTTCTTGTGATGGCATTCAAGCAGTTTATGACTCTAATTGCAACATTAAAACATTTAACTCCTTTCATTGTTATTTTCATATATTTTCATTTTTTAATTATCTTTTTTTATGATGGAAAAGATCTCTAAACCCATGGATTCCGTGCTGGCTCACTTGTCAGTCTCATTTCTCTGTATATTTCCTTGTAACATGCTCTATCATATGTGCTCATCATGTCTGTCCTGATTCTCTTATCACCTACCTATTTTAGAGAGATTTCCAACAAACAGCCAATTAATCACCAGTTTACTTGCCTTTGGAACATGGGAGGAAATTGTAGTCCTGGGGAAAACCAAAAACATGGTCACAGCAAATGTGCAAATTGGAGATGGGATCAAACTTGGTTCACTGGAGCTGTGAGACAGCAGCACTATTAAATGCACCGCTGTGCTACCTTTGACAGTGTCTGAGTCCTAATCAACTGCTGGTTAATTGACTAATGACTAGTTTTCTATTATTTTCTTCTATCAAATCTTAATATTCTGTTTTTCAGTGAAAATAATCCCAACATGAAATCTTTCATTCCCAATAATTTCAGAGCCTCTGCAGCATTTCTTATAGCAATGTGTTTAATAGGGATGTGATTTTCTGATGATATTCTAACCAATAAGTTTAGGTTCAACATCATTTTCAGAATTAGATTTATTGTTGCTGATTTGTATGAAGTGAATTTTTTTTTGTTTTTCAAAAACAGATACTGTAAAAAGGAAGGTAGACTAGGAACAACACACACAAAATACTGGTGGAACACGGCAGGCCAGGCAGCATCTATAAGGAGAAGCACTGTCGACGTTTCGGGCCAAGACCCTTCATCAGGACTAGCGAAGGGTCTCAGCCCGAAACATCGACAGTCCTTCTCCTTATAGATGCTGCCTGGCAGGCTGTGTTCCACCAGCATTTTGTGTGTGTTGTTTGAATTTCCAGCATCTGCAGATTTCCTTGTGTTTGCAGGAAAAATTAGGTAATGTTTGTGGACTGTTTAGAAATCTGTTGTCAGAGGGGGAGAAGTTGTTTCTGAATTACTGAGTGTGGGTCTTCAGGTTCCTGTACCTCCTCCCCAATGCTAATAATGAGAAGAGGGCATATCCCAGGTAGGATTGGCCCTAGAGATGGATGCTGCCTTCTCAAGGATATTTTCAATGGTGGGAAGGGTTGTGCCCATGATGAACCTTACTGTGTCTATAATTTCTGTAGATGTATGATGGAGAACTTTCTGACTGTTACGGAGGCTCCAAGGCACACAATCACAGTGGCAGCTCTTGTGATTGTGTGCCTTGAAGCCTCCATAACAGTCAGAATGTTCTCCATCACACATCTATAGAAATTTTTTTAGAACCTTGATGTACTGAATCTCCTGAAACAGCTAAAGTCGCAGAGCTGCTCGAATACCTTCCTCATGATTGCATCAATGTATTGGGTCCGGGAGAGATCCTCTAAGATGCCTAGGAAATTGAAACTGCTTCGCTGTGTTTCTTTTGATCCCTATCCTCTTCTCTAAATATAAAACTTAACATTTCATATAGTTTCTTTAAATAGTTTTATTAACTAGTTATGGCTATAAATGCATCTATTTAGTGTTTGTGTGCCTGAAAACACAATTCTTAACTTCTGTCCTCCTTTTAAAGTTTCACCCTGGAAGGAAGAAGGCTTCTGGCACACTGGCTTTCATCAGGCAGGGCACTGAGTATGAAAGTTGGGAGGTCATGGTGTGGTGGTACAAGACTCTGATCAGACCAGAGTTGGTGCAAAACATACACTTGGATAGCAAACTATAAGTCAGGTTGCTGTTCATCAGTTACAGCCTGACTTTCAACACCTTCGTCCACTCAGTGTTAATCACCAAGCTACAAAATCTGGGACTCTGTATCTCCCTCTGCTGTTGGATCCCTGACTTCCTTATCAGGAGACCATAGCCACTGCAGGTCAATTATAACGTCTCCTCCTCATTGACAGTCAATACAGGTGCACATCAAAGGTACGTGGTTAGACCTCTACTCTGCTTTCTACACTCCTGATTATGTTGCTAGGCACGGCGCAAACACTATATGAATTCATCACTGGAATTGGTACACTGAGGTAGTGCAAAGTAAAACCATAACGATGCAGAGTAAAGTAACAGCTACACAGAAAGTGCAGGTAGGCTATAAGATCATAACAAAGTCATTGTGAGGTCAAAAGTCTATCTTACACTAGTGAGTCATTCAATAGTCTTATAACAGGTAGAAGCTGTCCTTGAGCCGGGTTGGTTGTGTTTGCCCAATAGGAGACAAGAGGAGAAGTAAGAATCTCTGGGCTGTGTGAGGTTTTTGATTATGCTAGCTGCTTTACTGAAACAACAAGAAGAATATATGTACGGAGCCCACGGAGGGGCGTCTGGTTTCCATGAGTTGTCATAAGAATGTTGCCAGGACTTGAGGAAATGAGTTATAGGGGAGAGGTTGGACAAGCAAGGACTTCTTTCCTTGGAACATAAAACATTGAGAGGTGATCTTATAGAGGTTTATAAAATCCTGAGAGGCATAGACGGGGTGAATGTACTCAATCTTTTTCCCAGGGTTTGGGAATGAAGAGCGAGAGGGAGGGAGGGAGGGAGGGGAAATATTTATTAGGAACTTTTAAGGGCAAATTTTATACAAAGAGTGTTATGTATACATACTGAGTTGTCATTGGAAGTGGATGAGGCATGTTCAATAACAACATTTAAAAGACACCGACAGGTACATAGACAAGAAAGCTTTAGAAGTTGTGTGCTAAACAGTGGCTCAGATGGACATCTTGTTCGGCATGGACCAGTTGGGCTGAAGAACCTGTTTCCATGCTGTATGACTCTGCTTAATACATCTATCTTTTCATTTTTCTTTTTTATATGTATTAATTCAAATTCTCTATAATAAATTTCATGTGATAGCAACTATTCTCCAGAACCATGTGTCCCTGAATGACTGAATGCTATTTATAAGTCAAAAATAATAATTTCTGTTATTTGCATGCAAAATGAAGTGGGAAGTAAGTGTGCTTCTTTCATTTCTCATATACTTGCTGATGTCTTACTCATCTGAAGTGGGAATCATCACTGAGTCAGTTACGTTGTTAGGCAATTCAGCAGTATAGGGCAGCGTATGGAAACCAGTGATTTGGCTCACCAACTCCACAATAGCCATCAGCCACCAATTTGCAAATTTCCTTATTTGATCCTTTTTTATTTCCATGTTTTAATTTACTCCTCCCCAGATTCCACCACACACCCATGCACTGGAGCAGTTTTATGGTACCAACCTCCATGTCTTTGGGATGTGAGAGTAGACAGGAGTGCTCAAGGAAACTTATATAGTCAGAGGGAGAATGTACAAATCTGAGACAGCACCCAAGGTCGAAATTGAATCTGGGTCACTGGAACTGTCGTGAATGTTTAGCTTTGTGTAACTAACTATCATCAACATAACACCCATGAAACTAGGAAAAGCCATCCTTGTTGTATCACCAACAGGAATCTTTACTGTGCCATCCCATGCCCACACTTAGGAAAGGTCAGATCACCTGGCTGTACTAACACTGTCAGCATGTAGGCAGAGACTAAAGACCATGGGACCAGTGGTGAGAACTAGGAAGACGTGGTCAAGGGAGACAGAGGAGCACTTATGGGACAGCTTTGAGTCTGAATGAAGATGCCACAGCTGTCACCGACTTCAACAAAAGCTGTGGATGAGGCAGTAGATTCATAGTGTGCTAGATCTGTGGTGTTCAAGACTGGTGATCCAGAACTAAACATAAAGTCCAGACGTGACCTATGGAATGCTAATTTAAGGGTGAAAAAACAATTCTGATTGAGGTTGGAGATGGAGTCAGCTCTGACAGGGTTTGCAGGCCATTATTTCCTACAAAGCAAAACATACCTCCCTCTACCTGGGATTCCTTGACTTCCTCATCGAGAAACTAATCAGTGCAGATTGGAAATAACATCTCCTCATTGACGATGAACACTGGTGTACCTCAGGGATTCATGTTTAACTCACTGTTCTATGCTGTCTATAAATTTGCTGACAACACAATTATTACTGGCAGAATTTCAGATGGGGACGAGGAGACATACAGAAGGGAGATAGATCAGCTGTTAGAGTGGTGTCGTAGCAACAACCTTACACTCAATGTCAGTAAGACCAACTAATTGATTGTGGACTTTAGGAAGGAGAAATTGAAGGAATACACACCAGTGCTTATTGAGGGATTAGAAGTAGAAAGGGTAAGCAGCTTAAAGTTCCAGGTGTCTATATCTCTCAGGATCTATCCTGCTCCCAGCAAATTATTGCAATTACAAAGAAGACACAACAGTGGCTGTGTTACATTAGGACTTTGAGGAGAATTGTAGGTCACCAAAGATGCTTGCAAATTTCTACAGATGTACGGTGGAGGGCATTCTAACTGGTTACATTCCCATCTGCTATGCAGGGGCTTCTGTACTGGATTGGAAAAAATCTGCGGTAAGTTGTAAGCTCAGGCAGCTTCGTCTTGGGCATTAGCATCTAGCACAAAAGGTGCCTCAAAAAGGTGGCCTTTGTCTTTAAGGACCCCTATCACTCAGGACATACCCTCTTCTCATTGCTACTATCAAGGAGGAGGTACAGGAGCCTGAAGATACTCACTTCAGGAACAGCTTCTTTGCCCCTGCCCCACCCTCACTGTCAGATTTCTGAAAAAACAATGAACCCATGAATACTATCTCAGTATTATATTTCTCTCTCTTTTTGCACTAATGTAATTTACTTTTCGTATATAGTAATTTATAGTTTTTATTATTATGTATTGCAAAGTACTGCAGCCCCAAAACAACAAATTCTGCGACATACACCAGTGATATTAAACCTGCTTCTGATTCTGTCTCTTTATCACCACTGGTCAGCTTTTGATATATAGTATGATATATAGTGTACTACTAAACAACTATATATTTTATTTATGTTGGATTCAAGAAATGTCCTAGCGCTATCATTACGTTACAGCATTGGGCCAATATGCACGGCATTAACTATAAATCATCATGTAAATTTTCAGCCAGCCATTAGTCCAGTAAATTCTTATAAGTGATAATATCTCCAAATCACTGTACTGTTTCCTGAGGTGTATGAAAATCTGCATTTTTAATTTTAAACTTAATACATTAAGGACATTATAAATATTAAACAAAGAAAATTATTAATAGATAGATTCTTTATGGATCCTAAAGGAAATTACAGTGCCACAGTAGCATTACAAGTGCACAAATATACAAATATTAGAAGAGAAGTAAGAAAGAATTAAAAAGTTATCTCAAATGATCTTAACAGGAGGGGGCCATCACTTCCCCTGCTAGAGGTTGACTCATTATTGAGCCTAATGGCTGAGGGTAAGAATGATCTTATATTGTACTCTTTGGAGCAGTGCAGTTGTCCTAGTCTATTACTGAAAGACCTTGGCTGTTCAGCCAAAGTGGCATGCAGAGGATGAGAAACATTGTCCAGAATTGCTAGGATTTTCTGTAGGGTCTTTTGTTCTTCCATAACTTCCAGTATGTCCAGTTTGACTCCTAGAACGGAGCCAGCCTTTCTAATCAGTTTAATCTCAATTGTATTCATCTGTGTTGATGTTTTCAATTAGTAAGCTGTAAAAACTAATTGCAAAACTCATGTTATACAGTATGTCTCTAGTGAACAGCCCTAAGAAATGAGAACAGTTTTTCCCATGTTGAAGCTAATGATTTATGTAAGTTACTCAAGTAAAATTCAGCATCTTTGGCAAACTTGGTGTACAACTGTTGGTTTGTCAGTTGTTGGCACTGTTCCTGTTTTCTGCTGCATTTCGTAGTAAGTGCATCAATGCTGTCTGCTTCAAGCATTCCATTCTAATTTCACATTCTTAGTACACCATACAAAGAAATTCTTTTAAATTCTATATTTGATCTGTTGACTACTATTTGAAACAGTTTTTAAATACAGCCACAGTATAATTTGTGAACCCCTTATCTGAAATTTGAAAATCCAAAAACCTCAAATTCAAAAATTTTCGAGTGCTGACATAACATCTCAAATGGAAAACTCCAAAAGGTACTGGGAAGGTTCCCAAGCAATGCACAGGTCTCTGAAAACCATAGACAGTTCGGAGAAGTGTCTTCATGTATGTAATGAACAGAAATCAATGAAATTTTTTTTTAAATCATAAAGAGAAGAATGAAGATGTAGACCGTGTATTGAAAGAGTGGATTCATCAGTGTAGGAGTGAACATATGCTGCTTAGTAGTATGCTGATCATAAAGCAAGCAAAGATCTATCATGACGAACTGAAAATTGAAGGTAATTGTGAATATTCAGCAGGCTGGTTACAAACGTTTTAGATCAGGCACGGCGTTAAATTTTGAAAGATCTGTGATGATAAACAGTGTGGTGATCACGAAACAGCAGGGAAATTCATTGATGAGCCTGCCAAGTTCGTCACTGATAAATCTAACATGCTGAATCTGTACATATGTGTGATGAACAAGTGTAAAACAAAGACTGCTTACTGGTAGCACATAAATTCAGTCGGAAATGATAGTGACCCTAAGCTATCTCATTTTATATTCCAAAATCTGAAAAAAGCCAGAACACTTTTGGCCCCAAGTATTTTGAATAAAAAGTACTTAACCTGGATTAGTTTAGAGACCTCCAATGAATCTCGTTAGTTCTATTTTTTCTACTTTTTAAAAGTTTTCTGTTCCTTCTCCAGTGCTTCAGTTATCATTTGTGTTTTCAAGTTCATGACTGCATGCACTATTCCAAATGTAAAACAAAGCTCCTGTGTCTCTTAAAATGACCTCGCTGCTTTTATAGAAGTGAACACAATTGCCTTAATTGCTGTGTTCAGTATCTTGTTAATTAGGTTTGCTGTCAAATCCTTTCTCAGGTTTCAGTTTTAACATACTTTTGATATCCAGAAACTTTTTGTTTTAATGACACAGCATTAATTAGTTTATTTTGAAAATCTGATCATGGCATAAGAGAGGACAAAAACAGACTGGGTTGGCTATAATTGTTCTAAGTTCAAAGTAAATTTATTATCAAAGTTCATTTATGTCACCATATTCAACCCCAAGATTAATTTTCTTGCAGGCATACTTAATAAGTCTATAGAATAATAACAGAATAAGTGAGAGACCTTCCCCCCAACCTGGGCATTCAGGCAGAATGCAGAACACAACAAACTGTATAAATACAAAAAGAAAGAAATAATAAATGAGCAATAAATATAGAGAACATGAGATGAAGAGTCCTTGAAAGTGAGTCCTTAGGTTGTGGCAACATTTCAATGATGGGCGTGTGAAATTGAGTAAAGTTCTTTGGTTCAAGAGCCTGATGGTTGATGGGTAGTGACTGTTCCTGAACCTGGTGGTGTGAGTCCTGAGGCTCCTGTATGTTCTTCTTGTTGGCAGCAGTGAGAAGAAAGTATGTCCTGGGTGGTGGGGTTCCCTGATGATGGATGCTGCTTTCCTGTGACAATGTTTCATGCAGATGTGCTTATTGGTAGGGAGAGCTTTACCTGTGGTGCACTGGGCTGTGTCCACTGCTTTTTGTAGGATATTCCATTTAATATATTCTTCACCACACATCTATAGAAGTTTGTCAGAGTTTTAGATGTTATGCCAAATCTCCTCAAACTCTTAAGGAAGAGGTGGTGCTGCTGTACTTTCTTCATAATCGCACTTACATGCTGGGCCCAGGACAGGTCCTCCTGGGAATTTAAAGTTGCTGACCCTCTCCTCCTCTGATCCTTCAATGAGGACTGGCTCATGGATCTCTGGTTTCTTTCTACTGAAGTCAATAATCAGTTCCTTGATCTTGCTGACATTGAGTAAGAGGTTGTTATGGCACCACTCAGTCAGATTTTCAATCTCCTCCTACATGCTGATTCAGTCCCGCCTTTGATTCAGCCTACGACAGTGGTGTTGTCAGCAAACTTAAATATAGCATGGGAGCTGTGCTTAGCCACACAGTCATAAGTGTAAAGTGAGTAGATCAGGAGGCTAAGCACTCAGCCTTTGGTGCACCTTTGCTGATGAAAATTGTGGAGGAGATGTTGCTAATCTGAATTGACTGGGGTCTGCAAGTGAGGATATAGAGGATCCACTTGCATAATAATGTATCAAAGCCAAGGTCTAGTGCTTATTGATTAGTTTTGAAGGGTTGATGATATTGAACGCTACACTGTAGTCAATAAAGTGCATTCTGATGTATGCATCTTTACTGTCCAGATGTTCCAGGGTTGAGTAAAGAGCCAATGAGATGGCATCTGCTGTGGACCTATTGCTCCGGTAAGCAAATTGGAGTGGATCTAAGTCGCCTCTCAGGCAGGAGTTGGTATGTTGCATCACCAACCTCTCAAAACACTTCATCACTGTGGATGTAAGTGCTACTGGGCAATAATCATTGAGGCAGGTCACCACACTCTTCTTGGGCATTAGTTTAATTGGAGCCTGCTTGAAGCCGGTGGGTACCTCAGACTGCTGACGTGAGAGGTTAAAAATCTCAGTGGTCACTCCAGCTAGTTGATCAGCACAGCTCTTTAGTACTTTGTCAGGTACCTGTCTGGGCCAGATGCTTTTTGTGGGTTCACCCCACCCCCCTCCATCGGCCTCAGACTGAAATCATTGGGTCATCGGGGACTGTGGGAGTTTGTTATGATTCCTGCATGTTTTGACAGTCAAAGGGATTATAGAAGGCATTGAGCTCTTCTGGAAGTGAAGCGCTGTTGTCACCCATGTTTCTTGGTTTTTGTTTCTTGGTTGTGGTTTTTAAGACCATAAGACATAGGAGCAGAATTAGGACATTCAATCCATTGAGTCTGCTCTGCCATTCTCTCATGGCTGGCTTATTATTCCCCACAATTCTATTTTCCTGCCTTCTCACCGTAATCTTTGATACCCTTGCTAAGCCACAAGCTTTCAACCTCCGCTTTAAATATACCAAATTACTTGGCATCCACAGCCATCCATGGAAATGAAACCCACAGATTCACCATCCTCTGGCTAAAGAAAATACGTCATCTCTGTTCTAAAGGAACACCATAATATTCTGAGGCCATGCCCCACTGGTCTTGGACCCCCCCCCCCCCCACTACAAAAAAACATTTTCTCTCCATATCCAGTCTATCTAGGCCTTTCAATATTTGGTCGGTATCAATGACATTCCCCCATACTCTTCATTCTTCAGAACTTGTGAATACAGAAACCGACCCATCAAGCACTTATATGTTAACCCTTTCTTTCCCAGGATTATTCTTGTGAATGCCAGCACATCTTTTCGTAGATAAGGGGCCCAAAACTGATCAATGCTCTATAAAGCCGCAGCATCACATCCTTTGATTTTGGCTGAAGTTCCACACCTTTTATCTTCTTACCATTAAGATGATTTGCATCCAATCTATTGCCTAACTTCACCCCTTCCTCAAGCCATTTGTTAATTTCGCTATCTACCTTCCCTCCTCTTTTCAAATAGGTGGCACAAGGTAATGGCAAAAGTGCATGTGAGTTTAATGCTGAGGTTTGATTGCTGAAATCTATGTGACTAAGTGGATTTCTTTTGTTCTCTATATTATGTTAATTCAGAACAGGATTAGCATTATGGCTGATTGACAGAATTTTGTAGTATACATACAGTTCAGCAACTTTTGGGCCTTTTGTTCAAAATGATGTACAGTTTTCATGCATAGTTTTAAACAAAGGCCCAACGACAGAAGGAGAAGCCTGCAAAAAAAAGATAGCCATATATTTGTCCAAATTTTTTGTTGCACTCTGATTCTGAAATTAGGATTTCCAAACATTTGCAAGTTAGCTTTAAAATGGCACCAGTGAATAATGCGACTAATGGCAAGTCCTGCAGACAGTTCAAGGAACAACTACTTCTTTTAAATAAACTTTTACTAATCTGTGTGTGATTGGAACCTGTAATTTAGATTTTGATAATGTGTTTTTGGAACAACTGAGCAATCCGGTGCTTTTGCTATCTCTTAGGAAATTTGGCATGTGCTTGCATGTGAGGTTGAGAACATAGTGTGCGTAATGGCTGAGCGCAAACCTGTGATTGACTCCAATTCTCCACTAACACGCTGATTAAAGCATTGAGCAAAATTGAAATGAATGAGGACAAGAGCAGAAGGCGAGCGGGTGTTCTGCGCTGTCTGAATCTTCGAATTTCTGAACATCTATTTGACTAGTCTCCCTCTCCCTCTTGCTGCTGCTGGAGGAAGGTTAGGATTGGACTCAGTTGCTATAATCACCTACTTAACATGAACATTTTGAATATAGTCAGATAAATTTACAGAGTTACACATTCATAATGGTAGAATATCCCAACACCTTAACAATGTTTGCTGAGCAGAGGGATCTTGGGATTCAAGTTCATAGCTCCCTTAAAGTCGCTATGCAGGATGAAAGGGTGGTTAAGAAGGCATGTGGCATGCTTGCCTTTATTAGTTGAGGCACTGAGTTCAAAAGTTAGAAAATAATCTTGCAGCTTTATAAAACTCTAATTAAGCCACATATGGAGTATTTATTGCATGCATTTCTGGTCTCCCTATTGCAGGGAAGATGTTGAGGTTTTGGAGAGGGTGCAGAAGAGGTTTACTAATCCTGGATTAGAGGACATGTGCTTTAACGAAAGGATTTTCCCTTCCATTTTGTAACCCCAAAGTTTCAATCCTATACATAATACACAAACACTAACACTAACGCTCCCTAATGAACAGACACGCACCCCTCTAGCGTCCCGAATGGTCACTAACTACTTCTTGCAAATGGCGGCCTGTCTCATTAATTGCTCAATAATGTCTGATAGCTGGTCCCTTGTATGTAAATCACTAGGAACAAGAGCCCAAGAGAATCCACATTAGACCGGATAAGTCTGTAACCGAAGCTTTTTCTCTTTGTTTTGACCCTCCATCCACACTGAAACAGCATTTCACTCCCCTGAAAATGGAGCTTTTCTAAAACGCCCTCCAGAGAGTGTAAATTTGAAAACACCGATTGGGCAGAGTAGTGTGGACAGGGTAACCAGAGATTTTTTAAAACACTGTCATGATGTGCCAGAACAGATGGTGGCGGCAGCACGGCATTTCATTGTTTTCTTGAACGCAACCCCCACACAACCTAACAATTTCAAGAGAGACAGCAATGAGACTGAAGCCAGAAGAGTTAGAAATGTACTCACCAAACTCTTTGACCCATAACTTACTGAATAAATAAGTATACTCACTTTGCCCTGTTTTCTGTCCTTGCTTGTATGAAGGTGGTTTACCTATTTATGCAAGTACTTGTCTGACAATAGATGTGTAACAGCCTGATGTAGCATTGTATGGAAATACAAAATAACACTGATGCAGACATGTTTTATACAAGGTGCTTTATTAATGTATCAGAGTAACCCAGTTTTTCAATGTTCATCGTCAGCAGGGTCATACTGTCCGTGAACTCCCTGTTGATTTCCTCCAAACGCTCCAGTATTTGTGTTTTTTTAACTTTTAAGTCCTCCTGTGTGAGAGCCAACAGCTGTCCGTCATTTGGCAATTTCCTTTCAAGTTTTTCTAGTCTGTAACTGCATAAACACGCACTTTCATAGCGAGATTCGACACCAAACATGTCGCTTGTTTTCTGTTGATAAGTCCTGCGCATGCCCAGTAAGAGGAGATTCGCCCAAATACCCACTTTAATGTGGACAGAGGTATTTTCAAAAACGCTTGGCGTGGTCGTCTATCATTTTTAAGCGAAACCAGCATTTTCAAAATTATCCGGGCTAGTGTGGACGTAGCCTTATTCTCCTGACAGGATGTTTTATACTGCAGTACAAAAGATAACAGTTAACTACAGTTTAAATAGCTATGATCACCTACTAAACTTTAACTTTAACACTTTAACATTTAACAGTTTGAATATAGTTAGGCAAATTTACAGAATTACATATTCACAATGGTAGCACATCCTACCTAACTAGCAGATCCCCTTTGAATATTCAGTCCTGGTATCTGTTCCAAAAGCCTCTGAGTACGTACTGTAAACCCTCAGAATATATATTTTGTTGAAGGTTGGTGCCATGAATATACAAATAACCAGAAGGTTGAGTGACAAAATAGTCTTGATCTGTGCCTTAACAAGAGATACTCCTTTAACAATTTGCTAATAGCAGGAACATTCATCTATTGTCATTCCTTATGTAGTTTCAATGGGACAGAAAGCCACAAAGTGTCAGTTGGAAATTAAATTGTGTAGTTTTTATTTCCCACAGACTAGTTTTTATTCTGGTTAATCCATAACTATGCTTTCCAAGACCATTCACCCTACCCCCAAATAACGATCCCTAACAGAACCCAGTCAGGTATACTTAAAATGTTGGGTTTGGTGTCAGCACACTTATTAATTACGAGTTGGTCTGCGCTTAAGTACAGTCATCGGTTTTACCTAGAATCAAGATAACTGAAATGGATAAGCATGTGCATGCATCATCGTACGCTTGCAAAAGCAAATCTGTTATCAACCCAGCAGATGACTTTTGGTCTTTGAATGCATAGTCACCAAGGCAGGCATGGAAGTTTGAACAGCTCTTTACAAAAAATAGATTACTTCATTGGATCATTCCCTTTTAATTGTGCAACCCAATATCCAGAGAAAATCTACTGCAAAATTTGAAAGAATTCATGGATTATTAAAATAAGCAACCTTGACTTGCTGACTGTGCAAGAAACCCTGGAGGTTGTTTCTAGAACTGGTTCAAGATCTATGGTCAGATACAGTTTCACAGAACAGCCCTAATCATGGTTTTACCTCTTGTGTTGGGATGGGCATAGAGGTTGAGGTGACAGTGTTATCCATTATTGGCAACTATGTCGTCACCATAATTGGCAAGATAGCCCTGATGAATGTATTGAATGCTGCAGAAATTTGCCACGAATATGAGCAAAGTGAACTTTAAATTAATTGAGTGTTTGGAGAGCTTTGTATAATAATGGTTCCAAAGAAGGATTGGGACAAAAAACTGAAGTGTTAAATGTTGATAAGTGAAGGTAAAAATTGTAATGGTAGTGTGAAAGGAGGATTTGATGGATATGAAGCCAATCTTGTAAAAATGGGTTAGAGGAAGTCCAGGAGGGATGGTAATGTAGGTAGAAATTTACAGAACTAGCCAAGATCATTAGGACCTTGAAGGTGAAAATAAGAACTGTTGAAAATATTTAATTAGTTTTGAAAATTATAACATTTTATGCGTACAAATGGAAAATAAATGTTTATTGGTCTCTGAGCTGTCTGCAAGTATAAAATTCACTTCTTGAAACTAGGTTTCATTATTCAGTATTCTGGATCATTGGAGATCTACCAAGAAAATTAAAATATGTTTTGCATAATAAAAGTGACATGCACAAAAAAACAGAAGCCATAACATGAGAGTTATATGATTAAATATCTTATATGCTCACAAAAGAACTTTTCAAGCAGTTAACAGTTAAATTATTTCAGTCAGTGGTACCAATAAAGTTAGTCTGAGCTTAATTCTATTTTTATTATTTTTTTCTGCTGTTTTCTCCAATGTTTTGATATTTTTGTTTTGATCCATAGCTCTACTGTGTTGTTTAATGTATAATTATGTGTTTGCAATTGACGACAATTTTGGAGAGGAGTTGCCCAAATGCAGGCTGTTTTACGATGAAGAGAGTATATTCAACAATATAATGCACAGTACTCTATATGCAAAGTAACAGTGGCATTAAAAGTGTAAATCATCTGCTTTGACCTTGATGTTTAAATCGAGAGAGAATTAAAGACAACTTTTGTTTAAGAAGCCAATATAAAAGTATGCCATTGCTTTATGGCTTGTGTCTTTTTTTCCAGTTTTCTGTGCTGAACCCACTGTCTACATTTTGTATCTCAGAACTAGCAGTTTGAAAATTAACAAAATCGTACTTCTGGTTTAAGATGGCGCAGGTGAACCTCAGTGACTTCTGGCTAGTGACCAATGAAACAAGAATAGCAACTAAACACTTTGTTATCCACACTTTTTCTGGCAAATGATCATTGCAAGTACACGGCCCTCCTTATCTGCTGGGGATTGGTTCCAAGACCCCCCACGGATACCAAAAAACGCGGATGCTCAAGTTCCTTATTTAACCTGTCTCAGTGTGGTGGTCTTTAGGACCCAGTGGAACCCTGGACCTTATTTAACCTGTCTCAGTACAGTGGACATTAGGACCTGCCGTGCAGCTCTGAATCCACATTGTTTTTGTTCACAATAATAATCACGATCACGATTGAAAATAAGGTGGAAGAAATAAAGCGATCGGAAAGAGGTGAAACGCCATCGGTCATTGGAAAAGTCTTAGACTACAGTCGGTCAACAATCGGAACAATTTTAATGGAGCATGTGAAAGACCCTGCCCTGATGAAAGCTACAATTATTACTAAGCAACGCAGTGGTTTAATTATTGAAATACGTATGCTTCTCAAGTGTTTTATATGCATAGAAAGGTAAAATATGTACTATATCCTAAGACAAACATTTGACTAATAATACCGGATGTACCTGTTCCGACTTAAAATCTGACTTAAAGATGGATTCAGGAATGGAACTTGTTCGTAACCCGGGGACGGCCTGTACTTTTAAGTCATCTCTAGATTACTTATAATACTTAATACAATGTAAATGCTATGTAAATAGTTATTATACTGTATTGTTTAGGGAATAATGACAAGGAAAAAATAGTCTGTACATGCTCAAACAACGAATGCTGGAGAGAGAACTTCCGGGTTTTCCCGATCCGCGGTTGGTTGAATCCATGGATGCAGAATCTGCAGATAAGGAGGGCTGACTGTAATAGTCTGTATCTTCCCTTTGGACTTAGAGGCAATTTGATGTGGCAGAGCTAAGGCAAGGCAAGGTGAGGTAGCAGGCCCATTGCCAAGAGTGTGAAAGGTTTAACACAGCTGAAACAAAGCCACGGGGTCCAAGCTCCAGAGCATACCGATGCACCTGAACATGGTGTTCGGATGGAGATTTATTGACCAAATTGAGGGCAGCGAAGTTCCGCATATCCAAGCAGCAGAACCCACTGTTCCGACAAAGATTTATGTGCCGGGCCAGGTTGAAAAAGTCAAAGTGGCGAGGAGTGAGCTGATTGAGATCAGTGCTTGAAGCGGCAAAGCATGATGTTTGGATGGAGAGTTAAACACTGGGCCAAATTGAAAAGGTCAAGGTATTGGGGCCTGAGGTGAGGTACAGGCCAATTAAGGTCACTGCACTACAGTGTGTACTTGGCTGTGTGCTGAACTATGGGTCGCAGACTTCAGTTCCGAAAAGCTACTTGCTTGCAGTTACTCTTTGCGTGATTTTTTCTCAATGCACATTGGGTGTTCGACAGTCTTTTATGGGGTATTTTATTTTCTTATGGACATGATGTGTTTTTTATTCTCTGCACATTGAATGTTAGTTTTTTTTTTCATTTATGGGGTTTTGTTTTAGTGTTTCTCTGTTTTGTGGCTTCCTGTTAGGAAATGAATCTCAAGGTTGTATAATGTATACACACTTTGATCATTAATGTATTTTGAACTTTGCACTTAATGGGTTCTAGTATTTGGGCACTGTTAGTGGATCAGTAACCATATATAAGATGTCATGTTTTGATTTAAGTTGAATACAGCAAAATACATAAGGTAATATATTAAATATTACATAGAAATCACTTTTATGTAATTTAACTATGATGCTTCTAAATGAAGCAGGTTTTTCTTTTGGGTGAAGCACTGGCACAGTCGTGCACAATTGCCTTTCATCTGTGAGCCACCTTTGCTTACAGCTGATTCATATGATAAGTAGGAAAGTACCCTTTACAGAGTTGCTTTTATTGATTTGCTCTACTAAGTCTGACTGCTGCTCAATGGCAGAGTTTTGTATGGCAACAAGTTGGGATGATTGAACAGTCATAGAGCAAGCTTTCCCCACAAGGCAGTTAAAGACATTCAGGAATATTTGTATCTATTCAAAAATAGTTAAAATTAAGCAAATAATTTTACAAATTATTTAAAATCGAAAACCCATGGAATATTTAAGAATGTTTTAAAAATATGTTTAATTAAATTAGTTCAAAAAATAGAAATTGTTAGAAATGTAGCAAATCTTGCATTATGTCTTTCCTTGTCTTCATGAAGTTATCACAAATTAATTTTCCATTTCTGAATTCTATGAGGAATCTGAAATTAGTGCACATTCTGGAAACAGCTTGTGAAAAGCAACTAGCATGTTTAAGATTTGTAGACTCACGGGTTTCGTGTTCACTTCGGCAGCACATGTATTAAAATTGGAACGATACAGAGAAGATTAGCATGGCCCCTGCGCAAGGATGACACGCAAATTCGTGAAGCGTTCCATATTTTAGGAAAAAAAATTATACTGTAACCATTGCTTATGTATTCTTTCATGTTCAGTTGAAATGTGTATGTTTGTAATCCCATTATCTATGTATCAATTTTATTTTGTTGATATTAATAATAATAATAAAAAGATTGAAAAAGAAAGATTCACTTGGATTTCCAGAGGGGATGAAGTAACTCATACCAATAGGGAAATCTACTCATAGAGTCAAAGAATGTGGCTAAAGTATTAAATTAATACATTACATTACACTTGTCTTGCAAAGAGAGCTGTTATTATGGGCTGTAAGTGATAGAGGATATTAAAGACTGGCTGCATAATTGCCTTGTTAAGTCAAACGACCATAAGATATAGGAGCAGAAGTAGGCCATTCGGCCCAAGAAGCCTGCTCTGCTATTCAATCATGGGCTGATCCAATACTACTTGTCATCCCCACTCCCCTGCCTTCACCCCATACCCTTTGATGCCCTGGCTAATCAAGAACCTCTCTATCTCTGCCTTAAATACCCAATGACCTGGCCTCCACAGCCTCTCGTGGCAACACATTCCACAGATTTACCACCCTCTGACTGTAATTTCTCTGCATCTCAGTTCTAAAAGGATGTCCTTCAATCCTGAAGTTGTGCCCTCTTGTCCTAGAATCCCCTACCATGGGAAATACCTTAGCGATATCTGATCTGTTCAGGCCTTTTAACATTCGGAATGTTTCTATGAGATCCCCCCTCATTCTCCTGAACTCCAGGGAATACAGCCCAAGAGCTGCCAGACATTCCTCATACAGTAACTCTTTCATTCCTGGAATCATTCTTGTGAATCTTCTCTGAACCCTCTCTAATGTCAGATTATATCTCAAGCTACTGAGAGTAACAGAGAAAATTGCAGACCATATTGTTCCAACCATCTATATTTGCACTGGAAGTGCTTATTGACTGGAAAATTACGAATATTGCACCTCTGCTAAAAAAAGATAGCAAGGGTAAACCCAGTAATTAAAAAACGGTCAGTTTTGGTGGGGGGGTAAATTCTAGAAACAAAAATCAAGGACAAAATTAAGTCTAGATTAAAGGAGAAAAAGGAGCAATAAATAGCAAATTTTCAATTCATGCTAAGTTGCCGAAAGCAGACTGTTATAATGAAATGTTTTTCAGATTGGTTACAAATACACTGTGGAGTTCCCCAAGGATTAGTACTTGGGCTACTGCATTTAGTAATATATTGTAGGGACTCCTTTCACCCAGACAACAAGGGTTAAGTTCACCATGTATGTTACATGTTGCATTGTATGTTATTACGTTTTGGGGGCGGGTTTTTTCGTATATGCTTGTGACATCACAATTTGTTTGCAGTTGGAATAAGGTATATGTTAGAAGTAATTATACTTGTGTTGATTACACAAGTGTAATTACTTCTAACATACGCCAGATTTGAATACATTGAGCAACCCCGGGGCAACCTTTAATAAGATGGGAATATGAGGGATTTTAGTTACTGATAAAAAAGAACCAAAGGTGATGTGAATTTTTTCGTGCGCACAATGAGTGGAGCGTCAGAGGCTTGTTGTAACTGATTAGAGTACAAAGTAGCCTAAAGACCAATGGTTAATAATTGGCTTAAATTCAACTTTGCAGGCATGCTTTGACTGTTCAGCGAAGAATCCTAGCTGGGCGAGTATTTCCTATGGTGTTTTTCTGTGTATTGACTGCTCTGGGACGCATCGATCGCTTGGTGTTCATTTAAGTTTCATCAGGTACTGTAGCTTTCAAGATGAACATAATGCTAAATATATAAAAATGTCTAAGTCTCTTAGGGCTACCTGAGTGTACTAGTGTACAAGTAAAATGCTTTACAGTCAAATATTTGCAAAAAAGGTTGAAAAAATTGTATCTCCTTTATTATTGGTAAAATTTCAGTTATTACTCAAAAGCATTAAAAAACTTGAGTAGGTAACTTTGAAATTTAGTAAATTTTTTCTTAATGTTCTATGCATGAGAATATGGATTTGCACAATTCTGGATAAATATCTGTTGTAATGTTTTTGATACATTTGAGCATAATAGGTGCTTATAATGATAGCATTTTTGAAGTTTCATTTGAAGGTATGCAGGTAATAATGAATTAGAGTTTTGATGGCAGAAGTTGATGTTGAGGAATCAGATTAACTATCAGATATGGGAGCTTATGATTTAGAAATGTAAGAATATTCCTCAACCTCTGAATTTTACATATAAATTAATGGTTCTTTTAAAGGAAACAATGTAATCTATTAGTATTTAACCATATTTTAAATATATTTTGTTTCTATACTGAGCAAACATTTGTGTAAGAGTCAAGAGCAAAGTGTAGAAATATCCCCCTGAGGGAATATTTGAATTATTAGTTATTAAACTGATGGAATTATCAGTTATTAAAAATAGAATATGATTCAATGTCTGAAATAATCTTTTATTATTATTATATGATGAAATCATAGAAGAATATAAAGACCAAAGATGTCAGTAGGATTTAATTATGTGGAACATGATGGCCTAAATTGGGGAAAGCCTGTGGTACAATCTTCCACGCCTGGAATGAAAATCTTCACATAAAACTTGCAACTAGTTTGTTTTGTTCATGGGTGCATTCACTTTTTATTTAATAACAGATTTTTAATCTCTGTATGGATGCGCAGTCTGATAATTTTACATAATAATGTTGCTTTTGTTTTCTAAAATTGGAGAACAGAATGTTTATATTTATAAACTTTCACATAGGAACTCAGTGATCACAGCTGATGATTTTAACAAAGAATGGTGGAAAAGCCATTTCTCAGCAACCTTGAAGTTTTTCCTATTCTGATTGTTCCTGCAGGTCCACTGAATTGGATTCTAATTGGTCCTGGTTTCAACTGAGATGTATGCAAGTTGGTGGAAATGCAAATGCTGTAAGTAAATTCTGCCAGTCGTTCTAATTGGCAATTGGGGTCAATTTAGTGAACTTTTGCAATTTTTTTTATTTTATGAAAAAAGTAACACACAAAATTGTTTAACCTGAAGTGTGTTTTTAATCCCTTTGTAGAGGGAAGAAGTTAATTAAGTAGTGTAGATATAATTATGAGTATTCACAAAAGCAAAAACAAACTGCAGATGGTCAGAATATGAAATAAAAATAAAATCCTGGAAAACTTAGTAGGTCAGGTAACTGCTGTGGAAGTAGGAACAATTAATGTTTTAGTCAATAATGAACATTGATCTGAAATATTCATTTTTTAAGTCTCTGCAGATAATGCCTAACTAGTTTTATTTTTTTTAACTATAAGGAGTCGGACATTATTTGACTAACACATGGAAAACCTCTGGAACTAGATCATCATCAGTTTATGAACGGATTGTATGTTAATTGTGATGGCCAGGTTCTTAAGTTGCATTTCTATGGTCATGCAGTACCACCATCAAATCACACGGAACACAACCAAAACAGCAAAATAGATTGTTGTTCTACAGGGTTCTTTATGCAGTGTTTGAAAATTTTACCGCCCATTAAGGATACATGTCTGAAACACAAGTGATAATTTTGTATGCTGATAGTGTTTCTTGCATGCTTAATTGCATAAACAAATCATGAGAACTAAAATACAAGGTGTGAAAGTACAGTAAATTTTGTTCAGCTGAAGAAGTGTCTTTCATTTTATAACGCTCTAAGCAGTATTCAATCCAATAAGCTTTGAATATTTTTAACTTGCAATACCTTTTGTATTTTCTCAAGCTAAGGAGCATGGCATTAACTTTCAGTGATTCTGCTTTATGTAATTACAAGCTGCAGAAATGCTTGCATGAAAGCTACTAAGTGCTTTGGAAAATAAAGTCTGTACATATCTTGTCCCTTTAACTTCCACTACCTTCAGATTACACGAGGAAGAATAACATTTAATTTCCTTTCAATAGCATGCTTTCTTCTGTCAACATGGTTGCAGCACTAATGACACCAATGCAAAATACAATAGCCGTGCTGCCGTACTTTACAGAGAGAAACTCAGAACACTGGCAGTTGCCACAACAAGAAAATTTGGAACGGAGGTAAGCTTGATAAATGTGATTTTAAGTGTGAGATATTTTTACTAAAGAGTGTTCAAGTATGACCATTCCAGTTAGGATAATTGTTTCACTTAAAAAAAATCTTTTAACAAGTTCCTCATTTTTTTCCTCGTAACAATGTCAGACAAGGTAGAGTGTTTAAATATTGGATTTTCTTAGCAATTTGTAAGCAAGGTTCTTAAAGTACATCAAATTTACACTCAATTGAGTTGACTTTATTTCTTACATCCTTCACATATGTGAGTAAAACCCTTTACATTATGTCTCTGTCTAAATGTACAATTTATAGTAATTTGTAATAAATAGTATGTACAACTGGACAGTCAATATAGCATAGAAATACAATTGTACAGACAGACAGGAAATTGGGTTTCGTTACTGTTGCACCAACCAAGAATAGTGTAGAAATATAGCAATATAAAACCATAAATAATTAAATAATAATAGGTAAATTATGCCAGGTGGAATCAAGTCCAGGACCAGCCTATTGGCTCAGGGTGTCTGACACTCCGAGGGAGGAGTTGTAAAGTTTGATAGCTATAGGCAGGAATGACTTCCTATCTCAGTGGAATGATTCTCTGGCTGAGTGTACTCCTGTGCCTAACCAGTACGTTATGGAGTGGGTGGGAGACATTGTCCAAGATGGCATGCAACTTGGACAGCATCCTCTTTTCAGACACCACCGTCAGAGAGTCCAGTTTCAGCCCCCACAACATCACTGGCTTTACGAATGAGTTTGTTGATTCTATTGGTGTCTGCTACCCTCAGCCTGCTGCCCCAGCACAGAACAGCAAACATGATAGCACTGGCCACCACAGACTCGAATGTCCTCAGCGTCGTCCGGCAGATGTTAAAGGACCTCAGTCTCCTCAGGAAATAGAGACGGCTCTGCCCCTTCTTGTAGACAGCCTCCGTGTTCTTTGACCAGTCCAGTTTATTGTCAATTCGTATCCCCAGGTATTTGTAATCCTCCACCATGTCCACACTGACCCCTTGGATGGAAACGGGGTCACTGGTGCCTTAGCCCTCCTCAGGTCCGCCACCAACTCCTTAGTCTTTTTCATGTTAAGCTGCAGATGATTCTGCTCACGCCATGTGACAAAGTTTCCCACCGTGGCCCTGTACTCCGCCTCATCTCCCTTGCTGATGCATCCAACTATGGCAGAGTCATCAGAAAACATGAAGGTGGCAAGACTCTGTGCAGTAGTTGAAGTCCGAGGTGTAAGGGGTGAAGAGAAAGGGAGACAGGACAGTCCCCTGTGGAGCCCCAGTGCTGCTGACTGCTCTGTATGACACACAGTGTTGCAAGCAAATGAATTAAGCAGTCTGTTGGCCTGGTAAAAGCAGCTGTTCTGGAGCCTGTTGGTTCTGGCTTTAATGCTGCGATACTGTTTCCTGGATGGTAGCGACTGGAACAGTTTGTGGTTGGGGTGACTCAGGTCCCCAGTGATCCTTAGGGCCCTTTTTATGCATCTGTTTCTGTAAGTGTCCTGAATGATGGGAGTTCACATTACAGATGTGCTGGGCTGTCCGCATCACTCTCTGCAGAGTCCTGTGATTGAGGTAAGTACAGTTCCCATATCAGGCAGTGATGCATCCAGTCAGGATGCTCTCAGTTGTGCCCCTGTTGAAAGTCCTTAGGATCTGGGGACTCATGCCAAGCTTCTTCAACCATCTGAGGTGAAAGAGGAGCTGTTGTGCTTTTTTCACCACTCGGCCGGTATGCGTAGATCACATGAGATCCTCGGTGATGTGTATGCTGAGGAAATTAAAGTTGATGTCAATAGGGATTAGCCTGTCTCCAGTCTTCATGTAGTTCACAAACAGCTCCTTTGTTTTTGTGACATTGAGGGAGAGGTTGTTTTCTTGACATCACCGTGTCAGGGTGATGACTTCTTCTCTGTAGGCTGCCTCATTATTATTTGAGATAAAGCCAAACAATGTAAGGTCGTCAGCAAATTTAATTAGCAGACTGGAATTGTGGGTGGTGAACAGTCTTGGGTATACAGAGAGTAAAGGAGGAGGCTGATGTCAAAATAAAGTGGTCTGAGAATAGAGCCTCCAAGAAGTCTCTACAAGTGTTACGAACAACCACTGTATGGACAGCCCATGCACATGAATGAGTGTTAGGGAGAGCACCCCCCCCCCCCCCAAAAAAAAAGTAACTAATTTCAGCATTTGAACTGAGCAGAGATGGGAATGTTGAGCAGACTCACTCTGAATCAGTGAGGCTGGCTGGCGGCCACTCTTTGTTCATTTCTGATTTACATATAGTTCAGGTTATGAACTGTTCTCAGGAACAGAATTCTGTATAACCTGAGGGTTGCCTGTATTTTAATTTGGAGTTAGATGGGCCTTAACACACCTCTAGATTTATACTTCAAATTTTGACAGTATGGTGGAACTTGATTTTATGTTGAGTTAAACTGGCTGCAAATTATGCACTTTAACTATAACTGTGGGTATTTAGAATGTAACGTCTCAGATCACCTGAAAGATGATCAGCTCGTTGTAATTAGTTTTCAGGAATTACAAGTGGTTTCCCTCAATTTAACTTGTTTTTTTTTTCTCTTTTAAGCTAAAATGCTTGTTTATCTTTCAGAATACAATTATTCCAGGCTATTCCATAATAATGTAATCTATCTTTATAGTTGTTGACTTGCCTGCAGTATATTTTAATAATTTTCTGATTTTATTTTAAAATGAATCAGAATGAATTTATGAAGACTGGTTCCTGAACAAGGAAAACTGTCAAAGCTGGAAAATTGGGAGGAAAATGTCATTGTAATTAAGAGTCATGAGGGATTTGAATGTATAATTAATCAAAGTTTCTTTTTCACTTATGTGATTTAGCTGTGGATCGATGATTTTGGAAATCCACCTTTATCTCCTCAGAATAAAGATGAAGATTTCTTTGCCTCACACACTACAGTAAGTTATGTGAAGAGTGGGGGTCTGCACTGAAGGATGCCACATTTTTGAGGTGTTGCCTTTTGAAGATGGCCTTACTGGTGAAGAGGCTAGTGCCCATGATGGAGCTGGCTGAGTTTACAACCATCTGTAGCATGTTTCCGATCCTCTGAAGTGACCCCTTCATACTTACCAGGCAGTGATGCAACCAGTTAGAACGCTCTCCACGGTACATCTGTAGAAATTTGCAAGGATCATACCAAATCTCCTCAAACTTCTAATGATATATAGCCGTTGATGTGCCACCTTCTTAATTGCATCAATGTGTTGGGCCCAGAACAGATCTTGAGATCTATCAATGAATTTGAAATTGCTCACCTTTTCCACTGCTGAGCCTCAATGAGGACTGGCGTGTGTTCCATTGACTTCCCCTTCCTCAAGTCCACAATCAGTTTCTTGGTCTTAATGATGATGAGTGCAAGGTTGTTGTTGCAACACATTCAACCTGCTGATCTATTTCATTCCTGTACATTTCCTCATCACCATCGATTCTCAAGATAATAGTATTCCATTGGCAAACTTGTAGATGGCATTTGCACTGTACCTAGCCACACAGTGGGTGGAGAGAGTTTAGAGCAGTGGGCTGAGCACATATCCTTAAGATTCACACAGTCCATAAGACAAGCAAAGTCAGTGTCTTCTCATGGCAACACCTGTTGCATTAAGGCCCTAATTACACTCAATTGTATCTAATGTGTAGGTCGTACTTGCTTTCCCAATACCATGCCCCTGAAACAGACCTTCCATCGTGGCAAGAGGTTACTAGATGGTCAGAGGAAAAGATTCAGAACTGTCCTCAAGATGTCTTTGGAGAAAAAATGTGGCATCCCTTGGGAATCTCAGGCCATTACTGCTCAAAATGGAGAAGGAACTTCTCAGGAGGCATGGAGAAACTTGATGGAATTGGTGATCACCCAGAAGCCAAGACTAATTAGCAGAAGTTCCGCACCATCTCCTAAACTGTATAAACCTTCAACCCCATCACGCACCTCTTCCCCACTGAGGCAGAATCTCTGGCTTCAGCCACTCACAGGCCTCTTAAAGAAACAAGCCACTTTAGACCCTGAGGTACTACCTAAGAAGAAGAGTTGATATGTAGATTGACCTGATCAAGATTTATTCAATGCTTCTGTTCCTTCATTTCCAAAACAAATCAATTTTCCACCTTGTTTACAATTCTTCTTAGATTAACACCTTGGGTTCACTTTAATGTAAGTTTTGAGTATCTTGAAGCCAGATAAATGCAAGCAAATATATAAATATGTATAAATAAGATCTTAAAATGAGAATTGCCTGAATGAGTTATTTATGACAAATTATTTGGCTTCCTATAATAGATTTTCATGAGCACTTTGTGTTTAATTCCAGTCAGCCAGTGTTAAGTCATCAGATCAGATCATTGACTCCACCCTTTCAGAATTGAGCTCTTCTGAAAAAACACAGCAGGCAGACAACAATGGTAAGGTTTGGATTTGTCTTTTGGCAAAGTTGGAGATAATGAATCAGTGGCTTTAGTCTCTTTAAAATGTGAAAATAATTCTGTACTGAGACCAATTTATAGGGTCCTTTCTGCTCTTCTGGCTAGGTTAGTGAAATCAGTTAAATCTGTTTCCTTTTGGTTATGTATGGCCTTAGTACTTATTTGTTAAATTTGCCTGTTGAGCCAACAAGTTTCTAAAACATTAATCTTCACCTTCAGTGCATTTGGTGTGACTATCCTTTTAAGCTGGACAAAAGAGCTTATCACCCAGAAAACACAAAGTTCAAAATAAAAATAGATAAAAGAGGTTACATTTTTAATAATATTTTGATAACCCATGACATCCTATTATCACAGAAGCAAATAAATCCTATTGTGTTTGTTATAACATTGAACTGGTCCTGTTTCTCCTTTCTTGACCTTGAATTAGTCCTCTTGAAATTCAGTCAAGATCATGAATGTACTTTGTGTAACCTATGGTGATCGATCAGAATGTCACCACCAGTGATACGTAGTGAAGAAAATCCCCCAGAAAGAACTCTATTTTAATGTTTTTTTTATATTTCTGATGGTGAAGATTAGTGTGTTATGAAAATTTAGTTGTATTGGTTCTTATGCACTTAAGAACTGTAAGACAATATCAAGGTTAAGAATTGACTGTTTAAAAATCATCTGTATAAATGAGTTACTATGTTTTACATTGATGAAAATTTGTTCTGGCAATGAATTTCAACCATAGTGAATTTACATTTCTACTCATGGAGTCTTAAGAATGATCTAAGTACAGCGCCTATAAAAAAGCACTCGCCCCACCCCTTGGAAATTTTCATGTTTTATTGTTTTACAACATTGAATCACAGTGGATTTAATTTGGCTTTTTTTCCATGTCACTGAATATCCCTTGGAGTGCAATTACTGTAAGTCATCAAGAAATGGAAAGAATATGGCACAGCTATAAATCTGCCTAGAGCAGACCGTCCTCAAAAACTGAGTGCAAGAAGGAGACTAGTGAGAGAGGTCACCAAGAGATCTAGACAATTCTGGATGAGTTTCAAGCTTCAATGGCTGAGATGGGAGAGACTGTGACTATTGCCTCGGTGTTTCACCAGTCGCAGCTTTACGGGAGAGTGGCAAAGATGAAGCCACTGTTGAAAAAAATTCTTAAGAATTCTTCGCTTTAGTTTGCCAGAAAGCATGTGGGAGACTCTGAAGTCAGATGGAAGAAGGTTCAATGGTCTGTTGAGACCAAAATTGATCTTTTTGGCCATCAAACTAAACGCTATATTTGGCATAAGCCAAACACTGCACATCATAACTGTGAAGCATAGTGGTGGCTGCATCATGCTGTGGGGATGCTTCACTGCAACAATCCCTGGAAGGTTTGTGAAGTTTGAGGGTAAAATAAATGCAGCAAAGTACAGGGAAATCCTGGAGAAAAACCTGATGTAGTCTTCAAGAGTACTGCGACTTAGGAGAAGATTTATTTTCCAGCAAGACAATGACCCAAGTATAAAGCCAAAGGTACACAGGACTGGCTTAAAAACAACAAAGTTAGTGAGCTGGAGTGGCGGAGTCAGAGTCCAGATCTCAATCCAATTGAGGATTTGTGGCTGCACATGAAAAGGGCTATTTACATACGATCCCCATGCAATCGGACAGAGCTCAAGCAGTTCTATAAAGAAGAATGCGGGAAAAATTTCAGTGTCCAGAAGTGCAAAGCTGATAAAGACCTATCCACACAGACTCAAGGCTGTAATTGCAGCTAAAGGTGTAGCTCCTAAATACTGACTTGATGGGATGAATACTTACGCAATCAATTATTTTGTGTTGTATATTTGTAATTAATTTAGATCACTTTGTAGAGATCTATTTTCACTTCGACACAAAAGAGTCTTTTCTGTTGATCAATGTCAAAAAAAAGCCAAATTAAATCCACTGTTATTCGATGTTGTAAAACAATAAAATCTGAAAACTTCTGGGGGTGGGGTGAATGTTTTTATAGACACTGTAACTATAAAAATGCAGATACAGATTACTGTTCAATTTCAGATGTTGGAGTTGTTACATGTTATTGGCATAATGGTTGTAAATTTTAAATATGACTTTGAATCTGCATATGTTACTAGCTATGGAATTTAGTTTTCCTACTCTTTAGCGAGTTAAAGTTCACGCATTTCTTGATGAGCTTTTTTGATAGCTAAAATGCCTAATTTTACACAAAACCTTTTGTTTATATGGGAAAATATCATACTTGAACTTTGAGTAGAAAGTGAAAATGTTGGAACCCAATCTCAAAAAGTAGTTGTTCTATAGCCATTTAGTAGCTATGAACCACGAAAATGTGATTGTTAATGAATGCTTTCTTTTAAAGGTGAGCCAGAGCATGGGCCAAATGTTGATTGCCTCAGCGTGTCTCCTAAGGAAGCATTAGGTACCTTGTTTAGCTTTAGCGTTACTGTACTTTTTCAGTGTATTCTTGTGCAGGTAATTTGTGTAGCTCTTTAGATTTGTATACTTTTTAAAGTAATGTTAAAAATGTATTTGAAAAGCTTCAATTAAGTGTATTTATTGATAATTTATCAAGTGTGCAGTATTCTTAAATGCCAAATATCTTCTGATACATAAAAGATATCCTTTCAGAAAATTAGCTAACATCTCTACAATTTGTGGATTTCAGAAGAAATTTTTTTCTCTATTGTAGATTTTCCAAGGCAAGTATAGTGAGCAAACATGAGGTGGAGTATGGCCATTGTGCCTGCATACCACAAATTCAGCTTACCATCTTTTTTCTAATAGTCAAAACTGAAAAGTATAGTAGAAATGCTAGACAATGGTGTACAGCTGTTAGGACTGCTATTAGAAATTGATATTCAATACCATTTCCTTTTATCCCCTCAAAGCTTAATTAACCAAAGAAGTATCCTTTGGGGATTTAAAAAAAAGTGCTCATGAAAAATAGAATAAATTTATGGAAAAACAAAACTAAATTTTTGCCTATATCAGGTTTAGTTAACTTTTTACATTTCTATGACTGATGCAAACCTTCAAGCCACAAAACATTTGGATGGCACTCCACATGTTTTTCTCTTGTTTATTTTCTTAGCAGTCTAGTTCTGAATATTTGTTTGCGTGCCCAAAGCATTTTGCTATGAAAGTTAAAGTGAAAATGTACTCAATATGGTAAAAAACAAAAGCTAAACTGAAATAGAGATGATTTCTTGGAATATGATTAAAATAGTGAACCTTGAAATGGGGAGAAAAAATGTTTCCAAGTTTAAAACAACTGACCTTCCTACTAATACCTTTATTCAATGTATGACTTTCTTGGGTGGAGATACTTAAAGAAGGTTGTAAAAATTGGGTTTTTCTTTTGGTCTCAAAACATTAACAACATCTTGGAAAAGTTTGTTTTACTCTCAGACTTGCTGAATTTGTTTATGTTTAATATATCTTGTCTAAAGAGTAATTTAAAGTTTTTGATACTGAAAAATGCAATATTTTAGAGTGTATGGTACATAGTAGTGTGAGGAAAAGAAATATTTTTGGCTGTTACTCAGAAATTCTCATTTGTTTTTCCCTATTTTAGCTGACTCAATGAGTTTAGTTTCTGCAGGAGTCACACCTAACAAAGGTGACTGTTAAGGTGTTTGTGATCTACCAATGGGTACTTCGAATTTCTGAACCAAAGTGCACAGATGAACTTGGGCACAATTCCACGAATTGGGAGAGAACAGCTTCTTAACTCCTCAAAGACTTAATGCTTTAAATAAACTTGTTTTCATTGTTTATCAATATTTTTAGAAAAAAGTTAAGATCAACTGATTATTTTAACACTTTCCAGCTTGCATGTTCTTGTGCTAGTCACTTCAACCATTGCATATGATTTTATTTGGGTGTTGGAAGGTCACCTACTCACTTCTTTCCTTTTTGAAATTCTCTCTCCCTCTCTTTCTTATTATGGTTGTAATCGCTTACCTTGTCATTGCTCCCTTTTGTCAGCCATTCTGTTGTCCCTTCCCCATCTTCACCATTAAATACCTTTGTGTGTGCCTTGTGTCTGTTTAGACTGCAAATACTATTCCAAAATCTTTCATATTGAACATTATTTAATCCCATGCTTCCACCAGAAAGGAAAAACTAATATTCATCTACAAATATAGTTTTACTCTCATATGTTTGTTCCTACTAGTCTTTAGATTATTTAATTAAATACCTTAACTCATCCTTCTATTTCTCTTAATTCATTTACAAAAGCATAAGGCACATGAAAGGTCTCTTGTCTTTGTAAGCTGAGCTATTATGAGTGGCTGGAAAGGGTTAATTTAATTCTTTTGCATCGTTTTATCTTCCCATTAAACTAACTGGTGAAATGCTTATTTTAATTTTTATCTATAATTTTGCACTTCTTATGGCTAAGGGCACTCTCCAATTCACACTGTGCTGCCATTGCTTGCATATAGAGCTTTTAAAGAGAGCAAAATACTTTTATTATCAAATTTATAGTTTATTAGTAACGTGGGCCTGTAAATCTGTAATTGTACCTTGAGCATTGTCTTATCATACAATATAGTTGCTATTGCATGAAAATGCATTTAAATCATATATGATAAATGTATTTGGCCTAACATTCATGAGAAATGCTGTGTGAATAGAAAAACATAATAATTTGTGATTTGGATTTGTTGACAGATGTCAAGTCCTCTATCATAACCAAAAAGAAGTCTTCTGCAACAAAGAAAATGGTGTGTATTTCAAGTTACTCCTTTTGTATAGTTTTAGCTTTAATTGGATTTGAGATCAGTACTTGAAAAGAACTTGAACTTTGCAGTTATTTTGAGGTTGAAACTGTCAGCATTTGGTGTTGTTAAACAGTACCTCTACACAGCCAGTTAACCGTGGAAATCTAGAAGTACACGAAGATGAATGTTGAACAATGACTGAGACAGAGTACTGAACTGCAAGTTTCCTGTAGAAGCCATTGTGAATTTTTTTTACAACTTTAGTTTTGGTAATGCATTTAAATAATTCATGTTTTAATTTGTGATTGTGTTGTGTTAACTGTGAACAATTAATTTTCTAGGCAATTCCTTAGCATTGTGTTTGATTTACTTCCATTCTGTTTCGTGGTTTCTTGCAATGGTGATTGAGGCTAAAATGGAAACTGCACATGTTTTAACTAATGTGGCGAATGAATGACTGGTGGTTGTGTAGTTTGTGAGGAGGTCCATTGCATGCTCTTGGCTTCTGTGTGCTCCCAATATATAGCTTCGACCTTCTTAACTTGATTCAGAATGTTCTTTCTTTGATTTAAGAAAAAGCAAAGGGTTGCTGTATTCTTCAAGGAAGCTTTGAGCACATCCTTGATTCTCCTGTGTTGTCCACCTGGTAATTTTCCTGTGGCAGAGCTCAGAAATGAGAATCTGGGGAACAGCATGTGAACTGTCTGGGTTGCCTAACTTGCCTGACTGAGTGTAACTGAGGCTGCAATACGGGGGGATGTTGGCCTGGGAAATCACACGGACATTGATCTGCTTTTCCTTCCAGTGAACTTGGAAGATTTTTCAGAGCTAACTTCAATGCTATTTTGTGTGCTCTAAGGTGCCTGCTGTACAGATCACAGAACCATTTCGAAAAGGGGGGGGGGGGGGGGGGAATCACAACTGCCTGATCGATCATTTATTTTGTTCTAGATCTAAGGTCATGATTTTCAAATAGCTTTTTGCTCAGTTAACCAAAATTTGAAGGTGATGTTGAATTTCTACTTTCACTAAGATATGCCTCCCGTTATATGTGAAGAAATCCACATTTCCATGGCTCTCCTGTACATGTATAGAGCAGTGTAGTGCAGAAGGCCTCTGTTTTACAGTTATTGAGTGAAAGGCCCATCCTTTTCTATATTTCAGTGAAAAGCATCAATAACAGCCTGGAGCTCAGCTTTAGGGGGTGTACAAATACTGAGCATCAACAGTGATTAATTGGCAGCCCCAATTTTATTGTCATACTAACAATAGAATTTTGTGTATTATTTGAATTTGAATCCACTCAATTACATGTGTAATTGATTTTAAATTAATGTTAATTCAAAATAAACAATTAAAAGCTGTAAACTTCTATGTGTACAGTTGAAAAGCTATAGAATTGTGCAGTAAAGGAACATGCCCTTAGACCCACTATATCAGCATTTTGTCTCGAGCCTTTTTATACCCTGGCAATTCGTGCGGATCTATCAATTTGTTAAATGATGTGAGAGTACCAACCTTCACCTCAGATTCTTTCTGCCTCTACATGAAAACAAGCTCTTACTCCTTGCCTTAAACCTATGTCCTCTAATGTTAGTCATTTCTACTGTGGGGGAAAAGTTTCATCTACCCTAGATAGGCCTGTCATAATCTTGTATCCCTCAGTCAGCTTCTTCCCCTCAGTTCCTCAATTCCGAGTAAACAAACCCAATCTATCCAATTCCAAAGGAGATTAAAACTCTCCATTCTATGTAAAATCATGGTGGATCTTATTTGCACTTCTCCAACGCAATCCATCTCTTTCCTGATGTCTAACACTCAGAAGTGTACACAGTACTTCAGTTGCAGCCTCACTAATGTTTTATAAAGTTATACCATAACACCCCTCATTATTAATGAAGGCAAGAGCCTCGTGTGCTTTATCTAGAAAAGGGAGATCAGTAATTAGATCTTTATGGGTAGCTGAGCCTGAATCATCATCAATTGTTATCATTTAGAGGCTAATTTCAAAATTTCACGTTATTTTACTTAGAATTCATATTCAAAAAGCTACATCATTAGCTTTGACAAAACTACCAACTACATGTGCATCTTACAAAGAAAAAAATTCTCATTACATTTTCTGTATCAGGATCCTAATTTATTCTGGAATTTGGAGCTTTCAAAAAATATTACAGAAAATATGAAATTTAGTGTTGGAATCTTCTGAATTGCATTTATTGTCATCTGCCAGTCTGCACATTTGTCTCACCAGCTTTTAATCTTTAATTGATCTCTGTTGCCTCTTTCTTGGGATTAGACTTTTATTTAGAATTGAATAGAAAAAAAACATTGAATATAATTTAATATTTTAAAATATTATCCACTGCAATATCAGTAATGCAAACAAGCATTTAATATATACCCATTGCTATTTAGTGTATATTTGTTCACTGACGTTAGTGTTCCTAATTTAGGTAAGTTTTAATTCTTCTCGGCTTTCTGTCACTATGAAAGGAGCTGGATCAATTGAGGGTAAATCCTTTGTTTCGTTTTCTCATTTCCAGGATAGTACTTGAATGCATTAAACACATTGCTATCTCAAACTCCTATTATTTAAATTAATTCAATGGGAGTGAACTTGACAGAAAGAAAGGAAGAGGTTTAATTGTGTATGGTGCTCCTAATTGTACTTTTTTCCCTCTGATTTGAACAGCTGGGTGCTAAGAAGGCTGGTTTAGGTGCGCAAAAAGTAACGAGTCACAGCTTCAATGAAATAGATAAACAGGCTCAGGCTGCAGATCGAATGAAAGAACAAGAAGATTTGAATAACAAGAAAAAGCTTGAGATGGATGAATCTGTGTATGTAAAGTTAGAATTTGCTTTTCATGTTCAATTTCTATCATAATACAAGTTACTCAACAATATGTTTAATGTTTGAAATCAAAATCAACATGGCTTTCTTATTAAACTGTTTTTTTTTAGCATAAATGGTTAATGACTGTCCTTTAGCTCATGCAATTGAATATTTAGTTCAATACATAAGATGGTTATTGTGGTTCTTTGCGTTTGAACCACTGTACTTTCTATACCAGCTACTGTGCACTTTCTATTTATACAGCCAGAGATTACTGAATGCTATGACTAGAAAAGAAATTTGCTTGAAGTTATAGTATTGTTTGATACAAGCTTGAACTTTTAAGGGTTAGTTCTGGTTCCATAGTGAAGAAGGATCCTCTCTGTCCACTCTATCTAGGCCTTTCAATATTCAGTAGATGAATCATCTTCAGAGAATGATGCCATCAAGATATTTTTTAAAAACTGTTTATTATGAAATAGGCCTTTCCAGACTTTCAAGCTGTGCCACCCAGCAATCCCAGACTTAATCCCAGCCTAATCACGGGACAATTTACAATGACCAGTTAACCTACCGACCAGTACATCTTTGGACTCTGGGTGGAAACTGGAGCACCCAGAGAAAACCAACGCAGTCATGGGGAGAATGTACAAACACTTCACAGGCAGCGACAGGAATTGAACACCGGTTGCCTGTACTGAAGAGTGTTGTGCTAGCCACTATTCTACCACACTGCCCCACAGATCACTTACTGGACCACTTCTGTTTTGATGAGTTATTCATTGAAATTGTTATCCTTAATAACCTAGGACAGCTTATTATTTCAGTTTAGAAACTTTTGAGTGCAAGTGCAGATGGAGTAATTTGTTTTCCTGCACCCTTCACATGAAGTTGTCTTGAAGGAATCATAAGGCCATAAAACACAACAACAACATATTAAGCCATCTGGCCCATTAGGTCTGATCTGCCATTCAGTCATGGCTGATTCAATTTTCTTCTCATCCCCATTCTCATGCCTTTTCTCTGTAACTTTTGACATCTTACTATTCAAGAACCTATCAACCTCTGCTTTAATGATGCCCAATGACTTGGCCTCCATGGTTGTCTGGCAGTGAATTTCATAGATTCACCTCCTTCCGGCTGAAGAAATTCCTCCTCATCTCGTTCTTTGATCTCATCTTGGGATTATTACCTGTACCACATGACAGTGAGAATAGGAATAGAATGAGGTGGAGGATAAACGTGTGGCTGAGGGATTGGAGCAGGGGACAGGGATTCAGATTTCTGGACCATTGGGACCTCTTTTGGGGCAGGTGTGACCTGTATAAAAAGGACAGGTTGCACTTGAATGCCAGGGGGACCAATATCCTGGCGGGGAGGTTTGCTAAGGCTACTACTGGGGAGAGTTTAAAACAGAATTGTTGGGGGTGGGAACTGAACTCAAGAGACTGGGGAAGAGGCAGCTGACTCACAAATAGGGAAAGCTTGCAGACAGTGCAGAAGGGAGGATAGGCAGGTGATAGGGAAGGGACGCGCTCAGACTGAAGGTTTGAGATGTGTCTATTTTAACGCAAGGAGTGTTGTGAACAAAGCGAATGAGCTTACAGCATGGATCAGTACTTGGAGATATGATGTGGTGGCCATTACAGGGACTTGGATGGCTCAAGGATAGGAATGGTTACTTCAAGTTCCGGGTTTCAGATATTTCAGAAAGGACAGGGAGGGAGGCAAAAGAGGTGGGGACGGGGCACTGTTGATCAGAGATAGGCTGCAGAAAAGTCAGACGCCATGGAGGGATTGTCTACTGAGTCTCTGTGGGTGGAGGTTAGGAAAAGGAAGGGGTAAATAACTTTAAAGGGGTTTTTTTTTATAGGCTGCTCCATAATAACAGGAATATCGAGGAGCAGATAGGGAAACAGATCCTGGAAAGGTGTCATAATAAGAGTTGTCGTGATGGGAGATTTTAATTTCCCAAAATTTAATTGGCATCTCCCTAGAGCAAATGGTTTAGATGGAGTAGGGTTTGTTAGGTGTGTTCCAGAAGGGTTCTTGACACGATATGTAGATAAGCCTACAAGAGGAGAGGCTGCATTTGATTCTTGTATTGGGAAATGAACCTGGTCGGGTGTCAGATCTCAGTGGGAGAGCATTTTGGATACAGTGATCATAATTCTATCTCCTTTACAATAGCATTGGAGAGAGATAGGAACAGACAAGTTAGAAAAGTGTTTAATTAGAGTAAGGGGAATTATGAGGCTATCACACAGGAAATTGGAGGCTTGAATTGGAACGGATGCACTCGGAAAAGTATGGAAGAAATGTAGCAAATGTTCAGGGGATATTTGTGTGGAGTTCTGTATAGGTACATTCCAATGAAACAGGGAAGTTGTGGTAGGATACAGGAACCGTGGTGTACAAAGGCTGTGATAAATCTAGTCAAGAAGAAAAGAAAAGCTTACAGAAGGTTCAGAGAGTTAGTTAATGTTAGCAATCTAGAAGGTTATAAGGCTAATAAGAAGGAGCTTAAGAAGGAAATTAGGAGAGCCAGAAGGGGCCATGAAAAGGCCTTGGCGGGCAGGATTAAGGATAACACCAAGGCATTCTACAAGTATGTGAAGAGCAAGAGGATAAAATGTGAAAGAATAGGACCTATTAAGTGTGACAGTGGGAAAGTATGTATAGATCTGGAGGAAATAGCAGAGGTACTTAATGAATACTTCAGTATTCACTATGGAAAGGGAACTTGGTGATTGTAGTGATGACGTAGCAGACTGAAAAGCTTGAGCATGTAGATATTAAGAAAGGATGTACTAGAGCTTTTGGAAAGCATCGTTGGATAAGTCGCCAGGATTGGATGGGATGTACCCCAGGCTACTGTGGGAGGCAAGGGAGGAGATTGCTGAGCCTCTGGCGATGATCTTTGCATCATCAATGGGGATGGGAGAGGTTCCGAAGGATTGGAGGGTTGCGGATGTTGTTCCTTTATTCAAGAAAGGGAGTAGAGATAGCCCAGGAAATTATAGACCAGTGAGTCTTACCTCAGTCTTACCTAAGTTGATGGAAAAGATCCTGAGAGGCAGGACTTATGAACATTTGGAGAGGTATAATATGATTAGGAATAGTCAGCATGGCTTTGCCAAGGGCAGGTCGTGCCTTACGAGCCTGATTGAATTTTTTGAGGATGTGACTAAACACATTGATGAAAGAAGAGCAGTAGATGTAGTGTATATGGATTTCAGCAAGGCATTTGATAAGGTACACCATGCAAGGCTTATTGGGAAAGTAAGGAGGCATGGGATCCAAGGGGACATTGCTTTGTGATCCAGAACTGGCTTGCCCAGAGAAGGCAAAGAGTGGTTGTAGACGGATCATATTCTGCATGGAGGTCGGTGACCAGTGGAGTGTCTAGGGATCTGTTCTGGGACCCCTACTCTTCATGATTTTTATAAATGAACGGGATGAGGAAGTGGAGGGATGGGTTAGTAAGTTTGCTGATGACAACGGTTGGAGATGTTGAAATAGTGTGGAGGGCTGTCAGAGGTTACAGCGGGACATTGATAGGATGCAAAACTGGACTGAGAAGTGGCAGACGGAGTTCAACCCAGATAAGTGTGAAGTGGTTCATTTTGGTAGATCAAATGTGATGGCAGAATATAGTACTAATGGTAAGACTCTTGGCAGTGTGGAGGATCAGAGGGATACGAGTCCATAGGATGCTCAAAGAATCTGTGCCGGTTGATTCTGTGGTTAAGAAGGCATACGGTGTATTGGCCTTCATCAATCATGGAATTGTATTTAGGAGCCGAGAGGTAATGTTACAGGTATATAGGACCCTGATCAGACCCTACTTGGTGTACTGTGCTCAGTTCTGGTCGCCTCACTATAGGAAAGATGTGGAAGCCCTAGAAAAGGTGCAGAGGAGATTTACAAGGATATTGCTTGGATTGAGGAGCATGCCTTATGAAAATAGGTTGAGTGAATTTGGCCTTTTCTCCTTGGAGTGACGGAGGATGAGAGGTGACCTGATAGAAGTGTATAAGATGATGAGAGGCATTGATCGTGTAGATAGTCAGAGGCTTTTTCCCAGGGCTGAAATGGTTGCCACAAGAGGACACAGGTTTAAGGTGCTGGGAAGTAGGTACAGAGGAGATATCAGGGGTAAGCTTTTTACTCAAAGAGTGGTGAGTGTGTGGAATGGGCTGCCTGCAATGGTAGTGGAGGCAGATACGATAGAGTCTTTTAAGAGACTTTTGGATAGGTACATGGAGCTTAGAAAAATAGAAGGCTATAGGTAAGCCTAGTAATTTCTAAGGTAGAGTCCTGTTCGGTACAACTTTGTACCAGAACTGAAGGGCCTGTATTGTGCTGTAGGTTTTCTATGTTTCTATGTTCTTAAGGGATGTCATTGTATTCTGCAGCTGTGATCTCTGGTCCTAAACACTCTCACGTTTGAAAGCATCCTGTCCACGTCCATTTTATCTAGGCCTTTCAATATTCAGTAGGTGGATCATCTTCAGAGAATGGTGGCTGACTTTGTTGGCAGCCATATAGACCATTCCTTGGACAGGGAATGACTTCCTGTTATAGATGTGAAAAGGCATGGATCTAGTTGCTTAGGTTTATTCTGAGGAATTCCTGTCTGACTAAATCATTCTGCAAACTTCACCACCTCCCCCTCCGCCCCCCCCACCCTGTTGATGGCTTGAGTTGGTGAACAGAACAAAATTGGGAATGGTGATGGAACATTTTGAAACACTGACTAAATGTTACAATTTTCTGGCTATCTGTTTGTTTGTCTAATTTGTGGGACAGCACACCTGATACTGGTACATCCCCAGAGATTAGGTTGAATTTGCATGATAATCATGGCTTAATATTGTTTTGTCCTAACCTGGTACCTGTGATAAAATTGAGAAATCAGGTTTGTTTTCCTTGTATTATTTTATGTTATCATTGATACAACTTAATGGCTTGGTAGGTCATTTCAACAAACAATTAAAAATCAACCATGTTACAATAGCTTTCCTTCCATAAGGAGATCTGTCATTGTGATAGCTTTTAAGGCATTCTGGTTGTTCCACATCAGGATTATTGATCAACTTTTTTTTCCATCCTGGGTTTATTTAATTAACTGAATGTTAAACCTCCTAACTGCATTGTTTTGATTTAAACAACTGAGTTTGGATTATTGGTTAGACCAATTGGCTTGTCTAGTGATATAATTTCATCACTATATCACGTATTTGCCTATATTATGGCACTAAATTAGCATTCATTTTCACATTTTAAAATTATATTTGTAAGTTTTGTTTTAGTAATAAACTGGACTTTTAACTGCATAATTAATTTGTTACTTTAAAAGAGAGTAAATAGTAAGTGAAAGAATTTTGCATTTCAGAGTTTCGTCTCTTCGTCTGGCATACCAAGACTTGGAAATACAAAGAAAGAAGGAAGAAGAGAAGATGAAGCGAATGGAAGGCAGAAAGAAGGAACAAGCAGAACGATTGGGCATGGGATTCAGCAGTAGAACGTGAGGACCCTGCAATGCAATATAGCATATGGGGGGGGGGGGTATGTGGAAATGTTTGGCCAAGTATACAGAACATGTGGGCATAACTGAAAAACAGAACTTCGATTGTGTGGAAAATTTAGTCATAAACCAGCAAAAGTAATACGGTGATCACACCTGCTTGTTTGAATCTCTCTTGCTGTGTACATTCCCAGAGTGGTTTAAAGAGACACTTGAGATTGGTAAGAATCAAAATGATGAGCAAGATAATCTTTTATTTAGAAATATCTTTAATTATTGCCTTGGTCACAACAGTCTTTGTACAAAACAGAATTGGGAATGGTGATGGAACATTTTGAAACATTTTCTCACAGTACTGAGTGGAAAGTTTACTGTGAAATTATTTTGTTAGTATGGTGAAGCAGGCCTTTCAATCATCATTTTTGATTCTTCCAGTTTTAACTTTTTGTGCTCTGTGTGGTGCATGTTTAAAGTTTCCATTATTTTATAAATGTACCTGTCACACATTCATTCCAGCTTTATTCCACATAGACCTTTACACTGATATTTATGATGAAAACTTATAACTATGTTGTATTTACCATATATAAAAGTGCAGTATAATAATTTGCTTCTGTAGGTATTGGAAATTATAAGAATCTCACTTTTGTTCCTCACAGTAACTCAGCCTGAACTGCAGTGCGTGTTTGACTGAATGCTCACCCTTCTTGTGTTTGACTGCATTGTTCATTGCTATAATTGACAAACGTTTATACATGCTACCTAACATTTTAGGCTCTTATGTTAAATGTGGAATTTAATGAAGAGTTATTTATAATGTATCTAATTAACCTTAATAGCTTTCATAAGCTTGAGGAATGACACCTCATTTTTCGTTTGCAAGATTCAATATTGAACTTTCCCACTTGTTCTTTCAGATGGTTCAATTTAATATCAAAGAATGTATTCAATATACAACTGGAAATGTTCACTCTTCGCAGACATTCACATAACAGGAAAAAACCCAAAGAATGAATGACAGAAAACGTTAGAACTCCAGAGCCCCTTCCCCCTCCTCCCACAGACAAGCAACTGCCAAAGTAACAGCCCTTCCCTCCACTTGCCCCAGTAAAAGTATCAATCTATTCACTGTGCAAGCAACAGCAAAGCTCCCAAGGAGACCATGATCAAAAACTACTGTCCATTCCACTGCACGCCGTTTTGATGGTTACAATCTTCCATGTCACTTCTCCAAGCCCCCCAACTTGAGGACCAACAGTTTCATATCTGAACCTTGGTCTTTACTTTTTTAAGTGTGAATTGAATCCAAGTAGAATTTCACATCCCACTGACATTCTGCTTTTATGTGCTTTTATTTCTTTTAGTGGAGTTTCCCATTCTGTGTTATCAGATATGCAAACTATAGAACAAGAGACTCCAACTATTGCTAAATCATCCAGGAGAAAATATGATGATGATGATGAACCAACATTTACTACTTCTCGTTCCAGGTAAGTGAAGCTTCATATTTTATTTTGTATTTCTGTAGAGAAGGAGGCCTTTCAGTCCCTGGTGTCTATGCTGGAACATAAAGCAATCCCATCCCCCCTCTAGTTTTCCCTGTATCCTGTTCCCCCACATTCTACCAGTTAACTGCATACTAGAGGTAATTAACAGTGGTTAATTTACCTTTTTGGGCAGAGGGGTGAAGATATGTCTCTATCAGAGGAGGTGTATGGCGCTCCTTTCCTCCGCTGGCCTGCATATCTGCATATCATCCTTGGGCACCTGCTTAGCGCCCCCCCCCCCCCCCAATCAGGGACACATGAAACCATGGGAGCAGGTGGTGGATGGCCATATGAGCAGCTGATGCATATCACAAGCTGTGGTTATGCTACCACTGACACCAGGCAGACAGTCTCTGAAGAGTATGGATAACGGCTGGGGCCACCCTTCTTGTAAAGACATTGCCCTGAAGAAGGCAATGGCAAACCATTACATAGAAAAAAATGTCCAAGAACAATCATGGTGAAAGAAAGACCATGATCAACCATGTCATACAACACGGCACATAACAAATGAATGAATTAACCTTGTAGCCAGCACTTGTTTGAGATATGGGATGAAACCAGAGCTCAGAGGGGGTTGGGGGAGTCACACTGTCATAGATAATGTTCAAGAATAAGAGGTCAGCATTTAGCACAGATTCCTGCAGGTTGAGACCACAGCTCAATTTGCTGCACCACTGTGCAGTTTGACTCTGAAGTTGTTACAGTATGGGGTAAAATTCTTCGGGAGAACCAAAAGGATGAAGTTTAAAAACAAAACAAAAAATTGCAAATGCTGGAAATCTGAAATTAGAAAAATAGACCATTAGGGTCTTGGCCTGAAATGCTGATTTTGTTTCTTGTTCCACAAAGGCTGTTGCACTTGATGGGTATTTCCAGTGTTTTTCTGTTTTTATTTATGATGTATTTCAGAGTAAGGCCTGTCAATAATGTGGATCAATTAAACTCTCTTTTGGGCATTAATTGCTGTTAATGGCACTTACTCTTAGAGTGGCATTGTTGTAAACTAGAAAGTGTTATCTAGTGCAAGGCACCTGACACAGGAAGTAAGCTAAAGAAGAAGAAAGTGATGGTGCTCAGAAGAGAAACATTAAAAGGTCATTTACATAACTCACTGAGGATAACGCTATTAGTTTCATGCAATTTTTGACAGTCAGCTTGTACCTTTCTAAAACTCAGTACCGGTTTTAATACTGTAATATCGCCAATATGCTGCCAGTGGGTATGTTAGTTGATACTCTTGGTATTACTGGATTCTGACTGGACTTGATACCTTAATCTAATTCCTCTTAAAACAATAAATGCATTTTCTTGATAAAAGATTGGAATGTGATTAAATTCTAGCTAAAATAATTTGTACTCAATTGGGAAGTTTTGATGAATACTATCTAATCTGTTCCAGCGCCACAGAGGTCAATATCCCCCAAATCTAAATTTGCTTCTCACTTCTCAGATGTTGCCTGTTGAGTATTTAAAGCACTGTATGCTTTAATTCAGTTTACCAGCATTTTTGTTATTTTGTTTTTGTATTGAATCTGCAGCAACAGTTAGGTGCTGAAGCCTTTTGGAAAATTATTCTTATTACAGCAAATTGTGCTTGTAGAGGTTTGTAGAGTGACTGTTGTTTTCCATCACTGTCTCATCCACCAGTAGAAATAACCAGTTGGATCATCATGGATCATCTGCTGTCTAATCTTACTGTCCATAAAGCCAAAATAATGACCATCCCTTTGCCTCCATGGTTGTTGTTCAAACCTCTGAGTTCTTCTAGCAGTTTATTTTTTGTTCATAAAGCCTTCCTATATGCAAGAACGTCACCTAGATACAGAAAGCTGACCACGTCAACTGTCCATAGCCAGCAAGACAGAATAGGCTATGTTAAATAGATCTCAGTGGATGGGCCCTGAGGGCCCTGTTTTCCCTCCATTCCTGAATACCTTTTTATCTCCCACTTTTGCCCAGTGCCTTTCAATATTTAAAAAATGTATATTAAACAAAAACATTTAAAATCAGTTCAATTTGACTCACTAATTTAAAAAGAAGTAAATTTAATGAAAACAGGTTAGAAATAATTAAAAACAATGAAAACTAAATCAGCCCTTGCCTAACTCTGCAATCACTGCTAGTTCTACAAATTTAAAGCAATCATTCCTTCATTTCTACCTTGTTTAAACGTATTTGCGTTTTAATTTCTTTACCTTTGCTATCACGCTGTAAACTTTATAATTCCCTTTCTGAACCCTCCCACATTTTTTCCTTCTCTGTCCACTCTTACTTTCATTTTATGTTTCTTGTTAAGATATCTGTTTTTGAACAAGCTTTAGGTAATCTGCAGCAACACTGCATTGTATAAGTTGACAATTAAATTTTGTCTGATAATGCACTTCTGTAAAGTGCTTTAAGATGTTGAGTCCTAAATAAATAAAGGTAAATTTGGTAAGCAAGATGTTGGGCAGGTAAGGTTGCATGAGTACTACCTGGTTTTTATTGTCCAACGTTTCAAGCAAACATGATAGGGCATTTATACATATGCTTTTTATGTAAGAATAACATTTGAAAGTATTGTGACATTTTATGGGATAAGAGAACTGTCTCAAAGGAATTTAAAACCATATTTCTGCACATTCACCTCATTATGGAGTCAAAGTACATATATTTGAGTCATCTCTTGATCTGAGACATGAGTGAATAACTTGGGTTGACATTCCATACTATATTTAGTTTAGCAGTTTGGTATAACCTGATGATTTGAAATGTTTTTCCTATATAAATATGTAAATACATTTACTTTTAATTTAAAGATAATTCTTTATTGAAATTTTCATAGTTTTTCTGCATACTGTATTTTAATGTTTCCACTGATTTAAGAGGAGATTTGATAATTGTACAGAATCTTGACAGGTGTGCTAAGTACAGATCAGAGACTTAAAAGTGATTTGCAAAAGATTGAAAACTGATCAGAATGGAAAAATGTGTCAATTTGTTTTGACTTGAATTACAATAAAGTATTGCATGTGCATATTTATTTATGGCATTCAGTCACAGCGTGGATGAAGGTTTGAAGCTAATACAAATTGCAGGACTGTGTATGTGTAGGAGGTGTGGGTGGGGGTGGTGGAGGAGGGTGAAGAAGCTGTGTGATGTTCAAATGATATTGACTGGATTACCCTACTGAGAACCAACTCGAAGGGATAAAGGCGGCCTAGTTGCAAGTATCCTGTAATCTTGTTTCCAGTGATTATGATGGCAGATCCATGGGTAAAAAATATTTCTTCTCAGCCATAAACAGTTTCTGAATTTAGTTTCTTTTGTGATTATACATTTTAAATAAAGTTGTATTTTGCCGTTCTCATTAGGTTGACCATTTTGGAGACTAGTTTAAATAATGCTGGATTGTTGCATTGCCGATATGGATCCAGAATCCATTGTATTATACAAGGGAAGTGTTCCTTTGTGGTGTAACTTGCTCTCTTCTTTTATACTTCAGGTATTTTGATGATCCACTGGATATGGGAGGGCCATTTTCAAAGTGGGATGACAACAGTGATTCATTTTGGAAGACAGAAAGTAGCAGTAGAGAGAAGGAGGCGTTTACTTCGAAAATGTCATTAAGCGACGGGTACAGCTTTTAATAAAATCACTTACCCGCCATTATGCTATGTGATTTGATTCAAAGATTCAAAGTACATTTATTATCAAATTATGCATACAGAATACAACTATGAGATTCTTCCTCCCAGAGGCAGCCACGAAACAAAGAAAAGCCATGGAACCTGTTCAAGAAAACATCAAACATCCAACTCGCGAGAAAAAAGAACAAGTTGCGCAAACGGCAGAAAGCAAGCAAACAATACATAAAATATCAGACCTCAAACCAGGAGTTCAGTAGTATTCAGTTTAGTTGATTTCAGCTTCGTGCCACTAGCCAATGCATAGCAGAGCATTCATTTGTAGAGATGTGCAAACCAGATTATTTTCATTTTGTAATTCCATTCTAGTTAAATATCAGTATCTGTCATGGTTTAAACTTAATCTTCCTTTGTAAATCTGAAATATTGTATATGGTCGTCTATAATAAACTGTGTTTGGTAGAAAATTAAACATGTTTGATGTAATTCTAAATGTATGCACAGCACATCACATTTAACCTTTAAATGAACTTTTAAAAAGGTTATACAGATTCTATAATAAATTAATGTCACTCATATGACATAGAGTCTTAGAATACTGCAGCACAGAAACAGCCCCTATGTCCCATCTAGTCCATGCCGAACAATGTTCCTAGTCCCATCGACCTGCCCCTGGACCATAGCCCTTCATACCCCTCCGTTCCATGTACCTATCCAAATTTCTCTTAAATGTTGAAATCAAATTTGTATCCAACCCTTGTACTGGCAGTGTGTTCTTTTTGAATTATCTAGTTGTTGTCTCATCCAACCTCTGTGGAAAAAGCCTGCTTGCATTTGCCCTCTCTGTTCCTTGTAATTTTGTATACAGCTATCAAAACTCCCTTCATTCTCCTGCGCTCTGGGGAATGAAGTCCTAACCTATTCAACCTTTCCCTATAACTCAGGTCCACAAGTCCCAACAATATCCTTATAAATTCTTTCTGCACTCTGTCAATCTTATTTACATCTTTCCCATAGTTAAGTGACCAAAATTGCATATGATACTCTAAATAAGGCCTCACCAATATCTTATATAAATTCAACATAACATCCCAACTCCTGTACTCGATGCATTGATCTATGAAGGCCAATGTGCCAAAAGCTTTCCTTACAACCCTATCTACCTGTGATGCCACTTTCGAGGAATTATAGATCTGTATTCCCAGATCCGTCAGTTCTATCACACTCCTCAGTGTTCTTTCGCTCACTATTTAAGATCTACCCTGGTAGGTCCTCCCAAAGTGCAACACCTCATGCTTGCCTGCATTAAATTTCATCTGCAGTTTTTCCAACTGGTACAGATCTCTGCAAGCTTTGATAGCTTTCCTTGCTGTCCACCACATCCCCAATCTTGGTGCCATCTGCAAATTTGCTGACCCAGTTTTAGTTATGTAAATAACTGACTTAGTTATATAAATCCATTAATTTTAATTTCTGTGTTAATTCCTCTAATTTACCTCAGACCTGCACGTCGTAAACCAGAAATGGATTATGGAGTGATCTCTGAAGAAGCACAAAAGAAATTTGGCAATGTCAAAGCCATATCTTCAGATATGTATTTTGGGAAGCAGGGTTCTGCAGAGGTGAGTGTCTACCACAAAGTTAATGTACAATATTAGTCTGTTGAATTTTCATTGCAGAAGCATGTAGCATTCAGCACTGACATTTTAAAAATTAATGGTTTCAAGCTGAATAAACAGCTTTAGAAAAATATTTCATAAATCCAGCATGAGTTAAATCTACTATTTTGTTTGTCAGCAGTGAAATCAGCATTTGCAGCCTGCCTCAATTTGACCAGCGAGGTTTCTCAGAAATATACTGGCTCACATAATTAGTGGCTATGCATTCTTGTTGAATGTGTTGGTTGTTTTTGACAGGTTTGAATGGAAATCAGTAGTGATGCTAGCAGGAACATTTATAAAACACTCTGCACTCTCATTTATTTCAACCATATTCAGTAAATCCATAATACGATAATAATCATAGTAGAATCAATGAACGTCCACACCAACTTGGTGTTCAAGCAGTGTGCAAAACAATACAAATACAAAAGGAAAGAAATAATAAATATCGAGAACAAGAGATTAAAAAGTCCTTGAAAGTGAGTCCATAGATTGTGGGAAGATTTCAATGATGAAGTGAAGTTATCTCCCTTGGTTCAAGAACCTAAGACTTGAGGAATAATAACTGTTCCTGAACCTGGTGGTATGAATCCTGAGATGCCTGTACCTTTTTCCTCACGGCTGAGTGAAAAGAGAAGATGTCCTGGTGGTGGTGGTGGTGGTGGGAGGGGTGGGGGGGTCCCTGATGAGGCAGGTAACTATAGGCTAGTTGGTTTATCATCTGTAGTTGGGAAAATGTTTGGAGCTATCATTAAAGAAGATATAGCGAGGCATCTGGTGTAAAATGGATTCAGCAAAGACAGGTCCTATTTGACAAACTTGCTGGAGTTATTTGAGGATATAACGAGCACAGTGGATGGAGGGGAACAGGTAGATGTTATTTACTTGGATTTCCAGAAGGTGTTTGATAAGCTGCTGTACAAAAGACTTAACCATAAAATAAGGATAGATAGAGTAGGGGGTGATGTATTAGCATGGATAGAGGATTGGTTAACTAATAGAAAGCAGAGAGTTGGGATACATGGGTGTTACAATGGTTGGCAATCAGTGGTGAGTGGTGTGCAGTAGGGGTCGGTGCTGGGCAGCAACTGTTCATGATATGCATTAATGATCTGGAAGAAGGGACCGAGTGTAGTCTATTTAAGTTTGCTGATGATATTAAATTGAGTGGAAAAGCAAATCATGCAGAAGATACGAAGAGTCTGCAGTAAGATAAATAGGTTAAGTGAGTGAGCGAGGGTCTGACAGATGGAGTACAATATTGGTAAATGTGAGGTCATCCACTTGGGAAGGGAAAATGGAAGATCAGATTATTTAAATGGTTAAATATTACAGGATGCTACTGTGCAGAGGGACTTGGCAGTGCTTGTGCATGAATCACAAAAGGTTGGTTTGCAGGTGCAGCGGGCTATCAAGAAAGCAAATGGACTGTGAGAGGGATTGAATTTAAGAGCAGGAAGGTTATGCTACAACTGTATAGGGTATCGGTGAGGCTGTGCCTAGAGTACTGCGTGCAGTTCTGGTTTCCTTACTTGAAGGAGGACATACTGGCTTTTGAAGCAGTGTAGAGGAGGTTCACCATGTTAATTCCAGAGATGAGGGAGTTAGACTATGAGGAGAGATTGAGTCGCCTGGAACTGTACTCACTGGAATTCAGAAGAATGAGAGGAGATTTTGTATCTGTCTGTCTGGGTACTATATCAGATGCGGACGTTGGTGACCATGGTTTTCCATACAGATCTATCCCTTGTTCTTTGGATGACTTCCGTTTCCTCGATGTGTAGCCACCTGCCTAGGCTTTTGATGTACATAAGCTGAGGTTTTCCTCTAGGTTTGCTCCCCTCAATCTTTCCAGAGAGTATTTCTAATTTTTCTAGTTCATCTTTCTTCATGATGTGTCCTAGGAATCTTGAGTTGTCTTTCTCTTATTGTTGGTATGAGTGATCTAACTGCTTGGGCTCTTTTGTGAACTTCTTCATTTGATGTGTGTGTAGTCCATGATATTTTTAATATTCTCTTGTAAACCATAATTCAGCTGCTTCTAGTCTCTTTTCCATTGCTGGGGAAATGGTCCAATATTCACTATTCACTTCCATAAGTCAGGATAGAATAAATGTAGTACTGCAGTATTCTGTTTTTAGTGTACATGCTCATCTTTCTGTCTGTTAACATGGTCTTCATTTTCTGGAAATGGTCTCCTTTCATCATTGCTGTTCTGTATTTGATATGTGTCGCACCTACCATCACTTGTTATTTGGCTGCCAAGGTATCTGAATTTGTTGATCTTGTATCAACATATAAAATTATGAAAGGGATAAATATGGTAGAAGCAGAAAAGTTGTTTCCACTGGTAGGTGTGACTAGAACTAAGGGACATGGCCTCAAGATTCAGGGGAGTAGATTTAGGATAGAGATGAGGAGAGTTCTGAATCTGTGGAATTCTCTGTCCAATGACGCAGTTGAGGCTACCTCAGTAAATATATTTAAGACAAGGTTGGATAGATTTTTTGCATAGTAGGTTGTGGGGAAAAGGCAGGTAGGTGGAGATGAGGCCACGGCCAGATCAGCTATGATCTTATTGAATGTTGGAGCAGGTTCTATGGGCCAGGTGGCCTACTCCTGCTTCTACTTCATATGTTCTTATGTTCTTTGGTCTCTTTTGTAGTTCAGGCAACTTATAGAGGGAGTTTGTTTAATAAAATATGTCAAGTCTGAATACAGTTATGCTACAGCTATTGAGCTTTTATGTATTTGATCCAGTTCTCATTTGATCTTGGTTCTCATTCCATGCTGGATGAATCTTGCTTCAGAAGAATCTTATGTCTAGTTCTTGCTAGTGAACTAAGCCTTTTTTCCTGTCTGAGAGCATTTGCTTTGAAGAAGCAGGGATTATTTTAATAAATAATATATTTATTTTTATTTCATTCCATATTAACTTCAATATGTTCTCAACATTAAAACTAGCTTTAACACCAGAACGTATAAGCATTGTTCTAATTCAACAACAGCTAAATGTTTATTATCCCAGAGGTAACCCTTGTTTTTAATTATCGGGTTTACTTCAGCTGCAGTATGAAGCCAAAACTCGACTGGATCGATTTTCAGGAAGCTCATCCATCAGCTCATCTGACTTGTTTGAAGGTGAAAAGAAACAAACACCAGGTAAGAAACATCACCATTTGAAGCCTGGAGAGCATTGCCTTCTCACAACGAGGCCCACTAATGAAATGAGCACAGGATTTTGTTATGATTGCATTATCTGTCATCTACACAGTGTTTTTAATTGATGCATTTAGCATTTTTTCCGTTAGGAATAATTAGTTTCATTTTAATTTTTGTATACTAGTGATTAAATGTTCCAGAATGCTGAGGAATGGTTTTTCCAGTTCTTAACCAGGATCCTGATATGCTGCCTCCTTTCCTTCCATCAAGTCCCTGAATTGCTACTGCTTCTCCCAACTTTGGACTTCCCTTAAGCTGAAGGAATAACATATCCACCTGTGTGCAGCACTGTATTAAAAACATTACACCTGCTTTTGTTTACTTTTTGACTTCACAGTTTTGGCATGTGAAATGCATGAATTTCTTCTTAGCAACAGCCATGCAGCTGATTAACATACAGATCTGTTGTCTGATATGAGCAAAGTTCACAAGAAATGTGTATATGAAAAATGTGCAGTTACAGGGTCCATTATCACTTTCAATCATCCTTCATGATTATTTTAATTTGATTCTCATTTGTTTATCAGCAGATGGACACCATCATGAAATTGACTTATTCCCATAGTTGTTATTAGATTTATGTAAGCATCACCATTATCACCCCTGCAAGCTAGACTACCTCCATAATCATTGAAAAATTTACAATAAGTCCCTATGAGTCCATAGCATTCACATCCAAAGTGATTAGAGACTTCACTTTGCATGGGTGTGCTGGGGATCAAGTGCCATCATAATTACAAAAGCCTTCTTCAATTTCGCCAGCTATTATACTACCACTACTCTTCAGTCTTTTGAAAGTAGCATTTCTTCAATTTTATTGTAACACTACAGGAGATTTGCTGATGTACCAGGTGCATGTTCTTTGCTCCACAACTTGGTTTATTCTTGCATGGGAAAATAAAAGAACAATGATAGGTCATTGGATGTCAGTCTGATTGTTTAAATGTCAATGAATTGGAAAGATTCAGTTCCCTCAATGAGTACCGTGAAGAAGGAATAACTAGAGTAAAATTGATGAATCTTTGCCTTTTATTTTTTTTAAATTGTCAAATAATAGACTAATTCATTAGCTTGAGCCGCTTTTTTTAAGTTCTTCCGTGGTTAAAAATAGAACAGCAAAGCTGCTGTTATGTTTTCAACTAAATCAGCAGATGACACCATCATGAAATTGACTCATTCTCATAGTTGTCAATAGATTTATGTAAGCACACATTACCACACCTGTAAGCTACTTTTACCATCTATGATCCCTACAAAATAATGTATAATTCTACATAAATCCACACTAGGAGTATAGTATTAATAATGTCTTCGGAGAGTTTGATCCTGCAATACCTTAATCCTAAAACAGTTGTTAAAACCCATGTAAGTGAAGTGCAAGTCTGGCACTTGATATTTTTGATTGATATTTGTTCATAAATTTAATCAGAAAATATTGATTTTGCTCATCATTGAAGCATTTTTTATTTTTAATGGAAATTCATATTATGCTTTCTTAAGTTTAATAAGAACCTCCATGTATAGAAACTGAAGAATGTCATGTAACACATCAAAGATTTTTAAAATATATTTGCCTATGTTTTTACTGCAATATGCTCTCATCCTTGAATAAAGAATACTGACTTGATATTGTCATTTAGATGTCTCCTTAAAAAACAAAGCCACATACTATATGCTCCTCACTTCTAATTTGCTGTTTTGGAAGTGTGTGGCAACTTGACCATTGCAGTTTTTAAGTTATTACAGTGGCATCAGAAGTTCTTTATTTCCTACAAAGTTCTGAAATTATGAAAGGAGCTATATAAATTCAAATTATTTGATTATTTAAATGATAAAGTAAATGTAACTTTGCAAAAATGTGTCAAAAGTGGAGTTTGTACCTGTCAAGTCATTCACATTGGATTAAAAAATAACTGACAGATTAGGAACCACAAAAGGATTTTCATGCATTCGGGTTGCTGAAAATAGTGCCCAGATGCCAATGGTAATTAGAAAGTCTAATAAAGTGTTGGCCATTGTCAGAAAAAGATAAAATACCTTTGGAGTACTGTACTAATTTCTGAGTATTAGATCTCAGAGATTATTTTTTGTGCTTGATGAATATAGTATCAATCACCAAAAATTATATCAGGGCTTAGGTTATATTAAAAGGACTGGCTACATAAATTAGACCTTGTTTAGGCACAGGCATAGATACTTGAGTAGTGATTACATTCAGGAATTTATTAAAAAAGCAGAATTCTAAGACAGGTACAGAGATACTATATACTCTTCTGGGAGCATGATATTAAATAGGAATAGGACTAGGATTTCTTTTCAAACAAACTGCAGTGTAAAGCTCTTGCCCCAAAAAGTTTGGGGTACTGCTTTAATTTCAATATTGGGATCAATAGTCTACTTCCCCCCCCCACCCCCATTAGACCAAGGGTATCATGATAATGGATCAGAAGTGTAGATTTAATGTACAGAACAGCCATGGTCTAAATGAATGGAGGAATTATCTTCAACAACTGAATCACTGATTGGTTTTTCCTCAACTGAAAATTCATCAGTGGCTGAGCTTACATGTACAAAATTCAGGGCTGAATAATCCCCTCAGCTTTTATACTTGTAAAGCTCTAATGGCCAAAGGTACAAATAAAGCAAGCATATGTACCAATTGTTAATTGAGAAGGTTACCAATTGTTTGTTGATTGAACCTGATCTAGTAAAACAATAGATTCTTTACTGCTTATTTCCCCTGGTAATGTATAATTACTGATTTACAAGATCACAGAGGCATGGTAGCGGAATGCTTAGATGCCTCTACAACATGGGGCATTGGAGTTCAGAGTTTAATTTTGGCACCATCTGGAAAGAATTTCTACCTTCTCATGACAGTGTGGGATTTCTCTGGGTGTTCCCGTTTCCTCCCACAGTCCAAAGATATACCAGTTAGTAGGTTAATTGGTCATTGTGTGTTGTCCTGTGTTTAGGCTAGGGTTAAATAGGTGGGTTGCTAGGTGGCACAACTCGTTGGATCTGTTCAGTGCTCTAGCCCTAAATAAAATAGAAATAAAATGAAGAAAAATCTGAAATGTCTTTGCTTATACACATCATGGGTTTCATTGTTCTTTATATGATTCCAGGAAATTTTCCTGTTCTGTCCTACTTGGAAGGCCATGCTGCATGTTGATTCCTTTGCTTGAAGAATTTCCTGATATCAAGTCTTGAATTTGCCTTTTCTGTGTCTTGGCCTATTCCCTTTCGCCCTGCTATCACAATTTGACTTCAAGCAGTTTTTCTGAATTTACTTTTCCTTTGCAGTTTGCTATCAAGTACTTCCATGAAAACCCTTCTTAGTTGCTTCTTTCAAATTTAAAAAGCTGAAGTTTTAAGGTCTAATTTAATGCCACAGCACTTTGGCTTGAATGTTTTCAGTGTCTTTTGATGTGTTTTATAATAAAGACAACACATTAAAGTAACGTTAGTTTGTAGTGTTATTTATTTATCAAGTTTTTCCACTTGATAAAACTCAGTTTGCAACTAATATGAAAGTAACTAATTTACTCAAGAAAGTGTGAATGCTACAAGAGACCGCAAGTATTAAATACCCTTAATATATCCAAATGAACCTGCTGTGAAAACAAAATATTGATGAATATAATTTTATAAGCCCTTTAAAATTAATGTTAAATTGCCCTGTTCTCTGGTTGGTAAATTTTCAAGAAGTCTTTTATTCCTTTTGCCCTTGGATAGAAGAAGAAAAGCACACTAATTAATGTTACCAAAAAAGCTCTTTTTTGTGTTGTCATTTTTATTTTCCTGCAGTTCTTTTATAGTTATTGTAGTTTACTAAGTTGTGAATAATTTAAGGTTATCAAAATTAGTTCTTTATTATTTGGTTTGATTTGTTATTCTCTTAAGCTAACGTGTCTCTGACCAACGTCCTACCATCAGCTCCTGATATGGCACAGTTTAAGCAAGGTGTTAGATCTGTGGCTGGGAAGCTTTCTGTGCTGGCTAATGGAGTGATGACTTCCATTCAGGTTGGTATAAACTTTTTTGGGAAAATTGTTGTGACTAATCAATATTTGCCTTTGTTACACTGTATATAAAATCCTTACATTAAACATCATTTTATACCTTGAGATCACCACATTGTTAGATGTACAAGTGGATCAGAAAGCATTTATGAAACCAGTTATGAAATAGCTAAATCTATATTGCCAATCCAGTCTATTAAGAGATCCAGTAGAATACTCTGTTTATTTGTTAAAGATGAATTGAATGCCATTTTAATTTCTATCAGTGAAATTAACCGTTTCTTTATCTACATTTGTAATATCATTATTCGGCAGATGCATTCAATTATGTCAAGACTCTTAAAGTGGAAACCAATTTTACTTAGGAATCGTATTGAAAATATGTAAATATTAAGCATTTAAACTGTGCCTTTAAAATAACAAAAAAAAAGCAGAGAGATTGAGGCAGTAGTTAGGCACTTCACATTCTTACCAATTGGTTTTTATTCCACAATGCTAGAGTGTATGAGTTAGTTTAATTTTCACTGAGTATGACAATAAAAATGCCAAAAAATTCACACCATGGCCACTTAGCCAAAATGGATCAGCTTTTCAGTTTGAATGTCTTCCTTGTGGAGTTTGGGTCTGTTAAATTATGATTCTTACTAATTTCATAACATTAAGTAGAATATTTGAAATTGCTGGAATGCAAAATTTACTTTTTAAGCTCAGCACCACCTTGCGTAAGGTTGTAATCAGTAGCAGGCTAGGTGAGATTAAGTGTGCTTTGTTTACACAGTATGTCAAAACTCATAGTACACAGATGACTTATTAGAAAAGTTGGCTTTATAAATGTGTTATATTCCATTGTAATGGGTACCAGTCCACTGAAGACTGTAATTGGTCCTATCAGAGGAAACACTATTTAACTGATTCACCTGAATTAGTTGCAGATGTAAAACAATGAAGATTCTACCGCTGAATATGGTTAATGTAGACTGACTTTATCACTGACTTATGGCTATTTATTTGAGAATTGTTTGGATCCACAGCAGTTTGACAGAATCTAATTTGCCTTAAGACCCATAGCTTCTCAAAGATTTTTGTTTTGACCTACTATAAATAGTTACTTTGTGCTATATATATATATATATATATATTTGGTAGTAATAATAACTATAGTCCCAAAGGTCTTCCCTTCAACAGACCATTTACTTATCTTTTGCAGGATCGATACGGCTCCTAACTGGATGTAGCAATAAAACGAAATGAATATGAAACCTTTCAGGAGTGATTTACATTTGGGTGCCTAATACACCTTTGATTATAAAAATATTTTGAAGGATTATTCATTTAACATGGAAATGTTTCGTCACAGTTTGATGCTTATTTTGCATCTACTGATGTCAGTTCTTGGTCCTACTTGAGTTTTCCCAGAGTTAGACTGTCTCCAGTAAAACTGTGCTTTGAAAAGAGAGGTTGTGGGAATAACTCCAAACTAGGATGGGGAAATTACTTTTCAGTCAATAGAATGAGAAATTATTTCTTGTTTAGATGAGGCAGGAAGGTATTAAGTATGTAGAGCTTTAGTTGGTTTGGGAAAAGGGTGCAATATTCAATAAAAAATGAAAATGCTATACAGATATATATTAAAATATGGGTAAATGCACAATAAAAAGTGCTCTTAAAAATTGGGTTTTGCTTCTTAAAAAACAGTGTTTGTATAACTAAAACACTAGTCTGAACTCTGAGAAAGTGAGTGTGTCTTTTCATATATGGATTGTTTGTTTATTGAAACTGATCGAGTAAACAACTGTAAGGTAGAATTGTTTGTTTGTACTTCAAACAGATGATATGCCAAATCCCCTTGTTAGTTCTTAGATCTATTCAGTAGAAAATTGAAAACTGAAAATTTTAAATTGTACAAAGACTACAATGCACCATGTTGAGAATTGGAAGGTGATCACCAATTATTTCTGTTCATAGCAGAGACCTGTGCAGTGTGCTTTATGGAAACCAATTATTTCTTCTCATGGGACCAGTTAAATGTAAATGATAATATACTGTTGTTGTATATTGTAATGAATCTTTAATTTTGGGTCATTATGTTTAAATTGCAAATTTTACTGGTGGCAAAAAGCTGGACTGAGGTTTGTAACATGTATTTCTAATAAAAAAAAAGACACATTTGCTTCATGTAAGTGATTCAGTACTGAGACTGGATTAAGTAGTTGGAAACCCCAAGCAGTAAATGGATGGTTATAAGGTTTCAACAAGTGAATGATTTAAATGTATTGCACATTTGAACTAAAATACCAAAGTTCATCTGTTGAAAAGATGCATTAAAGTGCTGGCATCTGACCAGCTGAACAACAGAATAGAAGCATTATTAAAATACTCATCTAACAAAAAACAAGCATACCTTGTGCAAATAATGTTTTCTGTTGTGAAAATAAATTTCTTCCCTGGGAAAAAATAAACATAAGCTCTAGTTTGGAAGTTGTCATTCAGAATGCCGGGGTGGGGGGAATTTTGAGCGTGACATTGTTGCCAATAAAATGTTTTTTGTGTATGAAGATTAACAGTTGCATCACTGCATTTAGGTGGGAAAGCATGCTGGCTGAATCAGAACCATCAGCTGAAGAATAAAGTATTTTGCCTGCCCTTGCTGTCTTGTCTAGACCTGGTTCTTCTTTTACATTTTTGAAATCTAGCTTGCAGCATCTCTTGAGTTCAACAAGACATGCTGAAGGTTTTTAAACCTACTGAATGTTACACATCTATGGTGAATCCAGCAAATCACTGTGGGAAGCCATGTTGGAATCTGTTCACGTCGGACTTCACCAACATTGTGATTTGCACTGAAACAAGATATGTTGAGATACTCTATAAGATAGGAACAGAATTGACTTATCATCAGAATGATTGTAATATGAAGGAATAATTAAAAGCCCTACAAAATGTCTAAATTCTCCCAGTGTTCAGAAAATGCTAAGAGTACTCAGCAGGTCAAACAGCATCAGTCTTGAGATTCCAGATTGATGACCTTTCACTGAAAGTACTGTGTTTGGATTACTTTGATTGTTATTTCTTATTCGCTGTTCAAAGTCACACCCAATACCTTAGGCAAATGTATTATGTGGATGATTGTAATTAAGTTGGTGAACAATAGTTGAAAGGAAGACCAAGATCTGGATGATTGTTTCTGTGCTAAAAATTGTATATTTACCAAGTGTTACTCAAAAATTCTCAGAAACCTCCTGTAGCTTTTTAAAGTATCTATTGTAACTATGCTGTCATGGCAAGCAAACCAGTTTACGGGCTAGTTGTTCTGTATTTGAGATTATTTACTCTGTTAAAGGAGGTGTTTAGACAAGAGTCAATTGAAATTTGCTTGTTCCACCACTTTCAAAGTTGAGTAGATCTTTTTTCAAAATTGTTTTTTTATGCATTTTCTACAACTACAAATAAAAAAAACCCAAACCAAAATTAAAAAATTAATACAGTGCAAAAATAAACATATAATAATATAATACAAAAAAGATAATTGAGAAGATCTTTAACTCTCCCAGCAGTCTAAATGATTGCAACTATTTTTGTTTTCAACATTAATTACATAAAATCTTTGTAACTCTACTGTTGTCGCCTTGTCCCAACATAATCCTGTTTAACCCAACACTTGTATTTATGAAGTGTCTTAGATGTAGATGTTAATGTTTCATGTATACAGTAAAGCTTTGCACTATGTGGTGGTATCCTATAAAATGATTTTCCATAGCACAAAGCCACATCATCTACAAGTGCATCAGGAAACAACAAATTGGAAAAAAAACTAACTTTTTTCTGCATAAATTCCATGACAGTGAATTATTTTTGTATCTCAGTTTTTTGGGTAGTGATTTGTGAATTCTGTAAGGGAGAATATCCGTAACCAGGGGTCATTTGTATTGGGCATTGCTAAGCACAATAATGATCTCCTTATTTTAACTACCCATTTATCATTGTCTCCTACCAATAACTAATGAGTTGAAAACAGTTCAGCAGTTTTGGTAGACTGATATCAGAAATGTTGACAGCTAAGCTTGTATCCTCTGGGGTTCACAAGAGGGAACTTGAGTGATCTTGACTGAAACACATAAGACCTTGAGTAATTGTAACAAGATGAATGTGAAGAGGATGTCTTCCTTGTAGAAACAAGAACTCTGAGTCTTTGCTTTAAGGAAGGGTTGTCCGTTGAAGACTGGAGGTTTTTTCTCTCTTTCAGAATGTTGAGGGTCTTTGGTACTTTTTTGAATGGCAGGAAGCAGAATTTGAATGTTTTTAAGGTAGCGATGGAAACCATAAAGTGGTTGAAAGTAGATGAGAATAAAGAACTAAGGTTGTAATCGGGTTTTCCATGATCTTAAATGACAGACCAGGCTTGTGGGGTCAAGTGGCTTACTTATAAACATCCTCATTGCACCAGATTTGAAATTGGACAAAAATGAATGGTGAGCCATAGGAAGCCATGGCCAGAGGTATGATTAAAGGGGGGAACTTTGAGGAGCATCTTACTGAAAGGGATGGAGAAAGACTGAGATTTGTAGCAGCATTTCAGAGCATATGGCTGAGCTGCCTATATTGAAGGAGTAATGGGTGCACAAGATGAAGATTTGAAAAAATTGCAAGGCTGCAGAATCTTTTAGAGATCAGAAGAGAGACTGAGATGGGAATCAATTATAAAGGTGAACATTTTAATTCTGAGGTTTTGGAGGACCAAAAGCAACAGTACATCAGTGAATGTAGGTGATGGCTGAATGAGTACTTCAGCATTGGGTTGATGTAAGTAGCCCTTATGGTGAAGTGCAAGACTTGCTTAGTAATGAACTTTTTCTTAACAAATTCGGGATGCAAGAAAACACGTAATGGCAATAAAAGTCAGAAAGCAATTGTTCAATGAAATTCTGAAGAAGGGTCTCTACCCGAAACATTAACTGTTTGTACTTTTCCATGGATGTTGCTTGACCTGCTGAGTTCCTTCAGCATTTTGTGTGTGTTGCTATTTAATGAGCAAACTTGACCTTGTTCCATTCAGATATGACACACGATAATGAAAAGGTTACTGATAAAATGTTTGCAAATATGGTGGTTAGGAGAGAGAGTGGAAGTAAATTCCCGATGCCTCATGAGTTCCTGTAGTTAATGCAGAAGATTCTGATGGTCTATTAAATGATTGCTCTCAGCAGTAACTACTCACAAACACCCTCATGTGGGCAGAAAATGAACAACATTGAATTTTCCGGTTTCAGATAGCACTTAACTCCCAGGTTTCAGAATCAGATTCATGTTTAATATCACTGGTACAGGCCGTGCAATTTGTTGAGAGACAGCAAAAATTATATAGTTAGGTAGTGTTCATGGGTTCGTTCATTGTCTTCAGAAAACTTGTGGAGGGGAAGAAACTGTTCCTGAAGCTTTGAGTGTGTGTCTTCAGGTTCCTATACCTCCCTGATGGTAGCAATGAGAAGAGGGCATGTCCTGGGTGATAAGGGTCCTTAATGAGGGATGCCACCTTTTTGAGGCACTGCCTTTTAGAACATAGAACAGAGTAGCAGAGGAACAGGCCCTTTGGCCCACAATCTAATTAAATTAGTAATGAAAAGGTCAACTAAACTAATACCTTCTGCCCACACTATGCCAATATCCTTCCATTTTCCTCGCATTCATGGCCAATCTAAACGTCTCTTAAAGGTCTCTTCTACCATCACTCCAAGCAAAAAAGTTTGTCAAAGAACTTGCCTCTCACATCTCCTTTAAAATATTCTCTCTCACCTTAAATGCATAACCACTGGTATTAGACATTTCAACCCTGGGAAAAAGAATCTATGTACTGTATGTCTGAAGTAAGCCTCTATCAGATCTCCCACAGTCTCCACCGTTCCAGACAAAACAACCCAAGTATGTCAAATCTCATTAAAAGCACATGCTGTCTAATGCAGGCAGCATCCTTTCCCACATCCTCTCTAAACTCCTTCCTGTAATGGAGTGACCAGAACTGAATGCGATATTCCTGAGGTGGAGAGGATCAGCAACTTTAATTATGAAGATGCAGTGTACTAAGCAGTTCTGTCGTGCTGTCACACCCTGAGACTGCACAAATAGACAATAAAACTGTTCATCCTATTATATAGGATACAACAGAAAGAATGGCTTAAAGGTGCGGAGAATCACGACCAGAGGGAAACCTGTTGAAAACAACACTTTCATTGTATGTCATTCTGTATAAGTGTCAAGATGCCCCTCTCTGTTAAAAGGCTCTGTTAGGTTCTGATTCCACATCAACAGACAATGAAACTATTCATCCTAATTTATATATATATATATATATATATATAAGTGACACTGGATATTGCAGACTAACAAGTTGTAATGAAAGCTACATAATCATGAGGACAAAGACTATTTTCAACACTATTGTGATCAATAAGCTAGGACTTCTGACTGAAGAGGTTTGAATACAAGCCTGACTTGCTGAGCTGCACTATTACAGAAGCTGCCAAATCTTCTGTTAGTTGGATAATTGCCACCTAGGCTCACAAACGTGTCAGAACTTCACAGTTTTCATGCTTTCCTTCATCTGACACAAGATGCTTATGCCATTTACTGTTTAAATCTGAAAGTATCTAATGCTTGGTGCTTAACATGATGCTAATGCCAGAGTGAAGGAAATGGAGATGTAGACACTGGTAAATATAGTTTTGCTGCTGATGTCCCACAGGGTCTCACCGCTTCTATGTCTGAGCTCTAAGATCAGTTTTGAATCTGTTCCATTTATCTTTATGATGCTGCCTATAACCAAGGATGTGAAGTAGTGTCTTTACCTCCATTAGGGTTGTGTTGTGATCACTCTTACCAATAGTCCTGCCAGATGCTTCTGGGACAGATGGATTAATGAAGAAAAGTTCACAAAGGGTTTTCCATTGTTAATCCCCTCATCATCCTTAGCCAGTTAGATTTGTAGTGTTACTATGTTCTCAGGTGAATAATTCTATCCCATATTGTTCCAGGTGATTATTTCAACTGTTATACCAAATAGAAGAATATTGATTTGTTTGCTTTGGGTGCATATTCAGCAATAGGTTTCCATGCATATTAGATCCAACCCTTCATGGGACTCAGAATTAAACACGGGGACTTACAGGATCACTTCTACCTGTCTGCATACTACAGCACTGTTGAATTTGCCTTTGGGAAGTACCATTAACACGGTCTCTACAAAACACTTCTAATCCGTTGGCAGGATGAACAAACCGATATCTGCTCTGAACCTCTAGTTACATTCAGTTAGCTCTAATGGACATTCCCTGTACCAATCTCTGCAGACAGCTATTCCATTCGAAGCTCTGAAATTGCTGGGCGGACAGAAGGAAAGACTTGAGAATGCTCTCGGTGCTCCCTGGAAAAAGTGTAACATCCAAACTTATAGGAATACCCGACATATGATTTATCAAAATGGACAAGCAATCAGGATGGCAACAAGAATCTTAAAAATCCTTTTTCTAGAAGTATGCAGGCGCTCAGCATCAACAAAACACATTAACTCTCACACTATCTACCCACCCCATTAAACAGTTCTCTGTCTGTGGAAGAGACTGATGATCCCATATTCGCCACATCAGGTGTTACATCAGAACTAGACAGGAAGTGAGATATCCCCAACCCTAAATAAAGGGCTTCCTTCTCTTAGAACCCAGGGGCAATGACTGTCAAGAGATTTTGCTGACAGGATTCTGTAAGCATAGCTACTTCATATTTTTGTTTGAATATGGGTGTCAAAGATATTACCCTGTTTTACTGTATTTTACCCCATTATCAAACAGAAATAAAGGCACAGACCTCGGTATATGGTTAGCCCTTTTATACATGATCACGGGGCTGTTGCCTCAAGACTCCGCCAATGTCAGGTTACATCTTAAATTTGTACAGCAAATTTTGGGCAACAGCCAACAGCTAAGCATATTTAGTGATCTCAAACAAATCGAACACTTGTTAGGTATCCGTCAGTCTATGAATGTTTTCTAACAAAATTAGAACTGCATGTGCACATTCAGTTACGCTTTTATCCAGACAGACTCAGACAAAGGGTAGCAATAACTCACTATTGGCAAGACCTATTGTTAGCTAGCATAAGCAAGACAGAGTCTGCATCTTATTCCGTCACTCTCATGACCAAAGTCTTGGGTGACACTTAGCTAGTCAAGTTGACAACAAAATTGAATTCAAAATTTAATTTTCTTCCACAATGAGGCAAATCTCCAAATGTTAGCACATCATTTGTTTATGAGTTTTAGTATAAATAGACTATTGCTATCTCTGTGTGTCTCTTCTGATGCTCAAGTTATCAGAATGAACTAACATTTGTTGTAGCAGTTTTCTTTAACCAAATAGGCCCTGAGGCCATTTCAGAAAATTATTAAAGATCACCTACATTGCTATGGTTCAGGAGTAACCCACAAGGCAGGATGGTAAGAATAAATTCATTCATTCCTTGGAGGAAATTAGAGTCAATCGGAATTTTACAACAATCAAAACAGCATTGCATACCTGGACATGATGTAACTGCATTTACCTGAGAAAAGAAAGACAAAAGGACATCCAGATTTGAATCTCGGTGCCTATTCAGATCAATCTCTAGCAATGACTATGCTTTTAAAATTTATTTTCAGGTATGGGCATCATAGGCAAGGTCAGTATTTATCCTGTCTCTGTTTCTTGTTCATACTGGACCTAGTTGCGCTTGTGAAGGAAGTAATAAGCTGCACTTTGCGTGGTCACTGTTATTGTGGTGAAACCCCATGAAAGAATCTGGCGCTGGATCCCTGAGGCAGTCCTACGTTGAGTTCAATGAAGACTAGCAACTCCAGCAACATCATTGGCGCCGAAGTGTATCGGTCTCTGTTGTTCCTTTGGATCCATGAACTGCATAGGCAACAGTTCCATATCAGACTGCCCTGGATTGCATGCTAGCCTGTGTATCATTTAGACTGCTAGGATGCAACATCCATGGTCAACAGCGACCTCACACTCACATGACTAAAGTCCAAAGTAAATTTATTACCAAAGTACATATACGTCACCGTAAACAACCCTGAGATTCATTTTCTTGCAGACATACTCAGTAAATCCAATAACCTTAATTGAATCAATGAAGGACAGCACCCAACAGGGTGGACATCCAGAGTGCAAAAGTCAATAAACTATACAAATAAAGAATAAAAGAATTAACAATAATAAATAAATAAATAAATAAATAAATAAATAAATAAATAAATAAATAAATAAATAAATAAATAAAGTGAGCAGGCAAGCAAGCAATAAATATCGAAAACATGAGATGAAGAGTCCTTGGAAGTGAGATCATAGGTTGTGGGAACAGTTCAATAATTGGGGCAAGTGCAGCTATCCCCTCTAGTTCAAAATCCTGATGGTTGAGGGGTATATCAACTGTTCCTGAACCTCGTGGCATGAGCATATAGGAGGGAGATTGAAAATCTGGCTAAATGGTGCCACATCAACAACCTCTTACTCAATGTTGGCAAGCCAAGGAGCTGACTAATGACTTCAGAAGAAGGAAACCAGAGGTCTATGAGCCATTCCCCAGTGTAGGGATGTGTATGGTCATGCACTTTGGTAGAAGGAATAAAGGCATAGACTATTTTCTAATGGGGAGAAAATCAAAAGTCAGAGGTGCAAAAGGGCTTGGGAGTCTTCGTGCAGGATTCCCTAAAGCTGAGCCTGCAGACTGAGTCAGTGTAAGTCGGGTTCACTATAGCAGAAGAGCTGTGTTGCCTTGGTTGTCCCATGGACTAGGCCCTTGTGTTGTGGTGCAGCAGCCCAGTAGAGGAAAGTCTGGAGGTGGTGTGTGAGAGCAGAGGCCTCTGTGGGCATGCTGGAATCTGTACTGTGTGACGGGCTGGCTCTTCCCATTGGTGTTTTCTCAGTGGAAGACAAGGTGGACCAGGACACTGTCAATCTACAGGTCATGCCACTCAGGGACTTGGGCTCTGTATTTTATCTTTGTGACTGCATGTCTTTATGTTCTCACAAATATATGTGCTATATGTGTTAGGTGCTGTGTGCATTTAGTACTGTGTTTTGCACCTTGCCTCCAGAGGAACGTTGTTTCATTTGGCTGTATTCATGTATGGTTGAATGACAATTAAACTTGAACTTGACCTGAAACTTGAACCTGGAAGGAAGGCAAATACAATGATAACATTCACTTCAAGAGGACTAGAATATGGAAGTAAGGATGTAAAGCTGAAGGCATTGGTAAGACTATACGGAGTATTGTGGGCAGTTTTAGGCCCGTTATCTTAGAAAAAATTGTGCTGACATTGGAGAGGTTCCAGAGGAGATTCACAAGAATGATTTCAAGAATGAAACTCATACACTGGGGTTAACGTATGAGGAGCATTTGATGGCTCCAGCCCGATACTCACTAGAGTTTTGAAGAATGGGGTGGGGGGGGGTCTCATTGCAAACTATCAAATATTGAAAGGGCTAGATAGGGTGGATGTGGAGAGGATAGTGGGTTAATCTAGGACCAGAAGGCACAGCCTCAAAATGGCGGATGTCCACTTAGAACAGAGATGAGGAGGAATTTCTTTAGCCAGAGTTTAGTGAATGTGTGGTTGTCATAGCCAGGGGTGCAGGTGGGGATAAGCTCCCACTACCTATGAAGTGCTCCAACCAGCATGCCTCTCTAACAGCCTCTGACAACCAAGTCCAACTCTTGGCCTTCATGTGTAGCTACTAGGCCCAGCAGAGCTGTTACTACTGACAAGAGAAGGGGCAAAGGGGTACTACTGGCGCCTCAAAACCAGTTGCTTCGGGCAGGTGGGGCTTATCAATCTTGGACAGCAGCCTGCCTAGGAGAAGGAAAACTCTGATTTTAAACCTCCACTGCCTTGCAGCCATACCCACCCATGGGAAAGGCTTCGGGAGTAAACCCTGAGGAAGAAATCCGGAGCCGGGATCCCTAAGGCAGTTTGATGTTGTTTACAACTTCACTCTGGCAACCTCTGCAACGACACTGGTGCCAAGCTGTATCGGCGCTTGCCCTTTCTTCAGACTACATCAATGACATGGAGAGGGGGAACCCACCGCATGGGCAACAGCCAATACAAATCTTTCCACCCAGGCTTGCGTCCTAGAGAGGACACAGCCCACCAGAGGCACAAACCCATGATTCCCTGGGATCGATGGCTGCCTACTAATGAATGTGAGAATCATTGCCACAGATGGTTTCAGAGGCTAAGTCACTGGGTATGTTTAAAGTGAAGTTTATAAATTCTTGATTAATCAGGCCATCAAAGGTTACAGGGAAAAGGCAAGAGAATGGGGTTGAGAGGGATAATAAATCAGCCATGATAGAATGGCGGAGCAGACTCGATGGGCTGAATGGTCTAATTGTCCACCCCCCCCCCCCCCCACCCCATGTCTTATGGAATCCTACCAAGGCTTGTGGTTCTGATGGTGTATCTGGTAGGGCACTGAAAACCAACTGACAGGAGTGTTCAAGGACCCCTTCAGTCTCTCTCTCTGCTGCAGTCAGTTTCAAATCTGCTTCAAAAGGGTAGCAACCATACCGGTCCAGGAAGAGCAGGGTGAGCTGTCTCAACAACTGTTGCCCAGTTGTACTCGCATCTACTGTACTGAAGTACTTTGAGAGGCTGGTCTTGGCCAAGATCAACTCTGCCTAAGCAAGGATCTGGACCCGCTGCAATTTGCCCATCACCACAATAGGTCTACAGCAGATGCAATCGTGTTGGCTCGCCACTTGGACAATAGCAATGCCTACATCAGGCTGCTGTTTATTGATTACAGCTCAGCATTGAACACAATCATGCCCTTGGTAAGATAAACAAGATCCAAAATCTGGACCTCCGTACCTCCTTCTGCATCTGGATCCTTGACTTCCTCATTGGAAGTCCACAATCAGTTTGGATCAGAAATAACATTTCCCACATGCTGACAATGAACTCAGGTGCACCTCAAAGGATACAAGCTTAGCCCAAAGGAACTCATCGAGGGTTCACCAGGGGAAAGGGGTGAAGATATGTCCTGGGCCAAACATACTGATGAAATTACAAAGAAGGCTCCACACCAGCTATACTTCATCAGGAGTTTGAGGTGACTTGGTATGTTATCAAAGCCTCTCGAAAATCTCTGGTGTACCAATGGAGTGCATTTTAACTGGTTACATCACCATCTGGTCTAAGATCAGAAAAAGCTGCAGAAAGCTGCAAACCCAGCCAGCCCTGTCATGGACTCCAGCATCTCCAGCATCCAGGACAAAAGATGCCTCAAAAAGGCAGCATCCATCGTTAAGGACCCTCATCACCCAAGACATGCCCGCTTCTCATTGCTGCCATCAAGGTGGAGGTACAGGAGCCTGAAGACACACACTCAGTGTTTCAGAAACTGCCTCTTACCCTCTGTGATCAGATTACTGAATGGTCAATGAAGCCATGAATACTATCTCACCATTTTTTTCTATTTTTGCTCTCCTTTTTGCACTACCCATGTAATTGCAGACTCTGAGGCTGAGATGAGAGTAACCCTCAGGGGGGTGAGCCCATGGATAGACTACCTGGCCAAGAACTAAAGACCTGTGCTGATCAACTGGCCAGAGTGTTCACTGAAATCTTTAACCCCTTGCTTCAGAAGTCTGAGATACCCACCTGCTTCAAGCAGGTTTTAATTATACCGGTGCCTAAGCAGAATGTGATAACCTTCCTCAATGACTATCATCCAGTAGCACTTATATCCATAGTGATGAAATGTTTTGAGAGCTTGGTGATGAAATATATCAACTTGTGTCTGAGAAGAGACTTGGATCCACTCTAATTTGCCTACCGTCACAACAGGTCAACAACAGATGTCATTTCATTGGGCTCTTTATCAACAACAGTTTGGAATTCAAGACTATTATCCCCTCAAAACGAATCAATAAGCTTCAAGACCATGGCCTCAGTACCTGCTTGTGCACTTTGATCCTCAATTTCCTCACTTGCAGACCCCTGACAGTTTGGATTGGGAACAACATCTCCTTCACAGTAAACATCAGCACAGATGCTTAGCCCCCTGTTCTACTCACTTTACACTTATGACTGTTTGACTAAACATAGCTCCAATGCCATATTTAAGTTTGCTGATAGCACCATTATTGTTGGCTGAATCAAAGGTGGTGATGAATCAGCATATGGGAGGGAGATTGAAAATCTGGCTGAGTGGTGCCACAACAACAATCTCTGGTTCAATGTCAGCAAGACCAAGGAGCTGAGTACAGACTTCAGGAGGAGGAAACCAGAGGTCCATGAGCCAGCCCTCATTGGGGGATCAGAATTGGAGAGGGTCAGCAACTTTAAGTTCTCCAGTGTTAACATTTCAGAGGACCTGCTCTGGGCCCAGCACATAAGTGCAATTATGAAGAAAGCTAAGTAGCACCTTTACTTCATTAGATGTTTGCAAAGATTTGGCATGACAGCTAATACTTTGAAGTTCTACAGATGTGTGGTGAAGAATTTATTGACTGTCTGCCTGGTATGGAAACACCAATGCACTTGAAAAAAAAATCCTATAACAAGTAATGGATACAGCCCAGTCCATCACAGGTAAAGCCCTCCTCAATACTGAGTACATCTACACAGAGCATTGTTGTAGGAAAGCAGCATCCATCATCAGGGAACCCCAGCATTCAGGGCATGCTCGTTACTGCCTTCAGGAAGAAGATAGAGGACCCTCAGGACTTATACTATCAGGTTCAGGAACAGTTACCACCCGTCAACCATCAGGCTCTTGAACCAGAGGAGATAACTGCACTCATTTTCACTTCCCTCATCACTGAACTGTCCCCACAAACAATGGCGTCTCTTTCAAGGACTTGTCATCTCATGTTCTTGATATTTATTGCTTATTTATTCACAAGTATTATTTATTTTGTATTTGCAGTCTTTTGCACACTTGTTGTCCACCCCGTTGGGTGTGGTCTTTCATTGATTCTATTATGGTTATTGGATTGACTGAGTATACCTGCAAGAAAATGAATCTCAGGGTTGTTATTGTACTTTGATAATAAATTTAGTTTGGACTTTGAACTTAATTTATGTGAGTGTGAGGCCCTTATTTGCCAAGGCCAACCATGGATGTGGCATCCTAGCTCTCTATGATAGAAAGTATCCAGGGCAGTACAGTATGGACAGTAAGCTGTTGCCCGTGCAGCAGGCTACCCCTGTCCATGGTACATTTATTATCAAAGTATAGTTGCAGTATACAACTCTGAGATACGTCACTGATGAATCTAAAGGAAGAGCAGAGACAGGTACAGATTGGTGCTAGCAGCATTGCAGGAGTTCCCGATTAGCATTGAACTTAGTGTAGGACTGCCTTAGGGACTCCAGCTCTGGATTTTTCCTTGGGCTTTCCCCTGAGTGGGTATAACAGAGATTTCACCAGAATAACAGAGGCCATGCAAGAAGCAGCTTATTGCTACCTTCTCAAGTGCAACTAGGTATAAACAAGAAAGGCTAACTAGGACAGGTGATAAATCTTGCCTACGATGCCCCTATCCTGAAAATGAATTTTAAATGCGTAGTCATTGTTAGAGATGGATCTTCATATACATCAAGAGTCTCAAGTCCATATGCTTGTAATGTCCTGGTTAAGACTTTTACTGCCTTACTGTATTTCATTTTAGCAGGTCTGTAAGAGCAGTCTGTTCTGCTTTCTGCATGTTTGGGTTTGAGCTAAAGATTAGTGTTTGTGATGTTCATGCTTAGGAATGTAGTGTCATCTAATCAGGATGGTGGAATTGGGATAAGGTTCTAGAGAACACTGGATGGAGAGGTCCTTCTGATGGATGCTGGTGTGGGTCGATGTCTTTTAGGCAGAAGCTGGGAGAAGACAGGAGGGAAGCTGGCTGAGGATGCCATCTCCTTTTCACAAGGTGCTTGATGTAGATGAATGGTTTCAAGGAGGAAGGACCTGTCTTGCTGTGGGGTAGCCCATTCGTTAGAGGTGGATTTTGAGTGACATTTGGAAGGTGATATCTGTTTTCATGAAGACCATTGGTCCAGTGTGTGAGTTAACGACAACAAGATGAGCTCCAACATATGGAGAGGGTTAACTGTAATTGGCCCTTTTAATCATTTTCTCTTTCTCTTTTCCTATGAACTGTTCAATAAAGCTGAAATTTGTAAATATACTTTCATTATAATTGTATGCAGCGTACGATCTGTTATTTCTTGCTGATGGGTATTTGCAAGAGGACAGTACTTGCACAGTATTCACTCAGACTGGGGTTCGGGTGAACGAGACATCCCAACCTCTTGGGTTTGATGGGACCCAAGTCATATCGACCTTGTGCGTTCGGGTTCAAAAGGGTTTCATCTTCATTTGCCCTCCTTTTCTCAGGGTAACTGCAGTTCCCATGTCCTCAGGCACGTGATACTTTTAAGTTGTTGTAAAATTCCAGTTGATTCACTGATTTCCTCCAAAGAATAGATGTATTTATTATTACCCATCATGCCTTGTGGGTTATTCCAGAAACATAGCAATGTAGGTGACAATTAACTCTCTTCTGAAATGGCCTCAGAACCTATTTGATTAAAAATGAACTGCTACAACAAAAGAAATGTTAAACCATTCAGACAACTTAAGCATCAGAAGAGACACACAAAGCCAGTTAGGGTCCATTTATACTAAGACTCACAAACAAATGAAATGCTAACATTTGAATAGTTGTCTCATTTTCAAACAAGAATATGCCTACAGAATCCTGTTTCAACAAAATCTCATGGCAGTCATTGCCCCTGGGTTCTAAGAGAAGGAAGCCCTTTATTTAGGGTTGGGGATATCTCACTTCCTGTCTAGTTCTGATGTAACACCTGATGTGGCGAATATGGGATCATCAGTCTCTTCCACAGACAGAGAACTGTTTAATGGGGTGGGTAGATAGTGTGAGAGTTAATGTGTTTTGTTGATGCTGAGCGCCTGCATACTTCTAGAAAAAGGATTTTTAAGACTCCTGTTGCCATCCTGATTGCTTGTCCATTTTGATAAATCATATGTCGGGTATTCCTATAAGTTTGGATGTTACACTTTTTCCAGGGAGCACCGAGAGCATTCTCAAGTCTTTCCTTCTGTCCGCCCAGCAATTTCAGAGCTTCGAATGGAATAGCTGTCTGCAGAGATTGGTACAGGGAATGTCCATTAGAGCTAACTGAATGTAACTAGAGGTTCAGAGCAGATATCGGTTTGTTCATCCTGCCAACGGATTAGAAGTGTTTTGTAGAGACCGTGTTAATGGTACTTCCCAAAGGCAAATTCAACAGTGCTGTAGTATGCAGACAGGTAGAAGTGATCCTGTAAGTCCCCGTGTTTAATTCGAGTCCCATGAAGGGTTGGATCTAATATGCATGGAAACCTATTGCTGAATATGCACCCAAAGCAAACAAATCAATATTCTTCCATTTCGTATACTGGTTGAAATAATCATGTGGAACACTCAGATATGGGACAGAATTTTTCATTTGAATTAGGTCTTCAATGCCCATCAAAAAAAGAGAACATAATAAGGTTCTAATGCACATTTATTATCAAAGTATTAATCTCTGAAATTTTTCTCCTTCAGATAGCCACAAAACCACGATAGGAAGGAATGGCATGATGATCATCAACTCCAAATCCCTCTCCCCCCCACCCCACACAAAAAACAAGGAAGATCAGGTGAACAGCACAGAATACAAAAAAACCATAAGACTGAAAAAGGGTCCACAGCCCAAGCCCACGTCCAAAATGCAGAAATCCTGGGCAACATTCTCCCTCCAATGGTAGAGTGATCTCTCTAACGATAAAAAGTCAGTCTCCCCTCTCTGTGCAGAGTGATCTCACCAGTGATAAACAGGCAGTCCCCCCTCTCTGTAGTGAGTGATCTCACCAGTGATAAACAGGCAGTCTCCCCTCTCTGTAGTGAGTGATCTCACCAGTGATAAACAGGCAGTCCCCCCTCTCTGTAGTGAGTGATCTCACCAGTGATAAACAGGCAGTCCCCCCTCTCTGTAGTGAGTGATCTCACCAGTGATAAACAGGCAGTCTCCCCTCTCTGTAGTGAGTGATCTCACCAGCTGGCGATTCAGTCTCCCTCCTTGCTTTAATCGGAGTCGAACATCGCCTCTCAGCTTTCTCGGCACATGCTGTGCCTCTTCCTGCTGGAATCCCCTCAGAGACTGCAGAGTGCTGAAACAGCCAAACAAACTCCAAACTGCTAATCACAGGCTCCAACATTCAAGTAGAAAAAAAAATGTAAAAGACATAAAAGAAATGAAACATATCATTTCATGATCTTGACTGGAAGCTGCAAAGAAGACATTCGAATACGAACCTTACCTTCTGAACTCATTTGCCGTGCTGCTCTATGACAGAAATGCCAAATCTTCTGTTAGTTGAATAATTGCCACCAACACTCACAAATGTGTCAGAACTTCACAGTGTTAATATTTTCCTTCATCTATCACAAACTGCTTCTGCCTTTTACTTTTTAGAGGTTTTTACAAAGAAGCTGCAAAAATAACAACCTAAATCTAACTGATGATGAGGGGATTAACAATGGAAAACCCTTTGTGAACTTTTCTTCATCAATCCATCTGTCCCAGAAGCATCTGGCAGGACTATTGGTAAGAGTGATCACAACACAACCCTAATGGAGGTAAAGACACTACTTCACATCCTTGGTTATAGGCAGCATCATAAAGATAAATGGAACGGATTCAAAACTGATCTTAGAGCTCAGACATGGAAGCGGTGAGACCCTGTGGGACATCAGCAGCAAAACTATATTTACCAGTGTCTACATCTCCATTTCCTTCACTCTGGCATTAGCATCATGTTAAGTGCCAAGCATTAGATACTGCAGATCTAAACAGTAAATGGCGGAAGCTTCTTGTGACAGATGAAGGAAAGCATGAGAACTGTGAAGTTCTGATAAGTTTGTGAGCCTAGGTGGCAATTATCCAACTAACAGAAGATTTGGCAGCTTCTGTAATAGTGCAGCTCAGCAAGTCAGGCGTCTTCAGTCAGAAGTCCTGGCATATTGATCATAATACTGTATAGTGTTGAAAGTAAGTCTTTGTCCTCATGATTATGTAGCTTATCTTCATTACAACTTGTTAGTCTGCAATATCCATTGTCACTTTTAAATTTATATATGCAGTGCCATGCAAACGTTTGGGCACCCCTGGTCAAAATTTCTGTTACTGTGAACAGTTGAGTGAGTAGAAGAAGAACTGATCTCCAAAAGTCATAAAGTCAAAGATGAAACATTCTTTTCGACACTTTAAGCAAGATTAGTGTTTTAATTTTGTTTTGTACAATTTTTGAGTGAAAAAAGTGAAAGGAACACCATGCCAAGGTTTGGGAACCCCAAGAGATTTGAGCTCTCAGATAACTTTTACCAAGGGCTCAGACCTTAATTAGCTTGTTAGGGCTATGACTTGTTCACAGTCATCGTTAGGAAAGGCCAGGTGATGCAAATTTCAAAGCTTTATAAATACCCCGACTCCTCAAACCTTGTCCCACCAATCAGCAGCCATGGGCGCCTCTAAGCAGCTGCCTAACACTCTGAAAATTAAAATAAATGATGCCCACAAAGCAGGAGAAGGCTATAAGAAGATACCAAAGCGTTTTCAGGTAGCCATTTCCTCAGTTCATAATGTATTAAGAAATGGCAGTTAACAGGAACAGTGAAGGTCAAGTTGAGGTCTGGAAGACCAAGAAAACTTCTCAAGAGAACTGCTCATAGAATTGCTAGAAAGGCAAATCATAATCCCCGTTTGACTGCAAAAGACCTTCAGGAAGATTTAGCAGACTCTGGAGTGGTGGTGCACTGTTCTACTGTGCAGTGACATCTGTACAAATATGATCTTCATGGAAGAGTCATCAAAAGAAAATCTTTCCTGCATCCTCACCACAAAATTCAGCATCAGAAGTTTGCAAAGGAACATCTAAACAAGCCTGACGAACCTTCCTGATGAAGGGTTTTGGCCCGAAACATCGTCACTACCTCCTCCCATAGATGCTGTCTGGCCTGTTGAGTTCTGCCAGCATTTTGTGTTCTTATCTAAACAAGTCTGATGCATTTTGGAAACAAGTCCTGTGGACTGATGAAGTTAAAATAGAACCTTTTGTCCACAATGAGCAAAGGTATGTTTGGAGAAAAAAGGGTGCAGAATTTCATGAAAAGAACACCTCTCCAACTGTTAAGCACAGGGGCGGATCGATCATGCTTTGAGCTTGTGTTGCAGCCAGTGGCACGGGGAACATTTCACTGGTAGAGGGAAAAATGAATTCAATTAAATACCAGCAAATTCTGGAAGCAAACATCACAATGTCTGTTAAAAAAAAGCTGAAGATGAAAAGAGGATGGCTTCTACAACAGGATAATGATCCTAAGCACACCTCAAAATCCACAATGGACTACATCGAGGCGCAAGCTGAAGGTTTTGCCATGGCTCTCACAGTCCCCCAACCTAAACATCATCGAAAATCTGTGGATAGACCTCAAAAGAGCAGTGCATGCAAGATGGCCCAAGAATTTCACAGAACTAGAAGCCTTTTGCAAGGAAGAATGGGCAAAAATCCCCCAAACAAGAATTGAAAGACTCTGAACTGACTACAGAAAGGGTTTACAAGCTGTGATACTTGCCAAAAGGGGGTGTTACTAAGTACTGACCATGCAGGGTGCCCAAACTTTTGTTTCGGGCCCTTTTCCATTTTTATAATTTTGAAACTGTAAAAGATGGAAATTAAAAAAAAATCTTGCTTAAGATATTAAAGAAATCTGTCATCTTTAACTTTATGCCTTTTGGAAATCAGGTCATCTTTTACTTCTGAGCTATTCACAGTAACAGAAATTTTGACCGGGGTGCCCAAAGTTTTGCATGCCACTGTATGTATATAAATTAGGATGAATAGTTTCATTGTCTGTTGATGTGGAATCAGAACCTGACAGAGCCTTTTAACAGAGAGGGACATCTTGACACTTATACAGAATGACATACAATGAAAGTGTTGTTTTCAACAGGTTTGATACTCCTCACCTTTAAGCAATTTTTCCTGTTGTGTCTCTTTCAATTCATGTCCTTTCTGAATTGCTATTATTCAGAAACTATGATAATATGGGTTATATTCTAGGAAACAATCAGGCACTGAAATATTTCCTTGAAGATCCAAGTTACATGATTGATCATGTTTCTAGTCATCTCCCCTGGCTTCACAGTATCTTTCCTGTTTCAGTTATGTTCTGGAGAGGTTTTGGGGTATCCTTGACACAAAGCAGTCAGTCCCTGTCACACTTAAGAATATAAGAACATAAGAGATAGGAGCAGGAGTAGGCCAATCGGCCCCTCAAGCCTGCTCCGCCATTCAACAAGATCATGGCTGATCCAATCTTAACTCTAGTTTTCACCGAATCCCACAAGGCAACAGTGCCAACCAACAGGGCACCATGCCACCCATTTTATTTTATTATTCATCCCACCCAAACCCATGTGATCACCCGGGGGAAAAAGAAAAAACAATTTGCCAATTGAGGAGAAAAAATCTGGAAAATTCCTCTCCAATCCATCCAGGCTATCGAAAACTGGCCCGGGAGATCACATGGCTGATCTAAACCTAGCCTCATGTCCACTTACCTGCTCGCTCACCGTATCCCCTAATGCCATTTTTATCCAGGAAAATGTCTATCTCCATTTTGAATTTACCGAGTGTAGTAGCTTCCACAGCTCTCTGGGGCAGTAAATTCCACAGCCCCACTACCCTCTGAGTGAAGAAATTTCTCCTCATCTCAGTCCTGGAGCGGCATCCCCTTATTTTAAGATTATGCCCCCTAGTCCTAGTTTCACCCATCATTGGGAACATTCTGCCCGCATCCACCCGATCAAGCCCCTTCACAATCTTATATATTTCAATAAGAGAAGAGTCCCAATCTACTCAACCTCTCATCATACATCAACCCACCCATCCCCGGAATTAACCTAGTAAACCTTCTCTGCACTGCCTCGAGAGCCAGTATGTCCTTTCTTAAATATGGACACCAGAACTGCACGCAGTTCTCCAGGTGTGGTCTCCCCAATACCCGGTACAACTGCAGTAAGACCTCCCTGTTCTTATACTCCATCCCCCTAGCAATAAAAGCCAGCATTCCATTGGCCTTCTTGACCACCTGCTGCACTTGCATACTAACTTTTTGTGTTTCCTGCACCAGGACCCCCAGATCCCTTTGCCCAGAAGCACTTTCCAGTTTCTCTCCATTTAGATAATAACTTGCTCTATTATTTTTCCTGCCAAAGTGCAAGACCTCACACTTGTCAGTAGTATATTTCATCTGCCAAATGTCTGCCCAATCACTCAGCCTATCTATGTCCCCCTGCAGGGTATCAATATCCTCCGCACTCATTACACTCCCTCCCATCTTTGTGTCATCAGCAAACTTCGATACGTTGCACTTAGTCCCTTTCTCCAAATCATTAATATAGATTGTAAAGAGTTGGGGTGCCAACACCGACCCCTGCGGAACACCACTAGTCACCAACTGCCAGTCTGAGAATAAACCATTTATCCCAACTCTCTGTTTTCTGTTAGAAAGCCAATCCTCCACCCATGCCAGAATATTATCCCCAATCCCATGATTTTTTACTTTAAGTAATAATCTTTGGTGTGGCACCTTGTCAAATGCCTCTTGGAAGTGCAAATACATCACATACACTGGAGTGGAAAAGTGGGGAAGAGATGATCTTACAAGATGAGGATGGGTTGAAGGCTGCTAACTTCACTTGTCCTGTGGTTTATCACAATCCAGGGAATCCTGGAAGCTGCTCTTCTTCGTACACGCTCCTGACTCGACAAGATCTGCAGTCCTCTGGTCACTCACTGCAAGAAATCCAAAAGCTCTCTTACTCCATCCATCACTGTCCATTGTCCAGGGTCATTCTTGTAAAGAGGGCGCTGGCAGAGTGACCAAATGAGTCACGCAAGACAGACTGGGCCATGTAGTTGATGTCCTCTGCAGCAGACTTGCAAGATTCTGAGATTAAAAAAATTGATCTGCCTAATGTCTGTCCAATGTTGCAGATCTTTATGGTCTGGGAACTTAGAATTACGAAAGGACAAAAGGATTGTGAATGGCAAATTCTGAAACTGAAGTCCACAGTTTTATGCTTATTATATCTAATCTGGTTCATTGCTGCCAGTGTGGTTAAGTCAATTTATTTAAAATTCTTGTGTCTCACCAATGGAAGACATGTGAGCTGATTTGAACCAATTACAAAGAATAAGCAAATTGGCAGCTTTCATGTTGACTGTACTCTTTTCCTGCTGAGTTCCTCCAACATTTTGTGTGTGTTGCTCGGATTTCCAGCATCTGCAGAGTTACTCTTGCTTGAGCTTTCACTATTAAGCTGGCCCAACAAGTGTTTCTGTATACAGCTGTATATAGTGGACGATGTCAGCCTGCAGATGGTAGCGGCAGCAATGTGTGGGTTTTGGATCATCCTGTACTTTGGGATAGGCAATGAAATGTTTGAGCTTACTTTTCTCCTTTTGCAGGCACGTGCAATCTGTCATGAAAAAAATACATGCAAGCATTTTGGAACTTCAGGGTAGGAAGATGGGCAACAGCTAAAAGAGACGATCATGTCACTGTCTACAGTTGAAATACAGCAGTAACAGTATCAGATCATAGAATCTGAGAAGGTCTGGAACAGAATGCAAGCTGTAATTATTAGCATCCTGCACACAAACTAGAAATGAAAGAATAACATCAGTTATTAATTTATTTACACTGAGAAACTTACCCCAAGGTATTGCTTAATCAAAATCTCTTGAATGATTCCAGTTATTCTCTTTGTCATTAGGTTACATGAAATGCAATCAGATTGTGCTTTTCCAATAGTTTCACATCAGTTTAGGTCCTCGGCTGTGGGTACTCATTCTAATCGGAAATCCGCACAGGTGCAAATCTTCCAGGTGAAGATCTACATTATAAAGCTCCAAGAATCGTTTGCATTGTTACTGATTAACTATCCTGAGTATACAATTACAGATCTTACATATGGAGAGGGAGACAAACTGTTGAAATTTTTTAATTGTCACAAGAAGAAAGGAATGAGAAAACATTTTGAAAACAATTGAGGGAAGTGGAATGTGGTTACGATAATGTGGTAGTGATGTTCTCTCATAACCTTGTAACCTCTGGCATTTACTTTTAGAAACTTCTGGAGAATTCTTATTTGTTTCTTTGATGCAGAGGAGATTAAAGTTCTATTTTAGGAAAATATGAATGAAATATACAGCAATTCCATCTATTTGTGAAAATGGTTGATTCAAGTATTTTTCACACTGCATTAAAATTGAGTTTCATTATGAATTTGAGCATTCACTTTCTTCTCCTCCTCTTCAGTAGGTTTCGGCTTTGGCCAGAAGGGGATGTATCTTGTCCAAGCACCAGTGCAACATCTGGAGCCAATGCCGAAAGGTAAATTGTAGCATTCACTTTCAGTTGCTGCTTTATCACCATCAGCACAGAGAGATTGCTTCCAAGTGACTATACCCCGTTCCTTCTCTGAACCTGAAAAACATTAGACATTATTCTGGCACACAGTCTGTTGATGAATAACTATTGAAATTCTCTTATTGGGCTTGTGTTTATGCATTTTGTAGTGCGTCCATTGCACATGGGGAATGCGTTTTGAGACATACTGATATCATCTCTGTGCTTTCCCTTTCATTCAAATAGACTCTTGGATTGGTGAGGAGATTCAGACTGGAATGTAGATCTCCTGGGTGTTGCTTCTGGAGGATTGGAAGATCTACACACTTGAAATATTGCAGTGTCATGATGTGTATCACTTTCTATGATGTCACCATCTCCCACAATGACCTGGTCCTCACCCCTTTCATTCACTCATCCCGCTTCATGTGCCATAAGTTGCCTGCACCAGGAGGGAATGGGTGCAGGGATGTTGGCCACTGACTGAGGCTTGGAAATGGGAAAGGGAATGTTGTAAAGCAAGAGACGGTGAGAGACGGGTGGAAAATGATCATATGTATCGGGGTGACTAACAGTAGGCTGAGTGCAACTTCACCATAGGGGTGCTGCAGTTCCAGGTGGCTCACCACCACTTTCACATCTGGGTCATAACAGTAGATACAGGTCTCGCCAAGATCTGGGGAATCAATTAAAAGAAAGGAATAGAAAGAATTGGACCACAATGGGGCCAAGAGAAGTGGGGAGTTGGAAACTGAGTTTGGAGAAAGAGGAGAATAGCAGTAGGAGATGGAAATGCATGGGGAGAGAATGAATAAACATATTTCCAAACCAGGAGTCGGGTGGCGGTGGAGGTGGTGAAAAAGAGGAATTGGATCAAACTGCACTGGAGGCCAGAGGATATAATGAGAAGGAAGCAAGGCTGGGAACTGAGGCCATTTATGGATGGCTTGCTAGAGAGCCCTCAGCGTTCTTGAGATTGAGCCTAGACCATCATTTGAAAGATTGAAATGCACATTTATAGAGAAGAAATATGGGAAGTTTGGTATTTATTGCTTATTTATTTATTATTACTATTATTTCTTTCTTTTTGTACTCGCACAGTTCTTTATCTTTTCCACATAGTTAAATGCCGGCGTTGGTGTGGTCTTTCATTGATTCCATTATGGTTATTATTCTAGTATGGATTTATTGAGTATGCCTGCAAGAAAATGCATCTCAGGGTTGTATTTGGTAACATATATGTACTTTGATAATAAATTTACTTTGACCTTTGAATCCATTCATTATGCATGGTACTGCAGATATATATTCAGGGAGTGATCATATTACTGTTGGTTATGAGTAACCTGAATGTTACCACTGTTAATAAGCATTAGTACAATTTCAGTGAGTTACTGTTAGATGCTCCGAAGATTACGCTTCCCTACACATCCAATTTCCCTCTCAGCATTTTTGTCTTTGTCTACTCACGTGTCCATTACAGCTTTCAAACATTTTTTGCATGAGACCTGCCAGAATGACACCAAAAGCAAAGAGACAGAATGACAAGGACTCAACCCTGGTGGAACCACCAGAACCTGAAAGGCCAGCCAGAAATCCTTCTGCCTCCACAGATGCTGCCTGACCAGCTGAGTTCCTCCAGCAGTTTGCTTTATGCTCCAGATTACAGCGTCTGCCATCTTACATGTCTTCTCCAAAAGAACACCATGAAGTTATGCATCATATGTTGTGGCATAGCAACTAATCAGGACCCAAAGGCATCACTTGAAACTTCTGGTCTCTGCTAAGGCCTTATCTAAGGCCTGAACAGATTAGATATGGCAAAGTTATTCCCCATGGTAGGGGAGACCAGGACAAGAGGGACAAATTGTCCAGGACAACTTCAGGATTGAAGGATGTCCATTTAGAACAGAGAGACAATGAAATTACTTTACTCAGAGGGTGGTAAATCTGTGGAATTTGTTGCCACAAGCGGCTGTGAAGGCCAAGTCATTGGGCCCATTTAAGGCAGAGATATATAGGTTCTTGATTAGCCAGGACATCAAAGGGTATGGGGAGAAGGCAGGGGAGTGGGGATGACTGGAAGAATTAGATCAGTCATGATTGAATGGCGGAGCAGATGATGGGCTGAATGGCCTATTTCTGCTCCTATATCTTATGGTTGTATGGTCTTACTACTGCTTTACATGTAGCTCCAGCAACATAAGCTGGATCCTGACCACGGGTGCTATCAACGCAGTGTTTGCATCTTCTCCCTGTAACTGTGTGGGTTTCATTAGGTGCTCTGGTTCCATCCCACTTTCCGAAGTCCTGCTGATAGGTCACTTGCCCCCATAGATTCTCCTCGAGGAGGTGAATAGTGGAAAATCTAGGAGGAGTCCGTGGAAATGTGGCGGATTGCAGGGAAATTAATGGTGGAATGGGATTAATGGTATTTTCCGTAGATTTGTATGTGGTGGAGCAATTTAACTAAACGAATGCCCAGGTAGCAATCTAAAGGCCGGTGCCATGGTGATATCTGCAAATAATACAGTTTATGATCAGTGCCACAGAGGTCTGAATGAACTCTGGTGACTGAAGTTTGTGTGAAAATGGTTAGAAAACAAATTGAATGTACCTGCCAAGCAAACACAAGGAAATCTGCAGATGCTGGAAATTCAAACAACAACACACACAAAATAGTGATGGAACACAGCAGGCCGGGCAGCATCTATAAGGAGAAGCACTGTCGATGCCTCTGCCCGAAACGTCAACAGCGCTTCTCCCTATAGATGCTGCCTGGCCTGCTGTGTTCCACCAGCATTTTGTGAATGTATCTGTCTCCCGCTGTGGAACAAGGCTGATTTCACTGGAAATGAATGCAAGTTAGAATGATGTTACTTCCTCTGCATCCCTCTCCCTGTCCATGTCAATTTCATCCCCTTCATCCCAACTTCATTACCACAGGTCTAACGGCATTATAATTTCATCGCTCTCACAGAGTGACGGAAGCCTACCTGGTATGGTGTTATCCAGAAAAAAACCGAGAAATCCTCCAACAAACATACTGGTGGTTAAAAGTACAAGGATGACTTGATCTACTGGAACTACTCCTGCAAAGCAGAATGTTTAGATTAATTGTGTGTGCACATTACAATTTTCATGGAACAACTCTGAGATTAAATAGAATCCCCCTATTTTTATACAGTAAAGAAATGCTTTAGCCTTGATGGGATTGGAAAAGATATGGAGAGACAGGGAATGTGGTTCTGCTTGCATTTACAGTTGGTTTGAATCCATTAAGTCCATAAGGCTACAAGGCATAGGAGCAGATTTAGGCCATTCAGCCCATCTAGCCTGCTCCATCATTCTATCACGGCTGATCCCGGATCCCACACAACCCCATACACCTGCCTTCTCGCCGTATCCTTTGATGCCCTGACCGATCAGGTAACGATCAACTTCTGCCTTAAATATACCAATGGTCTTGCCCTCTACCGCAGCCTGTGGCAGAACATTGCACTGATTCACTACTCTCCGGCTAAAAAAATTCCTCCTTACCTCTGTTCTAAAAGGTCACCCCTCAATTCTGAGGCTGTGCCATCTAGTTCTTGACACCCCACCATAGGAAACTTCCTCTCCACATGAAAGGAATAGTGAGTCATCAGAGGAATGAGCGAAGAGGCCAGATAAAGAAGAACTGTGCGATCTTGGATGTACAAATGGACATTTGCCTTCACATCTGGAGGCCAAGTTCTCATCCTTCTGTTGTAAAGCATCTCACATAAATGCAGAAAACATGAATCCATTTCCCACTGGTCCAGATCACCTAAACTATGTCAATCTGCTCAGGTTCCCAGCCTGGGGTCCATGGACCCCTCTGTTAATTGTAGGGGTCCATGGCATTAAAAATAGTTGGAAACCCCGAGTAAATGAATGCTTATTGGCAATCTCACTTACAGGTCACAAACTAGCAGGAAAATAAAGTTTTTCAATCAATTTATTTGGATAAATACAGACCTAGACACAAACTTGGACAATGGTATAAACCTACCTGTTTGTATAGAACCTGGATGCTGATTTAACCAGTTGGGAATGGCCAGGCCAGCAAACATGGAAAATCCAAAAATAAAGATATTTCTTGAAGAGTTCATATCCACAAACTAAAGGGGGATAAAAAGGAATAGCGATTAAAGGAAATAATGGGCTTTATCCAAGGTTCCAACATTCTCAATATGCTCTGACTTTTAATATGGCAAATTTTAACTGAATCAAAAACTCTTCAAACATCGCACAATGAAACGGGAATATAAAGTGTCAACATAACATGTTATTCTATATCAAACGATTTTGCTGTTTGTGGGTTAGAAATTCAGTCATGCAACGCATATTTTTCAGATGTAGATTGGTCACTGACGTGCTGGGCTGGGCAGGGATTGAGATGATGGAGGGTTGGAAGTGCATCATCTACCACGTTCACTGAAGACCAGAACTTCAGTATGCACAGCTCACATCCAAAACAGGTATGACGGTACTTTCTTTACTTTCCTCAGGGCAGATTCTGGCTAATGAGGCCTGCCTGGGAACAGCAGACTCTTCCACAGGTATGACAGGAGGTTGGTAACCAGTCAGATGGTGGGCAACTTCTGAGATGATTGCTCCTTCTGCCATTCACACGGTCCCAGTGCATGATCTTGAGGTTCTTAGTACCGTCCTGAATGCTTCTTATCCTGTGCCAGGGACTGCCAGGAGACAGGGAGGATGTTGCACTTCTTCTAGGAGGTATTAGGCACATTCTTGAATCTTTGTTCTGTTCACCTGGTACCTCCTCTCATGAAAGAGCTGGGAATAAGGTGCCTGCTTTTCGAACAAGGTGGCCTCCCTGCTGTATCAGGCTAAGACTCAGGGCAGGTGATGTCAGGCTGGAAGAGGGCTCTATCCCGTGAATTTGAAGGACTTTACAGTTAGCAGTGATGGAGTTTCTCCAGTAGCTTGATAAGGCTGCTGTAATGATCCATGAGACCTGAATCTCCATTTGTTCATTTCCTCAACTGACTGAAAGCTGTGGTTAGGCAGAGAAGGAGTTTCTCATCATCTTAGCCATAAGGTGGCAGAGCGGAAATGCAGATCGGCATGCAATCCAACAGACAGCCCTTGAAAATGCTACGTGCTGCACTTTGAGCAATAAAGTCCTTTTAATACAAGCATATTGGAATCTGAAGCTGAGTAGAACAGGAGTTAATCCCATATTGAAAGACTGACCCTAGGTATTAGCTAGACACTACAAGTGCTACAGAAGACGATGGGGCAGCTAAACTGGGAAGCTTTGATGTCAAAAGCTGCCTGTTAAAATTTCATGGCTGTTAGTATGGACTAGTTTCAGTGTTACCTGGAGGCAGAAGCACCCCAAAACTCCAAGAGAGATGATGCAGCATTCTATCTGCTCCACAGCCAATATTCTCTGAAGAACAGTCACTACAGAACTGAGAATTATGCAGCAGCAGAGATTAAACCATTCAAAGCCTCCCAGCTGAAAACTGTTCACCCCTCTGAAATCACCCATGATTTGTCATCAACATGTTTTAGCAAAGGTAACTGCTGCCTTCTTTTCTCAGCAACCAATCATCTCCTTAGGCTGCCCTCTTCACCTTTACCTTTCAAGTCCCAAAATATGAAGGGCCCGTGAACTTAATTTCCCCTAAGGTTTGATAAGCAATTCTGATACCCACCATTCCTGAAACCAGTTGGACGCCTTCAATGGCAAGTACACCCTTTCTTTGGTAAGGACACCCAAACTGTGCATTTGATGTCTCAGAAAGACCTGAACAACAATGGAGCTTTATTGAGAGTGTTCCAGACATCCAGATAAACACACCCACTAGATCCTGCTTATCCCTTCCACTAGCCACATCCCCATAGAACTCTCATACAGGGGTTCCTAACCCAAGTCCATGGACCCCTTGCTTAATGGTATTGATCCATGGCATTAAAAGGTTGGGAACCCCTACTAGAGTCTCATAGGTTAGTCAAATGTGATTCACCTTTTATAAATCCAGGCTGATTTTATGCAATTCTATTACAGTATTCTTTTCAAAGGGTATTATACCCTTCACTATTGCATTTTGTCATTTTCCTTACCCCAGTTATTAGGCCGACAGGTCAATTGTTCCCAACTTGCTTTCCCTCTCCTTTCTTAAACAATGCGGTCACATTTTCTACTCTCCAGCTCACAGAGAAATTCCAGAATCTATAAAATCCTGGAAGAGGTCAACCAGTGCATCCACCTTTCAAAAGCCACGTCCTTTAAAACATTGGAAGGAGTTACTGTATATTTAGACCAGCAAATAGTACTTGTAATATTGGGTTTGCTCAGGTGAGCTGAGAGGAACAGGAGAAATACCATGATCATTGCAGACTTTAACAGACCGGACAAATCACAGTTGTCGTACTAAGCAAGGTGAATCTGGGATGGACAGCATCTAATCCTTGGGATTTAGCACTTTGCAATTTCACAACTTTCTCTGGAAGTGTTTATTAACTAATAGTTTCTTCAGGTCTTTATTCTCATTTAATCTTTAATTTTCTAATTTATCTGTTATGTTCTGCCTGTGGAGACAGAGTAAAGTAATTGTTTAAGCCCAACTCACCTCCTTCCTTTTTCCCCATTATAAATGTTTCTGCCTCTGTCAGTAAGGGGCCCATATTTATTCTCTCTGGTCTTTTCTTTTACACATCCCAGAGAGGTTTTTTTCCCCATTTTTCACGTTTCTTGTCAATTTACCTTATGTTCCAAACATGCTTATTTTACCAGCTTCTTGCTCCTCTTTTGTTAAGTTTTAGAATGTCCCCAAACATCCAATGGTGCAACTTAACAGTGACTCTTTAGAGCTCATCTGAGGAAACAGCTTAATTTCTACCTTTAACATCTCTCTTTTCCCTTTTCAAGGTGGTTCTGTCGGAGATCCTGACATAGAGTTACACTCACAGTGCTGGGACCTGCACCCAGTGGCTCATGACCTGCCACTTTTCCATATCCCAAGGACGCAGCCTAGGAGATGAGCCCACCTTTGTGGTTCCGAGGCTTTCCAGCCCTGTGGACGAGCCGACTCTACCCCAGTGCCATTGGAGAAAATGGAGCATTGGGAACAGTGGATCGGCATTGGGGGCTCCGTACTCAGCGAACTGCACACTCTCCCTCTCTCACTCGTTAGTGGGGGAGAGCCTGTTGCTGATTCACAAATCGGAGAACTCGGACGATAAAGCAACGCGGCAGACATTATCATCACAAATCAGTGAGCCATTTTGTTATGTCTCCCCGCTCGCTGCGAAAGGGAGGCTCATCTCCGCCCCTTTATTGGGGAGCGAGAGAGCCTGTGGTTTGTCCATTGTCGGGGTGAACTATTAGTTTTTGTCGTACTGAAGATCATGGCCTCTTGTGGGGGCTCTGCTATTGCTTGCTTGGTGGGTGGAGGGGGCTGATGCATTATTTTGCTGGAGTAAGTGGGGGAGGGGAGGGTCATTGCTTTGCTGCTGCCTGTGTGTGGGTAGGAGTGGGGGGCTCTGGGGTTCTGTTTTCACTGTCACTCATCCTTTGGGGCACTTCTCTGATTTCGTGGATGTCCGCAAAGAACAAGAATTTCAGGTTGTATATCGTATACATTTCTCTGACAGTAAATGGAACTATTGAACTCGGTGCTACAGCAATCTCTTGCAACTTTACATGCACGTGCAGTTCAACTCTTTGAGTGAAAACACAGAAAGTTTGAAGTTAATAACTCCTCTCCTTCTACCTTAGGCCACAAACTTATCAATCACCCTCCTGTGGATCACTTCTACAAAGAAAGGATCCGTATGCTCCACGACCGCTGGACTAAGTGTGTAAATGTAGGAGGGGTCTATGTTGAAAAATAAATCTGCTAGGTTTTCTAAAATTGACTCCTTCTACCTTAGGCCATGAACTTATCAATCACCCCTCGTATATCAGGTCAGGCAACAACTATGGAATGAGAAGCAAAGTTAGCATTGAATGTCCTATCCAAAGGTACTCTCTAATCTGCTTCCTGTATTTTTCAGAGTTTAGTTCAGATTTCCAGCATCTGGTCTAATTGATTTTCCCTGACTCTAAGATACCCTGGTTGCTTGACAAGCAAAACATTCAAAAATAATCCAGTAATTAAATTTCATTATAATTTCAGATTTTATTTGTCTAATCTGAATGTAGGTTAAAGTCTAAAATGCTTATGGCATTTCTCCTAGTATATACAACTCTGATTCACTGAGTTATGTCACACCAATATTACTAGTACAATTTGGTGGTTCATCATCAACTCCTGCCAATGTTTTGTGTCCTTTGCCATTCTTAAGCCTGATTCAAAGTGATTCTAGTTCTTCACTGTGACCTGTTGATCATGATCATTCTCTACATGGAAGAGAGAGACTCCTATGATAATTATATTACCCCTGACACATGCATCACAAATTTTCTGATTTGGACCACACCCGATATTAAGATTTTGGTTGTCTTTAAATCATGTTTATTGTTTAAATAATGTTTAAAAAATGTTTATTGCTGATTGCTGTACACATAGGTCAAGATCATGTCTCATCACTGCACTGGTTCCCTCCCTCTTCCTTGCTGCCATGCTTCAGAAATGGCAATGAGGTCTACCAATTTCAATTCTAGTGTGTTTCTAATTCATTTACCTTTTTGCAAATCCTGAAGGAGGTCAGATACAATGCCTTTAACTTTATCACTAGCATTTTCTATACTTTAATAACCTTTACTAACTGACTTTGTGTGCTTGACATCTACTTAGTTCACGGACTGAAACATTGACCGTACTGTATTCCATTGATGCTGCCTGGCCTGCTGAGTTCCACCAGCATTTTGTGTGTGTTCAATTTCCAACATCTGTAGATTTTCTCTTGTTTGTGCTTCTTCACATTTCTTTTCTAATTTCCCCTTCCCCCTTTATTTCTCTCATTCCTGAATTTTCTTTAAGGTTCCTTTCTCCTGCCAAGCTGGTTTAAATTCTCTTTCATAGGGCTAGCAAACGCTTCAGCAAAGGTATTGGTTCTAGTCAGTCTTCGCGTTCAAGCTAACCCTGAGCCTTCTGAGTAGTTTATTGCTAATCTACCCACTTTCTCCACTCAACTTACAAATGTGACCTGCCTAGTGGAATAGAGTACAGAATCCTAGCAGAGAGAAAGCCGTCCAGCTCATCAAGCTTGTACCAACTCGTTCAAAGAGCTGTCCAGTTTAGTTATATATCCCACCCTTCCCCCAGTACTCTGTAAGTTCCTCTTCACAGACGGAACCAAGTGTCTTTTGGAATTTGTTTCCAATGTTTCTTCCAATAGTGTCTTCCAAATTTTAATCAATCTGTGTGTAAAGAGATCTCTTCTCATTTCCAAGCTTTTGTTAGTTTCACCTCAAACCACTTGTCATAAGAAATGTTTCCATTTTTACCAATTATTTTTTATCAATTTGAATATTCCTATTAGGTTCCCTTCTCACTTTTCTCATGCAAGTCAATCAACTTCAGGTTCTCCAGCTTCTCTAGGTAATTGAAGTCCAGCATCAGTGATCTCATCCTGATGAATGCCTGTTGCCCTTTGCACCTTCTGCAAGGCTTTATCTATTCTCCTGAAATGCAATGTCCAAGTTGCACTCTGTTTTTCTTCCAAAGTGCAAGGGTTTGCATATAATTGCATTAAATTATGTCTATCTGTCAGTTTCATTAGTTTATCTTTGTCTTTCTGGTGTCGCCTACCACGTGCCTCACTAATGATCACATTGGCATGTTTAGTAGATCCACAGATTTGTCTTCCCTTTGCTATAGACAAGGCTATTCACATATAGTAAAGCCTTGTCAAGCTCCTTCCTGTTAAAGCTGGTGCTGGAGAGGCAGGCAGGAAACAAAACTCCTAACTGATCTATTACACTTTTTCTGGACTACAGCCACCGCAATCTGTAGCCTGTAATTTCCCTTTGGGAGCTGGACTTTTGAATCATCCGTGTGACCTGCATTTTTGCGCTATGCTGAAGGATTCAGCAAACTGGTCTCTTGAAAATGCAGGTATGGCTGCAGTAGCCATTGCTGGAGCAGACTTGTGGCCAGATCAAAATGGTGAGGCCTGGGCCCAAGGGTTAAAAATGAACTGATGTTTGGCTGAATTAAGAGCCAACTAGATTAAAAAGATCAAGGCATCAAGGCTGATGGCGAAGGAAAAACTCCTTCAGCTCACTACTCCATGAGGTTTACTCACCTCAGCACTGAACTCACTCTACAGCTGTGGCCTGCAACCATTAGAACTCCCCTCAGCACCGAACTGGACCTGTGGCTGTGGCCTGTGACCATTAGAACTCCTCTCAGCACTGAACTGGGCCTGTGGCTGTGGCCTGCAACCATTGGAACTCCCCTCAGCACTGAACTGGACCTGTAGCTGTGGCCTACAACCATTAGAACTCCCCTCAGCCCCGAACTGGGCCTGTGGCTGTGGCCTGCAACCATTAGAACTCTCCTCAGCACTGAACTGGACCTGTGGCTGTGGCCTGCAACCATTGGTACTCCCCTCAGCACCGAACTGGGCCTGTGGCCGTGGCCTGCAACCATTAGAACTCCCCTCAGCCCCGAACTGGGCCTGTGGCTATGGCCTGCAACCATTAGAACTCTCCTCAGCACCGAACTGGGCCTGTGGCTGTGGCCTGCAACTATTAGAACTCACCTCAGCCTCAAACTGGGCCTGTGGCTGTGGCCTGCAACCATTGGTTCTCCCCTCAGCACTGAACTGGGCCTGTGGCCGTGGCCTGCAACCATTAGAACTCCCCTCAGCCCTGAACTGGGCCTGTGGCTGTGGCCTGCAACCATTAGAACTCTCCTCAGCCTCAAACTGGGCCTGTGGCTGTGGCCTGCAACCATTAGAACTCCCCTCAGCACCGAACTGGACCTGTGGCTGTGGCCTGTGACCATTAGAACTCCTCTCAGCACTGAACTGGGCCTGTGGCTGTGGCCTGCAACCATTGGAACTCCCCTCAGCACTGAACTGGACCTGTAGCTGTGGCCTACAACCATTAGAACTCCCCTCAGCCCCGAACTGGGCATGTGGCTGTGGCCTGCAACCATTAGAACTCTCCTCAGCACTGAACTGGACCTGTGGCTGTGGCCTGCAACCATTGGTACTCCCCTCAGCACCGAACTGGGCCTGTGGCCGTGGCCTGCAACCATTAGAACTCCCCTCAGCCCCGAACTGGGCCTGTGGCTGTGGCCTGCAACCATTAGAACTCACCTCAGCCTCAAACTGGGCCTGTGGCTGTGGCCTGCAACCATTAGAACTCTCCTCAGCACCGAACTGGGCCTGTGGCTGTGGCCTGCAACCATTAGAACTCTCCTCAGCACCGAACTGGGCCTGTGGCTGTGGCCTGCAACCATTAGAACTCACCTCAGCCTCAAACTGGGCCTGTGGCTGTGGCCTGCAACCATTGGTACTCCCCTCAGCACCGAACTGGGCCTGTGGCCGTGGCCTGCAACCATTAGAACTCCCCTCAGCCCTGAACTGGGCCTGTGGCCGTGGCCTGCAACCATTAAAACTCCCCTCAGCCCTGAACTGGGCCTGTGGCTGTGGCCTGCAACCATTAGAACTCTCCTCAGCACCGAACTGGGCCTGTGGCTGTGGCCTGCAACCATTAGAACTCTCCTCAGCACCAAACTGGGCCTGTGGCTGTGGCCTGCAACCATTAGAACTCTCCTCAGCACCGAACTGGGCCTGTGGCTTTGGCCTGCAACCATTGGTTCTCCCCTCAGCACTGAACTGGGCCTGTGGCCGTGGCCTGCAACCATTGGTACTCCCCTCAGCACCGAACTGGGCCTGTGGCCATGGCCTGCAACCATTAGAACTCCCCTCAGCCCTGAACTGGGCCTGTGGCTGTGGCCTGCAACCATTAGAATTCCCCTCAGCCCTGAACTGGGCCTGTGGCTGTGGCCTGCAACCATTAGAACTCTCCTCAGCACCGAACTGGGCCTGTGGCTGTGGCCTGCAACCATTAGAACTCTCCTCAGCACCGAACTGGGCCTGTGGCTGTGGCCTGCAACCATTGGTACTCCCCTCAGCACCGAACTGGGCCTGTGGCTGTGGCCTGCAACCATTGGTACTCCCCTCAGCACTGAACTGGGCCTGTGGCTTTGGCCTGCAACCATTGGTACTCCCCTCAGCACCGAACTGGGCCTGTGGCTGTGGCCTGCAACCATTGGTTCTCCCCTCAGCACTGAACTGGGCCTGTGGCCGTGGCCTGCAACCATTGGTACTCCCCTCAGCACCGAACTGGGCCTGTGGCCGTGGCCTGCAACCATTAGAACTCCCCTCAGCCCTGAACTGGGCCTGTGGCTGTGGCCTGCAACCATTAGAACTCTCCTCAGCACCGAACTGGGCCTGTGGCTGTGGCCTGCAACCATTAGAACTCTCCTCAGCACCAAACTGGGCCTGTGGCTGTGGCCTGCAACCATTAGAACTCTCCTCAGCACCGAACTGGGCCTGTGGCTGTGGCCTGCAACCATTAGAACTCTCCTCAGCACCGAACTGGGCCTGTGGCTGTGGCCTGCAACCATTGGTTCTCCCCTCAGCACTGAACTGGGCCTGTGGCCGTGGCCAGCAACCATTGGTATTCCCCTCAGCACCGAACTGGGCCTGTGGCCGTGGCCTGCAACCATTAGAACTCCCCTCAGCCCTGAACTGGGCCTGTGGCTGTGGCCTGCAACCATTAGAACTCTCCTCAGCACCGAACTGGGCCTGTGGCTGTGGCCTGCAACCATTGGTACTCCCCTCAGCACTGAACTGGGCCTATGGCCATGGCCTGCAACCATTGGTACTCCCCTCAGCACTGAACTGGGCCTGTGGCTGTGGCCTGCAGTCACTGGGCTTCTGGGCCAACTTCACTCATCTCACCACTGAACAGGCTTTGTGGCTGTGGACTCCCTTCTGGGGAGTCTGTGCTCAATATTCTGCTTGTTATTTGTTTGCTTTTTTTATTTCTTGCATGACTTGTTCTTTTTATTTGCACATTTGGTGTTTTGACGGTCCTTGTAGAGTGGGATTTTTTAATGGGTTCTCTTGTGCTTCTTTGTTTTGTGGCTGCCTGGATGAAGATGATTCACAAGCTTGTATATGGTTCACAAACTTTGAGAATAAATGTACTTTGAACTTTAAACTTCTCAACTTCATAATACTCAAAATAATTTAAGCTAGTAAGATACTGTTGGGGTGCAGTCGCCATTGTAATGTTTGAAAGGCAGCAGCCAATTTATGCATAGTAGGTGCCAAAATACAAAATATTATTCATCTAACGTTTTTGGTAATATTCACTGTGGCTAGAGAACAGTCCTGGATACATGCAATAACTCTTCTGCAAAATAACTTCACAGGATTGATATTCTGAAACAGCAGACGGTTGTGCAATTTTCGGTACCTCCTACCAGATAAACTGTCCTTCTGACAATATGGAACTCTCAGAGTACTGCTCAGATTGCTGGCGTGGAACCTAAACTCAAACCTATCTCTCTCTGAGGTGGGAATGCTACAGGACAGCCTCAACTAACAGGAAATGTGATGCTCCAGAATAACCGTAGTCAGAAAAGCAACCATTCATCACCACTCTGCCAAGGGAATTTGTACCCAAGTTACACCTATTCCGGTAAACTCTTTTCCAAGTTAATACAGTATAGTACTTCAAACAGCATTGAAGTACTACATATTGAGCTCTCTTTGCAAAATCTTGTTAATTCAACTATCTTATTCAGATTCCCGGTAAGTGATTTGACTTTCATTGCTTTTCCATGTGAGAACGAATTTTGTTTTGTCTAATAGTTATAACCTGTAATAGGTTATCTCACCTTTAATAGCTTCCCACAGTTAGATATACAGTATGCTATCTCATTAGCAGGTTTATATCTAATTCTCTCTTTGGCGAAGAGGTGCATATAAATCTGTGCTCGGGCTCCACTCCATATCTAAGATGGATTTAAAAACCATAGACAAGAGCTCTGTTCCCTCCATCCTGATACCTGTCAGCAATATATTTGGGGAAGATGACTTGCTAGCTTTGAATGACACCAACCTATTTAGCTCTCTTTATATATTATTTTATTTTATCCAGTATATCCATGCCTTCTTCCTCTGGTTAGTCTCCTTCCATTAGTCTGGTGAGACCATGGATCTGCGCCTGGAAAGTCTACTGGAGTCTCCTCTCCGGGGCGCAGGTTGTACGGAAGACTGGCAGTTGCCCTTGCTGCAAGTCTCCCCTCTCCATGCCACCGATGTTGTCCAAGGGCTGATACAGCTTGGCACCAGTGTCGTCGCAGGAGTTGCCAGAACGAGGTTGAAGGCAACGTCAGACTGCCTTAGGGACCCCGGCTCCGGATTTGTCCTCAGGGTTTACTCCCAAAGCCTTTCCCATGAGTGGGTATGGCCACAAGGCAGCGGAGGTTTAAAATCAGAGTTTTCCCTCTCTCAGATGGACTGCTATCCCAGGCTGACGAGCTCCATCTACCCGAAACACCGGTTTTAAGGCACCAGGACCCGCCTTTGCCCCTTCTCCCGTCAGTAGAAACAGTTCTGCTGGGCTTAGACGCTAAGCCACATGAGAAGGCCAGGAGTGCCTCTAGTGCCATAATAAGGCCACAGTGCCATATCTCATTAAGTGACAAGCAGTTGTACGTTAGGATCAGAGTCTGGAGCTGACTGGTTCTGGCACATCCACCGAGAGACAGCCACCAGCAGGTGTTCTGTAGCTGCATCATTTTCAGCTGAAGTCAACAGGTGAACTTCAGACTACTAATAATAATAATAATAATAATGGAATTTGCACCTCATTTACTTGTAAAACACTGGATTCTGTTCTTCGGGTACTGCCCTTATCTTATCTCCATTTCTAATTAATGACCTGGTGAATGGCGGCCGAGGGCAGTGAGCACATTTGCACCCTTGCACCAAATGGACGTTATTCCGAATCTGAAAATGCAGAGCCGTTTGGTCAATTGGAAAGACTGAACATTGTACCTGCAAATTTGAAATTCCAACAGCTGTAATAACGCTGAACATCACCATCAACATTCCACCAATTACTGGTTGTGGGATGGTGCTAAAAATTGCTCCAATTTTTACAAGCATTCCCACACAAATCATTAATAATCCACTGGTGAGAATAACAACTCGGCTCCCCACCTGAAACAAGAACAAAGAGAGAGATTGCACTAGTATACAGTGTACTATTTCAGATTAATACATTATCCATTCCTTTCGAACCTATCCTTCCCAATTTACAACCACCAGTTATTACCTTTCAGCTGCATGTTTCAACTTGAGGAGACTGCTCCTAACACACTTCATGTCTCGGCTTTGCCGAGTCGGATTAGTAAATGTTCAGCCCGTTGGGCTGCAACTGATTGCCCCATTTATTCTCTCATACAAGCAGTGTGTGCTCAGAGAGGCTGGCTGAAGACTGTTGCTGAGAACTGGTGGGTGATCGTAAGAGAAACCAGGTGCCTCTCCCAATGACACAATACTCGCAGAAACCTGTCATAAAGGAATCCAAAGACCCACAATCTATTGAGGGGGAAAATACTGCTTGCCTCAATGTTAAGAACCAGCTGCTTATGCAGATAAATGATTCTACACTTCCCCATCAGACAAAACATCTTCTCTGTACCTGTAAAATGCCACCAAGCCTTACATTTTCCATTGAGGTTGCCACTGATTCTTCAAACCTACTTTTATGGAGAGATCTCTCATCACCACAAATTGTAACTTGCAGGGTAAGTTATTTGCAAACAAATTGGTCACCAGGAGAGGTAAGGGAAGAGACATGATCCCCTGTGGCCATTCCCCTCAGCATATTGCTGGCGTGGGGTTAGCTATCGGGCTGCAGTTTGGTCACTGGCTTAGAGGCTCAGCAGTGAGAGTTGAAGTCAGGCAGAGTAATAGTGATAGGAGATATCGGTTAGGGGGACAGGCAGGGCCTGTGCCTTGACCAACATCATTGTATCCTCTCTAGCCCCTGGCAAGGTCCTGGAGGACTGGCAAGTAGCTAATATTCAATTATTCAAGAAGGGAAATAGGGATAATCCTGGAAAATATAGAACAGTGAGTCTCACATTAGTCATGGAGAAGTTAGTGGAGGGAATTCTTAGGGATAATATTTATGATAATTTGGTAAACTGTGGCCTAATTAAACACAGTCAGCATGGCTCTGCACAGGGAAAATGGTGTTTCACTAACTTGACTGTTGAGTTTTTCAAGGTGGAGACGACGGCGATTGATGAAGGTAGAGGTATGGATGTTATCGACCTGGATTTCAGTAAGATGCTTGACAAGTTCCATCAAGGAAGGCTCATCCAGAAAATTAGGATGCATGGGATCCATGGTGAATTGGACACTTGGATTCAGAATTGGTTTGTCCATAGAAGACAGGGGGTAGCAGTCAATGGAACTTTATTCTGTCTGTAGGCCTGCAACTTCTGGAGTTCCTCAGGAAGCTGTATAGACAATAGACAATAGGTGCAGAAGTAGACCATTCGGTCCTTCGAGCCTGCACCGCCATTCTGAGATCATGGCTGATCATCTACTATCAATACCTGGTTCCTGCCTTGTCCCCATATCCCTTGATTCCTCTTTCCATAAGATACCTATCTAGCTCCTTCTTGAAAGCATCCAGAGAATTGGCCTCCACTGCCTTCCGAGGCAGTGCATTCCACACCCCCACAACTCTCTGGGAGAAGTTTTTCTTTAACTCTGTCCTAAATGACCTACTCCTTATTCTCAAACCATGCCCTCTGGTACTGGACTCTCCCAGCATCTGGAACATATTTCCTGCCTCTATCTTGTCCAATCCCTTAATAATCTTATACGTTTCAATCAGATCCCCTCTCAATCTCTTTAATTCCAGCATGTACAAGCCCAGTCTCTCTAACTTCTCTGCATAAGACAGTCCAGACATCCCAGGAATTAACCTCGTGAATCTACGCTGCACTTCCTCTACAGCCAGGATGTCCTTCCTTAACCCTGGAGACCAAAACTGTACACAATACTCCAGGTGTGGTCTCACCAGGGTCCTGTACAAATGCAAGAGGATTTCCTTGCTCTTGTACTCAATTCCCTTTGTAATAAAGGCCAACATTTTATTAGCCTTCTTCACTGCCTGCTGCACTTGCTCATTCACCTTCAGTGACTGATGAACAAGGACTCCTAGATCTCTTTGTATTTCTCCCTTACCTAACTCTACACCATTCAGATAATAATCTGCCTTCCTGTTCTTACTCCCAAAGTGGATAACCTCACACTTATTCACATTAAACGTCATTTGCCAAGTATCTGCCCACTCACCCAGCCTATCCAAGTCACCCTGAATTCTCCTAACATCCTCATCACATGTCACACTGCCACCCAGCTTAGTATCATCAGCAAACTTGCTGATGTTATTCGCAATGCCTTCATCTAAATCGTTGATGTAAATCGTAAACAACTGTGGTCCCAATACCGAGCCCTGTGGCACCCCACTAGTCACCACCTGCCATTCCGAGAAACACCCATTCACCGTTACCCTTTGCTTTCTATCTGCCAACCAGTTTTCTATCCATGTCAATATCTTCCCCCCAATGCCATGAGCTCTGATTTTACCCACCAATCTCCTATGTGGGACCTTATCAAATGCCTTCTGAAAATCAAGGTACACTACATCCACTGGATCTCCCTTGTCTAACTTCCTGGTTACATCCTCGAAAAACTCCAATAGATTAGTCAAGCATGATTTGCCCTTGGTAAATCCATGCTGGCTTGGCCCAATCCTATCACTGCTATCTAGATATGCCACTATTTCATCTTTAATAATGGACTCTAGCATCTTCCCCACTACTGATGTTAGGCTGACAGGACGATAGTTCTCTGTTTTCTCCCTTCCTCCTTTCTTAAAAAGTGGGATAACATTAGCCATTCTCCAATCCTCAGGAACTGATCCTGAATCTAAGGAACATTGGAAAATGATTACCAATGCATCCACAATTTCCAGGGCCACCTCCTAGTACCCTAGGATGCAGACCATCTGGACCTGGGGATTTGTCAGCCTTCAGTCCCATCAGTCTACTCATCACTGTTTCCTTCCTAATGTCAATCTGTTTCATTTCCTCTGTTACCCTATGTCCTTGGCCCATCCATACATCTGGGAGATTGCTTGTGTCTTCCCTAGTGAAGACAGATCTAAAGTACTTAATAAATTCTTCTGCCATTTTTCTGTTTCCCATAACAATTTCACCCAATTCATTCTTCAAGGGCCCAACATTGTTCTTAACTATCTTCTTTCTCTTCACATACTTAAAAAAGCTTTTGCTATCCTCCTTTGTATTCCTGGCTAGCTTGCGTTCGTACCTCATTTTTTCTCCCCGTATTGCCTTTTTAGTTAAGTTCTGTTGTTCCTTAAAAATTTCCCAATCATCTGTCCTCCCACTCACCTTAGCTCTGTCATACTTTTTTTTTAATGCTATGCAATCTCTGACTTCCTTTGTCAACCACTGTGGCCCCTTACCCCCCTTTGAATCCTTCCTTCTCCGGGGGATGAACTGATTTTGCACCTTGTGCATTATTCCCAAGAATACCTGCCATTGATGTTCCACTGTCTTTTCTGCTAGGATATCTGTCCAGTTAACTTTGGCCAGCTCCTCCCTCATGGCTCCATAGTCTCCTTTGTTCAACTGCAACACTGACACCTCCGATCTGCCCTTATCCTTCTCAAATTGCAGATAACTTGTACTTGGACCTCTGCTATTTGTGATATAAGTAAATGACCTGGATGAAAAGATAGATGGGTGAGTTGGTAAGTTTGCCAATGATACAAAGATCGGTGGTGCTGTGGATAGTGTAGAAAGATGGCAAATGGCACTACTGAGTAAGCTACCACTCTCTGAGTAAAGAAATTCCCCCTCGTGTTGCCCTTAAACTTTTGCCCCCTAACTCTCAAATCATGTCCTCTTGTTTGGATCTCCCCTACTCTCAATGGAAAAAGCCTATCCACATCAACTCTATCTATCCCCCTCATAAATTTAAATACCTCTATCAAGTCCCCCCTCAACTTTCTATGCTCCAAAGAATAAAGACCTAACTTGTTCAATCTTTCCCTGTAACTTAGGTGCTGAAAACCAAGTAACATTCTAGTAAATCTTCTCTGTACTCTCTCTATTTTGTTGACATCTTTCCTATAATTCTGCGACCAGAACTGTACACAATACTCCAAATTCGGCCTTACCAATGCCTTGTACAATTTTAACATTACATCCCAACTCCTATACTCAATGCTCTGATTTATAAAGGCCAGCATACCAAAAGCTTTCTTCACCACCCTGTCCACATGAGATTCCACCTTCAGGGAACTATGCACCATTATTCCTAGATCACTCTGTTCTACTGCATTCCTCAATGCCCTGCCATTTACCATGTATGTCCTATTTGGATTATTCCTACCAAAATGTAGCACCTCACACTTTTCAGCGTTAAACTCCATCTGCCATCGCTCAGCCCTCTCTTCTAACTGGCCTAAATCTCTCTGCATGCTTTGAAAACTTACTTCCTTATCCACAACGCCACCTACCTTAGTATCATCTGCATACTTACTAATCCAATTTACCACCCCATCATCCAGATCATTAATGTATATGACAAACAACATTGGAGCCAGTACAGATCCCCAGGGCACACCACTAGTCACCGGCCTCCAACCTGACAAACAGTTATCCACCACTACTCTCTGGCATCTCCCATCCAGCCACTGTTGAATCCATTTTACTACTTCAATATTAATATCTAACGATTGAACCTACCTAACGATTGAACTTTCCTAACTAACCTACCGTGCGGATTTTGATCAGTTGCAGACATGGGCAGAAAAATGGAGTTCAACTTGTTAAATGTAAGGTGTTGCACTTGGGAGATTAAATGTAAAGGCAAGGCTCATAACAATGCTGATATTTAGAGGCAAATTGCAGTCCACAGCTCCGTGAGTGGTTACATAGGTTGAAACGTAGGAAAGAAGGCAAATTGCAAGCTTGCCTTCATTATTAAGGAAATGAGTTCAAGCATTGGGACATCGTGTTGCAGCTTCATAGGAAACTCTAGTTAGGCTGCACTTACACTCAATTCTGGTTGTCTCATTATAGAAAGGATGTCAATGCTTTGGAAAGGATATAGAGGAAGTTTACCAGTACGCTGACTGGATTAGAGGGCATGTGCTGTAAGGAGAGGCTGGACAAATTTTAGGCTGTTTTCTCTGCAGCTGTGGAGGCTGAGGGCAGATTTTATAGAGTTTTTTTAAGATTATTGTGTGTATTCATGCATATTTTGACCTTTAAGGGTTGCTGTCGAGTTTCCCTGCTTGCTGTGCACTGAACGCAATGTGAGAGGGCAACCTGGGTAGATTACTTACAAGCAAAATAAACAGCAGCATGTTGCTCCTCACCTCTCCGTCTCTCGTGTGTGTCTTATTCACGGCCACCTGGCTTCCCAGTACCGCAAACATAACAACTACGAAAGGCATAGATAGATTAGAAAGCCAGTATTCCCCCTGCCCATTAAAAAGTCCAGTACCAGAGGCCACACGTTTAAACTGAGAGAGGATAAATTTCACAGAGACATCCAGAGAGTGACGGGAGCCTGGAACGTGCTGCTGGGGACAAATATAACAGAGGTCTTCAAGAGACCCTTGGATTGACACATGAATGTGCAGGACATGGAAGAATAGGGATATTGTGTAGGCAGAAGAGATCAGTTTTAAATTGGGCATTTGATTACTAATTTGGTTAGTCCGACACAACATCGTTGGACTAAAGGACCTGGATCTATGTTTCAGTGTTGCATGTTCTCACTGAGCTGGAAAGACAAGTAACCGACCACACCAGAATGGCAGCACTGGCTCCACTGTGATCTGTGCCATGGTTCATGACGGTTTCGTACGGATTGTTGATTAGGAGTCTGTACAAGACACAGCTCACCACAGTGGTCGAAATTGATTAAGAAGATGACAGGATTAATCAGGGCATTATGCTGAGTATCAGGGTGTGATTTGTGCTGAAATTGATGCTTCAGTGGCCACAGGGATACATTCCGGAAGGACCTCGCAGGTTTCCAGGAGCATTTCTGCTGAGCAAGGTGACACTACATCTGAGTGACTAATTTCCTGCACAAAGGTGGCATGACTAAGGTCATCTTCACAATCCTCTTCACAGTCTCCTTTACATTGTCAGATAGCACAGGAAACACTCTCCGAGAAGACAGAAGAAGCTAAACTTCCATAATTTTGGTCTATCAGCTGGACACCTAGGATTATAATAGCTTGACCTTGGCTACTTTCCTTCTGAAAATTACGTATTAAATGGAGTGCCTTACGTTCTTGTGCAGCCAATGCCCTCTTGCCCCTCTCAGCTGGGTATGGAGCTGTGGCTGGTGCTGCTGTTTCCCAGGCTCCTCACTTCCCTCTCAGGCTATAGTTTCTTTGCTCCTCCCCCCCGCCCCCCACCCCGTTGTCTTCCACTATCAAGTTGGTGCTGCATGCTGTAGAATGCGATGAAGTCTCCACACCTGGCTGATGCACTGTAAGGCCTCTCAGGGACAATGAAGACAACTAAATCTCATCTTCTACAACATTTTATTGCAGTTGCTTGGCTCTTACGTCTACTGCTAGCTGATGAAGATGGCAAGAGCGTTGTCATGAGGGGTCAGAGACATAGAGAAAACCATTTTCCTGCAGGAGTCAAGCCTCTGGGCAGTGCTGGCTGCTAGAAACATCCAGCCGTGTTTATTCCATCAAGATGAAGGAAACGTGCGCTTCCTAAAAACGTGCCACTTACATGAAGAAATTCATCTTGTGATGTGCAATAAACCAGCTCTGTGACATTTCTGATGCACTGGTTAGCAGCAAGTCGGGAGGTGATAAAGTTGAGAGTTCACTGTCACAAAACACAAGAGCTGACTGGCAAATGAAAGGATTTGGGTGGAGACATTTGATGCGTTGGACTTAATGTTCAAAGTGCAGAATAGTGAGCAATTTGAAGACTGTCTGAAGCCATAAGGCAGTTTCAGTCAGAGCATACTCCCAACGGGCAGGCCTAGTTACATGCATACTCCAAGCAGGCTCAGTACAAAACTAGTAGACCGAGTAGATGAAAGAGGAAGGAAAGCTACAAGCCACGTGAAAAAGAAAGGGGGCCCTACGTAAGCTGCCAAACTTCATAATATCTATGCAAAATCTTCCATTGCTTTAGCTGTCATTGGACTGCGTATGTTCTATAGAGATTTGTGGCTCTGAAGACAATAACATGAAAATTATAGCTGTCCCATTTTGCCTCAGATTAACGGGGCAAGGGTACGGACCAGCTGTGATCAGGACAGTATCAGATAATGAGGTGAGAATACTGAGTGGTGTCCAAAGCAAACCAAAGAACAGTGATAAGAACTATATATTTAAGGCAATCTGATTAATACAAAACATAATGAATGCAAATCAATTTATGGCCTCTTAGTTTATTGTAGGCAGGGTGGTTACCTGATATGACTCAACTACCTTTGCTGAAGCGTTGGGTACGTATGTGGGGAGAAGAAAACTGTCGGGTTGCCACTGGAGCCTATCAGGGTTTTGTGCCTGGAGCATGTGCTGATGGGCATAGGGCGGGGAGAATTGTTTGGACCCAGGGATGGTGTTGCAGTGCTATTTGTTCATACGTCTTCCTGTTAAAGCTATGCATCTGTCCTTCTCAGCATCAATCAGCAGGAAATTTTGTGTTGCATCAGGATAATGCCAAAGCTGTTGAGTGAAGAAGTGCTTGCGAAGGCCACCGCGAGGACAGGAAACAGACTTACAAAGAAAAGTAAGAGGGCGCAAGCTTTCCTTCAATGTCCGAAAAACAAAAGAGCTGGCCATTGGGGTTGGAGGGTGGTAGCTGGGTGGGGGGGGGGGGGGTGGCTTGAGCTGCACATGCTCCTGTTTACATCAATCGTGCTGAGGTTGAGAGAGTTAACGGTTTTGAGTTCCTGGAGTGAACATCACCATTGGTCTGTCCTAGTCCAACTAGTTCGGCGGTATCTCTTCTCCCTCAGGAGGCTAAAGTCTCTGTTGACCCTTACCAACTTATAGCAATGCACGATAGAAAGCCTCCTAACCAGAGGCATCACAGCCTGGAGTGGCAACTGCCCTGTCTATGACTCCAAGAGTTGTTGAATCAGCTCAGCGCATCACAGGAAGCAGCCTCCCCACCACGGCCTCTGCTGACATTTCTCACTGCCTTGGGAATGCAGCCAGCACAGCCGAAGACCCCACCCATGCTAGGCATTCTCTCTTCTCTTCTTTCTCATCAAGCAAAATTACAAAAGCCTGAAAGCACGTGCCGCCAGGCTCAGGGACAGCTTCTACCCTGCTGTTGTAAGGGTACTGAATGGTTTCCTAATACGATAAATTGGGCCCTTGTTTCAAGAATATAACTTGTTACGATCTTGCACCTCCTTACTGTCTGCCTGCAATAAGGTATAGGTAGCACTTTGCTTTTAACACTTTATTCCACATTCTGTTATTGCTTTACCTTGTTCTGCCTCAATGCACTGTGTAATGAATCAATCTGTGTGAACAGCATGCAAGAAAACCTTATCGCTATACATCGGTATATGTGACAATAATAAACCAATTCCAGTTCCAGGCTAGAGAGTTGGACCAGGTCAGAACGCCCCAGAGGAAAAGATGCTCATGCCTGGAGCCGATGATAGATTGTGTAGCACAGTTGGAAAGTGGGGAGAATATAATGGGATTAGTATAGGATGAGTATAAATGAATGTTTGATGGTCAGTGCATCCACTGGGCCAAGGGGGCAGTTTCTGTCCTTCAATTCTGAGTACATAGCTGAGTCGAAGGTATTACTGGAATAGTGATTTGGCTTTCATTCGACAGTAGAAATTTCCACAAGTCTCTGTGGCAAATAGATCAGTGGGAGAGTCCACAGTCGACATGTTAGTTGGTTCCCAGGGGTTTCAGGACAATGTCTATGCTTTTGCGTGAACCCACAATGAGAAGCAACAACAATAAAGTATGGTACAGACAGCACGGATGGAGGAGTTGATAACTGTGTAAGCTCCAGAGAAGAGCATGGTGTCTACAAGCTCTTGTAATTCAGAAAAAACAGTAGCTGAATGGCCTGGACTAAGTGTAGATCAAGTTGGATGTATTTAGAGGGGACTGTTTCAAAGTTCAGAATGACATCACAGCAGATGAAAGCTTGCTAATGTCATCCCTGTACAACACAGACAGTGTAATGTGACAGTCTGAAAACAGTCATGGCAGAGTCAAAAACAGAGATGACCTCAGAAGGGAAAGCTAGAAAAATCATGACTTTTTCAAAAGAAAAGCAAGAAAGTAGACAAGAGGACAAAGGAAAGCATCAGTATCTACAGATTGTCAGGGTGGAAAATAGAGATGGAGAGGCTGAAGAGATAACCAAAGTAGCATTTGTTGCAATTGAATGCCTAGTATTGTGTAATATACCAAATGAAAAGTTAATTGTAACCCTCTGTTAAAAGTGTAATCAACATGTTCTGTTTCTGTCTGGTGGGAGACATGTTGGTCGGTAAACTCAGCAGGTCGGGCAGCATGTTTTCTACGTCTTGATTTGACCACAGCATCTGCAGTGCACTTTGTGTTTAATGTTGGTAGGTAAGATATTTTCAGACCCAGGATACTGTCTTTGAGTGCTTTCTTTCCCCTGCCTGCCCATCTAAGTCCTGTTTTAGCTGACAAGAAGTCAGGAAGGGGAAGTCACAGTTATTTTTATGTAATGGCAACTAATTATAGAATAGGCATAATTAACAGAAATCGTATAAGGATTGAAACGAGGAAACACTGATTTCTAATAAAATTAAAGCAAATATAAAATTATTCTTGGAATTATTGGGAGATTATCAGCAGGTAAATTGAAGAGGATCAATTTCCCATTCAAACTTCATTTAATACCTTAGTGATACCCAGAGCACCAACATTCTCACTGTAGGAGGTGGTTCCATTGCCTGTACCCCAAGCTCCAGCAAGAAGACAGCCAATCCCTTCAATGCCGATGCCTCGGTTAATGGCTTCTCTTGGTGGAAGAGGAGCCCCACAGAGCCGGGCGCAGGCGTGATAGTCTCCAACAGACTCAATCATTGAAGAGATCACTCCAGCAAGAATTCCAAAGGTACCAGCCAGGCTGACAGTTGGTAGTCCCCACTGCCCTGAACACAGAACGATAAAGTCATGGTATTACAGGCTGCATCATTGGATTGTGTAAGCTCATAGCCTACCACAGGATAGAGATTTCAGTGTTAGATAGTCACTCAGTGTATCGGCAAAGCATGTCCCCAGCTTAAGGTCGGGGGAGGTTTGACTCCAGGATGTCAAGTGCGTTGTTTTGGACCCTGTCCCCAGCTGTTGACAAACAGCAGCTGCCTGTTAAGTGAGAGTAGAACCTCAAGCCCAAAAACACTGATGCAAGTGCCTAAGGAACAGGTTCTTATGTAAATCAGACACCCCTCAGGGATTGGGAGGGCATACCTTCTTTGCAACAAATGGAACAAGGCTGCTGCTGATCCTCTCACACAAAGAAGACATAAAAAATAAAATTATCACCCTTATAGATCTAGTCTCTTATCTAAGTCATTCTGGAGGGACCAGTATGCAAACTTCCCCATGCAGGATCTGGTTGGAACAGAACCGGGCACAGTAGTATCACAGAACGTCGTTCCATATTAAAGAAGGACCTTGTTTGTTTACTGTGGGGCCCATCTAAACAATGTAGCTAAATGAAATTGGAGTCTTTGTGGGGAAAGCCAGATTTTAATGTACCCATTTTGAACAACTTTTTTTTTGCCAAAGCCAGTGGTACTGTATGCCGACAGCAGGAGCGGCTGGACTAGATTAATACGATGTTACTGAGACTGCACTCGGAGAGAACATCTAGCTGTAGAAGTTACAGACACTGATCTGCACAATAACAAGGCCATTAGTTGATTCCAACATACCAAGGGATGGCCAACAAAAACTTGATTTCCAGGTAGAACTTAAGGCCAACAATTTATAACTTAAACAAGGTGGAAACTTTGAACTTCAGTACAACATGATGTTTTGCTTACCAGGGTATGGAATGCGAAACCATTCAGCACGACTGATAACAGTACTCTTTATATCTGTTCTTGCATAATATCCATAAGCATTAGGATCATCAGGAAAGACATTAAAATATGTCAGTAGAAAACTAATGACCCATGAAACTACAATTCCAAAGAGCACCTGCACATAAAATCAAATAACACATTCTTTGAAATAATCAGTTTCACTATTGTCACAAACACTCTGATCATGGAAAGTTGTAGAAGAACTATTGCTCCTCAAAGCTCTGTGGGAATACTACTTTCTCTTAATAATATGCAATGAGAACCTAAGCTTATAAAAACAGTTTGACCCTGTCATTAGCTGAGCTTTTACCACCAGATTTTTCATACTTTGCTTAACAGAAAAGTGAACTTGGATTGTCTCTGAATTGGTCCAGGACAGCGATAAAAATTTTGTAGGTCCATCCATTGGACAGTACAACATTTCTCAGGGGAGTCATTGGGAGGGGGAGGTGAGCAACGGGTTGTGGATGGTCAAACTCAAGGCAGTGCTTTTCTTTAGTTTCTCTTCTATTCCTCTCATCTTCTCACATCTTGCTGCTAAGTCCTTCATTGTTATTGATAATTAGCAGTGTGAGTTATATCATAGGAATACGGATTCTCAACTGTTTAGTTTGCTATCAACTAACGTACCCCCATGGTAGCTGATATTGTTAATTACACCATCCATTCAACCTTCATCATCTTCTAGAAAACTGATTTGAGCTTTATGATTCTTTCAAGCACAGAAGTCACCCCTGCCGTCCTCTCCAATGTCACTGAACGTGTTGCACCTCCCAAATTTGGACAAACCTTGAACTGGTAAGAGGCCAGAAGGAGAGGATGAGGTGGTTAAGAATTGCAGAAATGGAGGAGATGATAATACAAGGCCAGGGTTGGGACTTGGGAAGGATGGGTTTTGAGGAATAGAAAGAGTAGGTTCCATGTGAATATATTTTAAATTCAGAAACTGTTGAACTTTGCAATCTCTGATATCTGGAAGAAAGTAAAATAGTTTTCATTGAAGCACTGAATATAGTGGGGGATAAAATGGAACGGCGCACCACAACACCATTGAGGTAGGGTGTACTGCTGCTACTGTAGAAAGAGGTCAAGAGGTAAGTGTTTCCAAATTTATTTATCCACACTTTATTTAAACAAACAGGGGATGGTGCATTTGTTTCTTTTATTCGTGTAAATCTAATTTCCTCTTATTTTCCAAAGAGTACTCTCAATTTAAAATTACTAATAACATTAGCAAGAACTAAATTCAGTTTTGAGATTTCATTATGCTGTGGGTTGGTGGACTATTGAACACTGCCAGAAACTGAGATCATTGCAATTGATTCATCTTTTAAAGGAAGAGTGAATAAAGTCAAAGCACACAGTCAGGATCTTACTGTACGTGAAAAGTGCTGAATTCATGTCAGTTTAGTACTTCATGGAACTGGGCGCACTGTATTCAATTGTTGTAGTTTAATACTAAGAGATATTGAAGATCCATAGAATTCCTAGTGGGGGGAGTTGGAAAGTTGGTGGAGCTGAGTAAAATTATTGTGTGATACTAGATGATTTACTTTGCTCATGACTGACAATCTTATTTGGGTGGATTGTTTTGGTTGTTTGAGAAAAGAAAGAATTGTACTTTGCAACAGCAATATCCCTCAGTTATAAACATAAAAGTAAAAACTTTGAGGATGTTTATCTGTTTGAGGGAGTTCATGGTGACATCATGCATTCTTTTATTTTAATTTTTACAAGATTGTATTTATAATTGTAAGTATTATTGATACATACCGGGAACATTTGGAAAATGTTCAGCCAATTAATATGGCACCTTTTACTCCTACTAAAAGAAGGAATAGGTACTGGCACATTGCGCAGATATTGGGAGAATATTACAATGAAACCTGTAGTCCTGAAACACAATTTCATAACAAGCAATGTTAATTGTCAAACATGGTTTAAACAGTTCTTATCACAGCTGCAGTTGTGAGCGATTGTCTTAGCTGGTTTATTCTAACAGAAAGTAATCATCTTAGTCACTTTTCTTGTGTGGTAAGCGACTTGACTTGATCGCAAGACCCTGTTGGACGTTGCTAATGTGAAAAGCTGCAAGTCCGATTCATTGGTTCATAGTGGACAGTGGGGGAGCTGCGTCACCTCAGTCGTAGTGAGGACTGACTCCACCGCCTCCTGGGTGCCTGTATACAGGTGACACCACTAGCAGCCTGTTTACAGCCACCCAGGAGGCATCGGAGTCAGTGTGCTCTATCGGAGTGCCAGAGGCAGCACGGTGCAGCATCCAAGCTGGGGTCTGTTCGCTCGGCAGAAGTCAAGCTATATTGCATTTGACTGCAGACTGCTGCAACATTCAATGACCTGGACAACATATCTCTTTGTGTGTGACTGTATTTTACTATCTTATATGTGCTATAGTGCCTTGTACTGCGATTTGCACCCCATCCCCAGAGTAACTCTGTTTTATTTGGCTGCATTCATCGGTACTCAAGTACAGCATGGTTGAATGACAATTAAACTTGAACTTGAATAATCCAAATCCAATCAACTGAGAATTAATTACCTACATTTGACAGGACTTTGTCTGATGCCCATCATTTAATGTAGGTTAAACATTAAAAAAAAGAGAATGGTTGTTGCTTAGTTACTAACTTGGTTCAGTTTGATCCTACTTTAGTTGGCGTTCTGTGGGGGCTTTGCCTCTTTTCCCTGTGACAGTGCAGGCTTCTCCCAGCTCTACAGCAGGCTGACACGCTTGGTTGATACACTAACTGGGTTAGGTGACCCCTTTTGGAAGAGAATCTGGGGGTGAGACAGACTATGTCACAGGGAAGTAAGTTAAGCAATAGGATGGATTTTTTTGACTGAGAGAACTTGATTAGTTGAATAACCTTGTTCTAGTTATAAGATAATGAGAAACTCTGGGCCACAGAACAATTACATTAATTATCTTCTGTCGTTGTCATTTACAACTTAATAAGTATTAATATGTATTAATTCTAGACATCCTAAATAGTTCTGTTGAAGTTTTTTTTAGTGTGTTGCACCAGACAGTCAGCCATTCTTGTTTGGCACGTGGTGTCAGGATTGGTCTCCTTTCAGATTAATCGGGTCACATTCCTGAACTCGACCATTGTATTTTTTATGAGGCCCAGTGGCCAGCTCGACACTCGACCCGGCATGGATGGAAAGCATGCTTTAGGGGTGGCCCGACTTGGATTCGAACTCGGGAGCCTTTGCTCTGGAGTCCGGTGCTGATGCCACTGCGCCACTGCCACCCATTGAAGTACTTGCAAGTTTTGATTTAATACTGAATACTTACATGCCTGAAATACCCCAGTGGGTGCCTGCATCATTCCCTGCTGAATTAAAAAGGGCCAGTCCAATCAGTGAGATGGTCGGAGCGATAGTTAATGGGCCAATGTACCGCATCAAAAATCCAATCAAACCAGAAAACCCCACAAACACTTGGAAGCAGGCTGCCACCATGACTGCTCCCTGAATCTGCAAACAATGAGATGATCTGGTTACCATGGTGCTTGTTCTGCACCTTTCAGACAAGATGGCCACTAAGCAAACAGGAAATTCCATCACTCTGAAAATTATTCACTGCTTTTCAGATGCACTAATTGTCACTAAGAAACATATTTTCCACTCAGAATATTTAGGCTCCTGGCTCCAAATAGAAATTTAAAAATTGTTGATGTTACCAAATTAATCAGTTTATTGAAGAATATAGGGTAAATAGGCTCTGCATTGGCACGTCTGGGCCAAAGGGACTTCTTCTGTGCTATACTCTATGTAACCCTACAAATGCATAGCAACCAGATCCAATCATCACATTCTTCAGTCAGAATACACAAAAGGTGAGCAAAGTATATAGATTGGCCGAAATACAGGATGAATAAACAATTCATCTTTCCCATTGTTTCAATCTCCCATTGTTCTATATCAATATCGGAGAATCTGGCAGCACAAAAAGACATTAGCTAGTCCACCTAATCCAGGTTCACACTTTGAAAATATACCAAAGCATACTTGCTATTTTTTTCTGAACTGACTGCTGAAATAAGTCAGCTTTACAAACAAAACAGTTCCTTAATCAAAACCCCAAAATTCAGATGAAAAATGCTCAGATCACGAATGGTATTGATCAGATGCAGACGATCACTCCTTTTGCACCACCCCAAACATTTGTTTTTGCCTTAACCACATCAGAGAACAGTACACTTCTTCTGCATTAATACAGTGGATTCTAGTTAATTGGGCCGTTGGTTAATTGGAGCGACTGCTTATTTGGGGCAATTCTTAGAGAACAAAAACTAATCAAGAAAATAGTTGTGAGTTCCTTCATTTATTTGGGACACTACGCTACTTAGGGACAGGAGATCATTGCTGAACAGTTTCTAACTAGCATCAGTCATGTGCAATTGCATGGCTATTAGACAAGGTATTGACAATCATCTTGAATGTCACAATGAACATGAAGGCTTGGAGGATGCATTCATTGGAAGCATTGTATGAAGGTAGTCTACTATCTGCACTGATCTGAATCATTCAGTCAAATGAACATGGCTGCATACACTGCATGTATTTCTCCATTGAAGACTCTTAGGAACTGATATACATTTTTATAGTCCTACAGAAGTATTGATAAAATACATAATTTGTTACTGAGTTAAATGGTAGTTTGTCTTTTTTATACCTTTTTATCAGGGACGTAGGCCAGAGGGGATGTGCTGGGTCTGTTAGTAAAAACTGAAATTGTGAGTGAGTGAGGTCTCTGCTGGTTAGGGGCAACCATGGATGTTGCGTCCTAGCTATCTGGACGCACAAGCCAGGGCAGAACGATATGGAGAGCAAGCACTCCCTCTTCATGCATCTGATGAACCCAAAGGAATGGCAGAGACTGTTACAGTTTGGTACCAGCAGCATCACAGGAATTGACAGTTTCTGTTGAACTCAACGTGAGACTGCCTTTTGGACTCCAACTCTGAATTTTTCCCTCAGGTTTTACTCTTGAAGCCTTCCTCATGAGCAGGTATGGCCACAAGGCTGTGGATGTTTGAGATCAGACTTTTCCTTCTCCAAAAAAAAGATGAAATCAAATCATTAGGAAGAGGTGGCATAGGATAGGAAGGTGTTGAATCATTGTGGGTAGAGCTAATAAACTGCAAGGGTCAAGAGACCCTGATGGGAGTTATTACAGACCATCAAACAGTAGCAAAGACATGATCTACAAATTACAACAGGGGATAGAAAATGCACATCAAAAAGACAATACTACTATAGTCATGGGGGATTTCAATATGCAGGTAGATTTGAAAAATCAGGTTGGTGCTGGATCCTAGAGAGAGAGTTTGTAGAAAGCTTAAAAGATGGCTTTTTAGAGCAGCTTGTGGTTGAGCCCACTAGGGGGTTAGCTACTCTGGAATGGGTGTTGTGCAATGAATCAGAATTGATTAGGGAGCTTAAGGTAAAGGAACCCTTAGGATAGAGTGATCATAATGTGATAGAATTCACCCTGCAATTTGAGGAGGAACTAAAGTCAGATGTATCAATATTACAGTGGAGTAAAGGGAATTACAGAGGCACGAGAGCAGAGCTGGCCAAGATTGATTAGAAGGGAACAGGGATGACAGCAGAGCAGCAATGGCTAGAGGTTCTGGAAGCAACTCGGAAGGCACAGGATAGATACATCCCAATGAAGAAGAGGTATTCTAAAGGCAGGATGACAAAATCACAGCTGTCAAGAGAAGTCAAAGTCAATATAAAAGCCAAAGAGACGGCATATAAGAGATCAGAAATTATTGGGAATTCAGAGGATTGGGAAGCTTTTAAACTAACAGAAGACAACTAAAAAAAAGTCATAAAGAAGGAAAGATGGAATATGAAGGTAAACTAGCCAATAATATTAAAGAGGATACTTAAATTATTTCAGGTATATGAAGGGTAAGAGAGAGTCGAGAGTAGTAATCGGACAACTGGAAAATGATGCAGTAGAGGTAGTAATGGGGGACTAGGAAATGGCAGACAAACGAATAAGTATTTTGCATCAGTCTTCACTGTGGAAGATACTAGAGGTATACCAGAAGTTCGAATGTGTCAGGGACTAGGGAGAAGGTGCTTGGAAAACTGAAAGTTCTTAAGTTATGTAAACCACCTATACCAGAGGGTTTACACCCCAGGGTTCTGAAAAGGGTGGCTGAAGAGATTTTCAAGAATCAGTAGATACTGGCATGGTTCTAGAAAACTGGAAAATTGCAAATGTCATTCCACTCTTCAAGAAGGGAGAGAGGCAGAAGAAAGGAAATTATAGGCCAGTTAGTCTGACCTCAGTGATTGGGAAGATGTTGGAGTTAATTGTTCAAGATGTAGCTTCAGGGATACTTGGAGGCACATGATAAAGCAGGCCAAAGTGAGCATGGTTTCCTTAAGCGAAAAGTTTGTTTGACAAATCTGTTGTAATTCTTTTGAAGAATCTCCTCTGGTGGAGGAGAATAAGATCACAGCCTCAGAATAGCAGGACGTCCATTTAGAATGGAGCTGAGGACAAATTTCTTTAGCCAGAGAATGGTGAATCTGTGGAATTTGTTGCCCCAGGTGGCTGTGAAGGCCCAGTTATTGGGTATATTTAAGGCAGATGTTGATAGATTCTCAGTTAGCCAGGGCATGAAGGGATATGGACAGAAAGCAGAAGACTGGGGCTGAGAGGGAGATGGACCAGCTATGATGAAATGGCGGAGCAGACTCAATGGGTCAAATGGCCTAATTTTGCTCCTATATCTTATGGTCTTAAGGTGCTATTTCCATGAAACTTTGGTTGATTGGGGAAGCTGCTTAATTAGGCCAAAATGTACTAGTCCTGATGTATCCCAATTAACTAGATTCCACTGTATACCATCCTGATTTTCACGTGAACCATTTAATCAAATTATTGTTTTAAGTTTCACACTTGAAATGAAGATCCATTAGTAACAGGGATAAATCTGGTTAAATCCCAATTCTTGGCATATAGAGCCCTTGCATTAATGGAATTTATCTTTTAGTTTACCACTCTGGCCTAGGTTCATGCCCAGGTACTGGGTCACTAACTCATTGTATCAAGCACTCCCCTTAGAATTAAGTTTCTAGTGTTTTGAGGTACCTCTCGTAAGCGTGTTTGCCAGATTTCGATGAAGATAGGGTCACTACTATTGACCATTGTCTTGTTGAAGGTCCATTCTGGGCATTTAAATTTGGGCAAGGACAGCATGGCCAAAGTAGGTGTTAGGAAAGCAAAAGTCCCTCCTTGAATAATGGGCAACCTGAAATAAACAGAGCATTTTGGTCCACTTTCTTCACTGCACAATTACTACAATTTAATGCATTTTGGACAGTTTCATTTTTGCATGTGCACATAATATTTCAGTCTGCATTAGCACTGTGAGTGGCCCTCTCACAGTATCTGTTTCTGATCCTGTTGGACTCTGAGAAATAGGGAGTTTCTTTCATTTATCAAAGCTAGCAGATGCATGCAATACCATTGGCACATGTCCTATGCTCAAGTGAAATGCAGAGGTAGAGCCTTGATTGGAATACTTGGTCTGGGCTGATAATGGGGACCACTTACCTTTGGGTCAACGTGGGAATGGAGAGGATGAACTCTATATCTGCGCTCCACGGTGGATCTCTTTTCATCAAGATGCTTTAAATACTTGCTGCTGGAATATGGAGAACAAATCCTACCCATACACAGCAAACACTCAGTCTAACTGAATATAGGCAATGGTTCTCAATTTCCTGTTCTATCTTTCTAAAGCTGTGAAGAAATTTGAAAACCACGCTCTTATGTACACTTCATATTAACAACATTGAATGTTCAAGGTAAGATTTTATTTGATAACATCCTTAATCTTTCAAAGACAGTCCATTTGAATTAAACAATTATTGTTTAGTTTAAACATACTGTCCTAGCAATTGTTTGGTGCTTGGAATTTCTTTTTTAGTAGGCAGTCTATAGTGGCCTATTGAATGTTTTCTTTACCAATGAAGTTGGACAAGTTGTCAGCAAAGGTAAGGGGCACCTGACGGAAAGGTAGGGTGAAAGTATCACAGAGAAGAGAAGCATAAAGTAAGGAGGAGAGCCTGAGAGTTTGAAGATTAGATTTTCAAAAGTTAGTAACCTTCAAGAGCAGAGTGATTGGCAGAGATCCGGAGTTAAGGTTGTCTGTTGGGAGGATAATGTGTTTCAGATTGGAGGCCAATAGAAATATCTACATTGAAGCTGTGTGTTTGTGGGCCGTGTGGAAGTCATGGTGAGGCGTTGCTGGAGATCAGTTGAGCTGGGGATTGGCCTGAAATCACAGATCATCAGCACAGGAGTTGGGCTGCAGGTTGGAGCAGTAGTAGGTGTTTTGATAGAGGAGGGAGAGGATCTGTGGCACTGGGTGAGCCACCATCATAGCAAACTACTTTACCTAAGAAGACTTACTCAAAGTTGTGTCCCAGGCCAATATAGCACAAGCAACTTGGTCATGGCTCTTTGATGAATGACCAGCCAGGCCTGACATGCATTTTGAAAACATTTTACTGCAATATGAAGGCTATTCCATTTTTAAATTCCATAAGCATCAACCAAAATCACTATCTGCCTATTCTTGTGAACATGTGGGCTATGCCCACAGGCCAGAAAGCAGCCAGATGTCCTACCTTGTATCTCAAAATATGCAAAGGGAACTCTTTCCTGTCCTGCATGGAAGCAGCATGCAAGAAACCCACTCTTTCCAGAAAATGATACAACCCCTTTGCCAGTGTAATCTGAGCAGGGAAAAATCCTACTTCAAAGCCTAATCACTGTCTCTCCATTTCCAGTACAAGTAGACAGATAAATACTTTATTCATCCCAAAGGAAATTAGTGTCACAGTAGCATTAGGAGTGCACAGATATACACATTTTAGAAGAGAAGAAAGAAAGAATAAAAATAAGTTACATTAAAAATAAGATATATAAGATTCCAAGTTCACACTAAGATAGGAGTGCAAGAATTACCATAATATTATACAGTAACGGGTGCACATTCACACCGTCTAGATAAGAAGTGATAGTAGTATTGCACAGTACTGCACAGAAGTGATGGTAGTCCGGTACAAAAAGGACGGGTTACACCTGAACCCAAAGGGGTCCAATATCTTAGCAGGCAGTTTTAATACAGCTGTTACAGAGGGTTTGAACTAATTTGGCAGGGGGTTGGGAACCGGAGTGATATTGCTGAGGAAGGGGAAAACAGAAATAAATTCAAAGATAGTGTGCAACAGAGATGATAGAAAGGACAGGGAGAAGATGAGGCATAATCATAGCCAATGGGATGATCTACAGGGCAATAGAGGTGTGGTGCAGTTTCAACAGAAAGCAACAAATACTGGACTGAAAGCGTTATATCTGAATGCATGCAGCATAAGAAATAAAATGGATGGTCTTGAAGTTCAGCTACAGATTGGCAAGTATGACATTGTGGCCATCTCTGAAACTTGGCTAAAGGTGTATTGGAAAGATAGTTTAGTAGGCAGAGGGCTGGGGTGATCCTGTGTATAAGGAATATTATTAAATCATTAGAAAGGGTGACATAGGATCAGAAAGTGTAGAGCCTTTATGGGTTGAGGTAAGAAATGGCAAGGGTAAAAGGACCCTAATGGCTGTTGTATACAGGCCTCAAAACAGCAGCTGAGATGTGGATTACAAATTACAGCTGGAGATAGAAAAGGTGTGTCAGAAAGGCAATGTCATGATAATTGTTGGGGATTTTAACATGAAAGTGGATTCCGAAAACCAGGTCAGTACTGGACCTCAAGAGAGAGAATTTGTAGAATGTCGAAGGGATGGATTTTTAGAACAGCTTGTTGTTGAGCCTACTAGGGGATCGGCTGTGCTGGATTGGGTGTTGTGCAATGATCCAGAGGTGATAAGAGAGCTTAAGGTTAAGGAACCCTTAGAGAATAGTGATCACAATATGATCATGTTCACTTTGAAATTTGAGAAGGAGAAACTAAATTCTCGGTATTTTAGTGGAATAAAAGAAATTACAAAGGCATGAAAGGGGAATTGGCCAAGGTTAACTGGAAAGCGACACTAGTAGGAAGGACAGTAGAGCAGTAATGGCTGGAGTTTCTGTGAAAAATGAGGGAAGTGCAAATATTCCAAATAAGAAGAAATTTTCGAATGGAAGAAAGACACTACCGTGGCTGACTACTGTGAAGTCACAGCCAAAGTAAAAGCAAAAGAGAGGGCATACAAGGAAACCAAAGACAGTGGGAAGATAGAGGATTGGGGAGCTTTTAAAAACTTGCAGAAGCAAACTAAGAAGGTCAGTAGGAAGGAAAAGATGGATTATGAAAGGAAGCTGGTGACTAATATCAAAGAAGATACTAAAAGCTTCTTCAAGTATATAAAGGATAAAAGAGAGTTGAGGGTAGATATAGGACCACCAGAAAATGACGCTGGAGATATTGTAATGAGAGACGCAGAGATGGCAGAGGAACTGAATATGCATTTTGCATCAGTCTTCATAGTGGAAGACACCTGCAATATACCAGACATTCAAGAGTGTCAGGGAAGTGAAGTATGTGCAGTGAAAATTACAACTGAGAAGGTGTCAGGAAGCTTGATGGTCTGAGGATGGATGAATCTCCTGGACCTGATGGAATGCACCCTCAGGTTCTAAAGGAAGTAGCTGGAGAGATTGCGGAGGCATTAATGATGATTTTCCAGGAGTCTATCAGTTCTGGCATGGTACAGGATGACTGAAAAATTGTAAATGTTACTCTGTTACTTAAGAAGGGTGGGAGGCAACAGAAAGGAAACTATAGACCCGTTAGCCTGACATCAGTGGTTGGGAAGTTGTTGGAATCAATTGTTAGGGATGTGATTACGGATTGACCAGAGGCACATGACAATATAGGCCAAAGCCAGCCCAGTTTCTGAAAGAAATACCCTGCCTGACTAACCTACTGCAATTTTTTGAGGAAATTCCAAGTAGGGTAGCCAAAGGAGATGTAGTAATTGTGGTGTACTTGAATTTTCAGAGGGCCTTTGACAAGGTGCTGCTTAGCAAGATAAGAACCCATAGAATTACAAGGACGTTACTAGCATAGGAGGTGCATTGGCTGATCAAAAGAAAACAGAAAGTGGAATAAAGGGATCCTATTCTGGCTGGCTGCCAGTTAACAGTGGAGTTCCACAGGGGTTGGTGTTGGGACTGCTGCATTTTACAATGTATGTCAATGATTTGGACTATGGGATTAATGGATTTATGACTAAATTTGCTGATGAAACAAAGATAGGTGGAGGAGCGGGTAGTTTTGAGGAAACAGAGAGCCTGCAGAGAAACTTAGATATTTTGGAGGAATGGGCAAAGAAGTGGCAAATGAAATACAATGTTGGAAAGTGTATGGTCATACATTTTGGTGGAAGAAATAAATGGGCAGACTATTATTTAGATGAGGAGAGGATTCAAAATGCAGAGATGCAAAGGGACTTGGGAGTCCTTGTGCAGGATACCCTAAAGGTTAACCTCCAGGTTGAGTTGGTTGTGAAGAAGGCAAATGCAATGTTGGTATTCATTTCTAGTGGTATAGAATATAAGATCAGGGATGTGATGTTGAGGCTCTATAAGGCACTCGTGAGACCACACTTAGAGTATTGTGTGCAGTTTTAGGCTTCTCATTTTAGAAAGGATATACTGACATTGGAGAGGGTTCTGAGAAGATTTATGAGAATGATTCCAGGAATGAAAGGGTTACTGTGTGAGGAGCATCTGGCAGCTCTTAGGCTGTATTCCCTGGAGTTCAGGAGAATGAGGCGGGGGAATCTCATAGAAACATTCCGAATGTTAAAGGTCTGAAGAGATTAGATATGGCAAAGTTATTTCCCACAGTAGGGAATTCTAGGACAAAAGGGCACAACTTCAGGATTGAAGGATGTCCATTTAGAACAAAGATGCGGAGAGATTACTTTAATCAAAGGATGGTAAATCTGCGGAATTTGTTGCCACAAGTGGCTGTGGAGGTCAAGTCATTGGGTGCATTTAAGGCAGAGATAGATAGGTTCTTGAATAGCCAGGGCATCAAAGGGTATGGGGAGAAGGCAGGGGAGTGGGGATGACTGGAAGAATTGGAGCAGCCCATGATTGAATGGTGGAGCAGACTCAGTGGGCTGAATGGCCTATTTCGGCTCCTATATCTTATGGCTTTATGGTCTTATTGCACAAGGTGTCCACGATAGCAGAGTGTGGTAAACAGAGCTTAAACAGAGGGTAATAACAGCCTACAGGAGAAGGCCGTCACTTCCCTGGCTATAGGTTGACTTATTATAGAGCCTTATGGCCCAGGGTAAGAATGTCCTCATATGGCGCCCTTTGGAGCAGCACAGTTGTCCTAGTCTATTACTGAAAGTGCTCCTCTATTCAGCCAAGGTGGCATGCAGAGGGTGAGAAACATTGTCCAGAATTACCAGGACTTTCTGTCAGTTCCCTTTGTTCTACCACAGCCTCCATTGTGTCCAGTTTGACTCCTATAACTGAGCCAGCCTTTCTAATCAGTTTATTGAGCCTGTTGGCATCATCCATGTTAATGCCATTACCCCAGCCTACCAGTGCACAGAAGGTTGTACTGGCAACAACAGACTGGTAGGACATGTGAAGGAGAGGCCTGCATAGTCTAAAGGACCTCAGTCTCCTCAGGAGGTAGAGGTGACTCTGGCCCTTCTTGTACACAGCCTCTGTGATGGTGCTCCACTCAAGTTTGTCATCCAGGTACTTGTAGGTCCTCACCACATCCACATCCTCACAGGGAGCAGATCAGGCTTAGTCTTCCTGAAATCCATCACCATCTCTTTGTTGAGCTGCAGATGATTCAGCTTGCACCATTTGACAAAGTCCTCCAACAGGACCCTGTATTCATCCTCCCTTCCTCCCTTTACACACCCAGCTATTGCTGAGTCATCAGAGAATTTCTGCAGATGGCATGATTCAATGTTGTAACTAAGGTTGGAGGTTTACAGGGTGAACAGGAAGGGAGCCAGTACAAGAAGGGGGCCCCTGTGCTGCAGCTCAGCAGCTGGACAAACTGTGGTGTCTGAGTTTCCCCAGAGCCCTTCTCACCTGCTCTGTGGTGAAGGTGAGTCCATGATGACTGGGGAGTTGGTGGAAGATGGGGGCTGGGGGAAGTGAAGATCCGGATAATAGCAGTTGCTGTGAGGAAGTGTGGATGGTAGGTGCCCGGCAAAGAGGGGAAGTAGAGAGTAGTAGCCTGTGTTGTCATTTCATCTGTTGAACTGGAGGGGAAAGGAGGGAGTAGGGGAGGCGTTGGTTCTGAGAAAGCAGACTGGAGTGCTGAGGGTGGTGTGAACAGGAAATTTGAAGAATTGGTTTAGCTCACTAGCACATTGATGGTTGCATTCTGAGGCTCTACAGCTCGGCTGATTGAAGCCAGTGATGTTCTTCATGCCTCTCCATCACCCCCGTGTACTACTCTGCCCCAGCTTGTTCTCCAGCTCCCTCCGGTATTCCTCTTTAGCCAGCTTGATCTTCTCCTTTGGCTCCCTCTGCACGTTTCAATTCCCCCATCTCCTGATCTAAAGGCTCTCTTTTTATGGTTGAGAGGAGCCTGTAGATAACTGGAGCTCCATGGTTTGTTGTTGGAAAGCAGTAAACAGTCTTTGATGGTAGTGCAGTGTCCACACAGAAGTTGATACAGCCAATCAATGTCTGTTAATGTCCTCCCCATATGGTTCACAAACCAAATTCCAGTCAGTAACCTCACAGCACCCCTTCAAGGCCACGATGGCCTCTGGACACCATTTCTTTACTCTTGGTGGTAGCTAGCTGTTGCTGTACTTTGGGCTTATACAAGGGCATGAGGTGAACCAGGTTGTGATCTAATCTTCCAAGTGGGGGGAGAGCTGTGGAGCTGTATGCATCTTTAACATTTGCATACAAGAGATCCAGTATTTATTTTCTCTTGTGCGACTCTTGACAAACTGATCGAAGATGGGTAGTGTCGCTGAAAGAGAACCATGGCTGAGGTCTCCTGATACTGCGATGAGCACATTGGGGTGTTGAGTCTGGAGGCTCGCGATGCTAGTGTGTCTGATGTCACACACAGTATCAGGACTGTGTAGGGAAGTCGGAATGTAAAAATATAGTGAGGTGAAGCCCAAAACCATCTTTTGACTTTTTGCTTGGCATAGCACTGTTTCCATAATTTAACATTGTATTCTTTCATTTCCAGTGAAGAATTTCATATATTTCAAAAGCAGTGCCAAGCTGTAATGAATTCCCAACATCATCTCCCACTGTAATTTCAGCAGAGATTAGACATTCCTATATTAACCAGAACTTGAATTTAATTTAAAATAAAGCTCCTTCTGTGTCTTGCTGATATTTGATCTGACAGGAAATGGCTGGAACTGATGTTGACAGAAAAGGATTATTGAACACCTCACTACTGACAACAAAAGATATATTGTTTCTCACTAGATATTTTAAATAATTGTCGACCTGTCTCAGTTTAAAAATGGCAATTTACGAACAGACCATGGACATTCAGTTTACTTAGTCTGATCTGCAGTTCACAGCTGAACTCTACTCTATCCTGCTCTCTGGATTCAGATCTTTTTAACACAGATCTTCCCAGGACTAACCTTTTAACTCTATAATAAAATATATTGCTGTTTATGTTGAGTTTTGCACAGTTCTGTCACAATCTGCATTAAACAGTTTTCCTACTCTCTTTGCAGCATAGCCTGGCTATAATTTTATAGTTCGTACCCTTGTCTGGAGTGGAAGAAGCTATATACCCTATTAATTCAGAATCTTAATACCTTTAATCATCTAACCTTTTCACAACCTCTATTCCAGTGGATACACCACCTAATATTTAACCTCCTTTGTTTATGTTCTCTCTTTAACTCGCCTGGCTGGTTGATTTTAAATGAAGCTTTGTTCATGTTCTTTCTCTCTATCTGTTCTCATTTACCTATCAAGCTGGGAACATCACCAACAGCTCATTACCCACGCATGCCGGGCCACTCACTCTCTCCAAGTCCAAACTAACTAGTTTGTTTCCTTCTCTTTCCCTGTTCCATTAAAGGGTCTTTGACCCAAAACATTTGCTGTTTCTCTTTCTACAGACACCACCTGATCTGCTGAGTGTTTTCAGTATTACTTTCTGTTTTTATTATAGATCTCCAAAATCTGTGGGGGCTTTTATGATTTTCAAATGAAATCTGGAAGATGGACTCAGAGTCTTTAGAAATGAGGCAGAACAATAGTGAGGTCATGGACTGTAAATTGAGAAGAGGATAGTTGCAATAAAAAGTTTGTGAACTTTTGCAGTTACCTGGTTTTCTGCATTAAGTACTCATAAAATGCGTTCTGATCTTCATCTAAGTCACAATAATAGACAAATGCAACCTGCATAAATTAATAACACACAAACAATTGTACTTCTTGTCAATACTGAATGCACCATTTAAACAATCACAGTCTAAGTACAAAAAAGTATGTGAATCTTCTACAAAAGGTATTTGAAGCCAGGTGTTCCAATCAGTGAGATGAGATTGGATGTGTGGGTTGTAGAGCTGCTTTACCCTATAAAAACAGCACATCACGTCAAGTTACTGACAGAGCCTGCTCTTCTTAAGAAAGATCTCTTTATGTACACCATGCCTCAATCAAAACAACTTTCAGAGGACCTTTGAAGAAGAATTGTAGAGATGCATGTAGCTGGAAAAAGCTACAAAAGCATTTCTAAAGTCCTGATTGTTCATTGATCCACAGTAAGAGAAATTGTCTACAAATGGATGAAATCCAGTACCGTTGCTACTCTCCCTCGTAGATGTCCTGAAAAGATCACAGCAAAAGCACAACCTGCAATGCTGAAGGAGGTGAAAAAGAACCCAAGGGTAACAGTAGAAGACCTGCAGAAAATCTGTAGAACTTGCTAAATTCTCTATTTATGTGTCCACTATTAGAAAAACACTGAACAAAAATGGTGTTCATGGAAGGACACCACAGAGGAAACCACTGCTCTCCGAGAAAAACATTGCTGCAAGTCTCAAGTTTGCAAAGGGCCACCCGGATGTTCCACGACACATGTGGGACAATGTTTTGTGGACAGATGAGACTGAAGTTGAACTTCTTGGCAGAAAAGGGCACTGAACACCAACACTAAAACCTCATTCTAACTAGGATGTATGGTGGAAGGAGCATTGTGGTTTGGGGCTGATTTGCTGCTTCAGGGCCTGGACAGCTTGCCATCATTGAGGGAACAATTAATTCAAAATTGTGTCCAGACATTTTACAGGAGGTTGTCAGGGTAGCAGTCTGTCATCTGAAGCTTAATAGAAGTTAGTTGATGCAACAAGACAATAACCCAAAATACAAGAGTAAATCAACAACAGAATGGTTTAAAAAGAGGAAGACCGTAAGATACAGGAGCAAAATTACACCACTTCATCTAGGCTGATTCAATTTTCCTCTCAGCCCCAGTCTCCTGCCTACTGCCCCTATCCCTTCATGCCTTGACCAATTAGGAATCTATCAACCTCTGCCTTAAATATACATAAAGACTTGGCCTCTATAGCTGCCTGTGGCAAAGAATTCCACAGATTCGCCACTCTCTGGCTAAAGAAATTTCTCCACATCTCCATTCTAAAATGACATTCCTCTATTCAGAGGCTGTGACGTCTGGTCTTAGACTCTCCCACCATAGGAAACATCCTCTCCACATCCATTCTTTCAAAACCATTCGCCATTCAATAAATTTCAATGAAGGCACCCCTCATTCTTCTGAATTTCAGCGAATACAGGCCTTGAGCTATCAAGCACTCTTTATAAGACTAGCCATTCAGTCCAGGAATCATGTTCGTGGACCTTCTTCAAAACCACTCCAGTTTCAGCACATCCTTTCGAAGATAAGGACCCAAAAATGCTCACAATACTCCAAGTGAGATCTCACCAGTGCTTTATAAAATCTCAACATTACATCCTTGCTTTTATATTCTATTTCTCATGAAATAACTGCTAACATTGCATTTGCCTTCCTCACCACAGACTCAACTTACAAATTAACCTTTAGGGAATCATGCACAAGAACTCCCAAGTCCCTTTGTACTTCAATGTTTTCCCTCCATTTATCATTTCTTCTATCAAAGTGCATGACCATACACTTTGACCCTGACCCTGTATTCCATCTGCTATTTCTTCGCCCATTCTCCTAATCCAATTCCTTCTGTATCCTCTCTACTTCCACAAAACTACCTGTCCCTCTACTTATCTTCATATCATCTGCAAACTTTGCAAAAATGCCATCAATTCCATCATCCAAATCATTGACAAACTGTGTAACGTAAAAAAAATCGGTCCCTACACAAACCCCTGTGGAACACCACTAGTCAACAGCAGCCAATCAGAAAAGGCTCCCTTTATTCCCACTCTTTGCCTCCTGCCAATCAGCCACTGCTTTATCCATGCTAGAATCTTTCCTGTAATACCATGAGCTCATAGCTTGTTAAGCAGCCTCATGTTTGACACCTTGTCAAAGGCCTTCTAAAAATCTAAGTACACAACATCAACTGATTCTCCTTTGTCTATCCCGCTTGTTATTTCTCCAAAGGATTCCAACAGATTTGTCAGGCAAGATTTTCCCTTGAGGAAACCATGTTGACTGTGGCCTAAGTTATCATGTGTCTCCATGTACCCTGAAATCTCATCCTTAATAATTGGCTCCAACATCTTCCCAACAACTGAGGTCAGACTAACTGGCATATAGTTTCCTTTCTCCTGCCTCTCTCCCTTCTTGAAGAGTGGAGTGACATTTGCAAATTTTCAGTCTTCCAGAACAATTCCAGAATCTAGTGATTCTTGAAAGATCATTACTAATGCCTCCACAGTCTCTTCAGCCACATCTTTTTAAACTCTGGGGTGTACACCATCTGGTCCAGGTGACTTATCTATCTTCAGACCTTTCAGTTACCCAAAAACCTTCTCTCTAGTTATGATAAATTCACACACTCATGATCCTGACACCTAGAACTTCTGGCATACCTCTAGTGTCTTCCACAGTGAAGACTGCTGCAAAATATTATTCAGTTCATCCACCATTTCTTTGTCTTCCATTACTACCTCTTCATCATTGTTTTCCAGCGGTCCAATATCCACACTCACCTCTCTTTACATTTTATGTATCTGAATAAACTTTTGGTATTCTCTTTAATATTGTTGGCTAGCTTACTTTCATATTCCATCTTTACCTTCTTAATAACTTTTTTAGTTGGTTTCTGTTACTTTTTAAAAGCTTTCCAAACCTCTAACTTCCCACTAATTTTTGCTCCATCACTTACCCTCTCTTTGGCTTTTATGTTGGCTTTGATTCTTGTTAGCTATGGTTGCGTCATCTCTCCTTTAGAATAATTCTTCCTCTTTGGGATGTACATATCCTGTGCCTTCCAAAGTGCTTCCAGAAATTCCAGCCATTGTTGCTCTGCTGTCATCCCTGCCAGTGTTCTTTTCCAATTAATACTGGTTAACTCCTCTCTGTAACTTCCTTTATTCCACTGTAATACTGATATATCTGACTTTAGCTTCTTCTTCTCAAATTTCATGGTGAATTCAATCATGATCACTTGTCCCTTAGGGTTCTTTTATCTTAAACTCTCTAATCAATTCCTGTTCATTGCACAACACCCAGTCTGGAATAGCTGATCCCCTAGTGGTCTCAACCATGAGCTGCTCTAAGAAGCCACCTCATAAGCATTCTAGAAATTCCTCCTCCTGGAATCCTGCACCAACCTGATTTTCCCAATCTATTTGCATACTGAAATCTCCCATGACAATTGTAACATTGCCCTTCTGGCATATATTTTCTACCTCCCATTGTAATCTGTAGGTGACATCCTTACTATTGCTTGGAGGTCTGTATACAACTCCCATCAGTGTCTTTTTATCCTTGCAGTTCCTTAGCTCTAACCACAATGATTCAACACCTTCTGACCTTATGTACCTCTTTTTAATGATTTGATGGGATGTATGGGGTGTCAGAGAGGGGTAGCACCCCTGGTGGGGGAACATGTCCCGTCCTTTTCAGGCGGTTTGTCCACCTTTGGTCCCCACCTGCCACTCAACTCTCACCTGTGACTCCCCATAGCTGTTTGCACCCGACAGCAGCCACACCCCGGGCAACGGCTTCCACAAGCTGGCTAAACCAGGTGAGGGTAGCCGACGGGTCTCAAACCCTCAGTGAGATAGGGAGTTGTCGATCCCAACATGTGAAGACAGACTCCGGCGGATTGAGCGGACGAGACCGATGGAAGGTCCAACGGTCAAGAAGGCAGTCTCTGCAAGTGTCATGGAACACGTAGAGCACAACAAGACACAGAAGCCGACCTGGTCATCCACTGCACCTAGTCCCATCTCCTGCCGTCTGGACTCTCTTTTGCCACTGGATCCAGATGGGAATTGGGAAGAGAGAATGAGGCGGTCTCTGCACAACTCTCCCTCACTTAATCCAAATCAAGCGCTAGTCTCAACACCATCAAACAGCCAGCTGGTGGCATAGTGGCATCAGCGCTGGACTTTGGGGTGAGAGGTCCCAAGTTCGAATCCAGCCGGCTCCCTTGCACACTTTCCCTCCGTGCTGGGTTGAGCGTTGAGCTAGCAACTTGACCTTGTAAAAAGTACTAATGGTGTTGAGGTCTTCATCGATGACAATGGACGAATCTTAATGATTTGATATCATTTTTTACCAACAGAGCAATGCCACCTCCTTGCCTTCCTGCCTGTCCTTTGGTACAATGTGTATCCTTGGGTATTAAGCTCACAGCTGTAATCTTATTTCAGCCATGATTCAGTCATGCCTACATACCTGCCAATCTGCAATTGTGCTATAAGATCATCTACCTTATTCCATATATTGCACGCATTCAAGCACAACACCATCAGTCCTGTATTCACCCTTTCAATTTTTATGTCCACCTTTTATGTTGGAACTCATCTTGTTGACTGAAATTTTGCCCTAACATCAGCCTCTCTTCACTACACATTGCCTCTGTTTGCAAACCATCTCCCTCATCTTCAGCACTATTATCCGCCTTTCCTACTGTATTTCTTGCATTGAAATAAGGCAGTTCAGGGCACAAGTCACACCTTGCTCAACCTTTTGAGTCCTAACTTTATCTCTGAGGTCTTAGCACATTTGCCTCCACAATTTCTCCACTGGTTCCTATCCCCCTGCAAATCCAATTTAAACCCCACCGTGCAGCATTAACAAACCTTCCTGTGAGGATATTAGTCCCCCTCCAGTTCAGATGTAAGCTGTCCCTTCGGTACAGGCCCCAACTTCCCTGGATGATCCAAAAATCTTATGCCCTCCCTCCTACACCAACTCCTTAGCCACGTGTTTAACTACATAATCCTCCTAGTTCTATCCTCACTCCCATATGGCACGGGTAGCAATCCTGAGGTCACAACCCAGAGGCCCTGCCCTTTAACTTAGTACCCAACTCCCTGAGCCCCCTATGCAGAACCTCATCATTTGTCCTACCCATGTCTTTGATACCTACATGGACCATGACCTCTGGCTGTTCACCATCCCTCTTAAGAATGCTGAGGATTTGATCTGAGATATTCCAGACTCTGGTAGTCAGGAGGCAACGTACCATCTGGGAATCACATTCTTCTTGTTCATTCCGCAAACGAACAAATCCCCTATTACCACAGCATGCCTCTTCTTCCCCCCTTCCTTTCTGAGTCACAGAGGCAGACTCAGTGCCAGAGACCGACCACTGCGACTTTCTTCTATTAAGTCATTCCCCCCCCTCCCCCGATGGTATCCAGAGTGATATACCTTTGATGAGGGGGATGGCCACAAGGTTACTCTACACTACTCTTACCCCCCTTCCCCTTTCCTTTGCTTTCTCTGATTGAAGCCTCAAAGAGTTAGAGCCTCAAGATCACCATTTTATATCCTCTCAGACAATGACTGCTGCACTTGCCCGCCTTCCTTTAATTTACTCTGGTCAAAACTCATTTTCACTGTACCAACCCACTGCTGCCTTTTATCCTCGGGCAGTAGACCTGATTGAAGTCCCCTCCTCTTAAAACTTCCAATGTCCAGATTGGCTGCTGGTCAAAACTCTTAACTTGGAATGGTCAAGTCAGAGTCAAGACCTTAAACCAGTTAAGATGCTGTGGCATGACCTGAATAGGGCTGTTCATGCAAGGCATCCCAGAAATATTGATCAACTGGAACAGTTTTGTATGGAGGAATGGTCTAAAATTCCTCATCGCCATTGTGCAAGTCTGATCAGCAGCTACAGGAAACGTTTGGTGGAGATTATTGCTGCTAGAGGAGTTTCTACCAGTTATTAAATACAAGGGTTCACATACTTTTTCCAGACTGAACTGTGAATGATTAAATAATGTGTTCAATAAAGACATGCAAAGTACAATTGTTTCTGTGTTACTAGTTTAGTTTAGACTGATTACATTTCTCTATTATTGTGACTTAGATTAAGATCAGATCACATTTTATGAGTAATTAATGCAGTAAGCCAGGTAACTGCAAAGGGATCTCAAACTTTTCTGCAACTTGGAGGTGCTTGCTGTCCTGAGGAAAATTAGGATGGATAAGTCCCTACAACCTGCCAAGGTGCTTCCCCACACAACCACCCACCCCACCCCCAGACCTCGTGGGAAGCTCGAGCAGAAACTGCAGGGGCCCTAGCAGAGGTACTTAAAGCATACTTAACCACAGGTGGGTTCTGGTGGTCTGAATGAGATAGCTAATGTTGTTCCATTGGTTAAGAAAAGCTCTAAGGATAATGTAGGTGATGCACCATCAATAACTCTCTGAGACGTGAGGTGAGATATAGGCTTTTATTGGCTGGAAGAAAGAACAAGCAGCAATTGACCACCACCCTACATCCTGGAGACTGAGGGCAGGGCTCAGGCTCCAATCGCGTTTATACCGGGGTCCGTGGGAGGAGCCACGGTCAGTGGGAGGAGCCACAGGAGCAGTCAGCCGGGGGGGGGGGGGGGGCGTGTCCAGACAGGTACATTTAGTTCACCACAGTAGGAAATCATAAAGCTGGTGATGCTGACATCAGTAGTGGGTAAATTATTGGAAGGTATTCTAAGGGACATGATACATAATTATTTGCCTAGACAGGGCTTGATTAAGGATATTCCGCACTGCTTTGTGTGTGGTTGATTGTGTCAAACCAATTTTATAGAGTTTTCTGAGGAGTTTACGATAAAGGTTGATAAAGGTGGTGCAAGTGTGGAGTGAGCTGCCAGCAGAAGTAGTGGATGTAGGTTTGATTGCAACATTTAAGAGAAGTTTGGATAATTACATGGATGGGAGGGTTATAGACGGCTATAGTCCAGGTGTGGGTCAATGGGACTCAGCAGAATAACAGTATGGTACTGACTAGATGGGCCAAAGGGTCTGTTACTGTGCTGCAGTATTCTATGACTCTGTGAGTCTAAAAAATCTCCTTATCATCATACACTGATGAAATGTTAAAATATTGGCTTACCTGACCCCAAAAAGAACTTGAAGTAACGTGCACATTCCCGACACAAAAAATATGGTGCTAATAAGGTGGCTTTGGGTGAGGTGATCATGTTGCAAACAGATCTCCCGAGACAGAAGGAGGGGAATGGCAACTGTTCCGCCCAAGGCCGTCAGGTAATGCTGGAGAAAGCATCATTACAAACAACACTTTAATCAGACATTGATAAATTTCTATAAAAATGTTACCAAAGCACAACTGATTTCTCTTACCATTCTTCCTAGATTCCTGTCTTTCTAATAATGGGGAAACATGTTTGTCTGCCAAGTATGTAAAGCAGCCCTTAATTTCTTCTCTGCTGTTCCACAATGGACAACCACCTCTGTAGCACAGAGGCAATATTGTTTTGCAGAAGGATATTGAAATGGTTGTTAACAACCGAGAGGTAAAACTTCAAGGGTACAAGTTCTTTGGGGAGTGGGGGTGTCCCTGCCTATAATTATTCCTCAACTAAAAGCACTGAAGTCATTAATGGATTTGTTTTCAGTTGAATTTAATGGATAAATGGTAAATAAAATGGATACAATGCTTGACTCCATGAAAACAATGGTTGTTGGTTTATTAGTTGATAAATTGCTAGGCAACTGCCTTTTTGTTTACTTTATCGCCACCGAGGGCATAAGTTTTTGCTGGCTTATTGATGCACCATCAATAACTCTCTGAGACGTGAGGCGAGATATAGGCTTTTATTGGCTGGAAGAAAGAACAAGCAGCAAGTGACCACCACACTACATCCTGGAGACTGAGGGCAGGGCTCAGACTCCAATCGCATTTATACCGGGGTCCATGGGAGGAGCCACAGTCAGTGGGAGGAGCCACAGGAGCAGTTGGGGGGGGCGTGTCCAGACAGGTACATGTAGTTCACCACACTTCTTTTGAGAAGTTGCTTCTCTTTGAACTGTGGCTCTCTATTAAAATAACTCTCACAATACTGAGTAATTACAAATATTTAACAAATATATCCTCAAGCCAGGATGTTGGAATACTTGGCAAGGAACCTGGCAGTCCCTTGCATTTACAGTTCCTATCCTCTTAGTTGACAGGTGATAGATGTTTCTGCAGCAGAGAGAGCACATTGCAGCTCCAATTTGTTTAAGATGAGAAGTAAATCCCTCCTCTCATCTTTTCTCTTTCTTGTTTGTTCCCAGTCCCACTGCATTTCTTACCTGAGTGCCAAGAAGTATGCATAAGTACCAGGGGGGATTATCAGTGACAAGATATAGCATATCATTTGCTTTTTTCTTTGATGAATGAGGCCTTCTGTTTCCATTTTCCAGTGTGCTTTCATTTTCATTCTAAATAATAAGAAAGGACATCTCTATGACTGGGATCATTTCAAGAGAATTGTACATCAAAACAATTTACCACACTTCTTTTGAATAACCATTTCTGCTTATCAAAAGAAATAGAATATAATTAGTCAATGTGTCTGAATTTGGCTGAGGAAACAGACTGTCTGTAGAAGAACAAAGTATATGAAGGTTTATACAATTCAGTTTCATCTGCTAACCATATGGTTATGACATAGATAAAGTGATATAGCTTCCTGCAATTGAAAAGTTATATTCAAGTAAAATAATTTCAAGAGATTGTTATCCTCTAACTTTCTTCTTAAAAATATTACTGGAATATAGTTTTGCACCATCATCAATCCTTAATTCAAGTCTTAAAAAATAGATTTCCAAGACTGTGTAGAGATTTGAGCCCATCCCTTCCCACAGAGAAGTGGTAGTCAGTTTCACTTCAGTCTCTGCCATCAGTAGATCAAGTATCAGAATCAGGTTTATTATCACCGGCATGCGTCGTGAAATCTGTTAACTTACTGTCTGATAGCTAATTTTCTTCCATTATTCACAAACAAAAGCTACCTAGTTGAAGGGAAATGCTTGTTCTTGAACTTGGTGGTGTCAGGCATCGATACCCCCTTCCCTATGGTAGCAGCAAGAAGATGGGATGACCTAGATGGTGGTGATCAGTATTTGAACGTGATATTCTCCTTCAGCAGAGATATGCATAGGAATGGATAGCTTTCCTTACCGTGCAGCAAGATGTAAGCAGATCCCTATTCTCAATAGAGGTAGGGCTGATTTCCCCGAACGGCTCATGAGCAAAGGAATGCTGCACTTGTGCAGTTAATGTTCTGCAATAACAGGGTGATGCCGCGTGGCAGCAGGTTGTCCCGCTGCATGAGCAGAAAGGTGCCACTTGTGAGCAGATTGCTCTCTGCAGGATCAGAAAGGTGCCATGTGTGGCCATGTAGCAGTTAGCATTATGTTAATAGAGTGGCAGCAGCCCGGGTAAAGTTCCACTGCTGGCTGTATCTTCTCCCTTGACCACGAGGGTTTCCTTCGGGCACTCCAGTTTCCTCTCACATTCCAAAGACATATGGGTTAGTAGGGTATAATTGGGCAGTGTGGGCTCATTGGTCAGGAAGGATCTGTTAATGAGCTAACAAAGTACTTAAATGTGGGGAACTTGTCTTTTATCTGCAAGAACAGCCAATATGTCACATCCTTGACTCACACCCTTCCTCATGGTGAACAGCACCACTAACTCAAGGGACTGCGAGGCAAGGAGTGGAAATGGCAGGGCTCAGCTCTGAGTCTGGGTCTGAAATGATGTTATTATGGTCTGAGTACCAGCAAAAGTGGCACTCAAACAATAATTACACTGAGTAGCATCTAGTCTGGTCCTGTGGTTCATAATGGAAAGGGAGCGCAATAGTGATAGGAGATTCACTGGTTATGGGGAGAGGCAGGAGCAAGGCTGTCAGATGGTATGTTGCCTCCCAGGTGCCAGGTGAATAGGAAGATAAGGTAGCTTAACATGTAGCTAACAAGTAGGGATTTAGATTTTTGGATCACTGGGTTCCTTTCCAGGGATGGCGAGACCTGTACAAACAGGATGGTTTGCACCCGAGCTAGAGAGGGACTGATATCCTTGCAGGAAGATTTGCTCGTGCTCTTCCGGGAGTTTTCAACTAGATTTTCAGGGATGGGTGGGAACCAGAGTGGCAGGTCAGCAAGTGGAGTGGCTTTGGGGAAAGTAGGCTACATACAAAGACAGGAACTAATGTTATGAGTTCAATGCGAAGAGTTTTGTACATAAGGCAGATGAATTTAGAGCATGGATAAGCACGTGGAATTATGATGTTAAACCCATTAGCATGGCAGCTCATTATTCCAGGGTTCCATTGTTTTCAGCGTGATAGAGGGGTGGGGATTAAAGGGAGGGGGTGGTATTACTTCTCAGAGAAAATGTCACACAGTACTCAGAGGGAACATACTGGAGAGCTTATCTAGTGAGGCATTATGAGTGGAACTGAGGAATAAGAAAGTGTTGACCACATTACTGAGTGTATATTATAGACCTTCCAATAGTCAGCAGGATTTCGAGGAACAAATTTGTGGAGCGAGAGCAGACGGTTGCAGGAAAAATAAAGTTGCAATACTAGATAATTTTAACTTTCTGCATATTGAATAGAACTCCCATACGGTAAAAAGACCAGACGGGATAGAGTTTGTCAAATTAAAGTTTGCTTAATCAATATGTAGCTGACCCAACTTGAAAAGGAACGATACTGGATCTCCTCTTAGAGAATGAGACAGGGCAGGTGACAGAAGTTTATGTAAGGGAACACTTTGGATCTAGTGATCATAATTTCATCAGCTTCAAGTTAATTAGTGTCAGGATAGGACTGATCTTTGAGTTAAGATTCTAAGTTGGAGAAAGGCCAATTTTGATGACAGCTGAAGAGATCCGGCAGGTGTGGATTGAGACTGGTTGTTCTCTAGCAAAGAGATATTTGGCAAGTGGAGGGCCTTCTATTTCACATAAAAAGTGAAATATTGAGAATACAGAGTTTGTGTGTTCATGTTAAAATAAAAGGCAAAGATGTTAGGTTTAAGAAACTGATTTTGAAGGATGGTGTTAGGAAGAAGGAGTCACATATCAGGTATAGGCAGTTAGGATTAAACAAGGCACGTGAGGAGTATAAGAAATGCAAGATAACACATAAGAGAGAAATCAGGAGGGCTAAAAGGGAACATGGGGTTGCTCTGGCAGACAAAGTGAAATGAAGTTCCAAGAACATCTATAGACAAATCGAGAACAAAAAGCACAGGACAAAATTGGTCCTCTTTATGGCCATTGTGGTCATCTATGCATGGAACCAAGAGGGTTGGGGAAGATCTTAAATTAACTTTTGGTGCCTGTAGTTACTTGCAAGGCAGACACAAGGTCTGCAGAACTGAGGCAAAAGGGTAGTGAGGTCACTGACCATATCCAGATTACAGAAGGTGCTTCCTGTCTTGAGACAAATTAGGATGGATAAATCCCAGGAGCTGATGAGGTGTTCATTCGAATGTTGTGAAGGCTGATTTATACTTGTATGTATGGGCTACACCGCAGCCTATGCCGTAACCCTGATTTTCATTTCTATGTTGCTCTACACCCTAGCGAGCATGCGTTGGTGTGTGCCAAAACGCTAGATGGCGGTGGGGTTTCTATACCACTGTGTTGAGTTTCTTCATTAGAGACATGGACGAGGAAATGCATTTCAAACATTTTCACATGTTGGCAGGTAGATCTGACGACTTGGTTCATCTGTTTTACATCGGTGTACAGACATGGTGGAGAAGAAGCAACTGGAAATGTGTAGGAGGAAATGCAATGCTACCAAGCAGACCAATCACAGTTGTTGTGGTCTGCGTCACCACGATACATGAGTAATTTTTTGGGGGAGGTGCACATCACCCTACGGCATACGGTACGGCATCGGTACGGCATAGGGTATGCGTTTCCTATGGCGTCGATGCGACACACAAGTATAAATCAGTCTTAACCCAGAAATGCATTAACTCATTCTTTTGCCCCATTACACCACTGGCATTTAGGGAAGCAATGAAGGTCCTCCATCTTTGTCTGTCCCTGGCCATCCTTTCTATGTGCCCCAGGTGTGGTTCAGGATTCTCATTTCTGCTTCTACAGTATGGCACCATTGTCTTTGGTCTCCTGCATTTCCCCTGGCCTCCCAGGGTCCAGTGAAGTGCTGTCTTAATGATGGAGTTGGCCTCTCTTCTCATCACGTGCCCAGTCCATCTCCAACATTTCCTCATGATCTTTGCTAGCATTAAAGGAGTAAGGTGTGGTTGGAGACCTTTCTTGTCCAATGTTATGGAGATTTTTTGAGGAGATTATGATGAAATTTAATGAAGAAAAGACGATGGGTGTTGTCTTCATGGACTTTAGCAAGGCTTTTAACAAGTCCCACACGGAAGGCTGGTCCAGAGGTTCAGCCTCTTGGCATTCAAGATGAACTAGTTAATTGGACTCAGCATTATCTTAGCATGAAAAGACTGGGTGGTTGTATATGGTTGTCTCTTTGATTGGAGGCCCATGTGCTACAGGGATCAGTGCTGGGTTCATTGTTGTTTACCATCTATATTAATGATTTTGATGATAATGTAGCAAACTGGATCAACTGGATGACAAGAAGCTTGGGTGTGTAGTGAACAGCGAGGAAGGCTATTAGAGTCTAAGCAGGATCTAGACCATTTGGAAAAATGGGCTGAGAAATGGCAGATGGAATTTAATACAGACAGGTGTGAGGTGCTGCACTTTGGCATGACAAACCAGGGTAGGACTTATATGGTGAGCAGTAGGGCACTGACGAGTGCGGTATAACAAGTCATCTGGGAATACAGATCAATAATTCCTGAAAGAAATGTCACAAGTACACAGGATCATGAAGAAAGCTTTTGGCACATTGGCCTTCATAAATCAAAACACTGAATACAGAGCTGGTTTGTTGAAGCTATCTAAGACATTGGTGAGGCCAAGTTTGGAGTATCGTGGGCAGTCTAGTCACCTGCCTACAGAAAATATATCAATAAACTTGAAAGTGTTCAGAGAAATTTTACAAGGATGCTGCAAGGACTTCAGGATCTGAGTTATAGGAAAAGGTTGAATAGGTTAGGATTTTATTCATTGGAGCGTAAGAGAATCAGGAGGCCTTAGAGAGGTATAGAAAATTATCAGGGGTATAGATAGGGTAAATACATGCAGGTTTTCTCCCCTGAAGTTAAATGAGACTAGAACTAGAGGTTATAAGTCTAGGGTGAAAGTTGAAATATTTAAGGGGAACCCTCCAAACAATAGCCGGGATGTGGACTACAAGTTAGAGCTGGAAATAGAAAAAGCATATCAGAAGGAAAATGTCAAAATAATAATGGGGGATTTTAATATGAAAGTGGATTGGGAAAGTCAGGAAGATTCTGGATCTCAGGAGAGGGAGTTTGTAGAATGCCTACGGGATGGCTTTTTGGAGCAGCTTGTCCGTAAGCCCACCAGGGGATCGGCTGTTTTGGATTGGGTGCTGCGTAATGAATCTGAGGCGATTAGGGAGCTAGAGGTAATGGAACCCCTTGGAAGTAGTGATCATAATATGATTGAATTCAGTTTCAAATTTGAAAAGGAGAAGCTGGTATCAGGTGTATCGACACTTCAGTGGAACAAAGAAAATTACAGTGGTATGAGAGAGGAACTGGCCTAAGTTGATTGGAAAAGAAAGATAGATGGTAGAGCAGAATTGGATGAAATTCCTACAAGAAATAAAGAAAGTGCAGGAAAAATATATTTCAAGAAAGAAGAAAATCATGAATGGAAAAATGGCGCAAAAGTGGCTAACGAGAGAGGTTAATGCTAAAATAAAAGCAAAAGAGACGACGTACAAGGAAACAAAAATTAGTGGGAAGACTGAGGACTGGATGACTTTTAAAAACTTACAGAAGGAAACTAAGAAAGTCATTAGGAAAGAAAATAAGAATTATGAAGGAAGTTGGCAATTAACATAAAAAAGTATACTAAGAGTTTTTTTGAATATATGAAGAGTAAAAGAGTGACAGGGGTAGATATAGGACCGATTGAAAATGATGCTGGAGAAATTATAATGGGTAACAAAGAGATGACAGTGGAACTAAATGAGTATTTTGCATCAGTCGTCACAGTGGAAGACATTAGCAACATATCTGATAGCCAGAGGTCTCAAGGAATGGAATTAGGTACAGTCAAGATTACCAGAGAGAAAGTGCTTGGGAAGCTAAATGGACTAAGGTTAGATAAGTCTCCCGCTCTGGATGAGGTGCACCCATGCATTCTGAAGGAGGTGGCTTTGGAGATTGTGGAGGCATTGGAAATGATCTTCCAGGAATCAATAGACTCTGGCGTGGTTCCGGAGGACTGGAAGATCGCAAATGTAAGATGTAAGACTGGAAGATCAGCTGTTTAAGAAAGGAGGGAGGCAGCAAAAAGAAAATTTCAGACCTATTAGTCTGACATAGGTAGTTGGAAAGTTATTGGAGTCGATCTTCAAGGATGAGTTTATGAAATACCTCAAGGTGCATGACAAGATAGGCCCAAGCCAGCATGGTTTCATGAAGGGAAGATCCTACCTCACAAACCTATTGGAATTCTTTGAGGTAATCTCAAATAAGATTGACAAGGGAGAGGCTGTGGATGTTGTGTATTTGAATTTTCAAAAGACCTTGGATAAGGTGTCGCATAGGAGGCTACTTAATAAGATGAGAGCCCATGGAATTACAGGAAAGATATTGGAATGGGTGGAGCTTTGAGTGATAGGCAGAAAGCAAAGGGTGGGAATAAAGGGATTCTATTCCGGTTGGTTGCCGGTTACTAGTGGTGTTCCACAGGGGTCGGTGTTGGGGTTGCTTCTTTTTACACTGTATATCGATGATTTAGATTATGGATTAAATGGTTTTGTGGCTAAGTTTGCAGATGATACCAAGATAGGTGGAGGAGCAAAAATTGTTGAAGAAATGGAAAGGTTGCAGAGAGACTTGGTCAGTTTAGGAGAGTGGGCAGAGAAATGGCAGATGAGATACAATGTTGAGAAATGTACGGTTGTACATTTTGGAAGAAGAAATAATCGGGCAGATTATTATTTAGATGGGGAGAAAATTCAAAAATCGGAAGTGCAAAGGGACTTGGGGCTCCTTGTGCAGGATACCCTAAAGGTTGGATCAGCAGTAAGGGAAGTGAATGCTATGTTGGCATTCATTCCAAGAGGAACAGAGTATAAGAGTAAGGAGGTGTTGTTGAGGCTCTAAGGGGCACTGGTGAGACCCCATTTGGAATACTGTGTGCAGTTTTGGGCCCCCTATCTTAGAAGGGATGTAATGATGTTGGAGAGAGTTCAGAGAAGATTCACGAGGATGATTCCTGGAATGCAGGGGCTAACATATGAGGAGCGTTTGTCAGCTCTTGGATTGTATTCATTAGAGTATAGAAGAATGAGAGGGGATCTCATAGAAACATTTTGAATGTCGAAAAGGTTGGACAGAGAAGATGTGGAAAGGCTGTTTCCCTTGGTGGGTGAGTCCAGGACAAGAGGCCACGGTCTTAGAACTAAAGGTTACTCATTTAAAACAGAGATGAGGAGAAATTTTTTTAGCCAGAAGGTCATGGATTTATGGAATTCGTTGCCACATACAGCTGTGGAGACCCGATCATTGAGGGTGTTTAAGGAGGAGATTGATAGGTATTTAATTAGTCAGGGTATAAGGGATATGGGGAAAAAGCTGGAAATTGGAACTAGATGGGAGAATAATTTAGCTCATGGTGGAGTGCACTGCCTCAGAAGGCAGTGGAGGCCAATTCTCAGGATGCTTTCAAGAAGGAGCTAGATAGGTATCACGGATAGGGAAATCAAGGGATATGGGGACAAGGCAGGAACCGGGTATTGATAGTAGATGATCAGCCATGATCTCAGAATGGCGGTGCAGGCTCGAAGGGCCGAATGGTCTACTTCTGCACTTATTGTCTATTGTCTATTGAGTGGCGGAGCAGACTCGATGGGCCAAATGGGCTACTTCTGCTCCTTTGTCTTGTGATCTTGTGAACTGGGGGTGGAGGGGGGGGTTGGTGGAGTGGGATGACTTCTTCATTCAGAGGGTGATGCAAGTGTAGAACAAGCTGCCAATAGAAGTGGCAGATACAGGTTCAAATACAGCATTTGAATTGATGAGAGGGTTATTGAAGGTATGGTCTGGGTGTGGGTAGGTGGGACTAGGTAGAAAAGGGCTGTTTCTGTGTTTTGGTGCTCTACATCTCTATAAAATATCACACTATGATCAGAGCAGTCCCCTGGGTGGTTGCCCGGTGAATTAATGTCCCTTCTCATGTGGACACCAATGCAGGTCCCACCACGGACTTTCAGGTGGCACATCACAAACCACCAATCCCGGACTGCTCCTTCAAAATGTAAGAGAAACTTCTCCTCCTTTTTGTCCTCATCGTTCTCTTACAAAACCGCAAGCACCAACCATAGTTTAGCCCTTCAATTGCCTGGACAGCAGACTCCTGTTTACCAGTCTAGGGCAAGAGTTACTTGTGGAACCTCCGTGTGGACTCAGAGTACAGACTCAGCAGTTTAGCTACAGATAAGCAGCGTAACACTGCAACATAAAGATACAACGTCAACACCCATGTGCAAGATGGTGAAAATGAAACGGCACTAGGTTGTTAGATTTTTAGACCCAACTGTTAAGGTTTTTGCTTATTGCACTATTAACGATCCTGAACATATTAGTACTGTTGAGATGCGTCCCCATTGTGAGTGAATTGCATCACACAATGTGCAGTGTTCACTAGTCTGACAAAAAGAAAACTACTGGAGGAACTCTGTCGGACAGAACACTTGGTATTGGGGATCAGATCCTGTGCTAAGAGTGGTGTGGCTGCTGCTGGGATTGTTATAAATCAATTATGCTTCACTAGAAAGGCTGCTAATAGATATTGCTGATGCTATTACCACTGAGGTTTTCGTGGAATGATATATCATCAGCTAACTTCTTCAACAAACAATCACTGCCCATTGTAAATGACTGTGAACCTTGCAAGGTCTTTGAACAGCCTGGAATAAGTCCTGGAGCTACTCAATCAAACTTCCTTGTGTTATCAGCTTTTACATAATGAAAAGACCTATGAAACTATACTCTGGTTGTTCTGTGACAGGCCCACAATGGGTGTAGAACATACTTTTGAGCTCTGGCTTATCTCAGTGAGAGTCAATAGTGGTATCATTAAGTGAGTGCCCAGCCGTGGAGAATAGCACATGCATGTGGGAAAGTCCTGTCCTGTCCTAGATGGTGCTTTTTCACCTGAATATTATAATTAGGGAAATCCACTTAAAGTTAAATCAATTTATATGTAACTTGTATATGAAAAACTGGCATTAACTAATTAAATCAATCTCCAGACTAAAAGTCAGGTATAGTTAGTGCACTTGCTGCCTTAATGCTGGGTAGTAGATATTGAATGTTTGAAGAGACCTTAGTGACCTGTTGCAGTGGACACTGGAGGATAAAAGCTGGACGATGAGGAAACGTTAACTTCATATCTCAGAATTTGTGGATACTGTGAGTTGTTCCTTACATCACCTGTAAGATTTTCCATGATGACTCTGTCTGCTGTTCCCTGTATAAGGGATTAAAGGAAGATAGTTCCTCCTGCTCCCACATCTAGCACCTAGCAATCAGTTCTGTATTCAACCCATCCAAATAAACCCCCAAGTAATTGAGACAGAGGTGGGATGTCGGGCTGGGGTTTCCTGTTCCTAAACAGTGGGATACCTATGCATACTTAACACATTTACTGAAGCATCCTGGTCCAGTCTACCATCAAAGCATTAAATTACCTTTCTGCATGGGCAGACATCACAATCTGCCTCTTCTGCATACTTCCTGGGTGCATTATCAATGGATGAGCTACTGTCCTCACTAATTTGGAGAGAATGAAAATTGTGCTAAAAGTAAAAGTGTGCCATTTGTTTAGGAAACTTAAACAAAACTTGGACCTGTTGCATTTAAATATTGGCCAGAATCCGAATCAGATGTAACATTACAGGCATATGTCATGAAATTAGTTGTTCATGGCAGTAGTGCATTGCAATACATAATAATAAACAATATAAATTATAATAAGAAGTATATATAAAAATCAAATTAAATAAGTAGTCCAAAAAGAGAGGTGAAAATAGTGCAGTAGTGTTTATGGGTTCATTGCCCATTCAGAAATCTAATGGCAGAGGGGAAATTGTTATTAACATACACAAAATGCTGGAGAAAGTCAGCAGGTCAGGCAGCATCAATGGAAGAAAGTACGGTCGACGTTTCAGGCTGAGACACTTTGTCAGGACAATGTTATTCCTGAGATGTTGGGTGTGTGCCTTCAGGCTCCTGTACCTCCTCCTTGGTGACAGCGATAAGAAGAGGCCATGTCGCTTTTATGAGGCATCACCTCTTGAAGGTGTTCTCGATGCTGGGTCCATGATGGAACTGGCTGAGTTTACAATTTTCTGCAGCTTTTTCCGATACAGTGCAGTGGCCCCTCCGTACCAGACGGTGATGTAACTAGTTAGAATGCTCCCCACAGTTCATCTGTAGAAATTTGCAAGTGTCTGGTGACATACCAAGACTCCTCAAACTCTTAATGAAGTATAGTCACTGTCATGCCTTCTTGGTAATTGTATCAATATACTGGGCTCAAGGTAGGTCCTCAGGGATGTTGACACCCAGAAACTTGAAACTGCTCACTATTTCCACTATTGATCCCTCGATGAGGACTAGTGTGTGCTCCTCCAACTTCCCCTTCCTGAAGTCCACAGTCAATTCCTCGGTCTTCCTCCTCATCACCATCTGAAATTCTGCCAATAGTTGCGTCATCTGCAAACTTACAGATGGTATTTGAGCTGCGCCTAGCCACACAGTTGTGGGCCTAAAGAGAGTAGAACAGTGGGCTAAGCACATGTCCTTGAGGTGTGCCAGTGCTGACTGTTAGCAAAGAGAAGACAATATTTCCAGTCCACACTGACTGTGGTCTCCCAGTGTGGATCCAGTCGCAGAGTGAGGTACAGAGGCCCACATTTTGGAGCTTGTTGATTAGAAATGAGGGAATGATTATTTTGAACACTGAGCTATTATCAATAAGCAGCAGCCTGATGTACAACTTTGTAGATACTGCTGTTGTCCAGGTGATCCAAGACTGAGTAGAGAGTCAGTGAGATTGCATTCACTGTAGACCTATTGCGGTGATGGGCAAATTGCAGTATATTCAGATCCTTGCTTAGGCAGGAGTTGATTCTGGCCATGACCAACCTCTCAAAGCACTTCATCACAGTCAATGTGAGTTCAACTGGGTGATAGTCGTAGACGCAGCTCACTCTGCTCTTCTTGGATACTGGTATGATTGTTGCCCTTTTGATGCAAGGGTTACCAATGACTGCATTAGTAAGAGATTGAAGATCTCCTTGAGCACTCCTGCCAGTTTTCAGAGCCCAACCAGACACACCACCAGGGCCAGATGCCTGGTGAACTGGTGAGTGTTCCGATATCGGCCTCTGGGACAGAGATCTCAGGGTCAACAGTTGCTGCAGGGATTCACACAGGTGTAGTTTTATTCTCCCTTTCAAAGCATGAATGAAAGGCTTTGAATTCATCTGCGAGTGAAACATCACTGCTAATTACGATGTTAGGTTTTGTTGTGCAGGAAGTAATGGCCTGCAAACTCTGCCAGTGCTGACATGCATTCAATTCTGTTTCTAACTTCAATCAGAGTTGTTTTATTGCTGTCAAAATAGCCCTCCAAAGGTCATCCCTGGACTTAATTTATAGTCCTGGATCACTAGTCTTGAATGATGCTACAGAGCCCAATTTTTCTACCAATGTTTTCAAGAACTAACAATTCTGAAACTACTGTTTGGCAAAATGCAACAGGAGACACAAAAGGGAGTTTGTAGACAGATGCAGACATAAAATCATGATCAACAGAATTATAATAATTGTCATCATCCCTGTGAGTAAAGAAAAGGACTCTTTTAGATATTTCAACTATTTCTACAGTCGGGCATAAATAGAAGGAATAAAATATCTTGTGTCCCTGTACAATGATATCATGCATGTGAATAGTAGACTGACGTAACCAGATACAACAAGATTACTCACTATTTTATTTTGTAAATGTAGAGACAGGATCAAGAAGTATGGCAAATATTTGCAATGTATTAGACAACATTCTTGCCTTTAGTATCTGGGATGGAATTACTATGAAACGGTCGGAGAAAATATAATTTCATCTAACACTATAATAAAGCAGAACATGTGAATAACCCTGATAGCAAACAAAAGAATAATTGAACATATTGCTTTGGAACTAACTTTTGAGTTTTCACTCTAAATAAAATGATACTTACTACATATCCATAATTATCCAATCCATTGAGTTCTTTCTTTGAAGACATAGCAATTCAAGGCAGAGATGTGCAGTAGAAATTGCTTACAAACAATTTTCAGAATAGCCAACTGCAATTAATTTCCGATGATGTCAAAGATCCATATAACTTATTTTGAAATTTCTCTACAAAATCTTCTTTCAAGTTTTCCACCCTCAGGAACTTAGCAGTTCATAACAAAGTTCAGTCATCAGTGTCCTCTAGATGAAGCTCATCATTCCAGTGTGAGTAGGAAATTGGAAGCCTGGAAATAGCACTGCCTGAAAAGAGCAAACGGACCAGTATTGTACAAAATGGTTAATCATTAGTCTTGTTGATTTGAACAAACTAACTCCACCCATTGTGAATTAAACAAGCCACATTACTGCAACCTAACATTTTACTTAAATAATTTCCACTTTGATGAGTAGAAAAATCAGATTGAAATGCTTACTACGTGGCATGGAAATACAATTCCACTACGATCAAATAAGTAGATTGACACACAAACTATGGCAGTGCGTCAATGAAACAATAATTTAGATAAAGTGATTCAAAGACAATGTGCAGAAATTCAACACTGCCTGACTAAAATTAATATTTTAAATTTCTTTTATGGATTGTTGACCTCAATACTAGCTGTAAAGATCAAAGTATGAAATTGAAAATGTACCCCTATAATCAAGGAATGTAAACTCTAGCATAACATTTGTACATTGTAACTTCCCTCAACGTAATTCCACTTCCTGACGTTGCCCTTGTTACCTCTCTTTGGGGCATGAATCATGGAGAAGGTACAGATTCTGCCTCGCGATGCAATCTGGACAAATTGCTTCTGAAGTATTACTCTGATATCTTGGCTACTCGTAAAGAAAATGATTGTGTTCAGCATTCATCACATGAACATTCCTCTACTGCTTTGCAAACCTGGAAGGTATCCAGTTCCCTGAAGCTTTGCATCATAAGTGTTTCTGATTGAAATATCAGAACAAGAGTGCAACTCATTCCTTGCTAAGACAAAAATGAGATGGTTCTCCAAAAGTGAGTTTAAACACTTTTTTACATTAAAACAGGCAAATAACATATCAATAGGTTTAGGAACAGCAGACTATTTATTTACCTACTTTGGTTTGATTCTCATCAAAATCCATAGATATCAGGTTAATTTGCAGAAGTCCTGGAATGTTGGAATCCTTTTATGACAATCCCTGATACTAATGTACCAGAACTCTTCAATATTACTGAGATTGGAGGGTTAATCATCTTGTCAATATTAACTACTTAATTTAAATGATGCATGCTTGGGTTAATATTTATCCCTATACATCATTAACTTCATAAAATTATTACAAGGGCCTATCTCGTAACATTTTACAGGTAAGTTACCTAGCAGTGGCAATATATTTACTGCATTTACTACTATTCAGTTAATCAAAGGTAAATCCAAACACTTTCCATGCTTATGTTGCTTTTATTCTATTTATTCCTGGATGGTAGCAGCAGAGACGAAGAGCTGAAGGAGTTATAATGTAAGTCAGATGTACTGAACATGTGCCTGTGCCTACATAAGAACATTCATTGTCAATCTCCTAATTGAGTCAGCTGGAGGAAATATTTATTTTATTAGGATGGAGGCAATGAACACTCATCTAATCAGCTTATGGCCGGTATTTCCTTGTAGTCTATTTTTAAATTCGCCGTTTTTTGCTTCAATTCCAGTTAGTTAAAGCTTTAAAAAAAATGCCCGTTCATTTTAGTCTAATACTTGAATCTACTTTAACTCAGGGGCTTGTATTTTTCAGCAAAGTGCACTCAGGTAACTTCAGAGTCACTATTGGATATAAAGGCTCACAGCATCATGAAATAAGTTTTCTGATTTTGGGGAATGCATCGTTACCATCAATGAAGGGACTCAGCATTAAAGTAATGGCTAAGGCACACATAGAATGTGAGGAAGCTTCAATACGCAGAGTGTTTTGGATTTGAAATTTACTGTCTGTAAGGGTGATGGAAAGAGAGTTAACTCAAAGCACTACCAGGCGAAAGGGTGAAGGATTGTGTAATTTTCCACCAATGTGATGCTTCCGATACAATTCCCATCATCATAAAGTTACCTGCTAGTGCAAAAGAAGTGTTAATCAAAGTTAACGGACTAGATGGAAGTAGAGGGCATAGAGGTTTATAAGGGAGTCAGATTCTTGATAGCAAGGGATTGAAATGCTACTGAGGACATGGAACTTGAGAGTCAGATTTGCCATGATCATGTTAAATGACAGCGAAGGTTCACGAGGCCCTCAGTTGCTCCCGTTTCTCATGTTTGTAGGTATGGTACAATGCTGTGTCAAGGATGGTGGTGGTGGGGGGGGACAGGATGTGGTAGCGTTCCAAATATTGACACTTTTGTTGCATTTTTCACACCTTGAGCTTATTTTTTTCTCGCATCAATTACATATAAGGAAATTTTTATTCTGCATTTCAAATCTTTTGGTCGTGATTTGTGGATTCTGTAAGGACAAATTCCCTTTAACTGAAGTGCCATAAGGTAAGTGTACACTGTACAGTTTATGAATTCGGTCTGTGCAAGATAAAGACTGTACCATTTCTCTCTAACTCTGTCTTTTAATTCTGTTAATCAACACAGGGTCGCCTCACCACTCTTCTCCCCCTACATTTATGACTGTGTGGCTAAACACAGCACAAAGACCATTTATAAATTTGCACTGTTGGTGGTAAAATCTTGGGTGCCAATGAGGAGGCATACAGAAGTGAGATAGATTGGCTGGTTGAGTGGTGTCACAGCAACAACCTCACCCAATGTCAGCAAGAGCAAAGATTCGATTGTGGACTTCTGGAAGGAAAACTTGGGAGAACACACAGCTGTCCTCATTGAGAGGTCATAGTGTAAAGGGTGAGCAGCTGTTTTGGACTTTTGCAGCTTCCTTGAACAAGATCCACCACTAATTGGACCTGGTGGACCCCTCCATCTGTGGTGTCAAATTCTGCACTTCAAATTAATTCCAGGGTTCTGCTGGAGGTACTAGCAGGGTGTCTCTCTCTGCTATTCATGTGATGATTCACAACTGTATGTTAAACAAAGATGTCACCTGTTATTTAATGTAAAACAAGTTGATTATATGTCATTTAAGATCCAGGTATGTCCAAATTTGTTAGTTCACAAACTCATGTGGGCACCCTCAAGAACTCACTGAAATACCAGACCTGAAGATGTGAACTTGTTAACCATTATAAGGTTTACTAAGTAATGTAATGTACCTCATTACATTTTTTGTTTCAAACAAAATGTTACAGTTTAACAGCACCAAATTTCCAATTGCAAGAAACATTATAAAAGCTCTTGGTCCTTCCATAGTGTTGGTGGTTGGCACTGTTTTCCAGGTCTACAATCAGTGACTGGTGTTTGACTTATGGGATCCTTAAATGTTGTTTCAGTTATTATGTACTTCTTTAGACATTGTGGACAGATAAGAGAATAACCAGGGTCATGCATATTACAACAGTCCTCAATCTGTTCTTTCAATGATAGTCCATCAAAATGAAATAACTTATGCTACTTCCTTCAGCAAGGTGAGTTTACAATGTGTACATCATTTTTTCTTGGACCCAGTAAATGCTTCAAGCTCTTGTAGTCCAATGCTGTGACCAGGATTTCTCACCAGCCTCCTACCTGCTCCTGAAACTCGTACCTCTTGGAGGGTATAGTATTTTTTCTCAAGCTGACAATCCAAGAGGATTTCCTAGGCACAGGAACTATTCTGAATGTCCACTCTGCCCTTCGTCTAATCCCAGTACAGTAGTGCAGTAAATAGACATTTCTAAATCTGCACTGTGCATCTGTACACATCCATTAGGCTAGGAGGGGATTGGATGCAGACCATTAACCAGGGACAATCAAGAGTTTGATGCAAATCCCCTGAGGCCCAACAGATCATAGGATCATACAGCATAGATAAAGGGCCTCAGTCCATATGTCAACACAAACTATTAAGTACACATCCATACAGATCTCATTCACCAGCACTTGGTCCATAATCTTCTGCAGATCCTTCTCTGGGCAAACATTTTCTTTATTGATTTTTCAGGTTAGGAACATTAGATGTTGTGTGGTACAGACTCCCTGGAAATAATGAGGGTGCAACCTGTAGAGCCCCAGTTATCCTTGACTCAGAAGAATTAGGTCCAGTATCAACCAAAGTAATTGGAATATTGTTTAACTCTGTGCAACACTGTTATCAGATATAGGAGCAGAATTAGATCATTTGGCCCATCGTTTGCTTCATCATTTCAACTTGGCTGATCCATTTTTCCTCTCAGTCCCAATCTCCTACCTTCTCCCCATATCCTTCCATGCTCTGACTAATCAAGAATCTATCAACCTCTGCTTTAAATATACCCAATAACTTGGCCTCCACAGCCACCTGTGGAAATGAATTTCACAGATTCAGTACTCTCTGGTGAAAGAAATTTCTCCTCATCTCCATTCTAAATGGGCGTCTCTCGATTCTGAGGCTGTGTCCTCTGGTCTTAGATAACCCCACCAAAGGAAACATACTCTCCACTCTACCAAGGCCTTTCAACATTTAATAGCTTTCAATGAGATCCCCCTTCATTCTTCTGACTTCCAGTTACTACCCATCAAACTCTCCTCATATGATAAGCCTTTCAATCCTGGAATCGTTTTCATGAATCTTATTTGAACCCTTTCCAATGTCAGCAGATCATTTCTTAGATAAGGGGCCCAAAACTGCTCACAGTACTCAATGTGAGGCCTCACCAGTGCCTTATAAAGCCTCAATATTACATCCTTGCTTTTATTTTCTAGTCCCCTCAAAATAAATGCTAACATCACATTTGCCTTCCTTACCATCGACTCAACTTGCAAATTAATCTTTAGAGAATCATGCATGAAGACTCCCAAGTCCCTTTGCACCTCAAACTTTTGAGGTTTCTCTCCATTTAGAAAATAGTCTATACTTTTATTTCTTCTACCAAAGTGCATGACCATACACTTCCCGACACTGTATTCCATCTGCCATTTCTTTGCCAATTTTCCTAATCTGTCTAAGTCCTTCTGTAGCCTCTCTACTTCCTCAAAACTACCTGCGCTACCACCTATCTTTGAATTGTCTGCAAACTTGGCCACAAAGCCATCAGTCCATCATCCAAATCATTGACATATAATGTAAAGAGAAGCAGTCCCAACACAGACCCCTGTGAAGTACCACTAGTCACCAGCAACCAACCGGAAAAAGCTCCCTTTATTCCCACTTTTTGCCTCTTGCCAATCAGCCAATGATCTATCCAGGCTATTATCTTTCCTGTAATACCATGGACTCTTATCTTGTTAACAAGCTGCATGTGTGGTACCTTGTCAAAGGCCTTTTGAAAATTCAAATACACAACATCCACCGATTTTCATTTGTCTATCCTGTTTGTTATTTCTTCAAAGAACACCAACAGATTTGTCAGGCAAGATTTTCCCTTAAGGAAACAATGCTGACAATGGCCTACTTTATCATGTCCCTCCAAGTACCCCTGAAGCTACATCTTGAACGATCGACCCCAACAATTTCCCAACCGTTGAGATCAGACTAATCTAATCTTACTCCTGCCTCTCTCCCTTCTTGAAGTGTGGAGTGACATTTGTCATTTTCCAGTCCTCCTGAGCCATTCCAGAATCTAGTGATTCTTGAAAGATCGTTACTAGTGCCTCCGCCTTCTCTTCAGTCACCTCTTTCAGAACCCTGGAATGTAGACCATCAGATCCGGGTGACTTATCTACATTCAGATCTTTCAGTTTCCCGAGCAGCTTCTCCCTAATAATGGAAACTTCACATACTTCTGCCCCCAGACACTCTCAAACATCCAGCATACCTCTATGTCTTCCACAGTGAAGACTGATGCAAAATGCTTATTCAGTTCATCCGCCAGTTCCTTATTCCCCTATTACTACCTCCCCTGCATCATTTTCCAACAGTCCAATATCTACTGTCACCTCTCTTTTAAATTTTATATATCTGAAGAACCTTTTTGTATCTTCCTTAATATTATTTGCTAGCTTACCCTCATATTCCATCTTTTTCCTTAGGCAATAGTGAGCAACATCTGACTATTTTTACATAACATATATCTGGCTAAATGCTACTAAAATTGAACTTTATTTGCTTTACATTGCTAACCTTGTCCATCTATTTGTTGAGAAACCGATAATTAGGAGCAGAGATCACTTGCTTCGTGCCTCCACCTTGTTGGAGTTATGGGCACTTTGCACTGTGAATAAGTAACTTAACTTAATCCACTTCTGCTGGTCATAGGTAATAGGACAGATGTTGTGATTGACTGTGTATTCCGCTTATCAGTGCTGCGTTTCAAATGTTCAGGGTTTTCCTGATATGCCTTGTAAGCAGTGACTGTCAGGAGCTGATTCACTTGCCACAGGATACCCATTCCTGACCTGTTCACGATGCCACAGGTTTTACAGGACTGGACAATTTCAGGTATGGCCAGAAGTTACCTAGCATTTCTCAGGTCATGCCTGATGGTTGTTCTGACTTCGGTGCAGACAGGCAGAAACTGTTTCATAGTTTTGAAGTATCTTTGAGAAAGTGGACCCTTGTCTCTGACAAATGGGAATCCCCTGGCCCCTGAGAGAGGAATGAAGAGGAATGCTTAGGAAAGGATAACTCTTTGAATTCCTACTGGGACAAATGTTCACATGGAGACCCTGTATCCATATCCAGTATCTGACAGCAAAGGAAAGGCACAAATTTATCCAAAGCTGATCTCCTTCTGACCTGGTGGGTGGTATTCTGTAAAAGGAGTGAGCATTTCTACTTTAATAGTTTGAATTAGGCTAATTATGCCTTTCACCAGATCTCAGTACTGTGACTGAGTGTGAATTTGACAGACAATACAAGCAGTGATCTATTCTTTTTGGATATTAGATCACAGGACTATAAGACATGGAGCAAAATTATGCCAGTTAGCCCATCAACTCTGCTCCACCATTTCACAGCATGGCTGATCCTGGATCCCATTCAACCCCATACACCATGGAACCATAGAACACTACAGCACAGTACAGGCCCTTCAGCCCTCCATGTTGTGCCGACCCATATAATCCTTTTTAAAAAAAGTACTAAACCCACACTACCTCATAACACTCCATTTTTTTTCATCCATGTGCCTGTCCAAGAGGCTCTTAAATACCCCTAATGTTTTAGCCTCCACCACCATCCCTGGTAAGTCATTCCAGACACTCACAACCCTCTGTGTAAAAAACTTACCCCTGATGTCTCCTCTAAACTTCCCTCCCTTAATTTTGTACATATGTCCTCTGCTGTTTGCTATCGGTGCCCTGGGAAACAGGTACTGACAATCCACCTTATCTATGCCTCTCATAATCTTTTAGACCTCTATCGGGTCCCTTCTCATTCTTCTATGCTCCAAGGAGAAAAGTCCCAGCTCTGCTAACCTTGCTTCATATGACTCGTTCTCCAAACTAGGCAACATCCTGGTAAATCTCCTCTGCACCCTCTCCATAGCTTCCACATCCTTCCTATAATGAGGTGACCAGAATTGAACACAATACTCTAAGCGCGGTCTCACCAGAGACCTGCCCTCTCTCCATATCCCTTAATGCCCCCCCCAAAAAATGAGGCATCTATCAACTTCCACTTTAAGTATACCCATGGTCTTACCCTCCACTGTAGTCTGTGGCAGAGTATTCCACAGATTCACCACTATTTGCCTAAAAAAATTCCTCTTTGCTTCTGTTCTAAAAGGTCACCTCTCAGTTTTGAGGCTGTGTCCTCTAGTACTGCATGCTCCCACCAGAGGAAACATCCTCTCCACATCCACCTTAACTAGACGTTTCAACATTCAAGTAGGTTTCAATGAGATCCCCACACATTCTTCTATATTCCAATGAGTACAGGGCCCAAAGGTGCCAAATGCTCCTCATATGTTAACCAGGAATTCCTGGAATCATCCTCGTGAACCTCCTCTGGACTCTCTCCAAAGACAAAACGTCCTTTCTGAGATAAGGGGCCCAAAACTGTTGAAAATACTCCAAGTCCAGCCTGACAAGTGTCTCTTAAAGTTTCAGCATTACCTCCTTGTTTTTATATTCTATTCCCCTTGAAATATATGCCAACATTACATTTACCTTCTTACCACAGACTCAACTTATGAATTAACCTTCTGGAAGTCTTGCACAAGGACTCCTAAGTCCCTCTGCACCTCTGATGTTTGAGCTTTCTCCTCATTTAAATAATAGTCTGCTCTATTGTTCCTTTTACCAAAATGCATTATCATACATTTCCCAACATTGTATTCCATCTGCAACTTTTCTGCCCATTCTTCCAATCTGTCTAAGTCCTGCTGCAATCGCATTGCATCCTGAGCACTACCTACCCCTCCACCTATCCTTGGATCATCTGCAAATTTTGCCACAAAGCCAGCAATTCCACTATCTAAACCATTGAGAAACAATAAAAAAGTAGCGATCCCAATACTGACCCACTGAGGAACACCTCTAGTCACTGGCAGCCAACCAGAAAAGGCCCCCTTTATTCCCACTTGCTGCCTCCTACCTGTCAGCCGTTCTTCTAACTGTGCCAGTATCTTTCCTATGATGCCATAGAATTTTATCTTGGTAAGCAACCTCATGTGAGGCACCTTATCAAATGCCTTCTGAAAATCCAAGTAAATGAAATCCACTGCATCTTCTACATCCACCCTGCTTGTTATTTCCTTGAAGAATTCTATTTGTTAAACAAGATTTCCCTTTACAGAAACAATGCTGATTATGACTTATTTTAATATTAGTCTCCAAGCACCCCGAAACCTCTCCCTTAATAATAGACTCCAACACTTTCCCAACCACTGAAGTTAGGCTAACAGGCCTATAATTTCCTCTTTTGTCTTCATCCCTTCTTAAGGAGTGGAGTGACATTTGCAATTTTCTAGTCCTCCAGGACCATGCCAGAATCCAGTGACTCTTGAAAGATCATGACCAATGCACCTGTTATCAATTCAGCAACCTCTTTCAGGACTCTGGGTCCATCTGGTGATTTATGCACTTTTTCCTTTGTAATAGCGATAGTACTCACTCCTGCTCTCTGACACTCACAGACCTCTGGCATACAGCTAGTGTCTTCCACAGTAAAGACTGAAGCTAGGTATTTATTAAGTTCATCTGCCATTTCTTTGTCCCCCATTTCTACTTCACCAGTATCATTTTCCAGTGGTCCAATATCAAATCTCACCTCCCTTTCACTCTTTATATAACTGAAAAAACTTTTGGTATGCTGCTTTGTATTATTGGCTAGTTTGCCCTTATATTTCATCTTTTCCCTTCTTATAGCTTTCTTAGTTGCCTTTTGTTGGATTTTAAAAACTTCCTAATCATCCAACTTCCCATTCGCTTTTGCTACTTTGTATACTCATTCCTTGGCTTTTATGCAGTCCTTAACTTCCCTTGTCAGCCATGGTTACCTAGCCCTGTCACTTGAGAACAATTTCTTCTGTGAGACATACCTATCCTGCGCCTTGTGACCCATTCCCAGAAGATTCAGCGACCACTGGTCTATCATCATCCCCACCTGTATCCCCCTTCAATCCACCTGGCCAAGTTCTTCTCTCATGCCTCTGTAATTCCCTTTATTCCATTGCAATACCAATATATGTGTTTTATGCTTCTCTCTCTCAAATTGCAGTATGAATTCAATCATATTAAGATCACTGCCTCCTAAAGGTTCCTTTACATAAGCTGGCAAATACAATCCTGGGTAATTACACAATATCCAATCTAAGATAGCCTTTCCCTTAGTAGATTCGAGCACAAGCTGTTCTAAAAAGCCATCTTGTAGGCATTCAACAAATTTGTTCTCTTGCGATATGATACCAACCTGATTTTCCCAATCCCCTTGCATATTGAAGTCCCCCATTGCAATTGTGACATTACCTTTAGTACATGCCCTTTCCAGCTCCCTTTGCAATCTCAACCCCACATCTTGGTTACTACTTGGAGGCCTGTATATGATTCCCATAATGTTTCTTTTATCCTTGCAGTTTCGTGACTCCACCCACAAAGATTCAACACTCTCTGACCCTGTCAACTCTTTCTAAGGATGTAACTCCACCTCTTACCAATGGAGCCGCACCACTGCCTAAGACTTCCTGCCTGTCCTTTCAATACAAAGTACATCCCTTGTTGTTAAATTTCCAACTATGACCTTCTTTCAGCCAGGACTCAGTGATGCCCACAACGTCATACAGACCAATCTCTAACTGCACCGAGTTTGTCCACCTTATTCCGAATGCTACGTGCATTTTAATATAGCACCTTCAGTCCTGCATTCTTTACCCTTACGAGTTTTGACTCAGTGGTACAACTTAACTCTTTGCTCTGTTCTGCAGTTGTACCCAATCATTGGCTTGTTCTTCCTTACATTCATATGACATATGGCATCAAATACCTGTAAACCTGCTGGCTCTTCCTCAGCTCTATCATACTGGCACCCTTCCCCCTGTCATATTAGTTCAAACCACTCCCAACAGCTCTAGCAAATCTGCCCACAAGAATTTTGGTCCCGCTCAGATTCAAGTGCAACCAGTCCCTTTTGTACAGGCCACACCTGCCCCAGAAGAGGTCCTAATGATTTAGAAATCTGAATCCCTGCCCCCTTCTCCAAATCTTCAGCCTCGCATTTATTCACCACTTCATTCTATTCCTATCCTCACTGTCTGCCACTGGACTGATTCAGGTTGCTGGAGTTGTTATTGAAACTAGAAATCTTGTCTGACCAGATCACTTAACATTCTTTCAGCTTACTCTTTAAAGCCACAAGTTTCCCCTGATTTACAACAGCATCAAGCTTCAACACTCTCTTTTAAATTGATCAGTTCTACCACTAAATACTAGACAATACTGCTGTTTCAAATAATCATTGGCTATAGCTCATAGTCATTCATTAAATATATTATTATTATTCCAGTGGAAAATTATCTGTGCCAAATATCATTGTTATGCTTGATATTAGCTATGCTCAGAATTGCCTTTTTATTAATTAGGGGTCTTATAGTTATCCTATCAACAAGTTCACAGTCCAATTTATACATTGAGTCAACCGGAGGAACTGTTTACAAGTTATGACTGAAGTGGTTCAATTTCGCCCAGTTTAAAACCTTTGGTTGTTTTCTTTTACATACATGAACATAAGAAATAGGAACAGGAGTAGGACATCTGGCCCATTGAGCCTGTTCCACCGTTCATAATGATCTGGACATGGAGTCATCTCCACCTCCCTGCCTTTTCCCCATAACCCTTAATTCTCCTACTACGCAAAAATCTATCCAACCTTGTCTTAAATACATTCACTGAGGTAGCCTCCACTGCTTCATTGAGCAGAGAATTCCACAGATTCACCACTCTCTGGAAAAAGCAATTGCTCCTCATCTCCATTCAAAACCTCGAATTTTGAGGCTATGTTTCCTAGTTCTAGTCTCACTTACTAGTGAAAACAACTTTCCTGCCTCTATCTTATCTATCCCTTTCACAATTTTATATTTTTCTATAAGATCACTTCTCATTCTTCTGAATTCCAGCAAGTACAGTCTCAGGCGACAATCTCTCCTCATAGTTGAATCCCCTCATCTCTGGAATCAACCTGGTGAATCTCCTCTGCACTGCCTCCAAAGCCAGTATATCCTTCCTCAAATAAGGAAACCAGAACTACATGTAGTACTCCAGTGCGGCCTCACCAGTACCCTGTATAGTTGCAGCATGACCTTCCTGCTCTTAAATTCAGTCCCTCTAGCAATGGACAACCTCCCATTTGCCTTCTCAATATCCTGCTGTACCTGCAAACCAACCATTTGTGATTCATTCACAAGCCCTCCCAAGTCCCTCTTCACAGCAGCATGCTGCAATTTTTTTTTACTATTTAAATAATTAGCTGCTCTTTTATTTTCTTTTCCTTCCAAAGTGGATGACCGCACGTTTACCAACATTGTACTCCACCTGCCACACCCTTGCCCATTCACTGAACGTATCTATATCTACTGAGGAAGTATACTGAGTAGCCTCCACTGCTCAGTGTACCCCGGTATATCTATGAAGCAGAATGGTATTACATTGTTCTGAAGAAAAGATCTTCAGCCTGAACATTAGTTCCATTTCTGTTTCCACAACTGTTGCCTGATCTGCTGAGTATTCCAAGAATTTTAGCTTATCGTAGAGTTCCAGCATCTGCAGTATTTTGCTTTCAGAATTATACCTGTGTTCATTCAAAACATCAGATAAAGTTTGACTCTCCTGCCCAAACATCCCCCAACCAAAATACCCACCTCGCCAATGTTTGTTACCTATTTTACTGAAAGCTGGACATGTTTTTCTTTTCCCAAAGCACCTGTTTCTATAAGATTCTTTAACAATGGCTTCAGGTTGCTTTCTATTACCTGAGATTTTCTGGGACTTCTTACTTTAGTGACATTCCAGTTTGTTGACTCATTAATCACTTCAGGCTGATACTCCCTACTTTCTGCCACACAACAATTCTAAACTGTTTCTCAGCCAAGGTTATTTCTCAAATCAACCTCTGCTGCTCCCTTGAGTTTGCAGTTCAATGCACCAGTACAATTTTGCAACTTTTTTCTATATTGCTCACATGACTCATCAGCTTCCTATCTTCACCTGAAATTTATATGTCTTAGAAAATAACTTTTTTTCCAAAGTTGGTGGTTCTGAAAGTAATTCCTAAGCACAAGAACAATGTTGAATTTATCCCTGCTTTCGAATCCTTGTCCAAGTGAAATAAATTTCATAAGACCACGAGACATAGGAGCAGAATTAGGCCATTCAGCCCATCGAGCCTGCTCTACCATTCCATCATGGCTGATCCTGGATCCCAGTCAGCCCCATACACCTGCCTTCTTGCCATATTCTTTGATGCCTTGACCAATCAGGAAACAATCAACTTCTGCTTTAAATATACCTACGGACTTGGCCTCCACTGCAGTCTCTGGCAGAGCATTCCATGTTTTCACTCTGGATAAAAAAAATCCTCCTTAACTCTGTTCAAAAGGGATGCCCCTCAATTTTGAGGCTGTGCCCTCTAGTTCTGGATACCCCCACCATAGGAAACACCCTCTTCACATCCACCCTATCTAGTCCTTTCAACATTCGGTAGGTTTCAATTAGATCCTCCTGCATTCTTCTAAATTCCAGTGAGTACAGGCCCAAAGCTGACAAACGCTCTTCATATGTTAATTCAGAATTCCCAGAACCATCCTTGTGAACTTCCTCTGGACTCTCTCCAATGACAAAGCATCCTTTCTGAGATATGGGGCTCAAAACTGTTGACAATACTCTAAGTGTGCCCGGACTAACTCAGCATCATCTCCTTGTTTTTATATTCTATTTCCTTTGAAATAAATGGCAACATTGTATATGCCTTCTTTACCACAGACTCAACCTGTAAATTAAACTTCTGGGAGTCTTGCTCAAGGACTGCTAAGTCCCTCTGCACCTCTGATGTTTGAACCTTCTCCCCATTTAGATAATAGTCCACACTAATGCTCCCTTTACCAAAATGCATGATCAGACTTCTCTCAATGCTGTATACCATCTGCCACTTTTTTGCCCATTCTTCCAATTTGTCTAAGTCCTGTTACAATTGCATTGCTTCTTCAGCACTACCCACCTACCCACCTTTCTTTGTATCACCTGCAAACTTTGCCACAAAGCCAGCAACTCCATTATCTTAATCATTGACAAACAATGTGAGAAGTAACGGTCCCAATACTGACCCCTGAGGAAAACCACTAGTCATTGGCAGCCAACCAGAAAAGGCCCCTTTTATTCCCACTCGCTACCATTCCACTATCCATGCCATTATTTTTCCCATAACGCCATTGGATTTTATCTTGGTAAGCAGCCTCATGTGAGGAACCTTATCAAATGCCTTCTGAAAATCCAAGTAAATGATATCCACTGCCTCTCCTTTGTCCACCCTGTTTGTTTCTTCCTAGAAGAACTTTAACAGATTTGTCAGCAAAGTTTCCTTTATAGAAACCATGCTGACTTTGACTTATTTTATCAATAGTCTCCAAGTACCTCGAAACCTCATCCTTAATAATAGACTCCAACACTTTACCGACGACTAGGGTTAGGCTGCCTGGCCAATAATTTATTTTCTTTTGCCTTCTTCCCTTCCTAAAGAGTGGAGTGACATTTGCAATCTTCCAGTCCTCTGGGACCATGCCAGAATCAAATGATTCATGAAAGATCATGACCAATGCATCCATTATCTCTTCAGCAACCTCTCTCAGGACTCTGGGATGTAGTCCATTTGGCCCAGGTGACTTATTCAACTTAAGACCTTTGAGTTTGCCTAGCATTTTTTCCTTTGGAACAGCAATGGCACTCACTCCTGCTCCCTGACACTCACATACCTCTGGCACACTGCTAGTGTCTTCCTCAGTGGAGACTGATGCAATGTACCCGTTAAGTTCATCTGCCATTCCTTTGTTCCCCATTACTACCTCACCAGCATCATTTTCCAGTGGTTCAATATCAACTCTCACCTCCCTTTTACTCATTATATAACTGAAAAAAACTTTTGGTCTCCTGCTGGACTGCCCTCATATTTCATATTTTCCCTTATGGTTTAGTTGGATTTAAAAATCTTCCCAATCATCCAACTTCTCACTCACTTTTGCTACTTTATATGCCCTTTCCTTTGCCTTTACACAGTCCTTAACTTCTTTTCAGCCACGTTTGCCTAGCCCTGACATTTGAGAACTTCTTCTTTTGTGGGACATGTCCTGCATCTTGTGATGACTGAGGTTCCAGAAACCTCAGCCATCTCTGCTCTGCTGTCATCCCCACCTGTATCCTCCTCTAATCCATCTGGGCAAACTCCTGTCTCATGCATCCCTAATTCCCTTTATTTCATTGCAATTCTGACTCTATGGTCACGATCATTATTCAGACATAGCATGTTAGACTCATTCCATTTTTGTTCCAGTTTAATTATTACAATGTAGTTTTTATGCTGATCCAAACACACCCCAATTTCTGTAACATTTCTGTAACATCTCCATGATATATTTTGAGAGCTGGTGTAATGGTACACTTTCAAGCAACTTTCAAAAAAACACAAATGTTCACTTTATAATCAAGTGCTTTGAAGAACTCTGCTACTATTTATTGATTCTCATGTAATTATTAAGTGTACCAAAAGTTTGTTCAAAGAGAAATCAACTTCTGCTTAAAGGAAAGTGTTACATTTTGGAATCGAGCATTGGAAGATTTCTTTGTTATATGTCTACAAGGTGTTACAAATGTGCCACAGCTCTGAGGGGCCGAAGGGTGCGGGGTAGCCCCCTCCTTTTTGAGAATCGCAAGATCACTATTGAGTCAGTTCAGGAGACCCAGAAAATGAGAGAAAGACATGCAGAATCCACAAAGAGTTGGAATATGTCCTGGCCTCCGAAAGGCGGAACCATTGATAACGGCTATTGTCTCTTGGAGACAGGATTGTGTATTGCATCCTGTACGATGCATCGAAGCCCCAGGCAATAAACCGAGGGGGAGGTTGGTGGAGGGATTGCATCATCCCAACCTGATTGACATCTGAGACCCTGTGAGTCAGGATAAAAGAGGGTCTGTGGGAACAGCCCCTCAGACGCTCCAGAAGAAACGCTAGCCATCCCATAATAGCGAAACCCGGTGGGAAGGCCACGCGCATCTATTTCCATTTGCCCCGGAATCGGTGGGTCTTTACCACGGAAGAACAGTTTTTAGCTAACAATGGGGAAATCAACTCCCAACGACTCTCGAAGGATTGACATCGTAAAAAGAATGGGCAAGTTTTAACCCGTCTTTCTCTCCAACCAAAAAGCTGCAGCTTGAATGAACTAAAGTGACTTTTATATTTCCATCGGACAATACATTATCCCCTCAACAACGATTGAGCTATTCCTTATCGATTATTATTATACCCGCGTTTTTAGATTTAGTATTGACGATGTATATTATCTGTATGTTTGCATTGATATTATTTTTGTGTATTTTTATCAATAAATACTGTTAAAAATCAGACTTCAACAGACCTCTCTATCTTTGCTGGTAAGTGACCCAGTTACGGGGTTCGTAACAATTGGGGGCTCGTCTCAGGATTTGACACCAAATTGGGAGGCCAGTGAATCGGGCTTGTAGGTCCAAACTTGGATCTGGTTAGGCGGGTAGCCAGACGGGAAACCAGCAAAGATGGACGTGGGTGAATTTATAGAAAACCCGACTCTGGAGGCAGTAGAGGCAGCCACCAAATCAGACTTGATAAATTTGGCGAAGGGGTTAAACCTCGCAGAGGTGAGGTTGTCAGTGAAAAAGCGGGAGGTGCGAAGGGCCATAACTCAGTATTATATTGGGAAGAATGTGTTTGCAGCTGAGGTATTGGAAAATATCCCTGAGAAGGTACCAGCTAGTGGGACGGCTCATTTAGAGTTGGAGAAATTAAGGTTGGAACATGCAATTAATGTAAAGCAGCTGGAAGCAGCTGAGAAGGAGAATGAAAGAGCCGAGAGAGAGAGAGAGAGAGAGCATGCGCTCCAGCTAAAGGAGTTAGAGGTGAAACGGGAGCAGGAAAGAGCTGAGAAACAAAGAGAGCACGAAATTCAGTTAAAGCAGCTGGAAGCAGCTGAAAAGAGAAGGAAAGGGCCGAGAAGGAGAGGGAGGCAGAGAAACAGAGGAAACATGACTTGGAGAGGAAAAGTTAAGGCAAGAGCACGAGTTCAGGGGTCAGACCGAGAGGAGCGGTTTAATGTTAGTCGGGAGTTGAGGTTAGTACCTCCGTTCGAGGAGACGGATGTTGACAGTTATTTCTTGATTTTTGAAAAGGTGGCAGTGAATCAGAAGTGGCCCAGAGATCAGTGGGTGGCGTTGTTACAAAATGTGTTAAAAGGGAAGGCACAGCGGGCATATACGGCATTGGCCATGGAGGAGGAAGAGGAGGAGAGTTATGACAAAGTAAAGGCGGCCATTCTCCAGAGTTATGAGCTAGTACCTGAGGCGTATAGACAAAAGTTCAGAAATTTAAAGAAAGGGTGGGATCAGACGTATACCGAGTTTGCCTATGAGAAGGGAGTGCTCTTGGACCGTTGGTGCACAGCAGAGATAGTGGATGAGGATTATTGGCGTCTAGGGAGTTAATTCTGATTGAAGAATTTAAAGGTTGTGTTTCGGAGGATATCCGGATGTATTTGAATGAGAAGCCGAATAAGTCCATCTCAGAATTTGCTAGGTTCGCAGATGAATATGCCCTAACCCACAAGACAAAGTTTTCCTCGAATAAAAGTTCCCAGAGAGACCGTGGGAACGATTGAGAAAGCCCGCCGGCTGAGGCAGAGGTCCCGCTGGGAGCTAGTGGTAAGATTGAGGGGGAGAGGCCAGACGGCCGGAGATTTCTGGGCTTGACCTGTTTTAACTGTGGAAAGGGGGGGCATATTGCATCTAGGTGCTTTGCTCTGAGGAAAGAGACAGGAAAAGGGAAAGCAGCGGTCCCTATCAGATGTGCCGTGGTAATCAGTAAATCGACAAGAGATCCCCAGGTAGACTGAGTATGAGAAGGGTCTGAGACTTGTATGTCAAACGGAACCGTGTCTGCGAGGCAGGGAGACACACCAGTTCCAGTACGGATCTGGAGAGACACGGGGGCTGAACTATCATTGATCAGCAGTAAGGTACTAGATTTTGGTCGCAAGACGGGAATGGTAGCTGTGAAAGGAATAGGCAAAGGGACGGAAATGGTGCCCTTGCATAGGATCATTATGGATTGTGAGCTGGTGTCTGGACCAGTTGAAATGGGGGTGCGATCAGAATTCCCGAGAACTGACGCAGACATCCTTCTTGGTAACGATTTAGCCGGTGGTAAGGTTTGGTCAGCAATGACACTGACGAGCCGGCCTGTGAGTGTTGCAGCCCCACCCCTAGATTCCAAGATCTATCCCGCATGCGTGATCACTCGCAGCACGTTGAGAAAGGCAGCTGAGACAGAGAGCAGTTTAAATCCGGCCAGTTTCGATTTAGCCGAGACGTTTTTACCGACCCTGTACCACGAGGGTTTAGAGGGTGGTAAAACGAAGAGTAGTGAAGTGAAAGAGGGTAAGGGAGAGGAGGCAGACTTGCCCTTAGCGAGGAGAAAAGTTCTAGAGGCAGAAAATAAAGATGAGAAGCAGATAGAGCTGTTAAAAGGTCCAGAGTTGGACATGGATGATCTGTCTGGTTTGGAAGAACTGTTTGAAGAAGTTGAAAATTCTAAAGGTGTTCCTGATAATGAAATGAGGGCAGCCCTAGCTGAAAAGGGTGCCCTTGCCTTGAAGAAGTCTGCTGGGTTGGCAGATGAGGTTGTTTCAGCCCGCGGGGTTGAGTTTACTCCGGAAGGGAGTTGCCCAGAGAGTACCTGGGAGGATCAGGGGAATTTAGAATTTGGACAGGGTACAGGTATTGAAAGCCTGGAAGAGGCAAATGTCCCGTTTGAGTGTGTCCAAGATGTGGATGCACGAACCTAGTGGTACTGAACCTAGTAACGGAGCTCAGGAAAAGTCTGAGGTATTTGATTCAGTTGAAAAGGAATGCAGTCCTTGTGGGTCAGATAGACTTGGTTCAGGGAAGAAAGGGTTAACCTTGGTAATAGTGGGAAGTGAGATTTCCCAGGTGTTTGTGCTCGAAGGTGTGTTAAAAGTTAATGCGGAGATCAAAAGTGGGGAGATGAATATTATTATTGAAGGAAACGGGAAATATGTAGTTCCCAAATTGAATGCAGAAAATTTAAAGGTTGGATTGATAACAAAGGCAGCAACCAGGCTACAGAGACAATGGTGTGATACCACAAAGCCTGCGGATCACTTACAGATTGAGTTGGAAGGTAACGGGACCCCACACGCTATTGTTATTCCAGAGTGTGGTGTAAAAAGGCAAAATTTGAAATGCTGTTTGAACAAAGAGTTTAAACTGAAAACTAATAGCCTGAAGGGTCCTGAAGAGAAAACTAGCAACTTGTGTAAAATTAAAGAAATGGGTGGAAATTCAGAAGATGGTCTAAGTTTGGGACACAGTGTTGATAAAATAACTCCTATGGAAGGAGCGAACGAAAACCTATTTCGCCAGGGTACCCAAGCTCCCCACGTGGGGATTAACCGGAAAAGAGGCGAGCGTTAATGGGGACGCCATTTTTAAATAGCAAAAGCCGGTTTTACGGGATTTCGACAAAGCATGTGAATAATAAAGGCAACCCCATGGAAGCCTGCCTGTTAAGTTTGAAAGCACCATAAAGATTAGTACTTGCATGAACTTTTGTAGTATAAACGTAAGCTAAGATCACAACTCTTTAGTTTTTGTTTGCTGAAGGAAAGAAATAAAAATAGGTGGTTATTAAATTGAAGTCTGATGCTACAAGACTCCAGTAAGGTACAAGATGTTAAGATATTAAAGGAAGTGACACTGTATTCGTTAACTGTTTAGATGCTGAATTGAATATATAACTGTATTACTCTGTAGAAAAAAAACTTTTGTATTGTGTTATATTCTAAAATCCTGTAAGACTCTGTACTACTTTGTTTTCACTGCTGGTGAAAACGCTTTGAAGAAAGGTGGTGTTACGAATGTGCCACAGCTCTGAGGGGCTGAAGGGTGCGGGGTAGCCCCTTCCTTTTTGAGAATCGCAAGATCACTATTGAGTCAGTTCAGGAGACCCAAGAAATGAGAGAAAGACATGCAGAATCCACAAAGAGTTTGGAATGTGTCCTGGCCTCCGAAAGGTGGAACCATTGATAACGGCTATTGTCTCTTGGAGATGGAATTGTGTATTGCATCCTGTACGATGCATCGAAGCCCCCAGGCAATGAACCGAGGGGGAGGTTGGTGGAGGGATTGCATCATCCCAACCTGATTGACATCTGAGACCCTGTGAGTCAGGATAAAAGAGGGTCTGTGGGAACAGCCCCTCAGGCGCACCAGAAGAAACGCTAGCGATCCCGTAATAGCGAAAGCCGGTGGGAAGGCCATGTGCATCTGTTTCCATTTGCCCCAGAATCGGTGGGTCTTTACCATGGAAGAACGGTTTTTAGCTAACAATGGGGAAATCAATTCCCAACGACTCTCGAAGGATTGACATCATAAAAGGAATGGGCAAGTTTTAATCCGTCTTTCTCTCCAACCAAAAAGCTGCAGCTTGAATGAACTAAAGTGACTTTTATATTTCCATCGGACAATACATTATCCCCTCAACAACGATAGAGCTATTCCTTATCGATTATTATTATACCCGCGCTTTTAGATTTAGTATTGACGACGTATATTATCTGTATGTTTGCATTGATATTATTTTTGTGTATTTTTATCAATAAATACTGTTAAAAATAGTACCATCAGATTTCAACGGACCTCTCTATCTTTGCTGGTAAGTGACCCAGTTACGGGGTACGTAACAAAGGGAACTCACAAGCATTTTTGGAACAATAGGAGTACTAAGACTGATCTCATTCAAGACTGCCACATTGGTTAATCAGTGATTTGACATATTTCATTACACAAATGCAAATACATAAATCAAGCAGCAGATCACTTGTTACTTGGGTGGACATGTACATTAATCTTCCTGTCCATGGTGCCTGCTTGTGCCTGCTGTCTGAAAGGATGCTCACTCATCAATGGGTAATCAATTGCATTTGTGTAACAAGCAATCATCTCAAAGCAGCCTGGCAGTTTCATCAGTCGGTAATTCCAGTACGTTTCTGAACAGCTGGCCTGCTACTAAATGAAGGAGAGTCTCCAGGCGTGTGCTCCGATTCCTTTGCCACGTGGCAATCTATCGTCACTGATCTATTTGATTGTCAAGTAAGCACTGGAGCAAAGGGGGGAGAGGAGATAGGGAGGAGAGTTGGTAGGGGGAGGATTTGGATTTGATGTAGGGTAGAAGGATTAAAGGTATACTCCAAATGTCTGAATAATGATCGTGACCATATAGTCAGAAATGAAACTTGAATATCAGGTTCTTGAAAAAAGAGAACTAATGGCAAAATGTAAAGAAAGACCTTCAATGACTTTCTACATATTAAAAATATTTAGATACCTCTTAGTCAACTTTCCTTTGAAGACAAACCTCTTCCTGCATTGTGTTTATCAACAACTACAATTAAGTAGAGAAAGAAACATTTTCATACCAGATTGTACTATACCTCAGCTTTTGAATTAACATGACTATGGCAACAATCAAAATGAAATTTTGTTAACCATGAGTTAAATTTCCAAAACATTTTATATTTAGTTTATAAATCCAAGTTTTAAGATTTATTGCATAAATTATCAAGGAATTTCTTTTTGTCTTTTGAAACTGCAAACAATTTTAAGCACAATTTGCCTCTTAAACATTTATGGCTCCTGTTAATACTTTTATAACTTTGTTTTGGTGGACCTTTAAGGTTTGGTAAGTTTAGCGCAGACAGATCACAGACTCCAGCTAAAAATTTCCCCAGTACTGGAAAAATGTTCTACTTGCACAATCTAACTCTGTGACAAGAAGACTGTCATGTTGAGATGGGAAGTGCATGAAAAGGAAATGGGGTACTGCCAACATTGGAGTAGGATTCTCCCCCAACTTGTGGAAGTAATTGCTTTAAAAAGCCTTCCTTTTAGCACGTACAGTTCTTTTTACATCTTCGGCCTCTCTCTAATGGCACCCAAGTCACATCATATGGCCTTGAGCAGTTACAGCTCGTTCGTCTGGGTCTTTTAAAATTAATTTTACACCCCTTCAATGAGTTCTCTTCCTTTCTCCACCTGTTCTGGAAGAGGTGAGTACAGGGATAAAATCAACAAAATTGATACAATCAGAGTGTATCAAACATAGCTAGGGGGAAGCATTGATTTACACTAGAATATACAAAATATTCAGTGCAAAGTTAAACTTATATTTTCTTTAGTTAAAAACTCCAGTAATCCACTATTCAATTACCAGCAGACCCAAGAAGTATGAGGGCTCAGTTTCTGAGAACTTACTGTACGCTGATTCTTCTGTAAGACAGAAATTTCTATTTTCTGTTGCTCCCCATATGACATTGCTCTACGTAAAATTGCTAAAATTCTTTCATTTTATTGAATAACTACCCCAGCACTACACATAATTAAACAAATGGAACATCTACTGTATCCAGTCATCAATCAATTCCATGATGCTGAGATACATTTAGGATGCGCTGGGACACATCATCGATGATATAATCTGGAGCTATCGCGTGTTTTGGGTTTTTCAGAATCAGAGACACTTGCACAGGCGACCCAGCCAGATCTGATCAGGCCCTGGCTTGTGTCCCAGGAGCAATGGCCCTCTGGTCACACCTCTTGATCCACAGCCATCTGGAGACTCACTCAGCAGCCTCTGTGACAGCCATAATGGTTGTTTTCATTGCATTCCCCATAATGCCAGGAGAGAGTAGGTTCTGCAGTGTGAGCAGCCAGCAAATCCTCTACACCCCACCTCTCCAGACTCACATCATGCCCACCTCTGGCACTCCTCTACCAGCTCCTGGTATTTGGCTTTCTTACATTCAAATGCCTCATCAGTCTGGTCTTCCCAATGCACAGTCAGTTCTACCATGACCACCTACTTTGAGATTTCTGACAGAATGACCATGCCAGGCCTCAGCGATGATAATGCGATGAAGTCAGGGAACTGCAATTGCTTGCCAAGATCGACTTTCAGTTGCCATGGTGATCAAACCTGGAGCTGACCTGGGCTGAGGCTGTAGTTGGTCTCCAGTTTCGACAAAGGCTATGGATTTTCTGGGTTGGTGAGGTGCTCAGGGTCATCCTGTTCTTAATGGCAAAGGAGATAGTTTCTGCCACTGCTCAGCAACTGGTCATGGCACCAGGAGTAGCAGCCTTCTCCCAGGGCTTTCAGGCAGCTGCCGAGGATAGGCTCCAGGGTCCCTCTGCCAGAGCAGAAAGGACATAAACAGTTTATTGTTATACCAGCTTGAAAAATACTTTAAAGGTTTTTTGGGAGAGCTCATGTAGAATCAGATCTCTGTAACTCATTTGAACCCGGAAAGCCACTATATTTGGAAATCCTGATAATTCAGCATTTGGTTCACCAGCACAGTTTCTCATTTACGCTCTAAATACCAGGGCCCTAGTTCCCACTCTGTCTTTCAATTCACCAGGATACCATTTCTCACACTCCCTTTAAATGTACTAATGCCTTTAAATGTACAAATAGCCTCCTCTAGGGAGGCTATTTGGGTGAAGTTGAGGAATGGGAAAGGTGTAGTAACACTGATGGGAGTGTATTATAGGCCACCTAATGGGGAGCGTGAGTTGGAAGAGCAAATGTGTAAGGAGATAGCAGAGATTTGTAGTAAACACAAGGTGGTGATTGTGGGAGATTTTAATTTTCCACACGTAGACTGGGAAGCTCATTCTGTAAAAGGGCTGGATGGTTTAGAGTTTGTGAAATGTGTGCAGGATAGTTTTTTGCAACAATACATAGAAGTACCGACTAGAGATGGGGCAGTGTTGGATCTCCTGTTAGGGAATGCGATAGGTCAGCTGACAGATGTATGTGTTGGGGAGTACTTTGAGTCCAGTGATCACAATAGCATTAGCTTCAATATAATTATGGAGAAGGACAGGACAGGATCTAGAATTGAGATTTTTGATTGGAGAAAGGCTAACTTTGAGGAGATACGAAGGGATTTAGAGAGAGTGGATTGGGTCAAGTTGTTTTATGGGAAGGATGTAATAGAGAAATGGAGGTCATTTAAGGGTGAAATTATGAGGGTACAGAATCTTTATGTTCCTGTTAGGTTGAAAGGAAAGATTAAAGGTTTGAAAGCACTATGGTTTTCAAGGGATATTAGAAATTTGGTTCGGAAAAAGAGGGATGTCTACAATAGATATAGGCAGCATGGAGTAAAGGAATTGCTCGAGGAATATAAAGAATGTAAAAGGAATCTTAAGAAAGAGATTAGAAAAGCTAAAAGAAGATACGAGGTTGGTTTGGCAAATAAGGTGGAAGTAAATCCGAAAGGTTTCTACAGTTATATTAAAAGCAAGAGGATAGTGAGGGATAAAATTGGCCCCTTAGAAAATCAGAGTGGTCAGCTATGTGTGGAGCCGAGGGAGATGGGAGAGATTTTGAATGATTTCTTCTCTTCGGTATTCACTAAGGAGAAGGATATTGAACTGTGTAAGGTGTGGGAAACAAGTAAGGAAGTTATGGAACCTATGACAATTAAAGAGGTGGAAGTACTGGCACTTTTAAGAAATTTAAAAGTGGATAAATCTCCGGATCCTGACAGGATATTCCCCAGGACCTTGAGGGAAGTTTGTGTAGAAATAGCATGAGCTCTGACGGAGATCTTTAAGATGTCATTAGAAACGGGGATTGTGCCGGAGGATTGGCGTATTGCTCATGTGGTTCCATTGTCTAAAAAGGGTTAAAAAGGGTTCTAGAAGTAAGCCTTGCAATTATAGACCTATCAGTTTGACATCAGTGGTGGGTAAATTAATGGAAAGTATTCTTAGAGATAGTATTAATAATTATCTGGATAGACAGGATCTGATTAGGAGTAGCCAGCATGGATTTGTGCGTGGAAGGTCATGTTTGACAAACTTTATTGAATTTTTTGAAGAAGTTACGAGGAATGTTGATGAGGGTAAGGCAGTGGATGTAGTCTATATGGACTTCAGCAAAGCCTTTGACAAAGTTCCACATGGAAGGTTAGTTAAGAAGGTTCAGTTGTTAGGTATTAATGCTGGAGTAATAAAATGGATTCAACAGTGGCTAGATGGGAGATGCCAGAGAGTAGTGGTGGATAATTGTTTATCGGGATGGAGGCCGGTGACTAGCGGGGTGCCTCAGGGATCTGTTTTGGGCCCAATGTTGTTTGTAATATACATAAATGATCTGGATGATGGGGTGGTAAATTGGATTAGTAAGTATGCCGATGATACTAAGGTAGGAGGTGTTGTGGATAATGAGGTGGGTTTTCAAAGCTTGCAGGGAGATTTATGCCGGTTAGAAGAATGGGCTGAACGTTGGCAGATGGAGTTTAATGCTGAGAAGTGTGAGGTTCTACATTTTGGCAAGAATAATCCAAATAGAACATACAGGGTAAATGGTAGGGCATTGAGGAATGCAGAGGAACAGAGAGATCTAGGAATAACAGTGCATAGTTCCCTGAAGGTGGAGTCTCATGTAGATAGGGTGGTGAAGAAGGCTTTTGGAATGCTGGCCTTTATAAATCAAAGCATTGAGTACAGAAGTTAGGATGTAATGTTAAAATTGTACAAGGCATTGGTAAGGCCAAATTTGGAATATTGTGTGCAGTTCTGGTCACCGAATTATAGGAAAGATATCAATGAATTAGAGATAGTGCAGAGACGATTTACTAGGATGTTACCTGGGTTTCAGCACTTAAGTTACAGAGAAAGGTTGAACAAGTTAGGTCTCTATTCATTGGAGCGTAGAAGGTTGAGGGGGGATTTGATCGAGGTATTTAAAATTTTGAGAGGGATAGATAGAGTTGACGAGAATAGGCTGCTTCCATTGAGAGGGGAGATTCAAATGAGAGGACATGATTTGAGAGTTAGGGGGCAGAAGTTTAAGGGAAACACGAGGGGGTATTTCTTTACTCAGAGAGTGATAGCTGTGTGGAATGAGCTTCCTGTAGAAGTAGTAGAGGCCAGTTCAGTTGTGTCATTTAAGGTAAAATTGGATAGGTATATGGACAGGAAAGGAGTGGAGGGTTATGGGCTGAGTGCGGGTAGGTGGGACTAGGTGAGATTAAGAGTTCAGCACGGACTAGGAGGGCCGAGATGGCCTGTTTCCGTGCTGTGATTGTTATATGGTTATATGTTATATGCTCTGTTTCTTTAAGCCACTGAGAACCATTTCTTGTGCCACCTTGATACTCACCAAGTTTACTGTAGAAATTTAGTTTTCTACCATGCAAAAAAAAGTGAATTAAAATTGTGTTGGGGTATAAGTAGGAATGATATCCAATAGTTCAGAAAATCTGCAGAATGGCACCATCAAAATCCCAAGGATGCCAGATTATTAGAGTTTTACACTGACTCTAAAATTTTATAATGGTGACAACTCTAATTGGTGAAGGGTCCCCAGCATGCTAGAAATGAGACTATCATTCCTTCTTGAAATCAAAAGGAAGATGGGGTTTAGACCTTCTGATAAACCTCAGCAAAAAATATTGACCCGCACTTACTCAACATGCAGGTAGCCTCTGGAGCTGCACTGTGCATAAATACAGCTTAGATGGGAAGGGAAGGGGTTGGTACAAACGCTCAGCTTAGGTGACAAAGATTTTCCATCAAACACTTCCAATTCCATGTTGACCTAAATTACTGGTCATATTGGGAGAGTTCTACAAAGTGCCAACATTATACACCCTGTACACTTTGTAGTACAAAATGTATTTCCTCCTCTGGACAAACATTTCCTTTGTTGCTAGGTTATGTTAGAACTGGCATTAAATGTTGTGTAATCCATTCTCTTCAAGGTTATAAGAGGAAATAGATGACTGTGTAACCTGCCCAAGTTATCCCTGACTCAGATAGATGATGTCTAATTATCATCTGAAGTCAGTGGAGTGGAACTTGACACTCCAAAGTGGGCACTAGTAAGCCAACACCCTTTTTATTGCCTACAATCAGCATGGATCTTTCTGTGTGTGAATCTAACTAAATATAACATTGGGATTTTCCTTTACGTTGCCACCCTTGCCCATCATTGTCGGAAAACATATAATTAAGGAGCAAAGGCCACTTGCTCCTTGCCTCCACTTCATTTGAGTCATAGGCACTTTACATCGAGAGTCAGAAGGTTAACTTGTTCACTTCTGCTGTCATAGGTAATAAGTCAAGTACTCAGATTGACAAGTAATTTAGGTAATTGTTTGTCAGTACTGTGTTTCAAGTCTTCATGGGTTAAAGTACACAGTTAGCAACTTCCAACTTTATTTAAAATTAATGACCACCCAATTATAACAGAGATGAGTTTAAAATATTCTCTCAAAATGTAGGGAGTCTTTGGAACTTTCTTCGTCAAAGAGAGAAGCAGAGTCTGGAAGGTTACAATACAGTACATATACTGGAATGTAGACCTGAGGTCACAACAGATCACCTTGATCTTACTAAATGGTGGAGCCAACTGCTCTGACTCCAGATTCATCTGAACATGTCTGACCACTGAAGTGGGCAGGTTTCGTTTGCCATTGGAGTTGGAGGGGCACTTTGGATATAAGCTGCCTTGGAGAAAACAAAGGAGTCATCTATTAATATCATCCACCTTATCTTGAATCTCCTTTGCACATCTGGTTCTGGGAAAATTAAATGCCGGGAATCTGATCATTGTTACTTCTTCACACAAACATATTGGCTTTATAGATATCATTGAGCCTGAGAATCTAAAAAGTAATAACAACATCCTTTGCTTTCAGAGCCCCAAGTGTACAAATAATTAATTGGCTAAAATCTACATGGCTATATGCTGTGGTCTCCAAATGTGAATTGGAGGGACTATCACTCCAAGAACGTGATTCAACAACCGCTGCAAAAGGGTTTTCATCTCAATTTCCACCACTCTGCCTGCTACCAGACAATTATTGCAAAGTTATTTTCTTGGTCTCAAAGAGACCGGAGGAGTGTGGTATTGGCAACTGGTGGATGTTCTACTCAATACATTGAGATATAATGCATGTGAAAAACCTTGTTGCACACCGGGGTTTTTAACAAACTCTCTTTCAGAATCCAAGCATAACAGGGTGGTGCGACAGGTAATGACATCGTCTTTCAGCTCCAAGTTGTGTGTGGAAATTCCCCCATGACAGTGTGTACCCCTCATCATCCAATTTTTTCCTAGATCCCAGGATACGTTCTGGTTGTTGGATTAGTCGGTTACCATAAACGACCACTGGTGTAGGTGGCTAGTGGAAGAAACAGGGAGCTTTGACTGGGTATGTGTGAGAAAGAAGTTAACAAATGTTAGAAATAATTAAGTGAGGGAATGAGATTGTTTGGGGAGCTGGCAGAGAATTGGAAAGCTAAATGACCTCCTTTTATGTTGTTATGAATTATGAAGGAATCCAGGCGCTGAGGCAGAATGGGAGCATTCCCTGGGAGATTGCCGCAGTTTATTCTGAACAATTTTGTCTTTATGAAGGTGTTACATACCCCGTAACTGGGTCACTTACCAGCAATGATAGAGAGGTCCGTTGAAGTCTGATGTTACTATTTTTAACAGTATTTATTGATAAAAATACACAAAAATAATATCAATGCAAACATACAGATAATATACGTCGTCAATACTAAATCTAAAAGCGTGGGTATAATAATAATCAATAAGAAATAGCTCTGTCGTTGTCTAGGGGATAATGTATTGTCCGATGGAAATACAAAAGTCACTTTAGTTCATTCAAGCTGCAGCTTTTTGGTTGGAGAGGAAGACGGGTTAAAACTTGCCCATTCCTTTTACGATGTCAATCCTTCGAGAGTCGTTGGGAGTTGATTTCCCCGTTGTTAGCTAAAAATCGCTCTTCCGTGGTAAAGGCTCACCGATTCTGGGACAAATGGAAACGGACGCACGTGGCCTTCCCACCGGCTTTCGCTATTACGGGATCGCTAGCGTTTCTTCTGGTGCATCTGAGGGCTGTTCCCACAGACCCTCTTTTATCCTGACTTACAGGGTCTCATATGTCAATCAGGTTGGGATGATGCAATCCCTCCACCAACCTCCCCCTCGGTTTATTGCCTGGGGGCTTCGATGCATCGTACAGTATCCAATACACAATTCCGTCTCCAAAAGACAATAGCCGGTATCAATGGCTCCACCTTTCGGAGGCCAGGACACATTCCAACTCTTTGTGGATTCTGCATCTCTTTCTCTCATTTCCTGGGTCTCCTGAACTGACTCAATAGTGATCTTGCGATTCTCAAAAAGGAGGGGGCTACCCCGCCCGTACCCTTCGGCCCCTCAGAGCTGTGGCACGTTCGTAACAAAGGAAAAATCCGAATCCGAATCAAGATCAGATTTATTATCACTGGCATGTGTTGTGAAATTTGTCGTATTTGCAGCAGCAGTACAATGCAATACAGAATTACTATACATATATTAGTTAAATTAAATAGAAATAATCGTAGAACACCAGAGGAAAGAACCAGCAATGTAGAGGATGGCACTGGTGAAAAGATTGAAAATTGCACAGCAAACAATTCACACATCAAGTTATCAGGCAGACCAGTCAGACGTAATGTATCATCCTGGATGAGAGGCCATCGTAGTTACCCTTTCATTCTTGCCTTTGAGAAGGCAGCGGTGAGCCATATTCCAGAACCCCTGCAATGCTCCTGGTGAAGGGACTTCCACAGTGTTGTTGCATTTGGATTTCAGGAATTAGACTCCACAATGGTGAGGGAAAGGTGATATAATTCCAAGACAAGAGGGCTTGTGACTCAGAAGGGAATTTCCAGATGGTATTGTTACCTTTCCAAATACTGCCTTTATTTTTTCAGGTGCTCAAGGTTGCTAGTTTGGTTCAAATTTCAGGAAACCTTGGTGGGTAACAAAGATCTCAGTTGAGTTTCACCAGCTGAAAATATTTCACATACCAAATATTGAAAGAGATAGAGTGGACCTGGAGATTATGTTTCCAGTAGTGGGAGAGTCTAACATTAGAGTGCACAAGCTGAGACTAAAAGAACATCCCTGTACTGTATAACAGAAATGAGGTAGAATTTCTTCAGCCAAACAATGGCAAATCTCTGGAATTCATTGCTATAAATGTTGTGGAGGCAAAGTCTTTGGGTACGTTTAAAGTGGATGTTGATAGGATCTTGATTAGTAAGGGTGTCAAAGATGATGGGGAGTAGGCATGAAAATAGGGTGGAGAGGGGAAGAATTAATTAGCCACAATTGAATGATGAAGCAGACTCAAAGGAATGACCTAATTCTACTCCTATGTTTTATGGTCTTTTAATATTTTGGAGATGTCCATGTTGCATAGCTGGTGAAGAGACAGAATATTGTACAACGTCCATGTTGCAAAGCTGGTGAAGGGACAGAATATTGTACAATGTCCATGTTGCATAGCTGGTGAAGGGACAGAATATTGTACAATGTCCATGTTGCAAAGCTGGTGAAGGGACAGAATATTGAGCTTAGTAGTTGTGAGTCTGCTCAAGAGGATCATGGTGATGTTGGTGCCAAGCTTCTAGTGCATTGTGACAGCTGTACTCAGCTAAACAAAGAGCTCCATCATACTCTGAGGGGTATCAGGAGGTGATTCACTTGACATAGGATATCCAGATGCCAACCTACTGACGTGGCCACACAATTAATGTGAGTATTGCATTCAATTCTGGCTGTCCCAGTATAGGAAGGATGTGGAGGCTTTGGAGATGGTGCAGGAGAGGTTTACCAGGATACTGCCTAGGTTAGAGGGTATGTACCCTCTAGTTAGAAAGGCTGGACAAACTTTGTTTTCTCTAGAGGAGCGAAGGCTGAGGGGAGATCTAATAGCAGTTTATAAGATTAAAAAGGCAAAGATATAAAGTGGACAGCTGTTATCTTTTCTTCCCCCAGGGTCAAAATGTTTAATACTAGAGGTCATGCATTTAAAGTTCAAAGCAGATGTGCAGGACAAGTTTTTTAACACAGAATGGTTGGCCTGGAATGTGGAGGAAGCAAATATTATAGAGACATTCAAGAGGCTCCTTGATAGAGTCATGATTGGGCAGAGAATGGAAGGGTATGGACATTGTGTAGGCACAAGGGATCAGCTTAGTTAGACATTTAGTTACAAGTATAATTAGCTTAGTGTAACGTCATGGACCAGACGGCCTGATCCTTTATTGTACTTTTCTAGGTTCCATGTCCTATGCCCACTAAAATTTCTGGACACTAATTGCCCACCCAGTCATTTATGGTGGGGGGGGGGGGCTTGTCAAGGCAATGCAATAGGTAGATGGATAGGACCTGTATTAACAGAGATTGCTATTGTCCTGTGCACATGAAGTGAAAAATGTCCTTGCCGCTTCCCAGGTCATGCCTGACAGTTGCTTTGGTTTTACATAAAGGTTGCTTCTCTTTCTGAGGAGATAAAAATGTGATTGAACTTTCGATTAAGTGACTCATACCACAGCCATCCTCATGAGTGTCCAATATGCTTGTTAGATCAGCCTGACTTCATTTAGTCCCGCCTTATAGCAAGATCAAACGAATCACAGTACCCTGCCTCTGAACTATTTTTGCAAACACAATAACGCAACCATTCCAGTTAAGTTTCTGCTCAGTTGTGACTCCTTAGTGTTGATAACACTATTGAAAGTTAAAAGAAAATAATTTAACTCTTTTGGTATGGAGATGGGTATTGCCTAATAGTCTGTGATGAACATTACTTGCAACTCATTAGCCCCTTGATGAATATTATTCAGGAACTCAATACATGTGGACAAGAACTATTTCAACGGTGTAGCACACTGATTCGATGCTGGTTCTATTATTCATCGAATGAGAAAGGACTCAATGCTGATTCCTTTTCCACCTCCCACAGTTCTCTGTCCTCCTCCTCCTCCTTCAGCCCCATTCCTGAATTTCTGGAAAGGACTAAATCCGCAACATACTCGTTTGTGGAAAACACAGCCATGATAAAAGATGTGTGCTCTTCACTGTTCTGTAGGACACCACCTGAGTGACACCACACACGAGAAGCATTGCAAAAGAATAGCATTTGTTTGCTCTCTGTTATTGGTGGTACCATGACCTCTGTTACATCTGCTTTCTCCTCTTAAGGGGCACCCTCCAATGGCTGCAAGCAATTTGGTGTTGCGAAGTTAAACTTTTTTAAAGTAGCCACCACTTATTTCATGTTCAAGAACTCTTCATCTCATGTTCTCGATATTTATTGCTTATTTATTTATTTTATTTATTTTCTTTTGTACTTGCACTATTTGTTGTCTCTTACACATTACAACCTCAACTATAACGCAACCATTCCAGTTAAGTTTCTGGTCAATTGTGGGAAAGGATGAAAGGTCATTTGTCCATCCTGTTGAGTGCGGATCCTACTGCACCTCTTGGATTATTATGAATTCCCACAAGAAAATGAACCTCAAGGTTGTATATGATGATGTACACAGTACTGTACAAAAGTCTTAGGTACATATATATAGTTAGGGTGCCTGATACTCTTGCAGAGTACGGTATTTGTCAATGTGGAGAGGATAGCAAATCTGTACATCTGATGGGAGCAAAGGATGTTGGGAATGGCGAGGGTGGAGCGCTGCGGGGGGGTGAAGGAGGCAGAGAAGGAATGCCGAGGCGGGGAATGGCGCGGGTGCAAATGCATCCAGCTCTGAGACATGAGGCAAGGTCATTTGATTCCAAACATTTATTGACCATTACAGAATGTCTCTCCGGTGCTTCCTGCCCCTCCCCCTTCCTCTTTCCCCAACCATGATTCCTCTCACCCTGTCTCCTTCCCACTCTCAGCCGACAGCAGAGACCCATATCAGAACCAGGTTTATCATCGCTCACATATGTCGGGAAATTTGTTTTTTTGTGGCAGCAGTACAGTGCAATGCACATACAAAAGTCTTAAGACACCCTAACTATCTTGTTAGCCTGAGACTTTTGCACAGGATGGTACGTACTCTGATAATAAATTTACTTTGAATTTGATCACTTATTCTGACATGTTAACCATAAAAGAGAAAGAACAGAAGGTACGAGCATCACAAGTGGTTCTGGGTTTTGACTATGATTATTTTCTGGCCTTTTCCATTCACAAACTTTGGAGTGATATCCTTTTTAATTGGTAAACAGAATGAAATATGGAAAATGTCAATCACCCCTCGCACAGCCGAGAATCCCATTGGTCTGGAGATTCCCTGTCCTTAGTCTACCTACTGACAAGGGAACATAACTTTCCTTGTGCAGGGATCTCTGCAACCCACTATAATGCTTTGGAAATTTGGAGACTCGCTGTGTTTCTAGCACTAATTTGGAAAATGCCAGAGGCAGGGAAAATTACTACAGTCGTCAGTGTCACTCTCAGTTGTCAGCTTTTTCTGGCTCGGCACATTATCAATGTCAATCTCTTTAGGGAAAACACTATCTCCTCAAACATTTCTCTTTAAAAAAAACAAGGCAGCAAATGATATTTTGGCTTTTTCTTCAAGGGAACTGAAATAAAATGTGAGGAAATTTTGTTGCAGTTGTGCAGGGATTTGTTGAGGCCAGAACTTAAGTACTCTGAGCAGATGGGAGGGACCTACTGACCTTGGATGGAATGCCATTTATGTTTATAGGCTGACTCCTAGGATGAGGATCGTTTCCTTTAAGAAGGGCAAATAGAATAGACCTGTACTACTTGGAGTTTAGAAAAGTGATAGGCTATCTCACTGAAACATTAACATTTGAGAGAGTAGGGAATGGAAATGTCTGATGGCAATGTCCTTTGGCTGGAGAGTCTCAGGATAAAGAGAAACATGTTTAGGGCTGAGAAAAGGATGCACTTTTTAAAAAAATCAATTTTAAAAGCTTCTTTTCAGGAAGGCTGCAAATGCTTATTTGTCATGTAAGTTCACATAAGAGGTTGGCAGATTTTTGTACTTTGGGGACATCAGCATTGAGAAGGATGTTTATCTTATTTTAATTAACATTTATTTGGAGATACAGAATTGAATAGGTCCTTCATGTCACACTGTCCTGTAACCCCTGACAACCCCAATTTAATCGTGCGACAGTTTATAATGATCAATGACCCTACCTGGTATGTCTTTGGACAGTGGGAGAAACCGGAGGACCCAGAGAAATGCCTTCCACAGAGAGGATGTACAAAGATTCCTTACAGAGGATGCCAAGGGTGAACTCTGAGCTATAGCAGCGCTGTGCTAACCCACACCACGTTGGACATGATGATCACGAGCCAGGCCTTTAGTGATGATGGGTTGGAATGAGGGGCTTTCTTCAACTGTTCCAGAAGGTCTGTTGAAGGCACTTCCACAGTCCTTATGGGGAGTTCTTGGATTTAGACCCAGTAATCCACAGTATTTCTAAGGTTGAAAGGTTAGCAAACTTTAGAGGAGTGGTGTTGCCTTTATTCTTCCTGGTTGAAAAGTTCCAAGTACTCTTGGGGTGTCCTAACAATGTGATCTTTTTCAATGGTGGTGCAATGAATGAGTATTTTGCGCAGTGGCTGGGACAGAACTGTTTTGTCCTGGATGGCGCTAAGCTGCCTGAGTGCTGGAACCACACCACTGCAGTCTTCTGGTGTTGGGTAGGAAGTTCCAGTATTTGCACCGGCAATGCCCAAGTGCAGCGTTATGCTGGTTAAGAAACATTTGCATTGTTGCTTCAACAAAGGGTTTTATTTAACTCAGCAGTTGCCTAATGAAGGTTTTGTTCACTATGAGGAACTTGGGAATTGTCCTCCAATCACAGGTCAATGAAGTCAGTAACATTTAGCAGGCATTTTGATCAGTTCAAGAGAAAGGAGTCTGAGAAACACAAAAGCTACTTAAATGAAAACAAAACTCACATACCAGAACGCTTCTGATTTAAACACGAAGTCCAATGGCGTTTAATTGCAATACCAACAACATTACAATCCACAACCGTCCCAATGAAACCAAGATGACAATGGTTTAATTAAAAACTATTTTAAAACAATGTGAACACCAGAACATTTGTAGTCACAAGAATTCCAATCAGCTCTCATCACAAGAGTATGCTGTTCAAAAGATCTTAATTAATTATGACTATTTACATGCATACCTCTTAGCTATTAACAAACGGTGCAAGTTATGTTTCAAACATTTGTGCATGACTCATCTTGTTAAATCCACTCCAAGGAACCGTGACATTGAAAATTGTCAGTTCGTTTTCCCAGAGCTTCATCATCCAAGGATTTTAAAAAATGACCAGTGTTATTCTGGCACTTTAATGGCAGCAAACTAAACCTGCCTTCAACAGAACACAAATCTAGAGGATTGACTCAAGTTAGAAATATATTTCCAGGAATAACGATGTTCTTAGAACAGATTCCCTTTAAAACAACTGGTAAATGTTATTAATATGAACTCAAATGTATTTATTTATAAATAGAAAATCTGACAAAGGGTAGACAATCAAGGACTTCTCTGTACTAGTAATAATATAAACATTGGATAGCAGAACGGGAATCGGACTCTACTCAAATGCACGGGGTAACTTACTTCTGCATTCTGTTTCTTAATGAGATTATCAAAGTTCTGAGATTTTTTTTTACATGTAGGGTATATATCCTCACTTCTTATTTGACCTCCAGATCAAGAATCCTTCAAGTGGAAGAAAAATACTTGTTCATCTTAAAAGTGATGAACAACTCTTCCTTCTTTTGAAAACTACCCTGCCTGAATCACACTTGTATTATTTTTGTTTGGAAAGGAAAAGAAGTGAGTAAACTCGCTATAAAATTAGACTAGCAGCACCTGTCGTTTCAAGAGCTAAATACTTCCTTTTAAAGCCCTCAGTTCAGTTTCATACCTTCTGTCAACCATTTACTGCACTTAATTTCATAAAAACAATGGAAATGTGTATGTGAGATGTGAGAGTTCAGGGAGTGAGAGTGAGAGAGAGTGAGAGTGTGTGAGAAAGTGAGAGTGAGAGAGAGTGAGTGAGAGAATGAGAGTGAGAGAAAGTGAGAGAGTGAGAGATGCAAATTGCTATCAAGATGATTTTAAATAAAATTGAGACCGATTAAGCAAATGTTGGAGGAAATATTTGATGTACAGTAATTTGCTAGTGGTTAAAGACAATATGAAGTACAGTACTCAGAAAACAGTAGAATGTTTCAGGTTAATTTATATTGAGGTGATTGATCCAGTAAAAATTATGAAAAATGTGACAGGTGCATAAACACTGAGATAAAATTGAATCAATCTCAGCTAAAGAATAAGTTGTTAATAATCTCTGAATTGGCACAAACAAACAATATTCTTTAGACTGAGATACCATAACATTCTTAGATCACTGGAATAAATGTTCTTGAGAAAAGCACGAGTTCCTGAAGTATGAAAAAGGGGCAATAACTCTGAATAAGAAAATGCAATTGTTTACATGAAACAATTATACATGAATAGAAATTTAAGGCTCTAATTAACATATACAGAGAACTATACAAAATCTTTATTTCAAATGCACATTTTCAAGACTGAAAAACTGTATTTTAACACCTGGAATATTCTGAAATGATATTTTCAGTATCATATACATAGAAATGTATCAATTTCAAATCAGAGGTCCTCCCTCTCCTCTCAAACAGCTACCGATAACTTGGCATCTGTTTTACCACCAGACTGCTTCCCTGTCTAACCTAGACAACAATTATTAGTTATAATTGTGTTTAATTTAAGCCTTTCATATTTCCAAAATGTGGAATAACCATAAGCACAAACTGTATTTGCAAATCCTGTTAAGTTAAACACATACATATTTACAATGCATTGTAGCCAGCAGCACGGGGATAACTAAAGATGCTGCCAATAACCACACAATACAATCAATAGGCTGCTGTCACTGGGCAGAAAAATCCTTGTGAAAATATGCACCCCAGTACAGGGTAAAATATAATTTATTTAATTCACTCTTTTAGATTAATTGGACACATTTTAAATATTATTTATTTTGTACCCACTGTTTCCATATTAGTGAATTCATAAAATTTGGATCAAATTCATTCAAAAAAAATTCAAATAAATTTTGGAAATACTTGTCTGATATTACTGCAAGCTAATCACCTGCGTTTAGCAGAATTTTTTGCAGAGGTGCCATCAATTAAAGATCATCATCAAATGTTTCTGTGCATCTCAGGAGGACTGTTTCATCATCAAGGTTTGGAGAACTTTCCTGTAGAGAGGTGAGAGTCATTTAGCACTAAAGGAAGGAGTAAACATGTCACCTGCAAATGACCTTCATCCTGCTTAATCAATGTTCATTCAAAATCCCACATGGCCCTGTCATGGAATAATATATAATCCCCAAGGTCACAGGCTTTATATACAATATTGCAACACGCTACTCTATCAGACAGGAGTACCTATAATTGAACCAAGATATAACAGAGCAAAACTGATCAGCATTACCATGAACTAAATTAATTGGAACTAAAAGGTATTAAGGAATTATGCTTGTTATCTTGCTCAGTTACTAAGATTTCTATTGCTCAAACCTATGGCAGAGCAAGAGACGGATATTTTTCGCATACCAATCAATTAACTGCCTAACTCACCACCAGGAAGACTAAGTGATACCCAATCCAGAGACCTATACTATGTAGGAAACTAAATCAGGTGTACATGAAATTACAGAAGTGTGTTTCTACTCTATTTTTTTTTCTCACTCTCCTCCTGATACTCCCTAAGTAGTAACTAAAATGAATTTAGACGGGCCCCTATTCATGACCAGATTGACCCCAGCTCTAGTTTATTCACAAGTACATAGAAGCATGGGTGCAATGAAAATCTTTTGTGAAGTAGAATCATAGGCACATAGTATTAGAGACACAACATTTACGACAAAAAAACGTTAGTTAAACATAAATTGTACAAGAAAGAAAACGATAGAATAAAAAAAAGAAATTCCTTGCTCTGCGAAGTGGTCAAACTGGTCATAGTGTTTCTATACTGAGGTAGTGATTAGGGTTATGGGGGTTGGCTCAAAATCTGAATGGCTGATGCGATGTAGCTGTTCTTGACCCTAGTGGTGGGCAACTTCAGGCTTCTGTACCTCCTGCTGATGCTGGCTGTGAAAAGAAGGCATGGCCTGTATGGCAGGGATTTTTGATGATAGATGCCAGATGACAACTCATGTATTTTTGGTGGTGCAAAGGGATGTATTGAGCTGAGTCTACTCTTCTCAGCTTCTTATATTCTAAGTACTGTACAGGATCACAAAGCAACCAGCCAGGAAACTTCCAACAGTACATCTGCAGCAGTTTGTCATTGGTGGGTGATGTGCTAGATCTCCCTTTCTCCCTTTTTTTTGTGTGCCATACTCTGCCAGAGCCTCAGCAACCTCTTGTCTTGGAGGAGAGATTCTGTGAGCGGTCTCCCACGTCCTTCTCACAGCGCAGTGCTCTTTGTTATGAGGCCGAGCTGCGAGCTCAACCCTCAACCCGGCACGGATGGAAAGCATGTCCGGGAGCGGCCTGACTGGATTCGAACTCAGGAACCTTTGCTCCGGAGTCCAGCGCTGATGTCACTGCGCCACCAGACCTTCCTAATTAGCTAAAAAACATACTCATTAACATCCACAGGCCCTCAGTATGATTCACTGCTTTTGCCCAACAGCAAGAGAAATCAGAAAAATGAAAATTAAAGAGAACATTGTTATTCTGATTTTGTTACGAAAACTTGTTTTCATATGGCTACCTGTTTAGAATACTTGGATCTTTAAAGTTGTCCCATTTTCATCAGATTTGAAACTCAACACTAAGGTGACATCCTTTATTTAATCTTAGATGGCAACAAGGAGGCCTACAGGAGTGAGATAGATCAGCTGGTTGAGTGAGGTCACTCAGCGTCAGCTAGACCAAGAAATTGTTTGTGGACTTCAGGAAGGGGAGTCAGGAGGACACACATCAGTCCTCATTGAGAAGTCTTTTGTGGAAAGGAACAACCTCAAGTTCCTGGGTGAATCTTGGAAGATCCATCTTGGGACAACAGATTGATGCAGTCGTGAAGAAGGCACACCAGCAGCTTCACTTCATAAGAATTTTAAAGAGATTTGGTATATCACCAAAGACTTTTGCAAACTCTATAGATGTATGGTGGAGAGATTCTGTCTGCTTGCAACACAGCCTGCTCTGATGCACTGGGCTACAAGAGGCTGGAGAGGGTTGTAGAGTCAGCCAGCTCCATGATGGGCACAACTCTCCCTGCCAGCAAAAACATCTTTAAGAGACAGTGCCTCAAGCAGGCGGAATCTATCACTAAGGGCCTTCATCACCCCAGACGTGCTCTCTTCTTGTTACTCCCATCATGGTGGAGGTACAGCAGCCTCAAGACCCACACTCAATGACTCACAAACTGCTTCCATCCCTCTACCATCACTGTTTGAATTACTCCTTTTTTGTTTGTAATTTGTAATTGTTTTATGTCTTTGCACTGCTACTGCAAAACAAACACATTTCACATCATAAAAGACAGAGATAATAGACCTGAGTCTGCTTCTGTACACGTACCTGAAGCGCACGTACACGTACACGTACCTCCTGTGAATGGAGTGTCTCTGTTCCAGATTTAGCCATTACAAAGTTGATTATCTCCTTGTAGAGCATGCGGGCCTCTTCTAGGTTTTCCGAGGAGACATGAGTGAAGATAGAGCTTTTAATCCAAACAAAGAGGAAATAAAGGTAGGAATCAACATAGCAACATCCATGTGGCCAATATTACGTATCTTGACTCTCATAATAACCTGAATAAACCTATCTCCTGATAAAGGGAATTACTCCTGATGAAGGGTTTTGGCCTGAAACGTCGTCACTACCTCCTCCCATAGATGCTGTATGGCCTGCTGAGTTCTGCCAGCATTTTGTGCTTTTTATTTATTTCCTGCATCTGCAGATTCATTCGTGTAAACCTAGCTCTTTACTGAAAGCATATTAAAATGCTCCATTTACTTGTTCCATTTTACAAGATCCTATTTATTATTCTCACATTTGTGCATTTACTCAATTAATAGAATATTACCAGTCAACATACCTCAGGGAATTCACCACACCATTACCTAAATCATGAACTGCATACACTGAAAATTGATCATGAACAATCATGAACAGCCTTACTATAGGCTTTATAACTGAAGGAAGAACATTTAAGAATTTATTATAAAATGGATAAAACTCTGCCTTAACAATTGACTGTAATAATGAGTGAGGCTACAATAACATTCATTCATTACATCTTCTCTATGCCTGGTACGATTCCAACCAGAATATTCAACTTTATGTTCAGCCATTTAGATTTCATCAATCCGTAAACTATTTCAACTTTCTACAAACGTATCATGGAGAGCCTTCTAACTGGCTGCATCGCCGTCTGGTTTTGGGTGGGGGGGGCAGGGGGGGGGGCCACTGCACAGAATCGACATAAGCTGCAGAAAATTGTAAACTCAGTCAGCTCCATCATGGGCACTGGCTTCCCCAGGACACCTTCAAGGAGCAGTGCCTCAAAAAGGTGGCATCCATCATTAAGGACCCCCCATCACCCTGGACATGCCCTCTTCTCATTGCTACCATCAGGGAGGATGTACTGGAGCCTGAAGGCACACATTCAATAATTCAGGAACAGCTTCTTCCCCTCTGCCATCAGATTTCTGAATGTACATTAAACCCATGAGCACTACCTCACAACACTTCTTACTGTAATTCACAGTTTTATTATAATGTATTGTAATGTACTGCTGCCACATAACAAATTTCATGACACATGCCAGTGATATTAAACCTCATTCTGATTCTGTACCTGATTAGTTCATCTCACTTCTCTCAACCTTCAATAATAGCTGCGCCAACAGCCTCTTCAACACTGAAAGTACACGAATAAAGCTGAGATCAGTTACTTTCCAATATGTGATTTACCCTGCCTTACCTACAGTGACATACATCAATCGCCAGTATCTATTTTGCTGAACAGTAACTTCTGTGCCCAGTGCTCGAAGCAGGCAGTGAATGAACGTCTTTCCTAAACTTGCAAGTTCTGAGAAAGGGAGTCCTCATAAAGTACTGTTAGATGCTGGTACACTTTTTTTAAAACTCCCAAACATAAAGAAAAATAAGGAGGCCAAGAATGCAAGTCTAACTTCATTTTTACTTTAAGCAAGGCACACATCTTTATAGATAATCCAGAAGTGCATTATGTAAATAACAATGAATGCTTACTTAAACAATATATTCACAATATTACTGAAATATTAACAACACAACACTCCTCCCTGCTTAGCTATAAACTCCAACTCAATATAGAATGGATCTCAGATTATATACATACACACATTTTGACTCTGAGACTGCAGGAAGTGGTTCTGACAGCTCTGGACACATTTCTTCATCTTTTATTGACTTTTCTCTTTGGATCTACTTTGATCTTTGCTTCTCTCCTGGTCCAGGCTCTTTTCTCCCTCTTTACCCTGCTCTTTTTCTTTCTCACATTCCTTCTCTCTTTCATGCCTTTTTCCTTCTCGTCTTCTTCTTTCTTTCTTCTAGTTTCTTGTGAGTATCTCTAAATTTGCTAATTTCTCAAGGAATTAGATCTTGTTTATCCTCTTCCATTTCCACAGCACTTATATTATCCTTCTCTTCCTTCTAGAATGTGCATCTTGATCTTGGGAGAGTGCATTTATTTCACTGGAATATTCTCTCATTAATCCTTCTATTGCTTCCTTTATGATCTGATCTCTCCTCTTGGTTTCATCCTCCACAACATTATCTATTTTCTTGACAGCTTTCTTTTTGGTCTACCACTCATCCAGCTGGGCATTGGTCTTTGCATCTACTTTTACGAGCAACTTTTTGTTTCCCACTTTAAGTTCACACAATAGCCTCAATGCATGCAGAGTAGATTCTCGTTCTTTATATTTACGAAAGCTGAATGCTTGCAACTTTCCTGAAGCTACTTGAACTCTCTTCCAGCTCAAAACCAAGCCACACTTCACAAGTAGCTGCCTGATTAACATACAAGAAGCTTTCTCAGACAAGTTGCCTACTAAAATGTTTGTAGTCGGACCACTGTTTCCATCACTTGTACAATTCCTCTGAGCAGCGTGGTCCGTCCTTGGTCCAATATGTTTTCTGATCAGAAGCATGGAAGTTGGCATCAACACCTGCTTGCCCTCTGTTGGGCAATAGTTCAGGGTGTACAGCAGGGAAACAGTTGTAGCACCATCCAATACTTTCATTTGACTCATTACAGGGGATGTGGCATGCAAATGGTGGATGGATTTTCAACCAAGTAGTAGATGTCTCGGCTACTCATATCCCTACACCGACTGCCCTCCTGTTTTTACCAAATATGTCTTGTTGATTGTTGTATTTCCCTATTACAAATATCATTTCCACAGGAGTTATCTTTTCTCCAGTATAAATTCTTCAATATCGGCAGGCTTCAGTTCCGTATCTTTGAAAAGCCATCCACACTCATTTTGTGGAAAAACTGAAACAGCCAAGTCAGTGCCCAATTCAATTTAATCAATTTGCCATTCATGTCTGGTGTAATCTGTGTTGCTTGCCTCTTGTTAGTCTCCTGTGTCACCCTCATCATTTTCATTTTTCATCAACAGTATGCAGATTATGCTCTTTGTGAAACTGCAACTTGACATTTTCTCTTCCCTGTATAGTCCATTTATTTTTGGCTGTCCAACATGCTCTTTGTATGCGTTATACCTTGTTGTATTTTCTGCAAGTTTCAGCTTTAAACCTGCATTGCTCTAGTGTATGTGAGCCCCTACCACAATGGGAACACAATTTGTTCGGACAGGCAAGCCCCCTTCTAGATGCTACGAATTTGTACACACACTCATTTTCATTCCTGACTGCAACTCCATTGTGCCTCTGTCTGCTGTTGCCATCTCAACTGCTCTTCAGGTAGCACAATGATTTCTTGTAGGATTCCACAAACTAAACAATCTCTCAGTGCATCATTAAGCCCAACACTAAACTGACAATGCTCAGATAATCTCTTCAATTCAGCCACATAAGCTGAAATTGGCTCCCCTTCCCTTTGATTCTATTTATGAAACCTAACACGTTCTGCAATCAACAATGGTTTCAGTTCTAAATGTTCTTGCATTACTTTCACAATATCAGCAAAGTTCATTTTGGCTGATTAGGTTGAAACAGTTAATTTCTAAACATACTGTATGCTTTTCCACCCAATGCACTCAGCAAAACTGGTACTTGTTTCTCTTTGACTACTCTATTTGCTTTAAAATACTGTTCAGTTAGCTCAGTGTACAGCAACCAGTTATCTTCTGTGCAATCAAACATGCCTATCCTTCTGATGTAGCCAGTCATTTCCTTTATTTATGATTATTAGCATCTGGTACTCACTATAAATGAACTCCTGAATTTTTCCCTTTGCTGCCTTGATTTTTGCTCTAACATCTTCAGTGGTTGGTAAGTTGATGGAGAAGATCCTGAGAGGCAGGATTTATGAACACTTGGAGAGGCATAATATAATTAGGAGTAGTCAGGATGGTTTTGTCAAAGGCAGGTGATGCCTTATGAGCCTGATGAATTTTTTCAGGATATAACTAAACACATTGATGAAGGAAGAGCAGTAGATGTAGTGTATATGGGTTTCAGCAAGGCATTTGATAAGGTACCCCATGCAAGGCCTATTGAGAAAGTAAGGAGGCATGGGATCCAAGGAGACCTTGCTTTGTGAATCCAGAACTGGCTTGCTCACAGAAGGCAAAGAGTGGTTGTAGACGGGTCATATTCTGCATGGATGTTGTTGACCAGTGGTGTGCCTCAGGGATCTATCCTTCTCTTCGTGATTTTTATAAATGACCTGGATGAGGAAGTGGAGAGATGGGTTAGAAAATTTGCTGATGACACAAAGGTTGGGGGCGTTGTGGATAGTGTGGAGGGCTGTCAGAGGTTACAGTGGGACATTGATAGGATGCAAAACTGGGCTAAGAAGTGGCAGATGGAGTTCAACCCAGATAAGTGTGAGGTGGTTCATTTTGGTAGGTCAAATATGATGGCAGAATATAGTATTAATTGTAAGATTCTTGGCAGTGTGGAGGATCAGAGGATCTTGGGGTCCGAGTCCATAGGACACTCAAAGCTGCTGAGCAGGTTGACTGTGTGGTTAAGAAAGCATATGGTGCATTGGCCTTCATCAATCATGGGATTGAGTTTAAGAGCTGAGAGGTAATGTTGCAGCTATATAGGACCCTGGTCAGACCCCACTTGGAGTACTGTGCTCATTTCTGGTCACCTCATTAGAGGAAGGATGTGGAAACTGTGGAAAGGGTGCAGATGAGATTTACAAGGATGTTGCCTGGATTGGGGAGCATGCCCTATACGCAAACTCTTTGTAAACACGATGGCCAAAGTATCAGACCCTTGGTCTGTCACTAGGCCCACGGTACATCTCAGAGTTCACAAATGATATACAACATATCAAGGGGAAAAATAATGCTGTGGCTGATTGGGTCTCATGGCCAGCCATTGAGGCCATACACGTAGGGACTGACATCAGATCATCTTTCAAAAGGCTATATCCTTGCCAGATGTCAGGCCCTGATGGTGTACCTGATAAGGGCCTGAAAGCCTGTGCCAACCCACTGGCAGAAGTGTTTCGGAACATCTTCAGTTTCTCACGGTTGCAATTGGAGGTTCCTGTCTGCTTCAAAAGGGCAACACTCATACCAGTGCCCAAGAAGAGCAGATGAGTTGCCTCAATGACTATCACCCAGTTGCACTCACATCTAATGTGATTAAGTGCTTTAAGAGGTTTGTTATGATCAGAATCAGCTCCTGCCTAAGCAAAAACCTAGATTTGCTACAATTTACCTCTTGCCACAATACATCTACAACAGATGTGCTCTCACTGGCTCTCCAATCAGCCTTTGATCACCTGGACAATAGCAATACTTACATCAGGCTGTTTATTGATTATAGCTCAGTGTTCAATACAATCATACCTTCAGTACCAGCCAACAAGCTCCAAAACCTCATCCTCTGTACCCGTCTGCAAATGGATCTTACTTAGACTTTCACACCACGAGACCAGTCACTGCAAATTTGAATATTATCTCCTCCTTGCTAACAATCAATACTGGAGCATTAATAATTATCTAACAATCAATACTACCTCAAGTTTGCATACTTAGCCTCAATTCTCTCTACACCCACAACTGTGTGGCTAGGCACAGCTCAAACACTATCTATAAATTTGCCAACAGCATAACTATCGTTGGCAGATTTCAGATGGTGACAAGGAGGCATACAGGAATGAGATTGATCAATTGTTTGAGTTCAAAGTAAATTTATTGTTAAAGTACGTATGTAGCTTTTCACAAATAAAATGGCGTAAGGCATTTAATCTTTAAGAAAAACCACAACAACTCATTTATTGTACTCCAAGCACCGGACACAAAGCACAGTAACCAAATTTCACGTAATTACATCATCATGGCTGACCAGCTGCTTAATGTGAACCCCAACTCTTTGGGTACACAGGCCCCCGCCCCAGAATTCACTAAAACTGACGTTGTGAGCTTGTCCGGAGCTCGGACGAGCTGCCTGGCTTTGGCCCTGCGTTCCATGGGTGGAGGAACAGCAGGTGCCTCTGGCTTGTCCAGAGGTGTATTGACACACTCATGGTCGTGTGATGACAGGGGCAGAGTAGTGGAATACTCAAAATCTTGCAGGGCTGGTTTAAGGCAATATACTGAAGTAGATTCGGGGTTACCCCTCTTATCTGTGATAAAAGTCTTTTCTCTCCAATCCAAACCATGGAACAGGTTTTGAGAGGCAGACCAGGCGATCATGGTGTCAGGAATAAAATCACCTGGCACTCAAAATGGCTCCCCTTCTGGTAACTCAGCCACAGACAACTGTAGGTCCTCTTTTGGAGCAGTTCTGAGCTCCAGCAGGACCCACGGGAAGCCATCATGCCAACACTCATCGTTCAGGGAAGCATTTGGAGCAGCCTTTAGGGAGCGGAGAATCTGCTTGCACAGAGCATTGGATTGCGGGTGACACACTGTGGTGTGAAGTTCTGGGCCATCGCAGCCCAGAGGTCTGATGTGAACTGGGGACAGCGGTCAGAAGTGCCAAACCGAGCAACCCCAGTGCTGATGAATGCCCAGGCCATGTCTTCGGTTGTTGTCGATGCTAGGTCCACCATGGTAAGGAGGAGCATGAAACTGGGAGAGGAAGGAAGAGGACCAACAAGGTCTGCATTGACATGGTCAAAGCACCACCTAGGCATCTTAAAAGCAGCCAACGGTGCCTAAACATGGCAGTTAATTTCTGCCCACTGGCATTCCACACAGGCTGTACTCCAATCACATGCCACATCAGTTCTAACTTCTAACGTCATGCCACACCAGCTTTAGTACAACCAGTTTCTGTGAGGCCTTCCAGCAAGATGCGAGAAGCCATGTATGGAGCCGAAATGGTCTGCCTCCAGTTTGCGGGCACTATGGGGTGAGAGTGATTCGTTGAGATATCACAGAAGAGAAACCCCAGCTTCCCTGAACTTAATGTCAGCCAACCACAGGCCCATGACTGCTGTTCAGTAAGGCTGCACCTAGGGGTCAGTAGCTTGGTCAGCTGCCATGCCAGTATAGTCAACCCCTATGTGTACACCCTCAATGGCTGGCCATGAAAGACAATCAGCCACAGCATTAATTTTCCCTTTGATATCGTTTGTATATCATTTGTGAACTCTGAGACGTACTGCAGGCCTGGTTTGTATACCTGTGCAGCCCAAGGGTCTGATACCTTTAGAAGAAAATGAAAATGGTGGACAGCCAGATAGAGAGCGAGATGCTCACGGACAAACGTGCTGTACTTCCTTTCGGCAGGATGGAGCTGCCGGCTGAGGGCAATGAGTGGCTGCCACACGCCTCTGACCAGCTGTTCATGCTCAGCACAGTCTGAAGTGCCGGTAGCAATGGCTAGTGCCAGTAGGGTTGCGTTAGAAAGAGCTCGTTTGGTATGATCAAATGCTCTGGTCACATCGTCTGACCAATCAAGCACACGATTAGGGGTATCAGGGGGAGCACAAGTTCAGCGGCTCGTGGAATGAAGCAGCGATAGAAATTCACCAGGCCTAAAAACTCCTGTTGACAACCGAAGGTGGCATTTGCCAGGGGTAATAATCAACCTGTGTTGGCTTAAGCACTCAAAGTGTGCAGAGCTGAGATTCGTGTTTGGATTTGGATGAACTAGCGACAAGTTTGTCATCCAGGTAAACGAAAAGGAAAATCTAAGTCTTTTAATACAGAGTCCATCAGCTTTTGGAAAGTTAGGCATTGGAAAGTCTGCTGCATTTTTCAGCCCAAACAGCATGTGCAGAAACTCAATGAGGCCAAAGGAGGTTATCACAGCTGTTTTGGGAATCTTGTCCCCAAAACCAGGCCAAATTAGTAGGCACCTAATGGTAGTCCCTAACTAAGTCAAGTTCACAAAAAATTAGCCTTCTGGCTGAACATGCCAAAAAGTCTTGGATGTGTGGGACCGGGTAACAATCGGGGATGGTGACCTTGTTAAGGTGTCAGTCATCACCACATGGGTGGCAAACACTTTGGGACCATATGGAAGGGCAAAGCCCAGGGGCTATCTGACTGGCGTACAATGCCAAGTCTTTCTGCAAACACGGCCTTCGCAGTTGTCAGCTTTTCTGGGTCCAGTCTACACGTGTGAGCATAAACTGGCAAGCCAGTTGTAGAAAGGTGTTGCTTGACCCCATGTCTTGTGACTTCAGTGGAGAATGTGGGCTTGGTGAGGTTTGGGAATTCACCCAGCAGTTGAGTAAACTCACATGCAGTGGTGCATGTGCTTGACAGAGTTGTTGTGGGGAACTTACTGGGGGAGCAGGGTAAAGACCCAAAGTCATTGACATCTACAAGCTGCTGGTTCTTAAGGTGGAGTAGAAATCCTTGGGTACACAGGAAATCAGCACCAAGCAATGGACTATCCACTTTGGTCTAGATGAAGTCCCAACCGTAATGTTGCCCACTGAAGCAGAGCATCATCTGTCATGTCCTGTAAGTCTGGATCCTGCTGTTGTTTGCGGCCTCCAGCGAGGTATCGTCATTCTTTGCCTTCTCAATGGGTAATGCTGGCAGTGCACTCACTTGAGTGCTCATGTCACACGGGAAGTGTGGCCCTGAAAGGGGGTCTGTAATGAACAGTAGATGTCCCTGGCAGCTGGAACCCACAGTGTTCACAGACCTCTGATGTCCCGATGCGTTGGCACTGTCGAATCTGCAAGACGGTCGGCATTTCCTAATTTTCGTACCAAAGCGAGCTTGGTAAAAACACGTTTTGCAGACATGCTTATGTTGGAAACCTTGCTGACCAGACATATGGAGACTGGGAAAGCAGGAATGATGCACCTTTCTCAGGCCAAGTGTAGACTATCTGTTATTTTAGCAAGTTCCCTGTAGACCTACACAGGTACATTATCAAGGGCTATGTGAACTTGATCAGGCATTTGCTGCATGAAGAGTTCTTTAAAAATAAAACAAGGATGGTGATTTTCCAGGAGAGACAACATGTGGTCCATTAGCTCTGACTGCTTAGCATTGCTGAGGCTGGGCAACGAGGACAACTGTTTGGCGCACTCAGACTCCGCTAAGTCCAAAAGTCTGTAAAGGTGAGTTTTCAGTGATCGCTATTTATCATGTTCAGGTGGATATTCCAGTAGAGTTACCACTCTCACAGCCATGGAGTTGCTGAGAAACACTACGGCAGAGTAAAATTTGGTGTGGTCTGTGGTGATTTCTCACAGCGCAAATTGAGCCTCAGCTTGTACAAGCCGAGCCATAGCATTTGGCTCCCAAAACTCCAGCAGTTTCAAAGTGAATGCATTGGCTGACATGTTCAATAACTCTGGGATCATCCTAGAGTATCGGAGTCACCAATGAAGGTTTACACAAATAAAACAGTGTGAGAAGTTTTATGTTTAAGAAAAACCATAACCATCATTTATTGTACTCCGAACAGTGAATGCAAAGTATGGTAACCAAACTTCACATAATTACATTATCACGTCAAACCAGCCCCTTAAAGTGAACCCAAGCTCAATGTTGGTGGTTGTGAATTATGTATGTTTCCACCAATTACATTACCCTATATGTATATGTCACTATATACAACCCTGAGATTCATTGTCTTGTGGGCATACTCAATAAGTCCATAATAGAATAACAACCACAATAGAATCACTGAAAGATCACACCAACTTGGGGGTTCATCCAGTGTGCAAAAGACAACAAACTGTGCATATATAAATAATAATAATAATAAATAAATAAGCAATAAATATCAAGAACATGAGATGAAGAGTTCTTGAAATTGAGTTGTGGAAACATTTCAATGATGGGCAAGTGAAGTTATCCCCTTTGGTTCAAGAGCCTGATAGTTGAGAGTTAGTAACTGTTCCCAAACCTGGTGGTGCGAGTCCTGAGGCTCCTGTACAAGAGAGTGTGCCCTGGGTGGAGGTCCCTGATGATGGATGCTGCTTTCCTGTGACAACATCAAGGAAATACACATCAGTCCTCACTGAGGGATCAGATGTGGAAGGGGTGAGCTAGTTACTGGATGTCAACATCTCTGAAGATCTATCCTTGGCCCAACCTATCTATGCAATTACAAAGAAGGTACAACATAGACTAGTTATTGGGAGTTTCAAGAGACTTGGAATGACACCAAGCACTCTCACAAATTTCTACACATGTAACGAGGCGAGCATGCTATCTGATTGCAGCACCATCTAGTACGGAGGGGCCACTGCACAGGATTGGAAAAGCTGCAGAAGAGCTGCAGAACTCAGCCAACACCATCATTGGCACTAACGTCCCCAGCATCGAGGATGCCTTCAAAAGGCAATGCCTCAAAAAGGTGGCATCCATTGTTAATCCAGGACATGTCCTCTTCTTAGTGCTACCATCAAGGAGGAGGTACAGGAGCCTGAAGACATATACTCATCATTTCAGAAACAGCTTCTTCCCCTCCATCAAGAGATTTCTGAATGGACAATGAATCCATGAACACTACCTCACTATTACTTTTTTCTGTTTTTGCACTACTTACTTAATTTTTTATATATACTTATTTTATTACAGTTTTTGTTGTATGTATTACAATGTACTGCTGCAATTAAACAGCAAATTTCACAATGTATGCCAAAGATATTGAACTGATTCTGATTCTGCTCTGAATGGTGAGGGTGGGTCCTTGATGATGGATACTGTTTTCTGCGACAGCGCTCCATGTACATGTGCTCATCATTGAAGAAGGCTTTACCAGTGATGGACTGGGCCGTATCAACCACTTTTTGTAGGGCTTTCCATTCCTGGGCATTGGTGTTTCCATACTAGGCCATGATGCAACCAGTCAATATACTCTTCACAGTGCATCTATAGAAGTTTTCAAAGTTTTAGATGACATGCCAAACCTTCACAAACTTCTAAGAAAGTAGAGGCGTTGCCATGCTTTCTTTGTAATGATACTTACATGCTGAATCCAGGATGGGTCCTCCAAAATGATAACTCTGAGGAATTTCAAATTGCTGTCCCACTCCATCTCTGATCCCCCGATGAGGACTGGCTCGTGGGCTTCTGGTTTCCTCCTTCCGTAGTCAATAATCAGCTCCTCGGTCTTGTTGACATTGAATGAGAGGTTGTTGTTGTGGCACCACTCAGCCAAATTATCAATCTCCTTCCCCTTTGAGTTCAGCCAGCAATAGTGGTGTTGTCATCAAACTTAAATATAGAATTTAAGCTATACTTAGCCTCGCAGTCATAATTACAAGTCTAGTTGAGCATGGGGCTAAGCACACAGCCTTGTGTTGTACTTTTGCTGATGGAGATCACGGAAATCTAGGATCCAATTGCATTGTGAGGTATTGAGGCCTAGGTCTTGGAGATTGGGTATTAGTTTTGAGGGCACACTAGCATTGAATGTTCAGCTGTAGTCGAAGACGAGCATCCTGATGTGAACCAGGGTCCAGATGTTCCAGTGCTGAGTGAAGAGCCAATGAAATGGACCTGTTGTGGTGGGAGGCAAATTGGAGCAGACCAAAGTCAGTCATCAGGCAGGAGTTGATATGTTTCATTACCAACCTCCCAAAGCACTTCATCACAGTGGATGTAGGTGCTACTGGATGATAGTCATTGAGGCAGGTCACCATGTCTTCCTTAGGCACTGGTATAATTGAAGCCTGCTTGAAGCAGGTGAGTACCTCAGATGGCTGAAGTGAAGGTTAGAGATATCAGTGAACACACCAGCCGGTTGATCAAAGGTTCATTTTATTGTCAAAGTATGCATGTACAATACAACTCTGATATTTGGCTTCTCCAGATAGCCATTAAATACGGAAAGACCGATGGTGTTGATGAAAGAAAAAGAAAAGGAACAATACTGGCAGACCCTCAAAATCCACCCCCCCCCCACCCCTGCAGCAAAAAACAGCCACAATAACAATCACTGACCCCCCCCCACCTGCAGCAAAAAACAACCACAATAACAGTCACTGGCCCTCTCCTCACTGCAAATAAACAGCCACAATATCACCTACCTCACTCACAGAACGAACAGCAATAGTAGCACTGAACATCAAACTACCCCCCACACACACACACACACACAAAATTAACAGACCACCCAGCCACCAATAGTCCACAAGAAAGAAAACACTGAAAAACTGAAGAAGACCAATATAAAGTACAGGATCAGCACAGGTTGTATTACGCATGCTTTCCGTGGCTTCACCCTCCTGAAGGACCCTCTCACGTCAGTCTCAGGGACTAAAATCACAGGGTTGTCAGGGGCTGTGGGAGTCTGTAAGGTGCCTCCATGTTTTGACCATCTTTGACAGTCAAAGTGAACGTAGAAGACATTGAGCTCATCTGGGAGCAAAACCTTGTTGTCACCCATGTCACTTGGTTTCACTTTTGTAGGAGGTGATAGCATTCAAGTCCTTTCATGGCTGTCGAGCTTCATTCAGTGATTCGAGTTTAGTCTGGAATTGCCACTGCACTGGTAAGATGCTTTCTGGAGATCATACCTTGACCTCCTTTATTTTACTTGGTCGCCAGACCGGAATGTCACTGATCTGGTCCTCAGCAGATTATGGATCTCTTGGTACATCCAGGGCCTCTGGTTGGGGAAGGCTCTGAATGGTTTTGTCAGGACATACTCTTCTACGACTGTTGTTATAAAGTCTGAGACAACTCTAGTGTATTCATTCATATCTTCTGATGAGCCCTTGAACACGGCCCAGTCCACCAACTCAAAGCAATTCCGTAATCATTCCTCTGCCCCCTGTGACCACCTCTTTGTTGTCCTTATCTCTGGAGAGTTGCTCTTTAGTCTCTGTATGCAGGTAGAAGGAAGGTGGCCGGATGATTAGATCTCCTGAAATGCAGTCTAAGTATGGAACAGTGGTCGAGCGTGTTGAGACCCTTCCTGTTTTAGGAGATACGTATATGATAAATGGGCAGAGATTTCTTCAAACAAGCCTGACAATGACAATTTCTTCAAACAAGTCCTCGACGATGATTTGAAGGTGTTGGGGTAGGCCATTTCTTGTTTGCTAGTTGCAGCACAGCATACCTCAAGTGCTTGTTTAACTTTGTGTAACACCTTACTGAAAATGATACTGAACACAGTCATTGTTTACGAGAATCCTAAGCCAGTTAATAGAGTGATGCCTCTGCTCCCACTTGCACGATGAAATTTGGTCCAAATGTTCTAATGTATGTCCTTGGACATTACATCAGTTTCCTTAACTGATTCCAAACTGGAGACTGGGTGTTAATGCTGAGAAGATCTCATTCGCGTGAGTTGTACAGCATTACTGCCAAGGAGACCCCTTATATTTGAAGCAGGAAGAGCATAATTAACTGGCAGGTCTATAGGCTCATCTCCAGAGAGCAAAACCCAGGGGAGACTAGAGTTCAGACCCTCAGCTAGGTCTGAGGTTATAGCTACAGGCAGTGGTACTGCTGCGAGATATACAGTAAACAACTATTTAATATAGAACTGATAAGGATCAGAGGTAGGACTAGCCAGTTAAAAATTATTTTCACAGATTAACATGGTTAGTGTGACAAATTCATATTTTTAGGAGCGATAGATAATTAGACTAAAATTAACTGAAATCTTTTATAAATAGTTTTGTACATACCATTCCATTATTGCATTAAAGTTTCATCAAACTGATTTATTTCAAGGAGTGTAAGTGGAGGTGCCACAAATTTACAGTACTCTTTTTGGTCTGGCAAGGATTCTAATCTTGGATGAGAGTATTAAATAAGAATATATCACACAGAAGTGACAAACTCCTAATCAGAATGGAATGCAGGTTCCATATACTGTACTTCTGCACCCTATCACATGTACAAAATGGCAGTAAAGTGCAGAACCCAAAAACTAGCAAGTGCCTACCTTATCTAGGGAGTCACAGAGCTTGAACCACACACGCAAGTTGGTATCTGTTCAGGATTTTTTTATTGCTTCCTACATCACACACTTTTTTAAGATTGTGAACAAAAGACAGTTAACAGTTTGATACCTGCTTTCCTCCTTTAGTCCTGTCAGTGTATTCAGGTCTGATTTGACTAGGAATCCTGAAGCCAAATCAAATGCATCTTCGAAGAGTATCTGTGAAAAGGGTTGAAAAGCAAGACGATTTATTATGCAAAAGAAAAAAAAAGTGACCAGTGTAGCTCAGCAGATGAAGTAAACTACATTGCAGGTGATATAGTTAAGTTAAAATGGGTCGTTCTTAATTTTCGCAAGTTTGCTCACACACCTGTAACTATTGATGAGACCTGAAACCATGAGACAGAACAAGCCAGAACATGATATAAACCTTTAGTCAGTAAAACTACGCAGCTACAAAAACCCAACAGTTCACCTAAAGCTCGACTATTTAAATGGTTTACTGAAGAACATTACAATTGTTGTCAGGAATAACGGCCAATCAGTGAAAGTCAGCCTGGGATTGATTGTCAACTGACCAATAGGTGTTGGTTGTTTCAGTTCACTGTAACACCACCCTCTTGAAGATGATTACCTGTAGGATTTGAGTTGAGGGTTAACTTGAATTGGAACAACTGGCTTGCGCTGGAGATCAATCACTGTTAGTGGTTGCAGGCTGTCACTTTTTTGTTGCAATGTTGTTTCAGATGTTGGATGCTGTGGTGGCATTGTATCCAACACTGCACAGTTTTCTTCCCAAAAACACTTCAGCTGGAGACTTCCCCTTGAGGCCTGGATGCAATATGTACGCAGAAATGTGTTGTGAGTCTCGGCCGATGCTCCTTCCCCTCTTGATTTCAGAAGCAAACATTTGAAGGTATCCACAAACCTTTTTACGCAGCTCTTGGACTATGGATGATAGGAGGGTGAGCATATGTGGATAATTCCACTGTTCTGCAGAATGCACCAAACCGCTGTGCACCGAATTGGGTGCTATTGTCAGAAACATCCACAAGTGGCTGAGGATCTGCAGCATGCAACAAATGCAGGTCTTTATCATTCTTGACCTCATAGGTAATACTTCTGGCCATTTGGAATAGGTGTCAACCAGGACAAAGTAGATACACCCATTGACTGGGCCAGCAAAGTCAATATGTACTGAAATCCAAAGTCTGGTAGCCCGAGGCCCTGGTTGTGGATCAGCTGTAGTTGAATTCCTTGCTGCCACTGAACACTGAGTACACCGTTCGCATCCAGCTGTGATATCTTTATCTATACCTGGCCAGTACACAAAGCTTCTTGCCACGCTTCCATTTGATTGATGCCTGGGTCACCATGGTGGAACTGGTTCAGCACTTCTGCTCAAAGTGTTCATGGAATCACTATTCTGTCTCCAAACATTAAGCAGGAGTTCACAGCTAAGAGCAACGTACGATGTTGGTAGAAGGGCATGACATCTTCCCCAACCCATTGACTGACCATTCATCAACAAGGTATCTGGAGATATTCTGAAGAAGAGGATCTGCAGACGTTTCTACTCTGATCTTGTCAACCATGACCAGAAGACCTTCAGCAGAGTCCAATACAACCCAGTGGACTTCTCAATCAATTGAAATCGCAGCCACGCTGGCACCTTTGTTTTCAGTAAGCTTCTGATTCATAAGTCTGGAGACCAAGTTCCTGGGCTGATGTGCACTTGAATTCAAAATGGTAGGCTAATAACATCATTGCCCAACTTTGTAGGCAGTTAGCTGTATATACCAGGCTGCCTTTCTTAGACATGTAGATGGACAATAGTGGCTTATGATCAGTAAGGAGAGTGAATTGTCTACCAGAAAGCATCTTGTGGAATTTTTTCACAGCAAAGATGATTTTGAATTTGTCATGAGTTACTTTTAGTCAGTTGCTTAGGTCAAAGATCTAGCTGCATGCATGACAGCTTTCTCAGAACCTTCAGGAAAGATATGAGCTATAATAGCAAGTACCCTGAAGATGGATGCATCCGCTGTGATGACAATTAGCAACTCTAGGTTGAAATGCATCAAGAGAGGGTCAGATGACAGCAAATTTTTCACTTGATCAAAAACCTCCTGCGAGTGTTTGGACCATTTCCACATGGCACCCTTGTTGAGCAGGGTATTGAATGGCTCCCTCAGCTGGTGCACAGCTTGGAGTACTGATCATACCTAAAAATCATTGACATCTGATGGCAGAGGCATCTTTAAAATAGCGGCAATGTTTTTGGGATCTGGACAATGACCATGCTTATCCACAATGAATCCAAGATACTCGATTAGACACATCAAGAGGCTGCATTTTTTTTTTGCACAAAGTTGCAGTCCAAGGTCTTGAGGATTGTATAAAATGTGATCCAGACATTAGCATAGTTCTGTCTGATCCATTCCCACCATAATGATGTCATCAAGGTTAGCAGCAGCATTCAGCATGCTGTCCATGGAAACCTGAAGGAGCCACCTTTACCTGAAAAGGCAGACAGAGGAAGAAAAACAACCCCTTATGTCTAGTAATGGTGAGAAGCTCCTGTGAATATTCCACCACTTCTACCCAGTGGTAGGCTTCTATGAAGTCCAAATTTGCAAAGTAACAACCACAGTTCAATTTTTTGAAAAGATCTGCGGGTACTGGTAATGGGTACTGATGTGACTCCAGAGCCACACTAAGACCAGTTGAGAAGTCTGCACACAACTTCACTGTAGGGATGGCTTTCTCAATGATGACTACTGGAGCTGCCCAACATGAGTAACTGACAGCTTTGATCACACCGCCTTGTTGCAGGTGATCTAGCTCTTGCTCCACAATTGGTAAGGCTGCATATGGCACCAGACTTTTAGGACAGAAGACTGGCTTTGCATCTGGATGGAGATGGAGTTCTGCTTGTACTTAATTACAGTGATCTAAACCATCTAGAAACATTGCTACAGAGTGCTGTTGCAGTCGTGGAATGGTCTCACATACTGGCATTGACTGACATGTGTTGAATGGCCAATGGCTTTGTCCAGTCCTCATCCAGAGGGATGCACCAAGGATCAAGTTTGTCCATCTAGTCCATCAAGGACATTCAGATCTAGCTGGTCTGTCAGGGAACACACACCACTGAGATTGGTTACCATTCAGCTTCACCATGCGGTGCAGTTCGCCAATCAGCTGGAAGGTTTCACCTGATGCACTGCAAGTGGGAAGATGAGTTGTTTTGACTGTGGGGAATCAAGTGGCAGCCACGTGCATTTGGAGATAATGATAATGTCTGATGTTGTGTCTTGACCAACTGATTGTTGACGTATAAATCATTGGTGAAATCAACTTTGACCGTAACCATTAAACTGCTTGGAGCTTTTGAAACTTTGTGCCCTTGTATTTCACTGGCCTAGAAGGCATTGAAGGGTGGCAAAAGTCCTCTTTGAGACCATGGTACTGGCATTGTCTGTGTTACAGTGATTTTTGGGTTTAGGACATATACATTTAGCAATTGACTTTGGCTACCAGTCTTCACATCTGATTATGTATTTGGATTGAATTTGGAGTGCAGCTCTGAACAATGGGTTCCTAAAAGCCATGAACCTCAGACTAGACAATGCTGATTAAAATTCATTTGGATGTCTGTGATGCTGATGAGAATCAGGAGGTGTGAAGGTTGTATGTAGTTTCAAAGAAAGCATTGCCCATACTTTGTAGATATGGAATGTCCTTTGATGGTTGCCACATAAAATATCGAGTCCCATGTTGGGCCAGGGAGACCTTTTGACCGAAAGTGTCTCCGTATGATGTCTGCTGTGCCTTGTCTTGTCGAATAAAGAAACCGCTCTGTATCTACCAGTACTTTTCTCCAGTGACTTCATTCACACAACAGTCTGCAAATATGTTTCTTATACTGGCAGTTTGTTGCATAGTGCCGCTCATCACAGATCCCACAAGCTGTGTTTGGCTGCTTAGAGACCTGTTAGTGATGATATCTGGGCCACTGGAAGCTGCATTGATACATTCTGCTGACCAAGTTGGAATCATGTTTCCAGCTGATCAACCAGTGACATTCTTGAGCCATATCATGGACCTGCTCCAGTCTGGCTCGGAGCTACTGGCAAATGTCTGCATCACCAGGTGCCTGAGGTCCGCAAAAAAAAATCAGACATTTCAACTGTGATTCAGTCATGTTACCCAGCTTGATTTGTTCACGTTCGCAGCTGACGACCCCAGCATATGTGATGAACTTATCGGTGATGTTAGCAAAAACTCAAAAGAGATGACTGCTCTCCAAAAACGCTTGTTAGCTGTTGGACAATTCCATCAAATGGTATGCCACATGGGTTCTTAGACAGGATGAAATTGAAATAACATTCATGTTCAGCAGTACCCAAATTACGAAGCGTGTTGCGTGTCTTCCAAGAGTTGTCTTTACTGGTGAACCTGACCCAGAAGATATCCTCACGTTGTCTGGACCAGGATTCAAATCTAACTCCTGAAGTGGCATCGAAATGGAAATTGGTAAAGGTCGCAATTACTGACTGACACAAGTTCTGTTCAGTGTTTGACACTGACGTCGTTGGATCTATTGATAACCTGCTCGTCAAAAGTTTCGATTAAATTCCAGCTGGGCCACCTCAAACTGAGCTTGCTGCTGTTGCAGAATTGCACGCAAGTCATCTGCTGAAATTGCCTTGTCAATATAATAAGGCACCTCGCATCGCCTGTTACAACTGATGAGACCCAAAGCCAGGAGATCGAACAAACCGGAACACGAAATAAACCTTTATTCAGTAAAATCAACACCTCAAAGCTCAACAGTACATCCCAAAGCAGAACTATTTAAATAGTTTACCCAAGAACCATGACCAATCAGTGAAAGTCAGCCCAGGATTGGTCATCAGCCAACCAATAGGCATTAGTTGTTTTGACCCGCCATTACACAAGTAAAGCATAAAACCATCCTAGAGTTAGTAATCTAATTTCCATTAATGAATGGTGTCAAATTCAACATTTGACTGAATGATGATCATACTAGAATTGTATAAATCACTAGTCATGTTAGAGCTTGAATGCAGTTTATAGTGTTGTTACCAAACTACATCTTCATGAATTCCAGAGGGGCTGTTCCCTCAGCAATTTGGCTGGTAGTGTGGAATCACTACATAGAACAACCCTTTTCCTCCAATTACTTTGCCTTACTACCTTTGAGACCCTGCTCAAAACCCAGAGCACAAAAGGAGCTCAAGAACAGACTCCTGGTAAATTTTTAAACAGTCCAGCAAACAGTTTCAATGAGTTAAGTATTATCTGATATAAACAAAGAACTTGGGAAATGAACAGTTAGGTACGTCACTAATAGTAATAATATTTTAATATTTTGTGAGCTGAGTTCATCTAATAAGTGGGGGCATAGACAGGTTCCTCATGACTATGCCATATACAAACTCCAGGACATTTCTTCTATTCTGGACCACAAATGCAGTGTCACTGCACAGGGAATTCAAGTGTCAATCAATGCAGTTCATTTGCGAGGGTGGGCACTTTGTGGATAGCACCTTTCAGGATACTGTCATTTTGCAGCTCACGAGAATGTAAGCACAGCAGAGGGGATGGATGCCTGCCAGAAAGGTGCAGAGGACTATTCTACAGGCCATAAACTAGCCACGAGGATAAAGATGAACAAATTTGTAAGAAGAGTCCAGAGGGCCACAATAGTGACAATGGGAGAATAGGACTTGTGAAATAGACCTAACAAGGAGAGGAAGGACCTTCTGAAGTGGATTCAGAAGAACCTTCTTGAAAAGTACATCCCCAGGACAAATACTAAATGAGCCGAGCCAAATAGAACAAGTGGCACATGTGAAAAATGGCACCATATTAGGAAGTTTAGAAAAGTAATGGAAAGGGATGCAAGCCCACCTCTGAATTATAATTGTAAACTTCTGAAAGGTCAGTTTCATAGCTACGAGAACAGATGTTGCTCAAGACCTTCTGCGGTAATACATACCAGACCGTTCAATATGAGGCCAATTAACAAAGTTCAGGTTGTAAGCATTCAATAAAAAATAGCAAAATACAAAATATATATTAAGTAATTTTTTGCAGTGCTTCTCAGAAAATATTGTATTTGGAACTAAAACGCACTTGAATCAAAAAAATCTTGATTTTTAAGGAAAGTGAAATAAAACAAATAGAGTAATATCACTCTGTGCTATTAGGTTATCAGAATCCCAGCACAACATCTACAAATAGAAGGACATTCACTCTCTATGGTTAGAGAACATAAATCACACAACCATTATAATCTTTGGCACTGTGATTCTTCTGGCTGGGGATCTCCAAAAGAATAAAGAGCATTTTAATCACTGAATTTTTGTCACTTTTAGTGGCAGCAACTGATTAATCATGTTTAAAACATTTTTGGTAAGGTACCTCATCGTGATTGGATTCTGAAGAGCCACTTGCTCCCTGGCTGTCCAAGGCTTGGTCCCTCATCGAACAATCCATCGACAGAGGTATCTGCAAGGTGATTTGCTCTCCCGGAGAGAAAGACACACTTTGAGAGCATTTGTTGAAGATGTCTGTCTTCCCCTCCACAGACATTTCTTGCCAGAGGTGAGAAATTGCTTTGGATACAATGGGGAGGGTGATCTGTTCCATGGATACAATCTTGTTCTCCACCAAAAGGTCTACTGTTTCTTTATAAAAATTCAAGTAGCTGTCAGTAAGAAGAAGACAACATTTCAATTGATTTGGAAAATAAAGAACAATATGGAAAGTTTCAGAGCCTGACACATGTGCCTCGCCACATGAGGTGGTCATAAAAGGCACTGAAGACATTCTTCCCTAAGGATATGGATGTTATTGATGTGCAAAGGTCACAAGTACATATCAATTCCTTTGATCCATAAATAACCATTTCAGGTAACAGGACCTTTTATTACAATGTCACCACAGCAGACAATACATAATTAAAGCAGTCATTCTCTTTGGTATCCTTATAACATGCTATATTTGTACATGATATATAGCTCTGCCAAATAATTGTGTTTCCCTGATTAGTTAAACATAATGGGTTCCTAATCTTGGAGAAAACAGGTTAAGAATAGAGAAAGACTTCTACTGAAAAATCTAGGAGGAATCAGATGGCACATCACTCTTACAGTAGGACTGAAAGAAATATACTCATCTCATCAACTGAACAATGGCATACAGCATTGAGTTTCAAGCAATAATAGAGTAATATAGCTTCTATAATTCAAATAACATGAAACAAGTCCTACATTTGCATGCCAAAGAGATGTATAATAGAACCAATCAAGTTAGTACCTAAACATGATACTATGACAAGCTATGTCAGAAGATACACAAAATGCTGAAGAGATCAGAGCTGAAAAAAATACCACATAAAAGCACCTGCTTTTCAAAAAAAAATTATAATTCTTCCATGTGCCCTGGAAATTTTTCACTTATTCTAATTAGGAAGGAGAATAGCAATGGGGGAACATATTCCTTAATTTATTAAGACTTTGCTATTGGAGCATTATAAACCTATTTGAAAACAGTAATTAATGGGGCAAAAGCAGGAAATGGTCATTGGTGAAATATACCATCGTCAGAAAGGGCAGGGAGGGAGGCAAAAGAGGTGGGGTCATGGCACTGCTGATCAGTGGTAGTGTCATATCTGCAGAAAAGTAGGAAGTCATGGAGGGATTGTCTACTGAATCTCTGTGGGTGGAAACAGGGGGTCAATAACTCTACTGGGTGTTTTTTATACACCGCCCAATAGTAACAGGGACATCGAGGAGCAGACAAGGAGACAGATTCTGGAAAGGTGTAATAATAACAGGGTTGTTGTGGTGGGAGATTTTAATTTCCCAAATATTGAGTGGCATCTCCCTAGATCAAGGGGTTTAGATGGGGTGGAGTTTGTTAGGTGTGTTCAGGAAGGTTTCCTGACACAATATGTAGATAAGCCTACAAGAGGAGAGGCTGTACTTGATCTGGTATTGGGAAATGAACCTGGTCAGATGTCAGGTCTCTCAGTGGGAGAGCATTTTGGAGATGGTGATTATAATTCTATCTCTTTTACCATAGCATTGGAGAGGGATAGGAACAGTCAAGATAGGAAAGTGTTTAATTGGAGTAAAGGGAAATATGAGGCTATCAGGCAGGAACTTGGACGCTTAAATGGGGAACAGATGTTCTCAGAGAAATGTACGGCAGAAATGTGACAAATATTCAGGGGATACTTGCGTGGCATTCTGCATAGGTACGTTCCAATGAGTCAGGAAAAAGATGGTAGGGTACAGGAACCGTGGTGTACAAAGGCTGTTGAAAATCTAGTCAAGAAGAAAAGAAAAGCTTACAGAAGGTTCAAAAAACTAGGTAATGATAGAGATCTAGAAGATTATAAGGCTGGCAGGAAGGAGCTTAAGAATGAAATTAGGAGAGCCAGAAGGGGCCCTGAGAAGGCCTTGGTGAGCAGGATTAAGGAAAATCCCAAGGCATTCTACAAGTATGTGAAGAGCAAGAGGGTAAGATGTGAGAGAATAAGACTGTGGTAACTTCTACTTTACAAAAGGACCACTCGACAAGTTCATGGTCAAAAGAGCATCTTTATCTGGGATGGCAAATGATATTTACAATACAGAGGCTTCCAGGTACCTCGTGCGCCATGGGTCGTGGAACCGCATACAATGCATACCGGAAGTAAAACCCGCTAACCCCAGAACCCACCTCTTGTTACCAACAGCTTCCTGATCAGCATTAACTTACTTTTAATAATACTCACATTACAACTCTTCTCCCCCTTTAAAATCCAACATTCCCCAAATACAGAAGAACTGGGAAATAAAAACAATGGTATCATTAGCAACAGTTTACAAATACAAAACACCCAAAAAACGTGGCAAATTCAACATTCAATCCAACAACAAAAGAAACTATCCAATCAAAGATTCAGTCTGTCAGGAGGTTTGCGAGGGCACAGTGATCTACGCACTACCCCGGTGACCCAGCAGGCATCACTGGTGAGGATGTTTTGGGTGAATCTGGTGTTGGGGACACAAGAGGGGTCTGTGTGTCCACGTGATAATGTCCATCCTCTTCAGGGGACTCGGACCCCTCTGCCAGCGCATGTGTGTGTGTCTCTCTCTCTCCCTCTCCCTCTCCCTCTCCCTCTCCCTCTCCCTCTCCCTCTCCCTCCCTCTCCCTCTCCCTCTCCCTCTCCCTCTCCCTCTCCCTCTCCCTCCCTCTCCCTCCCTCTCCCTCTCCCTCTCCCTCTCCCTCCCTCTCCCTCTCCCTCTCCCTCTCCCTCTCTCTCTCTCTCTCTCCCTCTCTCTCTCTCTCTCTCTCTCTCCCTCTCTCCCTCTCTCTCTCTCTCTCTCTCTCTCTCTCTCTCTCTCTCTCTCTCTCTCTCTCTCCCTCTCCCTCTCCCTCTCCCTCTCCCTCTCCCTCTCTCGCACATGCTTCCCCAGTGGTCTGTCTCACCATTGGAAACTCCATGGAACTGTCTGCCTCTGAGCTTGTATCATGACGCAGGTGCACATGGTCCTGATGTCTGCGGAAAACACGCCCATCAGTCAGCTTAACAACATAGGAGACTGGACCACTCTGGTCAAGTATAACCCCAGGTAGCCATTGCTGATTATTGCTACTGCTATAGTTTCTCACATAGACATTGTCATCTGGTTCTAACTGTCTCTCTCGCGCATGTTGATCGTGTCCCTCCTTCTGCTTTTCCTGCTTTCTCTCCACTTTTGCCTTCATGTCCAGGCGCAGCAGGTCCAATTTTGACTTGGGCCTACGCCCCATCAGCATCTCTGCTGGAGTGCGTGCAGTCGTAGTCTGTGGCGTGAGGCGGTATTGAAACAGGAAACGTGAAAGCCGGATACTAAGAGAGTCCCCTGTCATCCACTTCAGGCCTTCCTTCACTGTCTGAACAGCCCGCTCAGCCAAACCGTTTGAGGCTGGGAGGAAAGGGGCCGTCCGAATGTGATGAATGCCAGTCTGCCGCATGAACTCACTGAACAGCTCACTGGTGAACGTTGGGCCATTATCAGTGACCAGAGTGTCAGGCAACCCGTGGACTCAAACACTTGCCTGAGTTTGTCTATGGTTGAGGGGGTTGTGATGTTGCTCATGATGTGAGCTTCGATCCATTTGGAATGCGCATCTACCATTACAAGAAACATCTGCCCCATAAAGGGGTCAGCAAAGTCCAAATGTAGCCTAGACCAGTGGTAGACTGGCCACTCCCATGGGTGCAAAGGAGCTGGTGGTGGCATGTTCTGATTGGTCTGACATTGCGTGCATGATTTTACCTTGTTCTCCATATCCTGATCCATTATCGGCCACCAGACGTAGGATCTTGCAAAGCTTTTCATTCAAGACACCCCTGGGTGAGTCTCATGAATTTCCTCCACAATCTGTGAATGGCCAGGGGGAGGCACGATGACCCTCATCCCCCAGAAAATGCAGCCATCCTGCAGACTCATTTCGGTCTTGTGTTTGGCATAAGGCCTCAGTTCCTCTCCTTCCACGACTCTGGGCCAACCTTGTAAAAGGAAAGTCTTGACTTGAGACAGCACTGGGTCCCTCTCTGTCCATTGCTTGATCTGGGTCGCCTTTACAGGTGTCTCTGACAGCCTCTCCAATGAAAACACAATCTCTGGAGGCACATATGCAGTAACAGGCGTCTCAGGTAAAGGGAGTCGACTCAGCGCATTGGCGTTTGCATTATCCCCACCCACTCTGTACACGATAGTATACTGGTAGGCTGACAATGTGAGAGCCCAACGTTGTATCCTGGCTGAGGCTCATGGTGGGATGCATCTGATCTTACTAAAAAGGATCATCAGTGGTTTATGGTCCATATAAATTGTGAATACACGTCCATAGAGGTACTGATGAAAACATTTGACCGCAAAAACAACGGCCAGACCTTCTTTGTCTAGCTGTGAATATCCCTTCTCAGCAGCCATCAGGGTACGTGAAGCAAAACCAATAGGCTTCTCTGAACGGTCCTCCATCACGTGTGAGAGAACTGCCCCGACTCCATAGGGCGAAGCGTCACATGAAAAGGTGATCTCCTTGTCTGGGTCATAGTGAACGAGCAGCTTCGCTGAGTGCAGGAGTTCTTTCACTTTCTTGAAAGCTTACACCTGCTCTTCACCCTACCACCACTTAGTGTCATTGTGAAACTGCTTATACAGTGGGGCCAAAACTTTTGAGAGGTCCGGAAGAAACTTGCCATAATAATTCACCATGCCCAAAAATGATCTGAGTTCAGTGACGCTCTTGGGGCCTGGGGCCTCCTTGATAGCTCTCACTTTGTCCTCCACCGGGCAAAGCCCCTCAGCTGTGATCTTGTGTCCCAGGTAGGTCACACTCGGAGCCAGGAACACACATTTTCCGCATTTCAATCGCAGCCCTGCATCTGAGAGTCTCTTCAGCACCTGTTCTAAGTTAGCCAGATGCTCCCCCTCCGTGGCTCCCGTGATCAAAATATCATCAAGATACACTGCTACACGCGGAATCCCCTGCAGCAAGGAGTCCATTGTCCTCTGGGAAATGGCAGCGCTAGACGCCACTCCAAACGTCAGGCGATTTTATTTGAATAATCCCTTGTGCGTATTGATGGTGATGTACTCCTTTGAATCTTCGTTGAGCAGCAGCTGTTGGTAGGTGTGGCTCAAGTCCAGCTTTGTGAACAGCTTACCCTCTGACAGGGTCGCAAACAGGTCATCCACCCATGGCAATGGGTATTCCGCCAGCTTAGAGACCTGATTCTCCGTAAGCTTGTAGCCCCCACATATCCTCACCGTTTTATCTGCCTTCAAAACTGGAACAGTGGGAGCCGCCCACATTGAAAACAGGACGGGCTCAATGATGCCCAGCCCCTGTAAACGCTCCAGCTTCTCTTCGACTTTGCCTTTCATGGCAAACGGCACCAACCTGGGCTTAAAAAAACGTGGTGTGGCCTCAGGGTCGACATGGAGTTTCATGGTCACGCCCTTCAGGGTGCCCAGCTCGTCCCTGACAACATCACTATACCGCTGCAGAATATCCTCTGTCGTGCGTGCATACTTAACTTCATGCCAGTTGAACCGGATTTTGCAAAGCCAATCGCAGCCCAAAAGACTGGGCCCACTGCCCTTAGCTATCACCAGCCTGGCTTCAGCCTTCCGACCCCCGGCTGAAATATCCACAGATAACACCCCTAAATGAGGTATGGGCTGCCCCATAGAGATCCTGAGTTTGAGCTTTGACGGTCTGATGGGAGGCAGGTTGGACCCCCATGTCCTCCTGTAGGTCTCCTCACTAATGACTGATGCAGTAGCCCCTGAATCAATCTCAGACTTAATGTCCTTTCCCTTGACAGTGACTGTGGCATAATATGGTTCAGGTGGTCCCTCATCCGTTTCCATCCCAAACATGTTGTGGGCACACGCTGCCTCTCCGTCTGCTTCTGTGTGGCTGCCCGAGTCTGTTGAGCTTTCCCCTGCCCAGGCTTAACCTCACCCTTTAAGCTCCTGCACTTTTTAGCTAAATGTCCCTTTTTGCTACAAGCATGGCGACAGTATCTTTGAATTTACAAACATTTGCATAGTGCGTCCCTCCACACCGAAAACATTCCACCCGCTTTGCCTGTTTACCAGTCTCCCTCCTGACTCGGTGCACTGCCGCCAACTGTGAACCCCCCCCCCCCCCCATGCCCTTTCTGGATATCCTTGGCATTATTAGCAGCCATCTCCATGCCTTGGGCAATCTCGGGCTTTCTTGAAAGTCAACGGTGGGGTTTCCCCCAGCATGCAGCGTTGTGTGATGTCATTATTAATGCCACATACTAATGGAGCACATCATCCAACACGGCTCCGAAATCACAATGCTCCGACAGCTGCCAAAGCTCGGCCACAAAATCACCCACAGACTGACCTGGCTTCCGGACATGGCTGTGAAACTTGAACTAATGGACTATCACCGAAGGCTTCAGATTGTGGTGGTTCCGCACGAGCTTGACCAGTTTGTCATATGGAATTTCTCCCGGTTTCTGCGGTGTGGCTAAGTTCCTTATCAACTTGTAAGTCTTTGCCCCACGCACACTCAGGAGAATAGAGCGCTTCTTAGCCTCCTCAGTAATTCCATTAGCACAGAAAAAGTGTCCCAACTTTTCCTCATACTCCAGCCAGTCCTCGGTTCCCTCCACAAATGCACCAGTAGTCCCGAACGTAGCATCTGAACACGAGGCTCCTCGTCCGCTCACAGCTCCTGTTCGAAACAGGCCGACACGTCCACAAAAACAGTTCACCTTGTCACCAAAAATATGTGGCAACTTCTACTTTACAAAAGGACCACTTGACAAGTTCATGGCCAAAAGAACATCTTTATCTGGGACGGCAAATGATATTTACAATACAGAGGCTTCCAGGTGCCTCGTGCAGCATGGGTGGTGGTACCACATACAATGCACACCAGAAGTAAAACCCCACCGAGCCCCGAAACCAGCTTCTTGTTACCAACAGCTTCCCGAATGGTATTAATTTACTGTTAATAATACTCACATTACAACAAGGACCAATCAAGTGTGACAGTAGAAAAGTGTGTATGGAACCGGGGAAGATAGCAGAGATACTTAATAAATACTTTGCTTCAGTATTCACTACAGAAAAGCATCTTGACAATTGTACAGATTACTTACAGCGGATTGAAAAGATAGACTTTAAGAAAGAAGATGTGCTTGAGCTTCTGAAAAGCATTAAGTCTCCAGGACTGGATGGGATGTACCCCAGGCTACTGTGGGAAGTGAGGGAGGAGATTGCTGAGACTCTGGCGATAATCTTTGCATCATCAATGGGGACGGGAGAGGTTCCGAAGGATTGGAGGGCTGCAGATGTTGTTCCCTTATTCAAGAAAGGGAGTAGAGATAGCCCAGGAAATTATAGCCCAGTGAGTCTTACTTCAGTGGTTGGTAAGTTGATGGAAAAGATCCTGAGAAGCGGGATTTATGAACATTTGGAGAGGTGTAATATGATTAGGAATAGTCAGCATGACTCTGTCAAGGGCAGGTCGTGCCTTACGAGCCTGACTGAATTTTTTGATGGTGTGACTAAACACATTGATGAAGGAAGAGCAGTGGATGTGGATTTCAGCAAGGCATTTGATAAGGCACCCCATGCAAGGCTTATTGAGAAAGTAAGGAGGCATGGGATCCAAGGAGACATTGCTTTGTGAATCCAGAATTAGCTTGCACACAGAAGGTAAAGAGTGGTTGTAGACAGGTCATATTCTGCATGGAGGTCAGTGACCAGTGGTGTGCCTCAGAAATCCGTTCTGGGACCCCTTCTCTTTGTGATTTTTATAAATCTGACCTGGATGAGGAGATGGAGAGATGGGTTAGTAAATTTGCTGATGACACAAAGGTTGGAGGTGTTTTGGATATTGTGGAGGACTGTCAGAAATTACAGTGGGACATCGATAGGATGCGAAACTGGGCTGAGAAGATGGAGTTCAACCCAGATGAATGTGAGGTGGTTCATTTTGGTAGGTCAAATATGATGGCAGAATATAGTATTAATGGTAAGACTCTTGACAGTGTGGAGGATCAGAGGGAACTTGGGTTCCGAGACAATAGGACACTCAGAGCTGCCGTGCAGGTTGACTCTGTGGTTAAGAAGGCATACGGTGTATTGGCATTCATTAATCGTGGGATTGAGTTTAAGAGCTGAGAGGTAATGTTACAACTATATAGGACCCTGGTCAGACCCCACTTGGAGTACTGTGCTCAGTTCTGGTCACCTCACTACAGGAAGGATGTGGAAACTATAGAAAGGGTGCAGAGGAGATTTACAAGGATGTTGTCTGGATTGGGGACCATGCCTTATGAGAACAGATTGAGTGAACTCAGCCTTTTCTCCTTGGAGTGGCAGAGGATGAGAAGTGACCTGATAGAGGTGTATAAGATGATGAGAGGCATTGACCGTGTGGATAGTCAGAGGCTTTTTCCCAGGGCTGAAATGGTTGCCACAAGAGGACACAGGTTTAAGGTGCTGGGGAGTAGGTACAGAGGAGATGTCAGGGGTAAGTTTTTTTCCCACAGAGAGTGGTGAGTGTGTGGAATCGGCTGTTGGCAACGGTGGTGGAGGCAGATACGATAGGGTCTTTTAAAAGACTCCTGGATAAGTACATGGAGCTTAGAAAAATAGATGGCTATGGGTAACCCTAAGTAATTTCTAAGTTAGTACATGTTCAGCGCAACATTGTGGGCCAAAGGGCCTGTATTGAGCTGTAGATTTTCTATGTTTCTGTACCAATAATAATTTATATTCACCCCAATGTTTTATGATGGCACCAGTGTGGAATACAAACCCTTCAAATTCAAGGAGTTCTGCAGAGGATTTCACAGGAGACTGGGAACAGACCGATTTCACATCATTCTCTGCCGGATGACTTCTATATTCTTTCAACCACTGCCAAAGACTGACTCTTGTCTTGCCAGGAAAATCTACTGAATCCATGTCACTGTGAAGGAAGAAAAAAATGTTATTAAGGGCAAAAAAATATTAAGAATTATGGATTCCAAGTACAAATTTTTCCAATTTATGTGAAGCATTTAATGGATCAGATATTTGCAGAGTTTGAATAAGAATTCAATGAAGTATTGTTTGTTTCCTGTTATAACCATAGACCATGATATAGGAGCACAATTAGGCCATTTAGCCCATCGAGTCTGCTCTCCCATTTCATAATGGCTGATCCACTTTTCCTCTCAGCTCCAATCTCCAGCATCAGCCCCCCCACCCCAGAATCCCTTCACAGCCTGACAAATCAAGAATCTATCAACCTCTGCCTTAAATATACATAAAGATTTACCTCAACAGTGGCCTACGGCAACGAAATCCACAGATTCACCTCTCTCCAGCTAAAGAAATCCATCCTCATCTCTGTTCGAAAAGGACGCCCCTCTATTCTGAGTTTGTGACCCCTGGTCTTAGACTCTCCCACCACAGGAAACATCCTCTCCACATCCGCTCTATCAAACCTTTCATCATTCTACAGGTTTCAATGAGGTCACCCCTTACTCTTATGCATTCCAGCGAATACAGGCCATTAAACACTCTTCATGCTTGACCTTAATAAGCAAATATTATTTCGAACTGGTTGGCTTCCAAACTCTTTACTCTTTGGTGTACTAAATGGTCAATGCTCTTTTCACAACACAGTAATGCATCGATATCATATTCCAGTTACATATTAATGTACAAACAGTAATGGTTATAGAAGCTGAAACTTCACTACTTGTTGCAGTAAGTCAGACTGCACTGATCTCATTCTCTCTTGCAAATCAATCATCTCTGAACACTTACAATGGTGTTCACCTTTAACTTAACCGCAGTGAACAAAGTAAATTTATTAACTTGTTTTATAGACTTCCCATCACAATACAGACATTTTAAATCGTATAGTTTCACTTATATTCCGTACTTCTCGCCTGATCTTTCTTTGGTTTTTATTGTGCAGGAAGGGGATTTGCGAGGATCGAAGCGCCTGTTCCGTTTTGTTCAGGGGGGGTTTTGTGCAGGAGGAGGGATTTGGAGGTAGATCCACCTGCACTATTTTGTTTGTTTTTTTTGTGTGGGAGGAAGAATCTAGCGGTCAGTATGCCTGTTCCATTCTGTTTGTTTTTTTATGTGGGAGGACGGATTTGGGGGTTAATGTGCCTGTTCCATTCTGTTTGTTTTTTTTATGTGGGAGGACAGATTTGGGGGTTAATGTGCCTGTTCCATTCTGTTTGTTTTTTTATGTGGGAGGGCGGATTTGGGGGTTAATGTGCCTGTTCCATTTTGCTTGTTTTCTTATGTGGGAGGACGGATTTGGGAGTTAATGTGCCTGTTCCATTTTGCTTGTTTTTTTTATGTGGGAGGACGGATTTGGGGGTTAATGTGCCTGTTCCATTCTGTTTGTTTTTTTTATGTGGGAGGACGGATTTGGGGGTTAATGTGCCTGTTCCATTTTGTTTGTTTTTTTTATGTGGGAGGACGGATTTGGGGGTTAATGTGCCTGTTCCATTCTGTTTGTTTTTTTATGTGGGAGGACGGATTTGGGGGTTAATGTGCCTGTTCCATTTTGCTTGTTTTTTTGTGTGGGAGGACGGATTTGGGGGTTAATGTGCCTGTTCCATTTTGTTCAGGGGATTTTTGTGCAGGAGGAGGGATTTGGAGGTAGATCCATCTGCACTATTTTGTTTGTTTTTTTTGTGTGGGAGGAAGAATCTAGCGGTCAATATGCCTGTTCCATTCTGTTTGTTTTTTTATGTGGGAGGACAGATTTGGGGGTTAACGTGCCTGTTCCATTTTGTTTGTTTTTTTATGTGGGAGGACGGATTTGGGGGTTAATGTGCCTGTTCCATTCTGTTTTGTTTTTTTTTTGTGTGGGAGGAGGGATTTGGGGGTCGGTGTGCATATTCTGTTTTGTTTTTTTGTGTGGGTGGAGGGATTTGGAGGTTGATCTGCCTGTTCCATTTTTGTTCGTATTTTTGCTGAGAAGGAGGATTTTGGGGTCGATGATAGTGCCGCCTTTCTTTTTTTTCTTGGTGTAACACTCGTTTTGCCTACTGGCATGATCTCAGGGGTGATAACCCACTGCCCGGCCAAACTTTAGAACTTTTGTTTGGGTGGATGCGGAGCAATGTGTTCCCGGTTTCAAATCAGTACCCAGAAATAACAAACAGCACACAATATGCGGTAAGACAATTAAGATTTTATAACGCTTACTTTGACTAGGTGGTTAGTAGAAAACAAAATATAAAAGAAAAAGGCGCCAATAATCTTATTAAACAGTCTGCGCACAAATCGTTGGAGCTCACGGCTTCCTCTTTGCGGATCCTCCTTCGATCGTCACCAACCACTGGACTCCCGCCCGGAGACCACCCAGTTGGGCAGCCCACCGACTCGCTCAGGTCACATCTCCTCTCTCTGTTCCCCTCGCACCTTCTGGCCAAAGGCCGTGAAACCAACAGCTTACAGATATACAAGAAAGAATAACATCTTCTCCCATTTGATAAAGTCCCATTATCTCTAGTCATAACCCAAACATTGCAGCTACAGAGAAACCTTTACCCCAGCAGTTAACAGTACAGAGAAGCAATTACACTGGTTTCATAGCTACCTGGAGAAGAAGAATTTTAAGTTGTATACTTTGATAATAAATGAACCTTTGAACCTTTAAAAGTTGAACTGTTTCTGCTTAGACTAAGAAGAGAATGCAAGGATACAATGCATTGTCTGCCATTGTATAGATATGGACTGGCAAAATACAGAGATCTTTGTTTCTCATTTTATATATCACATTAAATACAGAAAATATTACTTTTAAGACACCTCCAGGAAGTTGAACCTCTACAGGAATCTCATTATTTTTATAGCTCCTTTGTCAATGCCTGTATGGCCAAAAGAATATATAACAGACTGTATATACTGCATAATTATTCAAGATCCGTTGAGTCATTTCCTGTACACAAGTGTAAGGAGAACAACATAATCATTACTTCGGATTTGAAGCAGCACAAAAAAGGGTAAAGAACACAATAATAATAAAAAAACACAACAAATACTGTATTAATACATAAGATAGCTTAGGAACATAGATTAATCGTATGTCTATAAAGTGATGCTAGGCTCTACACAAGGTGACTGATGGGAAATAATAAAAGAGTGGTTGAGTTAGTGGGTGGAGATGTTGATCAGTCTTACGGCTTGGGGAAAGTAACTGCTTCTGAACTGGTGCTCCTGGCGTGGACGCTACGTAGCCTCCTCCCTGTCCACGAGCAGGAGTGTGGGATCATTCTTTCAGGTCATTTTCCAGTGCCTTTCTGTATACACGTCCTTGATGGCAGGCGGGCTGGCACCAGTGACACATTAGGCAGTTCTGGCCACTTGTTGTAGATCCTTCCCGTCTGCCACAGTGCAGTTTCCATTCCAAGCAGTGATGCACCTTGGTAGGATGTTTTCTACTGTGCATCTGTAGAATGACATGAGTAAAGATGCAGAAAGTCCAGTTCTCTTCAGTCTCCTCAGCAGGTAGAGGTGTTGGTGACCTATCCTGACTGTGGAGGATGTGTTCTGGGACAATGAAAGCCTGTGGGTGACATGCACTCCCAGGAGTTCAGAACTGCCTGAAGTTTCCACCGCTGTGTCACCAATGTAAGTTGGAGGGGTAGGGGCAGTTGTGAATGGTGTGAGTTCTCCTAAAGTCGATAATGATCTCCTTTGTCATGTTGACAATAAAGAAGAGGTTGTTTGCCTGTTACCAGGCCCTCAGCTCTTCCACCTCCTCTCTGTATGCTGTCTCATCATAGTTGGTGATGAGCCCCGCCACTGACATACCATGGCAATGTGATGTCTCAGGTGTTTGGCCGTGCAATCAAGAGTGAGCAGAATGTACAGCAATGGGCTCAGCACACGGCCTGCGTCGAGGATGATGGGGAGGGAGGAACCATTATTCATCCTGACTGTCCGACTTCCATTTATAATGAATGTGTAACTTGACTCAGTGGGAGTCATCTGTCACAACTCAACTTTCTGTTTGTTTACAATTTGGTTAAGAAATTAAAAATCACCTTTATAGTTGAAAAAGCTCTCCAACTTTAAGATGTGTGTTTTTCACATTGTGAGAGAATATTCCAGTGTCTCTCATATAACATATTAAAAACTGTATGTGACCCACTGCTGCAAAACTGTTCCAAATCAATAGTTCAGAGCCACTATTACATTATCAAACAAGAGGGAGGCAAAAAGAATTAAGCTTCCATCTTCTATCAAAGGCAGAATGAGTTGTGGACAAAGGAATAAAATGAGCTTAAGGCAACACGAGTGAATCTGTAAATGCTGGAAATAAATAAAAACACAAAATGCTGACAGAACTCAGCAGGCCAGACAGCATCTATGGGAGGAGGTAGTGACGATGTTCCAGGCCGAAAGCCTTCATCAGGAGTGAAGTAACTTCTTCAGTGTAGGCATCACTGGAAGAGGCTTCGCAGTAGTGAATTCAAAGGCAACACGAGTGAATTTGCAGATGCTGGAAATAAATAAAAACACAAAATGCTGGCAGAACTCCAGGCCAGACAGCATCTATCGGGGGAGCTTAAGCATGGGTTATAGTGAATGGTTCAGTGGTTCTCGCATTGTGATGCCCCACTCCCTTTAAAATAGTAACAAATGTGACAGCTCAAAGAATTAATGTGGAATAATGATCCTTTTGGGAAAAGGGAATCATTTGAAATTCATAATGAACCAATGATCTGTGTCAAACTGATTAGTTTCATCAAGTACCTGTGTTCCTTGTAGTAATCAATATATTGTTCTTTTACTTCTTCCAGGCTTGATGGCTGACCATCTTTCAAATGATACGTTTCTGTCATGTACCAGAATATCAGAGGGATTAATCAGATTTGTATGATAGTCATTTAGCTTTCAAACACTATGAAACAAATTTTACTATAATTTTAAAGTGATGGACTGAATACATTTCATTCTGTCTATATTCACTAGTTAAGCCCCACAGCCCTCTTTGCAGACATTACAACCAAAATTACTAAAGTCACCATACTCGGGATAAACCAGTTTCTTCTTATCGGCCGTGAATCCCCAACTTCTTGTTTTAACAGCGGGAACCCTGGTTCTAAACATGACAGCTGAGGAGACTGTAAGGTGAGAACAGAGTGGATATGGAGAAGATGTTTCCACAAGTACGAGTGTCTAGGATCTAAGGGCCCAGCTTCAGAATAAACTGAGATGAGTTAAATTGTTTCAGACAGAGCGTGGTGAATCTTGTGGAATTTGTTGCCGTAGGGATGTTGGAGGCCAAGTCACTGGATGTAATTAAGGCAGAAATTGATAGGTTCTTGATCAGTTAAGAGCCAAGATGTGAAGGTGGGAGAATAAGGTTGAAAAATAATCTACCATGATTGAATGGCGAGGCAGTCTCAGCCAATGGCCTAAATCTGTTCCTATAGCTTATGGTCTTAAGCAAATATTAACCCTCCATCTACTTGGTTAACTTTGTAAGAGTGTAATTTGCTTCAATGACATCACTTTTCATTCTTCCAAGTTTTAGAGAGTGTTTGCCCAGTCTCCTTGGTCCTTCCACATAGGACAACATCCAATTCCATCCCCCCCCCCAACTCCACACCCTCCTAGAAATTAATTCGGTGAACCTCTACTTTATTTTCCCTATCCTAATTATATCCTTCCCTAAATAAGGAGTCTGGTGTGATCTCACCAGGGTCCTGTGTAATTGAACTAATACATCTTTAATCTTCTACTCAAACTCTTCCAATCCTCAGCCACTTCATTACCCCCATCCCACAGGCTCTGGCACATTGAAATTCCAAACACGACACCTAATTGTTCCTCCTATCTCACTTGTAGAAACTTCCAAGCATCATTTACCTTTTATAAGCCCACACCGACTGTCCAATCCTATTGTCATTTTCTAAGTGTTCTGTCACTACTTCTTTAACATCTTCTGCCATTTACCCTGGTACTGACCTCAGCTTTATTAGTCTATAGTTCCCTGCTTTAAACTTTCCCTCAGTTCTGAATAACCATATAACAATTACAGCACGGAAACAGGCCATCTTGGCCCTTCTAGTCCATACCAAAAGCTTACTCTCACCTAGTCCCACCTACCTGCACTCAGCCCATAACCCTCCATTCCTTTCCTGTCCATATATCTATCGATTATTTTTTTTAATGACAAAATCAAACCTGCCTCTACCACTTCTACTGGAAGTAGAATAGTGCGGCTATGTTTGCTTCCTACTAAAGTGCGGGAAATAATCTAGAATCGATGGAATATTGGAAGATGACAATCAAAGCATTCACTATTGCCAGTGTCACCTCTCTCAAAAGCTTTCAAGCTTTGGGAATATGTTTGCCTAAAGGCAAACAATGATTTTCTCCAATTTAAAAAAAAACAATACTAATTTCTCTCAGCTGCCCATTCTCTCTAGATCTGTTTCTCTCTACTACTTCTGGAAGCTTCTATTAAACATCTTTTGTGTTGCTGACAACAGCCCACATGATGGACACCTTAAGCATTTTTTCTTCCAGCATTGATGTACCAGGACTGAAAAATGCCCTGACAATATTTGCAGAGGTGATTCTGACAAGCACATTCTAAACCTGTGAACTCCACTGGCAAGTAGGACAAGAGTGTCAGGCACATGATGGCATTATCCCCTTGCAGACACTCAAGTTAGACTTGAAAATATATTCTTCATCCTACTTTTTTTGTCACTAAATCTAAATCTTGAACTTTTTATCCCATTCTAAGGACCAGTTAGAGATCAGCAGTAATTTTTCATGGTATGAACAGCTCCGTATAAAAATCAAAATGCTTACTGGAATAATTATGTAAAAGCTGACCTTTAAGTTTCAGCAGATTTTCAAGTTTTCTTTCTAAATCCAGGATATAGCTTTTTGCTTTGCGTAGTACCTGCCACTACAAATGAAATAAAGTTTAGTGCAAAAATTTTAACTTACAATGCATAAAAGGTTTTTAAATCTGTTGTTTTTGCTTCTTCAAAGCTTTTTGATAATGGCACACTCTACTACTCAAACCAACTTTAGCTCTTAAGTACATCACGCTCCAGGAAAGCTGAACAACTGAAACCTTGTATTTAAAACTTCAAAGCATACCTTTGACTGTAAATGTTTTGAAGTGTCCCTAAGCTGTTAAAGGCAGTATGTACTTCATAAATATGAAAACAGTAAAATAAATAAAGTATATTTAATCACTTATCCTGAAATGTAATTTGTGCTCATATCCAGGTTTTAAATTGTGTTGCTTTCAATCCGAGTTCCATTTTGCAATGTATATCAGAGCTTTCAGTGATACCTTGGAAAACAGAGATCTGCGATATATGACAGACCAGCCTCATCTTTGTGTTTTGACTGTGAGGTTACAAAGTTTATTGTAATCATGGCCTGACCTCAGCTGACACAGCTATTCAGGCACAAGTCTGAAGCAACAGTTAAGGTCATACAGGGACGTACAACCCTATGAATCAGTAATTCTTATTCTGCGGAGTGGACTGCTCATTGGGATAGAAACACAGGACCCCATAGACCCGGAGGATGGAGGAAATAATGTCTGCATTAATGAACCCTTGTTTGCCCTTTTCCTTGAGGTTGGTGGTCTTGTACCAAGTCTTGCAGCAAACCCATCTGCAGAATCTCTTGTGTTTAAGTCTTGCAGCAAACCTAAGTGGAGCATCCTACATGCACTCACTGAAATTTTTTTTCCCCCAAGAAGGAAATGACAGTGCAGGTGAAAGCAATCTGACTGATAATTAGCACTAGTTTTCAGAATGAGAAAGCAAACCTCAGAGAGCTGTGGTGTAGAACGCAGAGGCTACAAGTCAGTGATCCTGAAATCACAAAGGCTGATTTGTGAGCAATCAGTGGCAGGCAAGCTTTAAAACCAAGCTTGGCACCGCTTAAAAGCAACAATGCAAGAACAATGACACTTCAGGTGTAAGCCAGGAAAGGCTCTCTTGTGCAAGTACAGTTCACTCTGAGAAGTGCCCATCAAATTTCTACACTGATCCAAATCGATCCAGCGATGGTAGTTATCAAATTTTCTTCCAGGACCGATCAACATTCATTTATATTGTGCTGGGATAAATAGCACTTCATAATCATTTTTATTGTTTTTCATGATTTACACATCTTAGTGAATGATATATAAACAAAGCCTCATATCTACACTGTAGCATTTTGATGCAGAATATAAAATATGGATAAATTATTCTCCAACCATACTCTTGAAACGATATTTTATATGTAACTTGCTAAACAACAAGAGCATACTGTACCTATAAGAAGTTTTCACACCCCCTGGAAGATTTTGTGTTTTATTGTTTAACCACATTGAATCACAGTGGATTTTATTTGTCTTTTATGACAGATTTTTTTTTGTGTCAAAGTGAAAACAAGTTTCTACAAATCGGTCTGAATTTATTACAATTATTAAACACAAAATAATTGATTGCTTAATTGCTCACACCTTCAAGCTAGTTTTTAGTATGCACCTTTGGCAGCAATTACAGCCTTGAGTCTGTGTGGATAGGTCTCCATCAGCTTTGCACATCTGAACACTGCAATTTTCCCCCCCATTCTTCTTTACAAAACTGCTCAATCTGTCAGATTGTATGGTGATTGTGAGTGAACAGCCTTTTCAAATGCAGCCACAAATTCTCAGTTAGATTGAGATCTGAACTCTGTCTTGGCCACTCCAGGACACTAACTTTAAGCCATTCCTGTGTAGCTTTGGCTTTATGCTTGGGGTCATTGTCTTGCTGGAAAACACATCATTCCTCTAGTTGCAGTTCTCTTGCAGACTGCATCAGGTTTTCCTCCAGGATTTCCCAGTATTTTGCTGCATTCATGTTACCCCCTACTTTCACAAGCCTTCCAGGGCCTGCTGCCGTGAAGCATCCCCACAGCATGATGTAACCACCACCATGCTTCACAGTAGGGGTGGTGTGTTTTTGATGATGTCCAGTGTTTGGCTTACACCAAACATAGTGTTTAGTCTGATGGACAAAAAGCTCAGTTTTGGTTTCATCAGATCATAGAACCTTCTTTCAGCTGACTTCAGAGTCTCCCACTTAGTAGACACAAAGTACACTGCAGATGCTGTGGTCAAATCAACATGTACAAACAAGCTGGATGAACTCAGCAGGTTGGGCAGCATTTGTTGAAATGAGCAGTCAACATTTTGGGCCAAGACCCTTCGTCAGGACTGAAGAAGAAGGGAGCAGGGGCCCTATAAAGAAGGTGGGAGCGGGTGGTAGGTGCCAGGTGAAAAACCAATCAGAGGAAAGATCAAGGGGTGGGGGAGGGAAAGCAGGGAGGAGATAGGCAGGAAAGGTGAAGAAGGAATGTAAGGGGAAAGGGGAAAGCACTATGGGTAGTAGAAGAAGGCAGAATCATGAGAGAGGTGATAGGCAGCTAGAAGAGGAGGCAGAGTGAAAGTGGGTTGGTGGAAGGGAGAGGGAGGGTGTTACTGGAAGTTGGAGAATTTGATGTTCATACCAAGGGGTATATGAAGTGTTGCTCCTCCAACCTGAGTTTGGCCTCATCATGGCAGAAGAGGAAGCCATGTATGGACATTGTGAATGTGAAGCAGAGTTGAAGTGGATGGCAACCGGGAGATCTTGTCGGACGGTGCTTGACGAAGCGGTCCCCCAATCTGCGTCGAGTCTCACCGATGTAGAGGAGGCCGCACCGGGAGCACCAGATGCAATAGATTACCCCAACAGAGTCACAAGTGTTGCCTCACCTGGAAGGACTGTTTGAGGCCCTGAATGGTGGTAAGAGAGGAGGTGTAGGTACAGGTTGTGGTGAACTACATATACCTGTCTAGACACACCCCCCCCCCCCCCCGCTGACTGCTCCTGTGGCTCCTCCCACTGACCCCGGTATAAAGGCGATTGGGGACTCCGCCCTGCTCTCAGTCTCCAGGATGCAGTGTGGTGGTCAATTGCTGTTTGTGCTTTCTTCCAGCCAATAAAACCCTATATCTCGCCTCACATCTTGGAGAGTTATTGATGGTGCGTCACAGGTGTAGCGCTTACGCTTGCAGAGATAAGTACCAGGTCTCCTACATGCCTTCTGGCAAACTCTAGCTGAGATTTCATGAAAGTTTTTTTTATCAGCAGTGGCTTTCTCTTTGCCACTCTCTCATAAAGCTGTGACTGATAAAGCTGAAACTGGTGTTGTATGCACAGTCTCTCCCATTTCAGCCACTGAAGCTTGTAACTCCTCCGGAATTGTCATAGGTCTCTTCCACTTCCCTCACTATCCCCTCCTTGCACAGTCACTCACATGGATACTCAGTGACTTGGAAATGATCTTGTATCGATCTCCTGACCTGTGCTTTTCAGTAACGTTTTTGCAGAGTTGTTTGGAGTGTTCTTTTGTCTTCAGGGTGTAGTTTTTGTCACGATGCTGACAAACCAGTAGTTGGACCTTCCAGATACAGGTGTATTTTTACTATAATCAGTTGAAACACAGTGACTGCACACAGGTGATCTCCATTTAACTAATTATGGGACTTCTAAAATCAATTGGCACGTGGCCTAGTGGGCAAGGCATCGGTCTAGTGATCTGAAGGTCACTGGTTTGAGCCTCAGCTGAGGCAGCGTGTTGAGTCCTTGAGCAAGGCACTTAACCACACATTGCTCTGCGATGTCACCGGTGCCAAGCTGCTTGAGTCCTAGTGCCCTTCCCTTGGACAACATCGGTGGCGTGGAGAGGGGAAGGCTTGCAACTGCCAGTCTCCCATACAACCCTGCCCAGGCCTGCACCCTGGAAACCTTCCAAGGCGCAAATCCACAGTCTCACGAGACTAACGGATGCCTATATTAAAAAAAACAATTGGCTGCAGCAGCGATGATTTGGTATGTCATATTAAAGGGGGGTGGATGCTTTGTGTTTTATATTTGTTATTAATTTAGATCACTTTGTAGAGATCTGTTTTCACTTTGACACAAAAGAATCTTTTTTCTGTTGATCAGTGTCAAAAAGGCCAAATTAAGTCCACTGTGATTCAATGTTGTAAAACAATAAAACACGATACTTTTTATAGGCACTGGATATGATTTGTTCCGGTGCCTGAGAATTATTGCTCAACACCATCTTACTTTTGAAGTCGTTCTTTTGGTCCTCTTGGAAACAGGACATACTGTATCTCGCAGGTGATTGAAAAGACCTGCCAGCTTTGCACGATGCCGAGCCTGAGAAAGGCGACGACGAGCCACCCGCGGTTCCACTTCCTGCAGCATCGCCATAAACCTTGGGCTAGCATCTGTGTACGGACTGGTGCATTCTCCAGAGCTCTCCATCGAAACATGAACTCTACAAATTATACATTGACACAAATCATACTACAGACTGTTATGCGTTACAAATCTGTCAATTACATGCTCCTGTACATTCCTTTATAATGTTGCCTGACTTTTGAAATATTTCATGTAGCACTTCCCTTTGAAATGAAGAACACATTTAAGGAAATTCTCAATTTGACCCTATGACTTAAATTATATAATAATGTCCTTCATAAAGTTCCATAAATCAAGGAGAATGAGAAATAATCAAGCATTTTATCTCTCATAATATTCATATACCTCTAATCCTGCTGGTAGTACTAAACACAGTATATAATAGCATCAGCCTGATGTGCTCTTCCTCCAAAATCCATTCTACTGAAGTCAATGAATTTCTATATGCTATTACCTACAGCAGTGCAAAACAGCATCTAGCCCAACTGGTCTATGCTGATATTTTTTTTTCATTATGATTTTCTTTTATATTGATTGAGTTTTCCTATTCTGCTTGTGATTTTTTTTAAAAATTCATTTTGTGGGATTTAATGTTATTGACAATTTATGCCCACCTCTAATTAGCCTCTTGTTCGAATACTGCCACACTGCTGTCGAATTTGATGTCCCAAGATTTCCAGGGTGGAAGATTTAGAGCAGCTGAATCAAGTCAGCTGATCCTTCAGCCACAATATCTAGGTGGCTGGTCCCTTTGAATTTTTGGTCAATAGTGCAGATGATGGTGGGGGCCTTGGTGATGGCAGTGCCACTCATTGGCAAAAATGTTTTCTTGTGGGAGATGACCATTGCCTGGCACTTTGATATGACAAATGCTAGCTGCCACTTCTCAGTCAATGTCTGAACGTGGTTCAGGTCTTAGTGCATGCAGGCATACACTGCTTCATTTGTTAGGGAGTTCTGAATGGAACTAACATTGTGCAATCATTAACAAACATCTGTACTTCAGGTTTCACAATGGTAGCTAAATCATTGACAAAGCTCTTGAAAATTGCTGGGCCTGGGACCTTGGCTTATGTAACCCCTGCGGTGACGTCCTGGGGCTGAGATGACTGACGCTGAGCTGCCACAGTGTTTTGTTTTGTGCAGAGCATGACTGCCACTTGAGAAGCATTTTCCCCTAAATGCCCAGTAAACTCAGTTTTACCATGGAGCTTTGATGCCTCTCAATCACTGCCCTGATGTTAAGGGCAGTCACTTTGACCTCACTGCACTTCAAGACTTGGGACAGCTTTGATTCAGGTCTGAGAGGAGTCTGAATCTGAATGATTCAAGCAAAAATCAATTTGGGCATTGGTGATCAGGTTACTGGTGTGTTTGTGCCACAACACACAAACAGTGCACTTCACTGTATGTTTTGATGTACATGTTATAAATGAAGCTCATCTTGATCATTGTCAGATGAATGCCAGTGTTATGATGGTACTGGAAAAACTTGGTTAGAAGCACAATCGTTTCCAGAGCACGTCTTCAGTACTATAGTACGGATATTGTTTGGTCTCCTTGCCTTTACTGTGTCCTCTGCTCCCAGTCATTTTTTGATATTACATGGCTTTAAATGGCTGAAAACCTGTTTTTATAATAGAAGCAGCAAAGATAATCTCTTTGGTAATTTGGCCTAAACACTGCTGCGAATGCGTAGATGCTAGTAACCCCCTACCACCCATCTCCACTACCCACTGCTGTCGCTAAGGCTGATGATATTTCTAGAATCTCCTTTCCCCACTAGTTCTGAAGCCAGCCTCTTTTTAAAAATGTAACAAGGCCATCTGCAGCAAATAGTTCATGTGGTACTAAGTTTCAGACTCCCACAGATCTCTGACGACTTGTGAACAGTTTCCTACAATTATCCATGAGGCTGTTAGACACGGGAGCAGAATTAGTCCATTCATTCACATACAGTCTTCTCCACCATTTGATCACAGATGATTTAATTTCCCTCTCACCCTGCCTTCTCCCTGTATCATCTGATGCCCTTATTAATCAAGAAACTGTCAACCTCAGCTTTAACTACACCCAATGACTTGGTCTTCACAGCCATCCGTGGCAATGAATTCCACAGACTCACCACGCTCTGGCTGAAGAAATTCATCCTCATCTCTAAATCAGGGGTTCCTGACCTTTTGTTATGCCATGTTATGCCATGGCCCCTACATAACCTTTTGTTATGCCATGGCCCCTACATGAACTAAGGGGTCCATGGACTCCTGTTAGAAAGGAATATTCTGAGGTTATGTCGTGTAGTCCTAAGCTGTCCCACTATTGGAAACATCCTCTCCACTTCCACTCTATCTAGGCCTTTCAATATTTAGTAAGTTTCAGTAAGATCCCTCTCATTCTTCTAAACTCCAGCGAATACAAGATCCTCACACATTAACCCTTCCATTCCCTGGATCATTCTCATGAACATTCTTCAATGACAGCACACCCTTTCTTAGATATGGGCCCCAAATCTGCTCATAATACTCCAAATGTGGTCTGACCAATGCCTTACAAAGCTTCAGCATTACATCCTCTTGGTCCTAATTTAATAAAACCTTTGTTTCTAGAAACAAGACCATTACCTGTTGAATCTTTCCTACTATTTCCATCCTTTCAGTTCTGTTATCCTCACAAATCATTTCTGAGCTTTCTCCAAAGCATTCCAATATGTAACAAAAAATGAGTAGAACTACACACATATCCCAGTAGGCAACTGCACTACCAGTATTACCATTCATTACCACCTCCTCGAACACCTACTGGTGTTTTCAATCTTTGACACTCATCTTCTCTCACACCAGTCAGAGTTTTCGCTCATCATTCTCTCGCCTGGTCTCACTCCTATCGGTGTTTTTTACTCTTTAACACTCGCTTCCTCTCACTCTAATTGGTATTGTAGACCCTCACTTTCTAGTATTTTTCACGCTGACTCTTGCTTCCACTCACTCCTGTCGCTGTTTTCCCACTCTGACCCTCACCTTTGCTCACTCCTCTGTGTTTTCTCTCTGTCACTCGCCTTCCTCGGTCCTTTTGTATTTTTCACCCTCTAACACCGGACTTCTTCTTAGCCCGGAAGGCGTTTTCACTCTTTAACCCTCGCCTTCCAGACTCCTGTTGGTATTCTATCTCCCTCGCTCTGCTGTTTTGGACCCCCTTGACACCTCGCGTTCCATTTTAATCTTCTAGCCAATGGGAAGCTCCACTTCGCGCAGGGTAGCAACTCGGCGACCAATGGCGGACGGCAGCTTGCGAAGGGCGGGAAGGTTACCCTCGGCAGGCAATAGGAGTGAAGCCGGGAGCCGGAGGGTAAGTCGGGTGTTGACAGGAGAGGCTGGGTCGGCCGCCTGACCACGGTTGGTGGGTGGGCACTCTAGGACGGCTGCGAGGTGGGCGGGCGGGCACCCGGGTGAGGGCGCGGTCAATGGGCGGGGCAACTGCGGGTGGGCACGGGGGGGAGGGCAGGGTGGAGGTGACGGGAGCGGCTGTTGGTGTTGCAGGCAAGGCTTTTGTTTTTCCTAGTCTGCAGGAATAAGTGAGAGGTTGATTTCGGCGCACCGTCGGTGCATGGGTCCTTGATGGTGTGGGTAAAGATGGGGAGCAGGGCAAGTCGGCCGGTGGTTTGTGCGGGACTCTGCCGTTGCTCGTTATGAGAACATCGAACTGCACCTGACTCACTCGATGTCCTCAACGGCTTCTGAAATGAACGTTGGAAGATTTGCAAGTGTGCTGCAACTTGGGGGGGGCGGGGGACTACTAGATGTCAATATGTAAAGGGAAACAATGTGGTTGAGGAAATCTGTTCAAGAGGTGAATAATAGATTATTATTATTCACTATTACTTAAGTGGCAGCTTGTACTGCCTCTGGATCTCTCAAGCTTCTTCACTGCCAAAATTCTGTTTTTTTAAAAATCAAAATACTGCTGAGATGACTGGTACGTCCACTTGCATGTGCCGATGATTGCTCATTTAACATCTCATAAAAATACAAAGAAAACGAAAATTTGAATGGCTGTGGAGAAAAAATAGAAAACCTGTACTAGTTGGATATCTCCTTGAAGGATCTGAACAACTGTATTACAGAACAGCTTCCTGGGGTGTCAGCTGAACTTTTCACTGAAATTAGGATGTACAGACATGAAAGCATTTAGCCATTACCTCAATCTGTAGCAGAGACTTAAATCCATAAGACCCAGGAGTAGGATTGGGCCATTTGGCCCATTGAGTCTGCTCCGACTTTCAATCAGGGATGACTTATTTTCCCTCTCAACCCCATTTTCCTGCCTCCTCCCGGTAACCTTTAACACCCTTACTAATCGAGAACCCATCAACCGCTGCTTTAAATGTACCCAATAACTTGGCCTCTGCAACAGTCTGTAGCAATGAATTCCACAGATTCACCACCCTCTTGTTAAAGAAATTACTCCTCATCTCTTGTGGGATGTCATTCTATTCTGAGGCGATGGCCTCTGGTCCTAGACCACTTAAATGCATCAATTCTTAATATATTTTGCAGATCTTTAGTGTGGCACAGAATGGGGTAAACGGATACATTTTGATGGTGTGGTATTGGAACGTGGGTGAAAATGAATTGACAATAGACAATAGGTGCAGAAGTAGACCATTCGGCCCTTCGAGCCTGCACCACCATTCTGAGATTATGGCTGATCATCTACTATCAATACCTGGTTCCTGCCTTGTCCCCATATCCCTTGATTCCCCTATCCATAAGATACCTATCTAGCTCCTTCTTGAAAGCATCCAGAGAATTGGCCTTCACTGCCTTCCGAGGCAGTGCATTCCACACCCCCAAAACTCTCTGGGAGAAGAAGTTTTTCCTTAACTCTGTCCTAAATGACCTGCCCCTTATTCTTCAACCATGCCCTCTGGTACTGGACTCTCCCAGCATCTGGAACATATTTCCTGCCTCTATCTTGTCCAATCCCTTAATAATCTTATATGTTGCAATCCGATCCCCTCTCAATCTCCGCTGCACTTCCTCTACAGCCAGGATGTCCTTCCTTAAGACCAAAACTGTACACAATACTCCAGGTGTGGTCTCACCAGGGCCCTGTACAAATGCAAAAGGATTTCCTTGCTCTTGTACTCAGTTCCCTTTGTAATAAAGGCCAACATTTTATTAGCCTTCTTCACTGCCTGCTGCACTTGCTCATTCACCTTCAGTGACTGATGAACAAGGACTCCTCCCTTACCTAACTCTACACCGTTCAGATAATAATCTGCCTTCCTGTTCTTACTCCTGAAGTGGATAACCACACATTAATGGAAATAGAATTCAGGATACAAATTGCAAAACAAAAAGCAGGTACTGGAAGTCAGCTTTTCATCACTATCCAGTTTAATTTTTATAAAGAAGTCTACGTTAAAAAGTGAAAAAATTGTTTTACATTGTATCTTTTCAGAAAAGGATGACGTTACCAGAGTCATTGTGTATCCCTCCTGTAACTTGTCAGAATTTGTTCAACAAAAATTGTTATAAACTTTTCATGTTCAAAGTTCAAAATAAATTTATTATCAAATTACATATGTCAACCCTGAGATTCAATTTTTTGCTGGCATACTTAATAAATCCAAAATTGAATAATAACTGTAATAGGGTCAATGAAAGACCACATAAACTTGGGCATTAAACCTGTGTGCAAAATACAAAAAACTGCAAACACAAAAAGAAAGAAATAATACTACTAAATAAATGGCAAGAAACATCAAGAACCTGAGATGAAGTGTTCAAAGTAAAAATTATTATCAGAGTATATACATGTCACCACATACAACCCTGAGATTCTTATTCTGCGGGCATACTCAGCGAACCTATAGAACAGTAACTGAAACAGGATCAAATCCGCTGTGATTCAAACATGAAAACTTCTGGATGTGGGGAGGGGGGAATATTTTTATAAGCACTGTATATAGAAATGAGACATTTCTCTGAACTAGGGTACAAAGCACATAACACACGATAACTTATGAAGGTAAGATAAAATCTACAGATGAATCACACATAAATAACAAACTAAAGTGCATTAATATTAGATATCGTACTGGGACAGATTAAGCAGTGATGCATCAAATACAATGCATTAGGGAGTTCAGAAGCCTAGTGGCCTGGGAGAAGAAACTGTTTCTTATCCTGACCGTTCTTTCTTGTATACATCAGTCTCCTGCCTAATGGTAGGAAGTCAATGAGGATGCTGGATGGATGGGTGGGATCCTTAATAATACTAAGGACCCTGTGTATGCAGCATTCCTGATAAACATCCTCAAAGGATGGTAGAGAGACCTGTGTGATCCTCTCAGCCATTGTTACTGTCCTTTGTAGGGACTTCCGGTCTGACATTGGCTGCTCCCATAGCAGATGGAGATGCAACTTGTCAGGACGTTCTCAATGGCGCTCCTGTAAAACGCTGTTAAGATGAGGAAGGGGAGCCTTTCTTGCCTCAATCTTCTTAGCAGTGGAGGTTGCTGCTGTGCTTTCTTGTTGAGGGAGGTGATATTAAGAGACCTGTGATGTGAACTCTTCGGAACTTGGTGCACTTAACTCTCTCTATGCAGAAGCCATGTGTTTGCAGTGGGGGAATGGTTCACTCCAGCTTCCACAATGATTTCCTTTGAATAAACTGTTACCTCCCCATGAGGGAATTGAATCCCGGTCTCCTGTGTGACAGGCAGGAATACTAACCACTATATTAACAAGGATTATGTGAGGATTCTGAAAGGTGATAGGCTGGATAACTTTTTAAGGAACTACATCTATGTACAGAAAAGAATAGCTAAGACAAAGGTGGATGATATGAGGTGAAGTCACATGTTCATTGAGGAAGACATGAACACCTCAATGAGATGGGGACAAGGGAACTATTGTTCTTAGGGAACACAGTGCAGGACTCCTCAGAGTTAACAAGTTAGCAGTGAAGTAGATCATTAAGCCTGTGAGCAAAACTCACTGTACACAGAGCAATACCTAAATGGAAACTAAATAGTTAATGTGCTGCCTGTACTACAGTTGCATGAAAAGTGTTTGAGGTAGGACAAATATATTGAAAAGCAATGGTTGAGTAGTAGTAACTCAAATTAAGTTTGTATTGATTTGCCAGTAATTGAGCTTATCAAGTGTTCTTAAAGTTGCATTGAACTGAGAAACCAACATTTTTATTTTCTATGCCTGTGCAGAGCAAGGTTAAGTTGCAATATCCTAATGCAGGGTGTCAACCCAAAATGTCAATTCCCTTCCTCCCACAGATTTTGCTTGACACCCTGAGTTGGTCCAGCAGATTGGTTATTGCAAAGTCACGATATACCCGGTGGTATGGAAGGAGTTTTCTGAAGGTGGAAAGAGAGCTGAGCATCAGGGCCAGTCCGTTGTGAGGTAGTCAGGGACAGAGTTCAGGAAGAGTGAGAGCAGACTCTGTGTTTCAGCCATGCTCGTTAGCCTTGATGTTTGTGAGAAGAAAATCAAACTGCTTTTCACCTTCTGATATGAGCCAGATGAAAAGACCTTACCAGGGCCTGATTTAATATGGGGTCTGATAAAGCTTTGGATGCAAAGCAGGATTATACAAATTAGAGGAGGAAGAACCTGGTTGGCATTGTGAGACAGATAGAGATACGGACAGAAAGTGCAGACAAAATGCACGGTTGCTCCAGCCTTCAGATTGTACCTTGAGGTCATTGATGTATGAATGAACATTTGACCATGACATGCCTTGGTTCACCACCTTTCCATCACCCAGTCCTCTGGAAGAAAAGTTGCCATTCTTTTGTAGATGTATAAGGAAAGGGACAATTTCTGCGGAGATGAAGCAGTTTGTTGGTTCCCACTGCCTCTATTAGACCAGAGATTAGGAAATCATTGCAAATACTTTGCGTTTAGCCAGCTTTTCAAATTAAAGTGTCCCGCTTGGTGGCGCAATAATACCAATGCCAGATTCCAGGGCGAAAATTCCCGAGTTCGATTCCAAGTCGGGATGAGCGTCGAGCTAGCCTCGTAAAAACAAGAATAGCTTGCTACAAAAACACCGTCAAAAGACGGTGCCCTGATGACTCCACTGCCAAGTTAAGGGTTATTCTTCTTCAAATTAAAACATAGCAGAGAATCAGACCGTTATGGGAACAGAGTTGTCATTAAACGTGGTGCTGTGATATCTACTCATTTTCTTAATATTTTCACAGATTTTATTGCTTATACTATTAAAGTTCAGAAGCAATTTTTATGTGACGGGCCAGTCCTATTTTATTTTGGTTGTATCATTTGGTAATTCTGATGTTATTTACTGATATTTGCGAGTACTTTTATGTACACTTTCATGAATTATGTTACTGTAGGTGGCATTTTTAGTTGCTCCAAATTGTTTGTAAATATTAACCATTCAGTAAAATTGATGCCTCGTGAAGTTCTTTCTGTCTACATTTATTTTAATGGGGAGTGATTGATACATCCAGGGGGAGGATGTACGTTGTTTTGTCAGTGTTTAACTTCTGGCTGATACCAGTAGAGGTTTCTCTGTGGCTGCACTATTTGATGTGATGTGTCCTATCCAAAAACAATTGTACGATAAGTCCAATCTGACTATTCTTTCCCATCAACCAGATCAAAATCTAAAGCCAAATAATGTGAGGCAAATTTTTCAAGGTGCACAAGAGTTCCTGATGTAGAGGAGGTACATTAGCATGGATTGAAAACTGGCTATCACATAGAAAACAGATTCCGAATAATTGGCCCTTTCCAGAATCGTTTTCGGAAAGGATACAGGTAGTGGAGTACTCTTGGTCCTGGGTTACTTAGTATTTACATTAATGAAGCGCAGGAAGGACTACAATGCAAATTGTCCAAATTTGCTAATGATATAGACATTGGTGGAAGGGCAACTTGTAATGAAGATATTGTGACTCTTTGGCAAAATGGACCTAGAATTTTGAGGAAGCCAATTGTGATTCATCTGAAGCTGCCCTGGCACAGAACCTCAAATCCTCAGTATAACTAGCATTACCGGATGTTTCAAAATGTTAAGTCTGCATGTATAAAAATAGTAAAAGAATTAATGTTACTGGAATGTGGGGGTGGGGGTGTCACAGTTTGATGGTGTGCTAGCAGAAAAATGGCAATGTCATTAAAGACCCAATAAAATTTTGCAGCTGTTATTCAAATTCTGCCTCTCAGAGCTGCCACTGTGCCTCATTCATTTGTGCAGAGTAATTCCTCATAATGAGACTTGAGTAATCTTAGCAAAGGCACTTTCTAATCTAATAACCAAACAAAAAAGCACTTGTTCGTTGGAAATAAAGGAAGTCATCCTGTTAGAGTTTCAGAGAGGGAAAAGAGCTTTAATCACATTCAATTTGGTCCAGAGAACTAAAGCAACAAGACTTGACTGGAGACTGTTTTAACCATTCAACTTTCCCCAAGGCTGTCTATAATCACTTGGGGGGCTAAATTCTAAGCCCCTCCCAAAAAGCACGTGAGGGAATTGTTATGCAGGATTAGCTCTCATCACTTGTTTCTAACTCTACAGAAAATCTTGGCAATTCTGGGCAATGTTACTCACCCTCTGCATGCTGCCTTGGTTGAGCAGAGGAGCACTTTCAGTAATAGACTAAGACAACTGTGCTGCTCCAAAGAGCACTATATGAGGACATTCTTACCTTTGGCCATTAGAGTTGAATGACCCTAATCAGTCAACCTATAGCCAGGGAATTGACAAGCCCCTCCTGTTAGAGTGTTCGAGTTAACTTATTTTTTTATTCTTTCTTACTTTTAATATTTGTATGTCTGTGCACTTGTAATGCAACTATGATGCTGTAATTTCCTTTGGGATCAATAAAGTATCTATCGATCTGTCTGTCTAATGTAGACATGGTCCTACTGTGCAACCGATGATTAATATCCAATGGGTACCACAAGTTATAGCTAGCCTATAACTATACTTGGACCTAACCTGCACTTCTAAAAAGCCAGGTGGGGGGAAAGAAAGGTTTGTTATGGTGTAAATGTAAAAGCATATGTCACACACATTACTGGTGACCAAGTTTCAAAATTGCTGAATAGTCAAATGGAACTTTGATTGATAGAGGGAGATATGTTAATGCAACTGCTTTTAAGATTTCATCAGATGTAATGGAAAATTGTGTAGGTTGGTTCAAGATAAAATAGTCAATAGGGAAAGGCTAGTTTCAATGGGATGAGGACAGACTTGGCCTGGGTAAGTGAAAATCCAAGCATGCAGGCAGTACTTTACAGCCGGAGATCGTTAAAATGGAGAGGTCTCAGCTACCATCTAGGTACATTTACATGAGGGAGAATGGAGAGGAAATTACTTCCAGTTCTCCATCACTGACCTATGAACTAGAGAGGAAAACAGAGAAGAAAAATGTCTACAATACAAATCAAAACAAGAGTTCAAAGGGGAGGCCAAAAAGATAGGAAATAAGAGAAGCAAAGTGAGTGTGAAAAGCAGGAATCCAGAATAGAATTGATAGATGAGAGGTGGAGGCAATCAGACCAAAAAGTAAAACTAATTTTGCAGGGACGTGGGAACCGGAACATAGGGGTGAGGATTGGGCCATTGGTACACAAATAGATGCGATGGATAGTGAGACTAAGGAAGGACAGACAGAGGATAGGGCAAAATTGCAGTCAGTGGGATGAAGTGAGGTGTAACATGGGGGCAAAATTGAAAAGAGTGATGAATACAGAATTGAAGGTGTTATATTTGAATGCACATGATATGGGTAATAAGTTAGATGATGTGGTAGTGCAGTTAGAGATTGGCAGGCATGACATTGTTAGCATCGCTGATTTGTGAGAGAAGATCATAGTTGGGAGCATAGCATCTAAGGATATATATGATGTATCAAAATGACAGGCAGGTAGGCAGAAGAGCTGGGGTGGTTCTGTTGGTTAAAAAACATAAATCAAAACCTTGAAAGAGGTGACAAAGGATCAGAAGATGTAGAAACTGCAAGGGTTTAAAGACCCTGATGCAAGTTATATACTGGCCTCTGAATAGTAGCCAGGATGTGACATATAAATGACAATATGAGATAGAAAGGGGCATGTAGAAAGGACAATATTACAATAGTCATGAGGGATTTCAACAAGTAGGTAGATTGGGAAAATCATGTTGATTCTGGATCTCAAGAGATGGTATTTATAGAATGCCTATGAGTTGGCTTTTTAGAGCAGCTTGTTGCTAAGCCCACTAGAGGAAAGGCAATTCTAGATTGGGGTGTTGTGTCATGAATTAGGTTTGATTCGGAAGCTTAAGGTAAAGGAATCCTTAGGAGACTGATCATGATTTGAGAGAATCCACCCTGCAGTTTGAGAGGTCAGATGTATCAGTGTTACGGTGGAGTAAAGGCAATTAGAGGCATGAGGAGGGAGCTGGCTAAGTGTTGATTGGAAGGGAACATTAGCAGGGATGAAGCAAAACAGCAATGGCTGGAATTTCTAGGAGCAAAAAGATATATCACAAAGATGAAGAAGTATTCTAAACAGAGGGGCCTTTTCTGGTTGGCTGCCAGTTGCTAGTGGCGTTCCGCAGAGGTCAGTAAGTGAGTGTTGGGACCTCTTTTCACGTTATATGTCAATGATTTGGCTGACAGAATTGATGTCTTTGTGGCCAAGATATGTGAAGGGGCAGGAAGTGTTGAAGAAGCAGGGAATCTGCAGAAGAACTTAGACAGGCTGGGAGAATGGGCAAAAATGTTGCAGATGGAATATAGTGTAGGGAAGTGTATGGTCTTGCATTTTGGTAGAAGGAATAAAGGCATGGACTATTTTCTTTTTTTTCACATGTATATCACAGTTATTCTAGAATTGATTATTTTCTTATTGATCATCGTTTATTAACAGATGTTATTGATTGTAAATATGATTCTATTGCTATTTCGGATCATGCGCCTTTGAAGTTATCTATCAAGATTTCGGACTTTTCTAATAATACTAGATCTTGGAGACTTAACGCTACTTTGCTTCAAGATCCAGAATTCATCACCTACATAAAACAGCAAATTGACTTGTTTTTCTCAACAAACTATACAGAAGAGATTGACAGAGGAATACTTTGGGATTCTTTTAAGGCTTTTATCCGTGGACAAATTATCTCATATTCTGTTGGTAAAAGAAAACAAAGATATTTAGATATTGCTTTATTAGTGGATAAAATTAAAGAAATTGATAAGATTTATTCCGTGACTCCTACCAAAGAACTTTATAAGAAAAGAGTTGAGCTTCAAATGGAGCATAGCTTATTATTATCTTCTTCAATTGAGAATCAATTAATTAGGACCAGGGCCCAATTTTATATCCATAGTGATCGAACTGGTAAATTATTAGCTAACCAATTAAAAGCTATTTCGACTAAACGACAAATTATTAAAATTCATAAACAAGACGGCAATCTGACTACTGATCATAAAGAAATCAATAACACTTTTCAAGATTTTTATAAATCTTTATATCAATCAGAATTTGACGGCGATCTGTCCATGATGGATAACTTTTTTAACAATTTGAATATTCCCAAACTGACAGATGAAGATCATAGCTTGTTTGATGCTCCTATCTCTCTGGCCAAAATAGGAGAGGCCATCTCATCAATGAACTCAGGGAAAGCTCCTGGTCCTGATGGTTATATTATAGAATTTTTTAAAACTTTTTCTTCTTTGCTTTCCCCTTGGCTATGTGAAATTTTTAATGATGCATTTGTTAAGAAGAGATTACCTCAGTCTTTTTATGAAGCGACTATCTCTCTAATTCTTAAAAAAGATAAGGATCCCACTTTATGTGCAGCTTATCGCCCTATATCACTATTAAATGTAGATTCTAAGATTCTTACAAAAATTTTAGCTATTAGGTTTGAAAAGGTATTATCACAGATTATTTCAGAAGACCAAACTGGTTTTATTAGGAATCGGTATACCTTTTTTAATATTAGAAAATTGATTAATATAATTTATACTTCATCACCCACAATTCCAGAATGTGTTATTTCACTAGATGCTGAAAAAGCCTTTGATAGAGTTGAATGGGTATACTTATTTAACGCTTTGAGATATTTTAATTTTAGTCCTAATTTTATATCATGGATCAAACTAATATATCATAAACCTGTTGCTTCTGTTCTTACAAATAATTACAGATCTTCTTTTTTTCAATTATCTCATGGTACGAGACAAGGTTGTCCCTTAAGTCCTTTATTGTTTAATATTGCATTAGAACCTTTAGCCATTGCTATTCGTGAATCTCCTAATATTTTTGGTATTACCCGTAATGAGGAATTATACAAGTTATCACTTTATGCTGATGACTTGTTGTTATATATTTCTGATCCGGACAGGTCTATTCCCGTTATTTTATCCTTGTTGGCTCAATTTGGTAGTTTTTCTGGTTACAAACTAAACTTGGATAAGAGTGATTTATTCCCTTTAATCGCACAAACTTTATTGAATGAAAGGACACCATTTAAAGTTGTTGATGATAACTTTATTTATTTAGGTATAAAAATTACTAAGAAATATAAAGATTTATTTACATTGAATTTTCTACCTATGCTTTATCAAATTCAACAACTTACTACAAGATGGTCTCCCTTATCCTTATCATTAGTTGGTCGGATTAATGCTATTAAAATGATGATTCTACCGAAATTTTTATATTTATTTCAAGCTTTACCAATTTTTATTCCTAAATCTTTTTTTGATAACATTGATTCAAAAATTTCTTCATTTGTGTCGCAAAATAAAAATCCTAGGTTAAGTAAAAGGCAGTTACAAAAATCTACAAAAGATGGTGGTTTAGCTTTACCTAACTTTAGATTTTACTATTGGGCGAATAATATTCGTAACTTAATTTATTGGAAATCAGATTTGGATTCACCATTGTGCCCACAGTGGGTAAATTTAGAATGCAATGAGGCACAGGGATATTCTCTATTCTCCGTTCTGGGTTCTTCTCTTTCTGCCGATTTAGTTAAATTCAATAAACAGATATCCAACCCTGTTGTCAAACATACATTACGAATTTGGTTTCAATTTCGTAAATTTTTTACTCTGAAAAACTTTGTTCTTGATAGCCCTATTTTACTTAATTTTTTTTTCAAACCTTCTTTGACAGATCAAGCCTTTAGCATATGGAAAAGGAAAGGTATAAAATGCTTTCGTGATCTCTTCTTTGAAGGTAGTTTGATGTCTTTCGACCAACTTTCCAACAAATTTGAGTTACCTAAATCTAACTTTTTTAGATATTTACAAATTAGAAATTTTTTACATAAAATTCTACCATCCTTCCCCAATTCAACTTCAATGGACTTTTTAGGTATGATTTTTACCTTAAATCCCTATCAGAAGGGATTAGTGGCTTTTATTTATAATATGATTATGAAGATACAACCAGAAATATCTGGTAGAATTAAACAAGAATGGGAAAAAGAACTTCAATATATCAATAGAAAAATGGGAAAAAATTTTACAAATGGTTAATTCTTCTTCTATTTGTGCTAAACATGCTTTAATACAATTTAAAATTGTACATAGAGCTCATATGTCTAAAGATAAGCTTGCTCGATTCTATTCTCATATTAACCCTCAATGTGACAGATGTCATTCAGATGTGGCTTCATTGACCCACATGTTTTGGTCATGTCCCACTTTACATAACTATTGGAAGGACATATTCGCTACCATTTCCTCAATTTGGAATATCGATTTACAACCTCATTTTATTACTGCAATTTTTGGTATACCAAATGAAGATGATAATCAGTTTTCCCCTTCAATTAGACGAATGATTGCTTTTGTAACATTAATGGCCAGAAGGTCTATATTACAAAATTGGAAAGAAGTAAATCCTCCTACCACGTTCCAGTGGTTCTCTCAAACTATTTCTTTTCTGAGCTTGTAAAAAATTAGAAGCACTATTTTTGACTCATCAATTAAATTTGAAGAAACTTGGGGACCGTTCATTCGACATTTTCATATGAATTAATTTGGCCTCTTCCAGACCTTCTCTTTACTTATTCTTGTTCAGGTATGGAGTTCCGGAGTTTTTGGCACTATCATATACATATAAACTGTTATTATTGCCCATGTTCGTTTAGTTTAGTATTTTTTTTTATATTTTTTGCCTATATTTTTATAATTTATATTTTTTTCCTTTTCTTTCGATGATTATTTTTATTTTTTTCATATAATTATTATAGACTTGATTGATAATGTACTATGTTTTTCTGTTGATATTTTAATAGGATATTGTTATCCTACTATTAATTCAATTTCAAGTCTTATGCATTTATAACCTATTTATTATTATATTATGTTTTTTTATATATATGAAATTCAATAAAAAGATTGAAAAAGAAAGACTATTTTCTAAATGGGGAGAAAATTCAAAAATCAGAGGTTCAAAGGGACTCAGGAGTCCTTGCGCAGGATTCCATAAATGTTAACCTGCAGGTTGTGTTGGTGGTAAGGAAGACAAATGGAATATTAGCATTCATCTCAAGAGGACTACACTATAAAAGCAAGGATGTGATTCTGAGGCTTTATAAGGCATTGGTCATATCACGCTTGGAGTATTGTGAGCAGTTTTGTTGTCCTTATCAAAGAAAAGATGTGCTGGCATTGGAGAGGGTCCAGAGGAGGTTCATGAGGATGATTCCAAGAATGAAAGGGTTAGCATATCAGGTGTGTTTGATGGCTCTGGGCTTGTATTAATTAGAGCTCAGCAGAATGAGGGGTGATGTCTTTGAAACCTATCGAATATTGAGAGGCCTTGATAGAGTGGATGTGGAGAGGATCTTTCCTGCAGTCAGTGAGTCCAGGACCAGAGGACTACCTCAGAACAGAGTGACGTCCATTTAGAACAGAGATGAGGAGGAGTTTCTTTAGCCAGAGGGCAGTGAAGTAGTTGAATTCATTGCCAAAGGTGGCTGTGGAGGGAAAGTTATTGGGTATATTTAAAGTGGAGGTTGATAGGTTCTTGATCTCAAAAATTATAGTGAGAAGACAGAACAATGGGGTTGAAAGGGTTAATAAATCAGCCATGATAGGATGGTGGAGCAGACATAATGGACTAAAGGAGCAGAATTAGGCCATGTGTCTTATAACTTCATGGAAATCTCCTATGTCTTGGCTGAGACACTCTCTGATTTCTTTCTGCAAACCTTTACCAGGAAAGTTGTTGTTGGGGGTCAGTAAAGAAATAAGTCTAACTGCATTTAAAGTGGATAAATCCAGATGGGATGCTTCCCAGATTGCTGACAGTGTAAGGGAGTAAATGGCAGAGGTCTTGGCCACAATCTTACAAACAGCCACACTCTGTGGCCTCTTTATTAGGTACACCTGTACACCTGCTCATTAATGCAAATATCTAATCAGCCAATCATGTGGCAGCATCTCAATGCATAAAAGCATGCAGACATGGTCAGGAGGTTCAGCTGTTGTTCAAACTAAACATCAGAGTGGGGAAGAAATGTGATCTAAGTGACTTTGACTATGGAATGATCATTGGTGCCAGATGGGGTGGTTTGAGTACCTCAGAAACTGCCGATCTCTTGGAGGTTTTCACACAGAATAGTCTCTAGAGTTTACAGAGAAGATTGTGAAAAGAAAAAAAAAATTCGGTGAGCAGCAGTTCCATGGCTGGAAATGCCTTGTTACTGAGAGAGGTCAGAGGGGAATGGCCAGACTGGTTGAAGCTGACAAGAAGGCAACAGTAACTGAAATAACCACACATTACAACAGTGGTATGCAGAAGAGTAACATGTTGAACCGTGAAGTGGATGGGCTACAGCAGTAGAAGACCACAAACGTACAGTAGCAACTTTAAATACCTAATAAAGTGGTCACTAAGTGTATAGGGTCTCTGAGAAATGGAAAATAGAAGACGTTGCACCCTTGTTTAAAAAAACAAATAAACACGGTAACTACACACCAGTATGTTTAACATCTGTGTTGGAAATTCACTCCATTAACTTGTTGACTTTTGTTATCCCAATCATTTCCTTTTCTCATTTCATTGTTTTTTAATAAGCCTGTGAGTTAGCGTTGAAGGTAGATACGAAGTTAACTGGAAACCACTGTTGAACATTTACTCCCTCATTGCTATTATGCATGACCACACATGTCCTTTGGCCAGCTGGCAATATTCAGGATTAATTTGGCAGCATCAAGCTGGAATTTAGTGATCCTATTAGTCTAACATATTGTACTTCTTTGCAAGCCTAACATTTCAATTACTTATAACAATTGTCTTGTGATTGTAAAATCTTCAGGGATATATTGGTATAGTGACAATGGTGTAGAGAGTAGGAGGCAGTCTAGAAAGAGTCAGAATACTTTGTGCAAACCTCACAACAATTGATTTCTGTCAACCAAACCAGTATGGAGGAAATTCTTACCCGAAGGCACTAGCAAAACTGAAATATTCCAGTAAACAAATATGGAATAGGGATGGTGTATACTGTCTGCTCTAGAATATATATGAAAGGCTCCTCTGGCAGACCACAGTACGTGCGCTTGCAACACTGTGTGTCAGACAGAGTGGTCAGCGGCACTGGGGCTCCACAGGGGACTGTCCTGTCTCCCTTTCTCTTCACCATCTACACCTCGGACTTCAGCTACTGCACAGAGCCTTGCCATCTTCAGAAGTTTTCTGATGACTCTGCCATAGTTGGATGCATCAGCAATGGAGATGAGTCTGAGTACAGGGCTACAGTGGGAAACTTTGTCACATGGTGGAAGCAGAATCATCTGCAGCTTAATGTGAAAAAGACTAAGGAGCTGGTGGTGGACCTGAGGAGGGCTAAGGCACAGGTGACCCCTGTTTCCATCCAAGAGGTCAGTGTGGACATGGTGGAAGATTACAAATACCTGGGGATATGAATTGACAATAAACTGGACTGGTCAAAGAACACTGAGGCTGTCTACGAGAAGGGTCAGAGACGTCTCTATTTCCTGAGGAGATTGAGGTCCTTTAACATCTGCTGGACGATGCTGAGGATGTTCTACAAGTCTGTGGTGGCCAGTGCTATCATGTTTGCTGTTGTGTGCTGGGGCAGCAGACACCAACAGAATCAACAAACTTATTCATAAGGCCAGTGATATTGTGGGGGTTGAACTGGACTCTCTGATGGTGGTGTCTGAAAAGAGGATGCTGTCCAAGTTGCATGCCATCTTGGACAATGTCTCCCATCCACTCCATAATGTACTGGTTAGGCACAGGAGTACATTCAGCCAGAGAGTCATTCCACCGAGATGTAACACTGAGCGTCATAGGAAGTCATTCCTGCCTGTGGCCATCAAACTTTACATCTCCTTCCTCGGAGTGTCAGACACCCTGAGCCAATAGGCTGGTCCTGGACTTATTTCCACTTGGCATGATTAACTTATTATTTAATTATTTATGGTTTTATATTGCTATATTTCTTCACTATTCTTGGTTGGTTCTGCTTGTAATGAAACCCAATTTCCCTCGGGATCAATAAAGTATGTCTGTCTGTCTGTCTATCTGTCTGATGGCCTTAACTTGAGGCTGTGCTGCCACCAGAGGGAAGTATTGTGCTTCATTTGTTGTAGTGTGTCTGTTTTGGTCTGTATCTAAAGAATAATGTTGCAAACAGCAGAAAGAATTAAAGATTTGATACTTGAAATGGCAGGTTGAGGAGAAGATGGTTTCTTCTCTCTGAGGATTAAAGGAAGATAGGCCTCTTCTGACTGTTTAAAAGAAAACAGCAATTTAATTTGGTGGATGCACACAAAATCTTGAAAGGTATTGACAGGATAGATGACGAGAAACTGTTTCTTCCAGATCCAGAACTGGAAGACACAATGTCAGGTCTTCTTGGGAGCCGGAGACCTGAGATTTAGAGCTGAAATGAAGCAAACCCCCTTTACGTAGAGGGGTTTTAACTCCTCAGAATGCTCTGTGTCAGAGTTCTTTGGATGGTTTATTATTTAGCCTTATGTTCTCTAGCCTTTTGCCAGAAAGTCAAAGAGTTGCTTGAATCTTGACTCAGAGAAAGAATCCGGTCTTGGCCACCTGACGTTATATTTACAGAGCTCCTCACCGTTGGAACAGGATAATGATGGAAATCAAACCCTGGGAATCAGAGGCCCAGGTCATTACTTTGCCTTCACTCCCAATACTGCATCAGCACCTTAGACAATGGTTCTCAGATATCAGTGTCACCTGAACCTCCCAATGATTGATTACTCTCAACCTCAGCTTCGGTGAGCATAAGATACAGCTTTGCTTTTCTAATGGAGGACCGTATTTGAGTGGGCGCGCTTCAGATGCAGAGAAAGAAACTGCATTCTGGAAAGAAAGGACATTCTGATGTTCTTGTCTCTGAAAATAATAGATCCTTTGGAGATATTGTTGAGAAATAGTTGAAAATGGATGGGGTCTGCATTTCTCATTTTTTTGCTTCGATAGTTCAACCAAGTTCAGGAACAGTTATGACCCTATAACAATCAGGCTCCTTAACCTATGTGAATAACCTCAATCACCACTACTCTGAACTAGTTCTTTGACCTAAGGACGTCTTCTCAGTGTTACTTTTATTTGCACAGTCTTCTTTAGAACATCGGCGTTTGCTAGCCTCTGTTTATGTATTGTTTTCTGTAAAATGTCACGGGAAATCGTGACAGATTAATGCCACATATTAATCTATCACATTTCCTATTTCTGGCAAGTGATAACGAAGAATGATTCAATGACTACTGTCTTTGATGACTTGCTTACTAACTTCCACCCTAGATCTGTTGCTAGATTCCCAGCCAACAGAGATACTGAGGATCAGAATGGAAGACAGATTTTGGAACTTTGCAAAAATAATAAGGTTGTTGTCTTGAGTGACTTCAGCTTCACTAATATTGACTGGCACCTCCTTAGTGCAAAAGATTTAAATGGGGTGAAATTTGTTAAGTGTCCAAGAAGGATTCCTGATACAATACTTAGACAGGCCATCTAGGTAAAGGCCAGACTGGATTTGGTGGTCGGCAATAAACCAGGCCAGGTGTCAAGTTTCCTGGTAGGAGACAATTTCAGAGACAGTGACCACAACTCCCTGACTTTTACCATAGCCTTGGAGAAGGATAGGAGCAGATGGTATGGGAACATATTTAATTGGGTGAGGGGGAATTATGATGCTAATGGCAGAAACTTGGGAGCATATATTGAGAATGTTTTTTTTAAGAAAAGAGGGAGGGAGAAAACATAGAACTGTCATCCTGTCAGCCTAACATCAGTAGTGGGGAAGATGCTAGAGTCCATTATTAAAGATGAAATAGTGGCATATCTAAATAGCAGTGATAGGATTGGGCTGAGCCAGCATGGATTTACCAAAGGCAAATCATGCTTGACTAATCTATTGGAGCTTTTCGAGGATGTAACCAGGAAGTTAGACAAGGGAGATCCAGTGGATGTAATGTACCTCGATTTTCAGAAGGCATTTGATAAGGTCCCACATAGGAGATTAGTGGGTAAAATCAGAGCTCATGGCATTGGGGGGAAGACATTGACATGGATAGAAAACTGGTTAGCAGATAGAAAGCAAAGGGTAACGGTGAGTGGGTGTTTCTCAGAATGGCAGGTGGTGACTAGTGGGATGCCACAGGGCTTGGTATTGGGACCACAGCTGTTTACGATTTACATCAATGATTTAGATGAAGACATTGAGAATAACATCAGCAAGTTTGCTGATGATACTAAGCTGGGAGGCAGTGTGACATGATGAGGATGTTAGGAGAATTCAGGGTGACTTGGATAGGCTGGGTGAGTGGGCAGATACTTGGCAGATGACGTTTAATGTGAATAAGTGTGAGGTTATCCACTTTGGGAGTAAGAACAGGAAGGCAGATTATTACCTGAACGGTGTAGAGTTGGGTAAGGGAGAAATACAAAGAGATTTAGGAGTCCTTGTTCATCAGTCACTGAAGGTGAATGAGCAAGTGCAGCAGGCAGTGAAGAAGGCTAATGGAATGTTGGCCTTTATTACAAAGGGAATTGAGTACAAGAGCAAGGAAATCCTTTTGCATTTGTACAGGACCCTGGTGAGACCACACCTGGAGTATTGTGTACAGTTTTGGTCTCCAGGGTTAAGGAAGGACATCCTGGCTGTAGAGGAAGTTCAGAGTAGATTCACAAGGTTAATTCCTGGGATGTCCGGACTGTCTTATGCAGAAAGGTTAGAGAGACTGGGCTTGTACACGCTGGAATTAAGGAGATTGAGAGGGGATCTGATTGCAACATATAAGATTATTAAGGGATTGGACAAGATAGAGGCAGGAAATATGTTCCAGATGCTGGGAGAGTCCAGTACCAGAGGGCATGGTTTGAGAATAAGGGGCAGGTCATTTAGGACAGTGTTAAGGAAAAACTTCTTCTCCCAGAGAGTTGTGGGGGTGTGGAATGCACTGCCTCGGAAGGCAGTGAAGGCCAATTCTCTGGATGCTTTCAAGAAGGAGCTAGATAGGTATCTTATGGATAGGGGAATCAAGGGATATGGGGACAAGGCAGGAACCGGGTATTGATAGTAGATGATCAGCCATGATCTCAGAATGGTGGTTCAGGCTCGAAGGGCCGAATGGTCTACTTCTGCACCTATTGTCTATTGTCTAATCGATGTACTCAGGGAAGCACACAACAGATGTGTAGACGTTGTTTGGGGAGCACTTGCATGGTGTCCTGGATTGGTTTGTCCCATTGAGGCAAAGAAAGGATGAAGGAACCATGGTTGACAAGGTTTCAAATTCTGCTGGGCTCAGTGCATTGCCATCTACCACATTTTCTACATCAAACAGAGCTGTCCAAAAACTCAGAAATGTTCTGTTATGCTTTTTAACTCTAGAAACTAAGCAAAAGAAAAACACAGTGGCCTAGGATAACATTTCCTCAGTTTCTTTTCTTTTGTGAGGTGCTCATATATGACATGGTTTCGTAATGCCATTCACGGGCTTCTTGCACATAACCCGTAATGAATTATGTAAACAAAGAATACTTAGTCAAACAATATTTACAATATTACTGAAATATTAAATATACCACATCTTTCCTGACCGATGGGGCGGGGGTGGGGGGGGGGAAGGAATCACTCTGCTTGGCAGGTGAGGCTTGTGGTTTTGAAACAATCTCAGGTTCTGGGTCACCCTCCGTGGAGTTTGTAGGAGTTGACTCTGAGGCTGCAGAAAGTGGTTCTGACAGATCTGGACACCTTTCTTCTCTAACAGTCGGCTCTGCTCTCCACAACCGATCTCCAGATGACATCATATGCAATCTCCACTGTGTAGATGAGTGGTCCAGTTCTGCCTTTAATCTTTCCAAGTGCCCACTTTTGATCACCTCTGCAGTCTCCCGTCAGGACTGCTTGTCCAGGAGTGAAACATCAAACCTTCTTGTTTGAGGAGTCCTCAATGTGTCTCGACTGTTTGTCTTGCTTACTCCTTCCGAGATCGGGTTTGAGGAGATCCAAGTGTGAGTGCAAGGGACAACCCAGGAACAGCACAGCCAGTGAGTTGTTGGTTGTGGAATGTGCTGCATTGTGATATGCAAGAAGGAGAATAGCAAGTTTCTGGTTCAGTGTCAGTGTAATGTGTTCTGCTGACATTGCTTGCAGTGCCTTCTTTAGACTCCGGACAAAACTTTCCACCAGGCCATCCATTCATAGCTAGGTGGTACAGTGCAGAATTAATATGGCTTATTCCATTCATTTTCAGGAATGACTGAATCACTGACAAAGTGTTCTGGAACACCAGTTCTTGAGAAGAGGCTTCTGAACACAGTAACAGTGTGTGTGGTTATAGTGGAGGCTACTGGGAACCCTTCTGGCCGCTTAGCAGCTGCACCTACTACTATCAAGAAATTCATGGTCCAGCAAAATCCACATCAGTCTTCTGCCAGGTCAATGCAGGCCTTTCCCAGGGATGGTGAGATGCTGCTCTTGGCATCTTCCGGACATGTTGACATCCTGAACAGAGTATGGCAAGCTGCTCGATATGCTGATCCACATGAAGCTTTGAGCCGGAGCTTTCATTTTGAGCATGCCTAGATGGCCAGCATCTAACTCTTCTCACACTTTAGCTATCTGCTTGGATGGTACAACAATTCTTAATCTCCACTTAAGACAAACCCTGTGAAGGGGAAGTTAAATTGGGCATGGGTAAAAATGGAGGAACTGAAATTTCTGCTGCACATTCCAGCCATTTTGGGTTGCCATGTAGACCTGAGACAGTGTGGTTTCTGGTTTCCCTTTGGATCATCTCTGCTGTAATAGGAAGACTTTCAATTTGTATTAGGAAGAATGCGTTAAGTAGGCTACTGGGACCACTGGCATTGTCCATGAGCTCCACTCAAACTTGGAAAGAATTTATTCAGCCTCCATGCAATCGAGCTCACTGGCCACTTTACCACGGATGATAAAAGGAACTGAATGGACTTTATAAAACTTGTGTGTGGCATTTTCATTTAACGCTATTTTACGCTTGATATGTTTGAGTTTTCCAGTGCTATCCTTGAACATATCTGTAGCATCATCCAGTACCTTTTTTACTCACTTCCAGTTGACTCTATCACGGGGATGTGGCATGCAAGTTGTGGATGGATCTCCAATCAAGTTGTAGCTGTCTCAGCCAATCACAACCCCATGATGCTGGCTCCTCTGTTTTTACCACATACAAACTCAATTGGCTTGTTGGTTGTTGTATTTCACTGTTACAAATGTCATTCTCACCGGAGTTATCTTTTCGCCAATATATGTTTTCAGTTGGATATCTGCAGGCTTTATTTCAGTATCTTTGAAATTCCATTCAAACTCATTCCGTGGAACGACTGAAACAACAAAGCACATGTCCAGTTCCATTTTAATTAATTTGCTGTTCACTTCTGGTGTAAGCCATATTGCTTGTCTATTGTTAGTTTTCACATTATAAATCTCAAGGCTACCTCGTCCTGTGTCACTCGCATCACTGTCAGATTTTTCATCAACGGCATGCAGACGTGGTCTTCTTAGAACTGCAATGACTTTTTATCTTTTTCTCTTCCTGTGAAGTCCACTTATTTTTGACGGCCCAACACGTTCTGTGTATGTGTCCTACTTTGTTTAATTTTCTGTAGGTTTTGCCTTTAGACCTGCATTGGTCTGGTTTATGAATCAGAATCAGTATCAGAGTTATTATCACTGGCATGTGTCGTGACATTTGTTAACGTAGTAGCAGCTCAATGCAATGCATAATATAGAAGAAAAAATAATAAAATAGTAACAATTTTAAAAAATAAATAAGTAAATCAATTACAGTATATGTATATTGAATGTGCAAAAAACAGAAATAATATATATTTTAAAAATTGAGATAGTGTTCACGGGTTTGATGTCTATTTAGGAATCGGATGGCAGAGGGGAAGAACCTGTTCCTGAATCGCTGAGTGTGTGCCTTCAGGCTTCTGTATCTCCTACCTGATGGTAACAGTGAGGAAAGGGCACATCCTGGGTGCTGGAAATTCTTAATAAGGACGCTACCTTTCTGAGACACCGCTCCTTGAGGATGTCTTAGGTACTTTGTAGGCTAGTACCCAAGATGGAGCCGACTAAATTTACAACCCTCTACAGCTTCTTTCAGTCCTGTGCAGCAGCTCCCACCTGCCTCCCATACCACACACCACACAGTGATGCAGCTTGTCAGAATGCTCTTCATGGTACATCTATAGATGTTTTTGAGTGTATTTGTTGACATACCAAATCTCTTCAAACAAGTATAGTCTCTGTCTTGCCCCCTTTATATGTTGGAACCAGGTTAGATCCTCAGAGATCTTGACACGCATGAACTTGAAACTGCTCACTCTCTCCATTTCTGATCCCTCTATGAGGATTGGTATGTGTTCCTTCATCTTACCCTTCCTGAAGTTCACAATCAGATGTTTCATCTTACTGACATTTTATGCAAGGTTGTTGCTGCGACAGCACTCCACTAGCTGAATAATCTCATGCTTGTACACCCTCTCGTCTCCATCTGAGATTCTACCAACAATGGTATAGATGGTATTTGACAGCAAAGTTATAGATGGTATTTGAGCTATGCCTAGCCACACAGTCATGGGTATGAGTAGTGGACTAAGCACACACCCCTTAGGTATGATGCGAGCCCCTGCCACAATGGCAACACAATTTGTTCGGCCAAGCAGGTTTCTGTTTAGATGTTGCAATTTTGTCCAAGCTCACTTTCATTCCTGACTGCAACTCAATTGCATCTCTGGCTGATGTTTCCATTGATAGTGATTTCAACTGCTCTTTTACTTGTGCTTCAGTTAGGAGCCATTTTTGAATGCTTTCTTGTAAGATTCCACAAACTAAACAATCTCTTGGTGCATCATTTAGCCCATCAGTGAACTGTCAATGCTTGGACAATTTCTTCAATTGACTCCCTTTCCTTTGCATTCCATTCATGAAACAAAGCGTTCTGCAATCAATAATGGTTTTGTTTCTAAATGTTCGTGCATTATGTTCTCAATATCAGCAAAGTGCATTTTAGCTGGTTTGTTTGGAGCAGCCAAATTTCTAAGCAAATTGTATGTTTTCCATCAATTGCACACAGTAAAACTGGCACTCATTTCTTATCGGCTATTCCAATCATTTTAAAATACTGCTCAATTTGTTCAATAGACATCATCCAGTTATCTGTTGTGCAATCGAACACATCTCTCCAATGTAGCCAGTCATTTCTGCTTTTTAAAAAACATTATTATTATTATTCTCACCTGGCACATACTATTTATGAACACATGGTCGTAATCATTGCTTGTTAATTTAGTCTGTTTTCTGCCTTTTTGTAACTAAGTTGTATTTGTCCACTTCCAAAGAAACACATGCTGTGCTTTTTTTTAAGTTTGGAAGTCTCTCTCCCTTTCCAAAGAAAAAAAACATGCTGTGCTTTAACAGGAAGGTAGTTGTCTTAAGGTTCTATTTAAAACTACCTCATCACCACTATTATGTTTTGTAGAAACTAATCGAAAGAAGAACATGGGAGACCAGGATAACATTTCCGACATTTCTTCTCTTTAGTGAGGTATTCACATATGACATGATTGTGTAATAATGTAGTTATTTATGTGCTTTCTACATGTAATCCATAATGAATCATGTAAACAAAAAATGCTTAATCGAACAATATATTTATAATATTACTGAACTATAATATTACATGCCCCACAGAAATTTGAACAACCTGAGATATTTATGAATTAAAAACAGTAAGTGGTGGGAATATTCAGCAGGTTGGGCAGCATCTGGGAAAAGAGAGATAATGTTTCACATCAAACATTCTTCACATGGAAAAGAAATATGCCTCTGACTATGTGCAGAGGCAGTATTTTGTTCAGTCTTTTTGCAAAACCTACTAGACAAAATAAGTAAGAGAATATTTTTTGTGTTGTACATGTGTTTTAATGAATATGCACACCATGGCCAAGTTTATAGAGTCTGGGCCTCTGTACCTCTCTCTGCATCTGAATTGTTGACTTGCTAATT